>NC_135536.1:178947414-179554907 GCF_045843805.1 Urocitellus parryii
GGACTGGGCACCATCTCTTTTTTTTTTTTTTTTTTAAAGAGAGAGAGAGGCAGAGAGAGAGGGAGAGAGAAACTTTAACATTTATTTTTCAGTTATTGGTGGACACAACATCTTTGTTGGTATGTGGTGCTGAGGATTGATCCCGGGCCGCACGCATGCCAGGCGAGCGCGCTACCGCTTGAGCCACATCCCCAGCCCACCATCTCTTTTTGTATCTGTGCATCTCTCCTTTCTCCATGGGCGCCTTTGTGGATTCCGATTCGCTCTCTTCTCGCGTATTCATTCCTCAACAGCACTTGGGGACCCTGCTTGGGCTGCCCCCGTGCATCTTGTCAGCCTGTCTGACGGGCTTTGTCTGAAAGCTCTGTCCATCTGACATCCCTCCCCCGGGGCTGTGTGTACTGGGGGGCTGAACAGAGATCCTGAGCAGAAAGAAATAACTGGAGGGGAAGAAAGACCCCTCCTCCCTCCCCTCTCTCTCCCGCCCCTCCCTCTGGACGAGGGACCTGGGCCTAAGTCCCCCAGTCCCTTGTGCTGTCCCACCTTTGTTCTCAGTTCTTAGGGACAGACAAGAGGACAAGGGCGTTGGGGCTGGGTGGAGGGCACGGCCCCCCGGGGGACACGGGACGGGGCTCTGCAGTGCTTCCCTGTGGGCTGGGAGCTGGGGGTGGACAGGGGACCAGGTCCTGGGTGGAGGGGCTTCACACTTGCCTCATCCCGGGCTGCTGGAAGGTTCCAGGTTTGAGGCTCCTGGAAAGCAGGAGTGGGGCAGTCTGGACCCCGCCCGCCCCTTTGGGAAGCTGGGCTTGGTCCCTGCATGTCTGACTGTCCCTGCGCCTCGGCCTGTTACCCCGACACAGTAGACAAGCCCCTGGCTCAAATCTTGCCACCGTCCTCCCGAGCCCGTCTTCACCTGCAAAGTGAACAATCAGCGCTTTGAGACTAACCCCCTCGGCTCACAGGAAGACGCTCCGACAGGCGCGCACAGGTGCTGGCCCTGCTGCTGGGTGGCCCTGTGTGTCCCCCCCCCCCAGTCTCAGTGGCTTCGCTCTAGGCCCATCTCCCCCCACCCCAGTGGGGCTCTCCACCCTCATGGACCCCTGTCCCTGGCCCCTGAGGGCTGAGGCACCTGGGGCCCTGCCTGACCTCTTCTTCTGCCCCCTATGCTTGAGCAGCACTGCTTCCTGCCACTTCTGTCCCCAGAACACCTCCCTGAAGTCCCTGTCCTCTCTTTCCCCTTATCCTGGCCTGGACTCTGCTGGCCCCCTCCCAACCCTGGTGTAGTCTTGCAGGTTCCCAGACCTCAGTGGGAGCCATGGGGTGCTGGGTGGTGGTGTGGGAGGGACAGTGATCCGAGGGAATGGGTGACTGCGAGGGTCTCACACTGTCATGACGTCACAGCCTGCAGTGACCCAGAACCAGCTCTGCCCCCTCTCAGTCCCCAGCCCAGCTGTGGTCACACAGGTGGGGCGTTGCCGGGGGCCTCAGCTCCCTGCTGTCTGGATGGCGCCCCTCTCACTGGCCACGGTGAGATTGGAGCAGGCACGTGCAGGACTCAGAGGGGGGCCTGGACATGGCTCTGGCTGGGCGGTGGCTCTTTTCACTGTCTGACCTCACAGATGAGGCTCAAGTGTCTGTGGCCACGTCCCCAGCACCTCCCCAGCCCCCGAATGGGCCACTCAAAGCAACTTGTGCACAGACCTGGCTGGGCAGGCCGAGGGAGGGACGGGTGGAGGCCACATGGGCACAGGAGCCCCCGCACACCAGGCGAGAGCGGGACTGACCATGGGTCAGAGGGACAGTGAATCCGACTCCAGAGACCTGCAGTGAGAAGAGAAGCCACAGGTTCCAGGGGTGGGAGAGAAAGGCCCTTGCTGGGCAGACCCGGCCGACACAGACTGGGGCTCACAGGGGACCGTGAGGCGCTGCACCCGGAGCAGGCCAGCTGCCCTGGCAAATGGCCTCAGGTGCTGGGAGGAGAGGGAGGCAGAGATGGAGACCCCCAGAGGGCAGGCGCGTCCTGGAAAGAGGCGGAGACGGGGCGAGGATGGGGTGGAGCTGGGGGTGAGACAGGGTGCTCAGAGAGGCTCGGGGACACAGGGACACAGAAGGAGACAGTCAGGGCGTGGTGTAGGTGACATAGTGGGGGAGAGGCCAGAGGAGGGGTGTGCCCTTGCTTTGAGAGGGGAGGGTGGTCTCGGGAAGAGCCTGAGCAGCAGCCGGGAGGGACTCGGGGCTGGATCTCAGGGCACGGGAGCTGGCCAGGGCCGGGAAAGGGAGTGGTCCTGCCACAGCGGTAGAGTGTGGGTAGAGTGCGGCGGCGGCAAGTGAAGAAGGTGGCACAGAGGGGCCGGGTGCAGCTGGGGAGGAGGGACGTAGCCTCCAGAGGGAACCCGTGGAGGGCCAGAGGGGCAGGGCAGGGGCTGGGCAGGCACGGGCTCTTTCTGGAGACTGGGCCTCACATCCAGCCCAGGTCTGGGCAGAGGCAGGCACTCGGGGACCCTGGAGAGTGGCTGCATGGATAAATAAATCATCTGTTCCACCTGGACACTCCTCGGCGTCCTTCAAGGCCCAGTTCACATGGCCCCTCCTGGCTTTAGCCTCTCGGATCCCGTCAGTAAGCGGCTCCCTCTCTGGGCTCTGCCACAGTGGGGCCTGTAAAGCGGATCTCAGAGGCCCTGGCCTTTCTAAAGGCAGCAGGTGCTGAGGAGAATAACACAGCCGTGAGGATGACTAATTCTTACACAGGGCTTACTGCATGCCAGAGACGTCCTAAGTGCCTTATGTGTGTCTGCGATGGTCGTGAAGACTATTACGGTCTCTGTTTTATATGCAGGGAAACCGCAGCTCAGAGAGGTTAAATGACTTGTCCCAGGTCACACAGCAAGTAAGTAGGGGAGGTGGGAAGTGAACCCAGACCATCTGCCTCCAGGAAACTATGGGGCTTATGATGCGTAATAGATTGTTCAGCCCTTCTCCAGGGCAGTGTAAAGGGCCCGCGAGTCTCTTTCTTTTCTGCATTTCTTGCCCTGCCATGGGCCCCTGGGCCCCATCCTGTGCCTCCTCACTGGGCAGCTGCTCCCTAAGTGCTGTGAGTCCCCGGGGATGAAGACCTCAGGCTCCTCTCCGTTGCCTCCAGCCCAGCCCCGGGCTCTGTAGCACCCGGTTCTTCTGTTCTCATTGGCGCTGAGTGTCACCTCCCGCTGGGGCTGCAGCCAGAACCCCGAGTCACATCCTCCTCCTGCTCCTGCCCCCCCAACTCCTGTGGACTCTCCCGCCGTGGGGGGCAACCCCAGCTCCTCCCCCACCCTCACCCTCCACTCTCGCTCAGACACCTGTAACCTTCCAAAGTCTGTAAACCCTAAACGAAGCTGGTGACAACATGCTCCATGTGGGGAGTCTCAGGATTAGTCCACTCTTGAAAAGCTGTTCCGCTGGGCCGGGCTCTCAGCCGTGGCTGTGATTAGAGATTAAATGGGAAGCATTATTAGGGACTTGTTGAATGGATGAATGGTGGCCGGTGGGGGGCCTCCTTCTCCACTCCTCTGCTTCCCTCCCACCCACTCCTGTCTGCAGGAGGAGCCTTCTCAGAGTTCTGAAGGATGCCTACACTGGGAGAAAGTCTTGGATCTTTGCAGCGAGCGTGCAGATCTCTCCCGTCTTGGAGGAAGTTTCCTCCTGACTCCGTTTCTCTTCCAGCTACACAGAAAAGCCTGGAGACTTGCCCTTGCAGCGCCATTTCCCCCTCCACCTGCGTCCTCTACGCAGACTCCCTACTCGTCAAGACTCGGTGACCTCCATAGTGCACCCTGAAAGGAGTTTGTGTTTCTCCTTTTTTTGCAGTACCGGGGTTGAACCCAGGGGAGCTCTCCCACGGAGCTACATCCCCAGTCCTCCTTTTATTTTTTTTATTTTGAGACCGGGTCTCACTAAGTTGCCAGGCTGGCCTTGAACTTGGGATCCTCTTGCCTCAGTCTCCGAGTAGCTAGGACCATGGGCGTGCACCACTGTAGCAGCTAATGGATGCTTCACTCTGTGGTCCTCGTCTATGTGGACATTCTGAAGCGTTCCAGTGTTCTCGGTTCCCAGGGTGGCCCTCTTCATGTCTCCCCATGACTTTCCATCATGGCCGAAAAGGAAAGCTGAAGAGTCTCTTCCAGGTGTTGTTGAGAGAGTCGGAGGCTCAGTCTGCCTGTCCTTTCTGTCTATCTCTGTCTTTTCTTTCTTGGGACTCTTGATTGACCAGTCCTGTGACTTGAAACCCAGCAAGTTTTGCACAGATGGCTTCCAGCTAGGCCTGACCCCCAGACTTTATGTCCAACTGTCCTCTGGACATTTGCACGTGGACGTGTAGGAGTGTGTACGTCAGCCTTTCACCACTGTGACCGGAAGATCAGACAAGAACAATCTTATAGGAGGAAAATTTTATTTGGGACTCATGGTTTCAGAGGTCTCAGTCCCTAGGCATCTGACTCCATCGCTCTGGGCCCAGGACATCATGGCGGAAGGCTTGGTGGGCGTAACCAGCTCAGAACATGCCAATCAGGAAGAAGAAGAAGAAGAAGAGAGAAAGAGACAGGGAGCTCTGCTCACCAGGGACAAAATGCAAACCCCAAAGGCACATCTCCCGTGACCTCCTTCCTCCAGTCATGCCCTACCTGCCCACAGTCACTGCCCAGTTCATCCATATCAGTTGGTTAATCCATTTATCAGGTTAAGGCTCTCATTCTTGCATGGTCTAATGCATAAGCCTATGGGGGACATAGCAATGGGCCCTTCAAATTTAACATGCTCCAGATGAGCCCCTGACTTCCATCCTCCAAGCCTGACCATGTCCCCTGCCCCCAGCTTCCCTCACGCAGTGCCTGGCACATCTGCCACCCAGCAGAAGGCAGGGCCCGTCCCTCCATCCAGGACCCTGTCTTAGGCCTCCTGGTGTCTCCCTCCAGCCCCTCTCTGCCCACAGGCTCAGGGACTGCTACACAATGAAGATTCTTGAGCTTTTCTCTCCTGCCTCATCTTCGTGCGGGGCCTCTGAGCTTTGTGATCCAGGGAACGCTTCCGCGGGATGTCCCTCAGGCACCTGCTGTGCCCGCATCCCTCACGCCTGCTCCTCTCGCCTGGGATCCTTGGGCTGGGGAGTGAGACCTCCCTGTGCCTTGCCTCCGCCCCACGGGGTGTTCCACTGAGTTTTGGGAATTCAGTGAGTGTCCATGGCTTTCCTGGGACTAGCTCAGCCTCCTTCCTGGCCTCCCTGCTTCTAACCCTGTTCCTAATTCATGCACCCTCTAGGACCAGAAGGGTCTTTAAATCAGATCGTGCCACCTCCTGATCATAGAACCCCAGTTGTGTGCCCCGGGAATCTGCCGTGCTCCGACCCGATCGCATCTCCTGCTTCATCTCCTGAGCTCTCTCCCTCTCCCTCACCAGGGTGCAGCCCCCTGGCCTTCATGCTGTCCCCCAAGCCTGCCAGGTTCCTTCCAGTCTTGGGAGTCTCGCCCTTGTCGTTCCTTCAGACTGCAAGACTCTCCTCTCAGAAATTCCCAGGGCTCCCTCCGGCCTCCTGTCTTTCAGCTCAGGCGCTGGTCATCCCCTCCCAATGGGCCTTCCCCTCCCCGGGCTCTGTCCCACCACCTCTCAGTTCTTCTCCAGCTCAGAATTGGCTTCAGTAGCTGACAGGCCCTGTTTTCTGTCTTCTGCGCTGGGAGGCCAGTTCCAGAAGAGCGGGGGCTGACTCTGTCTGCTCCCTGCTGTCACTTGGTCATTCACACAGTAGGTGCTCAGTAAATTCTTGTGGATCCCACGCATGAATCTGATTGGTGACCAAGCACTTGCCTCCTCCCTCCGCCTGCCTCCCTGCCTTGCCCAATGGGGCTCCCTCTTCCTTCTCCCTCTGAGCCCTCACAGGTGTGACCCTCCCAGAGGCGGAGTGAGTCATCCTGTATGTGTGTGTGCGTGTGTGGGCGCACGCCCACGCCTGGGTATGCGTGTCCATGTCTGTCTGACTCGCTGTAGGTCATATTTCTGTTTCTGTCTCACTCATTGGGTTTTGATTTAACTTTAGGTTTTGCTTCATTCACTCACTTATGTGTTAATTTGTTACTTTATCCAGTTATTCCATCTTTAAATATCTTGGAGAAGATGCTAGACAGTGTAGATTTGTGATGTATGATGTGCTACATCTTGAAACTCTCCTAAATGGGGGGTCTTATCTGATTTTGTTCTCATTTCTGAATTACTCCATCCACCCACCCACCCATTTGTTTCTCTACCCATCTCCCCACCAATCTATCTATTCACCAATCCACTCACCCATCCATCCACCCACCCATTCAACCATGCATTCACCCATCCATCCATCCATCCATCCATCCATCCATCCATCCATCCATCTATCCATCCATCCATCTATCCATCCATCCATTTATCCATCTATCCATCTATCCATCCATCCATCCATCCATCCATCCATCCATCCATCCATCCATCTGTCCACCCATCCATTCACTCATCCATTCACCCACCCATCCATTTATCCACTCATCCATTTACCCATCCATCTACCCACCCACTCATCCATCCATCCATCCATCCATCTATCCATCCACCCATCTACACACCCATTCACCCATCAATCCATCCATCCACCCATCTATCCACCCACCCACCTATCCATCCATCCATCCATCCATCCATCCATCCATCCATCCATCCATCCATCCACCCACCTATCCATCCATCCATCCATCCATCCATCCATCCATCCATCCATCCACCCATCTATCCACCCACCCACCTATCCACCCATCCACCATCCACTATCACCCATCCATCCATCAGCAAGCACAGGTTCTGTGCCAGTCTGGGAGGAGGTGCGTGTGTGTGTGCAGTGTCTTTGTGTCTGGCTCCTGCTGTTTGTCTGAAGGTCCCGTTTCCCTCCCCTCACTGCCTATGCCTTTATCTCACCTTCTCTTCCTTTCTTCAGGGGACCCTTGTTGGATTTTTGCTCTGTGTTTATGAGCTGTTTGTGTCCTGTGCGTGCGTGAGCAAGCATGCGTGTTCATCTGTCCGTCTTTCACGCCTTTCCCTCGGGGGCCCAGGCTGGGGTGGCTCCCAGGCTCTGGGTCACTATCATTCACACTCTGTCCACCTATTTGTTGATTAATCGACACGACGCTGATTAAACACCTGCTTCCTGTCAGGACCTGGGTTGGCCCAGCTTGTCTGCGTGTGCGCGGGTGACCGCGTGCTGTCGCCGGCCCCTGCCCTGGTCTTCTCCTCTTCCTTCACCTGCCTTCACACCTTGGGACCTGCTATGTGGCCCCGGGCCCCTGCTCCTTCCCTGCACCTGTTCACGCTGCCCCGGGTGCTGCAGCCCTACAGATTGCCTTCTGCGCACGAGTTGGAAACTCGGAGCCAATCCCCAGCTGGCTTTGGTACCACAAACCCAGCATATGACAAACCCGCCACATCACTTCCGCACCCCTAATGTGTTTCTCTCCTTGTTCTCATTAGTGCTGAGTGTCATTGCCTGCCTGGGTCCGCAGCCAGCAGCCCCAGTCATCTCTGAGTCCTCGCTCGCTCGCCGCCCACAGCCCATCTGTTCTCCTTCCTGGAGAATCTTCTTCCAAAAGCTGCTCAGCGCCCCCCCCCCCACTCCACCATCCTCTCAGCCCCTGACTCTGCCCAAGCCTAGATAAGTGAAATCTGACCCACTGCACCCACCTGTCCACCCGTCCATCCACCTGTCCATTCATCAGCTACCCAACACATCTTTACTGAGCACCTACTGGGTCTCTTCTGAGGACACAGGCTCCAAAGCCCCAGGCCGTGTCTTTTAGGAGCTCAGAGTCCAGGAGAGAGACAGACCTCGAAGGCTACACTGCAAGATGAAACGTCACACGTGTGTGTCTGGGGACTGACAGCAGTCTTATTTGCCAGGTCACTTTTCCACGCCTCCTCCTTCCATCCCTCTCCTGCACCATGCTGGGCTTCCAAGACCCTCGCTCCATGAAGTCAAGCTTGTGTGCTCCCCACCCCTCCTGCCACCCCACTGGGATGCCCGACAGCGTCACGGACTCACCAAGGCAGGATCAAAGTCCCCGGCTTCCCCCCTCATCCCTTGTTCCTATCCCCGAACCTCGTGACTCTTGCCTTCCACCCCCAATTCAGCCTCCACCTCTTGCTGACCCCCCCCCAGCGTCTTTCTCTGGTGCTCCCCGTCCTCATGGCCGATGTCATTACCAGGACAGGGGCACGCTCTCCTCCTCTGCTGGCTCCTCTCAGCTGGGGCACGTGCTCACGTCTCTCCCCTGGGCAGAAACCTCAGATTGGCCCATCACCCCGTCCCCTCCTCCCACCCTCAAGGAGCCGGGGAGTTGCTGGGCCTGCCGCCTCTCGTCCACCCTGGGGCTCAGACAAGCCCTCCGTCCATCCCCTGCTGGCCGGATCTGTGGTCCCTTCCCTGTGTGAATCCCTCTCCCAGTGCATGTCTCCTGCTGGCCACAAGGGCTGCTTTTTCCCCCTCTCAAACTCATCTTCCAAGAATCAGGGATGGTGTCCTGATCAAGAAGCCCCTGCTGGCTCCTTCTGTCCCCCCGAATCCCCACCTTACCCCAGGTGCTCCCCTCCAGGTGCAGCCAGGCAGGCCTGGGTTCTGGGGTCTTTCTTGCCCCCCAGGCTGCCAGCCCTTGATGACACAGTCTTCGGTGGAAGTCAGCACAGAGTGGGGCCAGGGAATGTGTGTGACTGACGTAGGACAGACAGACAGATGGAAGGTGTGTCTGTCTGTGAGTTTCCTCTTCCTCCTTGTTCTTTATCTCTCCCTTTCCCCCTTTTCTGCCATCCCTCTTTCGATTCTCTTCACAAAAATTACACTTCAGTCTCATCAGTGATATACAAATACATTATCTCCTTAAAAAGTAAAACATAAGATTAAAGCCTCTTCCACCAATCCTGGACCCCAGTCCTTCCTTTCCCAAGAGGAAACTAGATTGATTGTATTGTGTGGGTGTGTGGGGGGGACTGATTCATACCCAATGGCCTGCATGCATGAGACCCAGCACCACAAATTAAAAAAAAAATCATACACCCCCATCCCCATAAAACAGCTCCAGTCATACCTAGTAGTGAGAGACAGCTTTCTTCCTAAGACTAACAATGAGGAGAGGACTTCCCATTCCTACTCAATATCATATTGACTATCCTAGCCAATGCAATAAGGCAAGAAAAAGAATTAAAAGAGCATACAGACTGGAAAAGAAAAAAATAAAACTGTCTCTATTAGCAAGTGACATTATTGTCTACATAGAAACTTTTATCGGCTCCACAAAAAAGATCCTAGAACCATTAAGTGAGTTTAATGAGTCACAAGATAAAAGAGTACTAGGAAATAACCAGTGAACAACTGGAAGTGGAAGTGTATCTATTCCTCTGGAAAACACAGAATAGGGTCAGAGAGTCTTGTCAGAATTTTTTTTCTTCTTTTTAAAAGAAATGGCCTCATGATGTATAAATGATGTCCCAGTGGGATTTTGCCCTCACCATTTCTCATGGGGCTCTCTCTCCCTAGAACAAATAGTTGCACTAATCCATTTCCTGTGCTGCTGCCAGAGCTGAGCTGCACGGGGTGGTTCAGCCTTCTCCCCAGAGATGGACATTTGGCTCTTTCTGCTTTTTTGCCCCCACAGATGATGCTGTGATGAGCCCGGCCTGTCTCCTACGGGCTCTCTTTTGCAGGTTTGCCCCAGACCTCGTCCTCGCCGGTGCCTTCATCTGTCCCTGGGGTCTCTGAGTGCTTGGTCTCTCTCCTTTCTTGCCTCATCCTCTCTGTTTCTTTCCCAGTTCTCTTTGGACTTGGCTCTAGCTCTTGATGTGTGTGCATGTGTGTGTGTTTGCGTGTGCGTGTGTATTGCCTGTTCCCCATTCTGTGAGTGTCACCATGAGGGCCCCATCAGGAAATTGACCAGATTAGGATACTTTCGGAAGACTGCCTTTCTCTGGGGCTTTTCTCAGGTTTTATTCTCCTCCCTGGGGCCGTCCGTCCTCTGGCTGTCCGTCCTCCCAGTCCCCAGCTCCCACTCACAGAAACACGTTGATCCTGCTCCAGGAGTGGGGGCTTCGGCTTGGTGTAGGGCCGGACCTGTGTCTCCACCTGCCTGCTGGTAGCTCCCCGCAGGACCCTGCTTCTCCCCTTTTAATGTTCTGACGTTTTAATTTACACAGCCTCAAGCGCTTCCTGTTTCTGTCTTGATCTGTCTTGCTCAGCTCTGCTCTTCCTCACTCTCTTGAGAAGCATTTTTCAATTTCATTCTGAGTTGGTGCGTCATTCTTGCTGTGTGCATGTGTGTGTGTGTGTGTGTGTGTGTGTGTGTGTGTGCCCCTCAGCTCCTTCTCTGTTTCTCAATATTAAATTTTCTGCTTTCCCCAGGCCTCACTGTATGTGAGCGTGAACGTGAGCACACGTGTTGGTCCCAGCTGGGCCACGCTCTCTTCATCCTCCTGTGCTCGTCCTAGAGCTCCACACTCTCAGCCAGCTCCTGGCTGTCCGTCCTGCCCTCCCTCCTCCCCTGGCTCCTGCTTCATGGCCTTGCCCCTTGGGCCCCGTGTCTCTGCTGCATCTTTCCTCTCCTACCTTCCAGGGCTTCCTGGTTGAGCCTGCAGACTCCTCCCTGCAGACACCCCGGTGTCACCTGCTGCACAGACCCTACTCCCTCCCTCCCCACCCTGCTGCCAACTCTTGGCTCCCCGAGGCTGGGTGCCCGCACTCAAACCTGGCGCATCCTCGCCCATCCCGGGCTGCGTTTCTCGCCCAGTTCTCATTAGCGTCACCGCCACCTGGGCCTTCACAGCCAGGAGCCCGAGTCATCTCTGACTCCACTCACTCCTGCCACCCACCACCCATCTGTTCCCCCTTCCTGTCACGTCTCTCCGAGGGGCTGCTCAGCAGCGCCCTTCACACTCCACCCCTCCAGCCCCGCCAGAGCCCACCACCAGCTGTGGCCTGTGGCCCAGCCTCCATCCACCCAGCCAGGAGGCCTGCACCCCGCAGCCCTGGGCCCTGCTGAGGACACAGGCCCGAGCCCCGGGGATCTCGCAGGAGCTTAGGGTCCCAGGGAGCCCGCCCAGGAGAGCCTCATGGTGCTGTGCGTCTGTGTGTGCCTGTGGGGGCCCGTGGGTCCTGGACACTCCAGGCCTCCTCCCTCCTCCTGCTTCCTCGGCATGGATGCTTCCTCCTCCTGCCTCTGTCCCTCCCTGAACCACCCAGGACTTCCAAGTCCCCTCCACAGGTACCCCAGTGTCCCTGCACCGAGTGCGGCTCAAGCCCCGACCCCACAGTCCACTACCCTCCCGCTCCGCTGGGCCGTGTCTCCAGCCTCATGGCACCACCAGGCCAGTGCCACCTCTCCCGCCTCCCGCCCTCCTGTCCCCACCTCCCCCCTCACTCGGGTCTCCTCCCCCTCCCCTCTGGCCTTGCTGTCCTCCTGGCGGGTGGACGCGCTCAGTCCTGTCCTGTCCTCTTTCCTTTGTCCACAGACAAGCTGGGAGGGGACACAGGCACTGGCCATTTCTTTTTTCCCTCCTGCACTGAGCCCCCTGCCCTAAGCCCCTGGAGGCTCCCACAGGGCTGTCCCCACCTGCCTTTTGACAAAGCCTCGGCCTCCTTCACTCCTTGCTCCCACTGGACTGGTGCTGGGGCCAGTGCTGGCTTCTGGGCTCGGCCCCTCCCTCAGCCCGGGCACGGGGGTGGGGCAGCCTCTGGTTCTTCCCGGGGCCCGTCCTGCTGCCTCTTTCCTGCTGCCTTTCTGAGGCTGACCCCTGCCCACCTGACCTGCTTGGCCTTAGCCTGGCCCGGCCCTCTGCTGAGCCAGAGCCCACAGGGGGCTCACTGTGGAGTGACCCCCGCGGCCCTCCCCCTCCAGGCAGGAAGCCTGCTGTGTCCTCCCGGCTGACCCTTCCTGGGGCCTTGGGCTCCGTGAGCACTCCCCCGGGAGCACGTCGGGCGTGTGTGTGGATCCTTTCTCCCTCCAGGCCAGAGCTCCCTGGGCCCGGTTCCGCTTCTCAGGGTCTCAGCACAGAGGGGACGCGGGACAAAGGGTGGACGGAGAGAGCAGTGGGTCTCTGCTCTTCCTCTTTTTAAAGAAACACTGTTTGAGTTTTGCCAGGACTTTGTTTTCCCTTGTGGTGCCGAGGACTGGACCCAGGGCCTGGGCTCTACTACGCAGGATGGCCGGCCCTCCTGGGACCTCTTGCATTTGTAAAAAGACATGTATGTGGCTGAAGTCCCTTTTGACCCCAGCTTCCAGCCAAGCCTGGGTCAGGTCCCAACAGGAAACAGATGTCCCCCTCCAGTTAAGGACATTCGAAGAGGGTCTGTCAACAAAGGCACTGAGGTGCAGGGCAGCCGCAGGGTAGAGCCCAGCAGGCGGGACTGGCTGTTTCCATCCATGGGGGCTGAGGGCCACAGGGAGAAGCCTCCAGAATCCCACAAGGGCCCAGCTGCCTGAGCTCCAGGGAGCCAATTCCTCCTTCCTCAGGCCTCCTGCAGCCCAGGGGAAAGCGGGCCTCCCAGGGTGGAGGCCAGGACTCAGTCCAGGGGGGAGGGCAGGCAGCAGGGGTGTGTGGGGTGGAGGACGGGCGTCTGCACCTGTCTGGTCCCTGGGCTGCCCTCCCTTTCCTTGTTGAGGCTTTTCTTTGACGTACCCACCCCCATCTTGCTGCCCGTTTCTCACCGTGCTCCTCCAGCTCCCAGAAAGGCCTATTGAATCTCACTGTTTGTGTGTCATTCTGGCTCTATGTGTGTGTGCATCTGTCTGTCTTCCTACGTCACCCACTTCTCCAGACCTTCTCCCTCTGCATCCCTCCAGCATCAGCATGCCCCAGGCTCACTTCTCCCCCACTGCTTCTCTTCTCCCCAAACTTCTGGGCCACACCATCCACCCAAGGCCCAGGTCCCAGATGTCCTGTCATCACCAGGCCTCCCGCCAGCATCACATACTCTTTAAGCCCTTGTTAGTCAGCTTTCCATCGCTATAACAGGTAAGCCGAGACAATTGATGTATAAAGATAAAAGGTCTGTTTTGACTTTCGGTTTTGGAGGTGTCAGGTCATGATGGATTGGACCCATTGTTTTTAGGCCTGTGGTGTCCTGCCATGGCAGAGTGTGTGACAGAGCATGACCATTTGCTTAATGCCTGGGAGGTAAAAGAGAAAGAGGAGAGTGTCGGGTCAAACCCTGGTCCCACCCTCCTTTTTAGGGCACAACGGCCATGACATAAGCGTGTCTCACTGGGCCCTACCTCTACCTCCTGATGGTGCCACCCTGAGAAGCAAGCTGGGGACTTCTGGGGCACTGAAGATACATGGCACCCGGAGGGCGTCCTGGACTCAGTGCTCAGCCCACACTCGCCTCCCCACCTCCCAGCCCAGAGCCCAGGCGCCAGCCCTGGCCCGGCTCCCGCGTCTCAGTCTGGCTGGCCCTTCCTCCACCCTGTGCCCCACCCCTGCCCCACCACGGCTCCTGGGGCTGCCCTGGCCACACCATGCCCCCCTCTCCTGGGCTTGGAGGTGAAGTTGAACTTGCTCACTTCCCTCCGTGACCTTTACTCCCGCCTCCCTCCTGTCTGCTGTCTCCAGAGCTTGGGAGGGAACTCCCGCTCTGCTCCCCCACCCTGGACTCTGGACTCTGTGACCACCACCTGCTCCCCCACCCTGGACTCTGTGACCACCACCTGCTCCCCCACCCTGGACTCTGTGACCACCACCTGCTCCCCCACCCTGGACTCTGTGACCACCACCTGCTCCCCCACCCTGGACTCTGTGACCACCTGCTGCTGACCTTGGCCCACCTCAGCTCATGCACAATGGCTCTTTCCTCTGCACCCTCCCCTCGTTCAACAGGAGTCCCAGCCATGGGGACAGGTCCTGCTGCTGTCTTCGCCCCCAGCACCTGGTGTCCTGGTCCTCCTCCCGCCTGTCACCTGTCCCTCCTTCACTTCCTGGGAGGTGTCTCCTGTCCTCCATCTTCAATACCTCAGTGCCCCAGGCTCTCCCCACCTGCCTGCCTTCTCTGGGCCGGTTCCACCCCTCCTGGGGCCTGGGGTCCACTCACACCTCGTCTTCCTGCTGAGCTGGGACCCCCACATCTACTGGCCTGAGGGTGACCCCTTGGCAGTTCCTCCCTGGTCTCCTTCTGGGTCCTCCCCTGGACGGCCCTGGTGACCTTGGCCCTGGGCGCTCGGCCTGGCCTTCCCTTTGTGCCTCTTGGGCTGGGGCTGTGTGTCTGGTCTTGGCGGGGAGGCAGGACTGACCCGTGTCTGGTCCTGGCAGGCCAGTTTCTCTGTCCAGAGGGTCTCTCCTCTCCCCTCACCCCTCTTGCCACCTCCCCACTCTGTGGAATCGACATTTAATTACTCAGGTGACACATGACTGTCATCCGTCATCTTTGTGTACAGGGAAGTCCTCTGGGCTCCGGGCTCCCTCCCTCTGCTGCCCCCTTCCTCAGGCCCCTCAGCTTCTCGTCCCTCCTGTTCTCTCTAGGTGTGGTTGTCACTTTTGTGTCCTGTGTGTGTGTGGGCGTGTGGTCCGTCTCTCACTGTGGGTTTGTCGGGGTCCCCACAGAAGAGCGATGGGCACTCACATCCAGGAAATTTGAGGACAGTCGGTTGACAAGGGCAATGTTGAAGACGTGGAAGGACAGAGCCCCGAGAGATTTTGCAGAGACTCGGAGCTAATCGTAGCGAGGTGGTGGCCACCTCCACTCCCTGAGGGTGAAGGGGTGAGAAAGGACAGTGCCTGCAGGCGGATGGTCACCTCAGGGGCTTCCCTGGGAGGAGCGGGTCCTCCAGTCCAGGGTCCCCCAGCCAGACGACCAGGGCAGTGGACATCTCCTCTCGTGCTCCTGCCCCACCTGACTCCCACCAGGGCATCGCACCCACCGCGCCCTGCAGGAGCCAGCAGGCTGGGGAGCCCTGACAGCCATCCGTGTGGTCAGTTCTGGGAGCGGAGTTTGAGAAGGGTGGAGAGCAGAACGGGAGCAGCCAGCAGAAAGCATCTAGAACTTTCTCTCCCCGGGTCCTTTCTCAGATTGCGTTCCCAGTGCTGGGATTCTCCATCCCTCCATCTCTTCCCCCCGCCACACCCGCCCGCCAGCCAGTGGGCACAGAGCCTGTCCCAGGGGCCCCGAGCGGGTGGGCCACCTGTTAGGGCTCCTGGGAGCCTGCACCAGGTGTCTGCCTGCCCCCTGTCTCTGCTGGCACGTCCCACGCCCCTCTTCTGTTCAGCTTTCTTATTGATGTACCCCCCTCTCCCCTTCCGGTATCTGACTTTGTCTTGCTCATCTCGGCTCTTTCTCTCTCCAGAGGAGCGTTATTGAATTTTGCTCTGAGGCTGTGCGTCATTCCCGCGCCTGTGTGTGCGTGTGTGTGTGTGTGTGTGTGTGTGGTCGCTGCCTTTCCCGCATTGCTGTTTTCTGGGGGCTTGCAGAGTCTTTCTCTAAAGCTCTGAGATTTTCTTTGATTTCTCGGATCCCGGCTCCCACCCCCCTCTCCCCAGAGGGATCGGTCACTTAAGGGGCTTCAGCACCAGGACGACCTGCAAAGTGGTCACCCAGAGTGGTGTTTTGAAATCCAGTTCTGTTCGTACCCCTGGTTTACGCCATTCCTCCCTCCCTGCCGCATCCACCACCGTCTGCAGACACACACACCGGCGACCGGGTGCCAGGGCGTGTGCGCCCCTGTCCCTGTGTGTTTCCGTCTCAGTGTGTGCGAACACAGGTGTGGGTCTTTGCTTTCCTCTGGGACATGGTGCAAGTTGTCCCCACCTTCGCTGTCACCCCTTTTGCTGGTTTATCTGTCTGCTCCTCTGGGAGACCAGACACTGCCTTGTGGATTCAGTGCCAGCGTCTGTCTGTCCTGCTGCTCCTCTCATCCCACCTCAGGGCCTGCGCGGGTTCTCTGCTCACTCCACACGTCTCCTGGACAGATCCGGGGGGGCCTGTGTGCTGACACCAGCCCCGGCCTGCAGTCTCTCCTGTCGCCCTCTCCCTTGCCCTCTCCCTCAAGTCTCAGGCCCCGTCCAGCGTTTCCATCTGTCCCTTGTTTTTGTGTCCCTCAGACGCGTCTCCATTCTCATTAGCACTGGGCGTTGCTGCCAGCCGGGGCTCAGCCTCCAGGAGCCAGTCACCGCGACCGACCGTTCTTATCTCTTCCTTCCTCCCATTTATCTGCAGAATCCACCCATCCATCACCGTCCGGCCTCCTTCCTTCCTCCATCCATCCATCCACCTGCCCCTATCCATTCACCTCCCTTCCTCCTTCCTCCATCCATCCATCCGCCCATCCACCGTCATCCATTATCCACCCACCCCCCCACCCCCCAGCACCCGCTGAACATCTCCTGGGGGTTCTGCTGGGGATAGGACCCGCAGGCCCTGGTCGGGCTGAGTCTGGATGACTGGGGTTTCAAGTGCGTCCTGTGTTCTTAAAGCCACTTTGAGCACCGCAGAGTGTGACGCTCAAGCCAGGGACGCCCACACCCCTGGGTCCACTACAGACCTATCTGCTGAAGCATCAGGCGTCCAACCAGCCACCCCCCCTGAGGTCCCCGCCAGCATCCTGGACTCACCAAGTCCTCGAAGAGCTCCAGGTCCCCCGGTTTCCCCAAGTTCAGGTTGGCAAACAGACAGCTCCCCCCCGGGGCGCTGCCCTCTCCTGGTTCTGCCTCCCAGGCCTCCCATCTTTTCCTCTGATCATCCCCTGCTCCCTGTCGGTGCAGTTGCCCTGGCAACACTGTCCCCTGTCCTCCTCCCTCCCTTGGGACCTCTCGGCGTGGGGCGGGAGGCCCCGCTTCCCTCCCACCTGAGGGGCCGCCTTTCCCCTGACCCTTCCATCTCCCGGCTTCGGTTCTGGCCGTCCGCCCCCCCCTCTCCAGCCCCCTGCTCCTCTGCAGTGCGCCAGGGCGCCATTTCCCTGCACGGGGACCTCTGTTGCTGGACGTCCATCCACTCTTCTTTTCTTGACGCGTCTCTTGGGCCACCCCCACAGCTCCCGTCCACCCGCTGTGTCTGTGCCCCTCTTCCAGCTGTCTGCTACCCCAGCTGGGCTCCTAGGACCTGGGTGACCATCTCACGCTGACCAGGCCCAGTGTCCCCTCCTTCTCACTCTGCTGCTCCACGGAGCCCGCTCACGGGTCCCTCACCAGGAATACCCATGTCCTCCTCAAAGAGTCTCTGCCACCTGTCCCCAGGCCTCGCCCTGCTGGGAGAGGATCCGCACAGCCCAGCACTCCTCCGGGGGAGTGGACATCCTCTCCGCCCCTCCAGGCTGTGGGTCCCTCGAGGGCAGGACCAGGTGGGATTTCTGGATTTCTCTGTGCACCTCGGCCAGGAGGAGGGCGGGTGACGGGCAGATGGATCTGGGAGCCCGCCCTCCTCTTCCTCAGTCCCGTTCACCTCTTTCCCTCTATTTCCTCCTTTTTCTGATTAAAACAATGAGTTTTCATTCTGCCTTCGGTGCAGCAGGAGCTCCTCTCATTCCACAGAGGCCTGTAGGTCTTTTTCACTCCCCTGCCCCGCCCACCCCACCACTCTGGGGGAGCCCAGTGACCAGCTCCGGGGGAGCCCAGGTGGAGCAGGCTGCTCTGGGTCACTTTGAAATCTCAGTGTTGACCCTGTGTGCGTGTTGCCAACAGGTTTGGTGCTCTCTCTGGAGTTCTTCCCGTGAACAAGCAGAGGCGGCTCTGGGTGTGCCCGGGCTGATGTGGGCATCTCTTGCCACCTTTGCTGAGCGAGAGCACCTTTGTAGCACAGAAAGGGAATGAGTCACAAATCAGGAATTTTGTCCCTTCAGAGCCAGTTTGCCAGTGCCACAGGATGCAGTGCCCCCGGTTTTATTTTTTGGTGCTGGGGATTGAATCTTCGGGTGCTTTACCACTAAGCTGCGTCACCAGACTTGGTGATTTATTTTATTTTATTTTTGAGCCCGAATCTTGCTTAGATGCTGAGATCAGCCTCTAACTTGCGATCCTCCTGCCTCAGCCTCCCAAGTCACTGGGATTACAGGTGTGTGCTGGCAATGCACATCTGGCAATGCACCCGGTTTTAAACATCTACCCCAGAGTCTGTTCTAGACTAGAATTGTGCCCAGGTGGCCCTGTTCTGTGGCTCGATGCCAGGCTGTTTTGTCTTTCTTTGCTCGCCAGCTTTTGTCTGTGCTTTGGGTTCTTGTCTGTCTGTCTGTCTGAGCATTCCCATGCTGCCCTGCAGTCTGCCAGTCTTTGCCTGGCTCCTTCCCTCTCCCATCTCTCCCATATCCTCCTCCTGTCTTCTCCTCTAGATTCGCCTCCTCCTGAGAGTCACAGTTTGTGCCTGTCCCTGTGTGGATTTGGGGGCCACAGCTGTGACTTCTCTTCAGGCTCTATGGGGCTCGCACCCCCTTGTGTGTGCTCTGTGTGCGTGTGAGCGTGCGCACGTGTGCACCTCTGCCTCCTCTGGCCTCCCCGAGGGCCCCCCTCCAGCTCTTTATTTTATTTCCTAACTTTATTATCGCTGCGCCCCTCCCCGCCCGGCCCTGCTCCCTCCTGTCTCCAGAGGAGCCTTATTGAATTTTGCTTCGGGTCTGTCGTCATTCCCGCCCGCGGCGCTGCGTGGTGTCTGCGTGGGTGTCCGCTGCGGCCCCTCCAGCTCTCCTCTCCCTCTGGAGTCCTGCTCTTTCTCTGTGTCACGTCTGTCAGAGGCCGGGGACCTGCCGAGGCACACCTCGGGCCCTGTCCTCCCTCCTGGGCCCCTCCCTGCCTCAGCTCCCTTCTCTGAGGACATGAGATTGGGGTGTCCCCAAAGCCACCCCAGCCCTGTCCTCTGGCCACACCACCGTTTGGGGGCTGGTGTTCCCAGGCCTGTCCACAGGGCCTCCAGTCCACCTCAGGGCGTCCGCACCCACGACCAGCCCTCTCCAGTCCTCAGTGATGCGGGCGTCACTGCCCCCCACCATGGCCCATCTGTGCCTTCCCTGCCCCTCGAGGCCCAGGCCCTGGCCCCTGCAGCACCCTGCGGGGGGAAGAGGTGACCGCCTCCTCCATCTGTCCAGCGGCACCGGGCGGCACTGGGCGGCTCTGCGGAGGGCACCCAGCCCAGGCTGGTCCCAAGGAGACAGGGGAGGCCCTTGTCACCAAGGGAAGGCGGGTGGCGGGGAGGGGGCCTGTCCCCCAGCATCACTGTGAGCGCGCATGAGCGGGAGCTTCTGAGGCCTGTGCACGCAGGAGCATGTACCCGTGTGCAAGCACACGTGTGTGTGTGTGTGTGGTGTGTGTGTGGTGTGTGTGTGGTGTGTGTGTGGTGTGTGTGTGGTGTGTGTGTGGTGTGTGTGTGGTGTGTGTGTGGTGTGGTGTGTGACATGTGTGGTATGTGTGTGGTGTGGTGTGTGTGTGGTGTGTGACGTGTGTGGTGTGTGGTGTGTGGTATGTGTACGGTGTGTGGTGTGTGGTGTGTGTGGTATGTGTCTGGTGTGTGGTGTGTGTGGTGTGTGGTGTGTGTGGTGTGTGTATGTGTGGTGTGTGGTGTGTGTGGTGTGTGTGGTGTGTGGTGTGTGTGTGTGTGTGTGGTGTGGTGTGTGGTGTGTGGTATGTGTACGGTGTGTGGTGTGTGTGTGGTGTGTGTGTGGTATTGTCTGGTGTGTGGTGTGTGTGGTGTGTGTGGTGTGTGTGGTGTGTGTGGTGTGTATGTGTGGTGTGTGGTGTGTGTGTGGTGTGTGTGGTGTGTGGTGTGTATGTGTGGTGTGTGTGTGTGGTGTGTGTGTGGTATGTGTCTGGTGTGTGGTGTGTGTGGTGTGTGGTGTGTGTGTGTGGTGTGTGTGGTGTGTGTAGTGTGTCTGTGTTGTGTGTTGTGTGTTGTGTGTGTGTGGAATGTGTGGTGTATGTGGTATGTGTGTGTGGTATGTGTGTGTGTGGTGCGTATAGTGTGTGTGTTGTGTGTTGTGTGTGTGTGGGATGTGTGGTGTGTGTGGTATGTGTGTGTGGTGTGTGGTGTGTGTGTGGTATGTGTGTGTGTGGTGTGTGTGTGGTGTGTGTGTGGTGTATGTGTCTGGTGTGTGGTGTGTGTGGTGTGTGGTGTGTGTGTGTGGTGTGTGTGTGTGGTATGTGGTATGTGTGGTATGTGTGATGTGTGTGTGTTGTGTGTTGTGTGTGTTGTGTGTGTTGTGTGTGTGGGGTGTGTGTGGTGTGTGGTGTGTGTGTGTGTGGTGTGTGTGATATGTGTGTGTTGTGTGTGTTGTGTGTGTGGTATGTGTGTGTGTTGTGTGTGTGTTGTGTGTGTGTTGTGTGTGTGTGGTATGTGTGTGTGTTGTGTGTGTGTGTTGTGTGTGTGTGGTATGTGTGTGTGGTATGTGTGTGTGTGGTGTATGTGTGTGTGGTATGTGTGTGTGTGGTGTATGTGTATGTGTGTGTGTTGTGTGTGTTGTGTGGTGTGTGTATGATGTGTGGTGTGTGTGTGTCTCTGTTCTATGGCCAACATGGCTGCCTGGCCAAGCCTCCTCTGCTTTCCTCCTGGGGGTGCTCCCGGCTGGTGGGTGACATCCCAGTGACCCTGTCCTTTTCCCCTGTCCGCTCTCATCCACAGAAAACCCGAGAGAGGGACTCTTAGCTCTGACTGCTCCTGTCCCTGTCCACCCCCCTCCATCCCTGGCAACTGACTCTGGCCACCTTGAGCAGGCCTCCCCGTCCCGCGGCCCCGCTGCCCACTCACCTCCCCTGGCCCATCGGAGGCCCTGTTGTGCCATCTCTGCTTCCGGTCCTTTTCTCCTCCCTCAGGACGCTGGGCGCCTTTGGCCTCGCTCTGGCCCCTCAGGAGTCCCTCCTGGGCAGCCTCTGCTTCCGCCCGCCCCTTGGCACGCCGCTCCTTGGGCCTCGGTCCTTCTCTTCCTGCTCCCGCGGGCGGCGGCTCCTGAACTGGGGCTTGTGCCTTCCCTTGGCAGATGGGCTCTGTGCACATCTGGGGGCCTCCCCTCCCCTGCCCACATGGTTTTCTCTTCACTCACCAGCTGCCCAGCCCTAGTTTAAATGGGCCAAGGGCTTCTTGTCTCCTCTGCCCACACCTGGTCCCACCACGGCTGGCAGTTCCCCCCATAACTGAGGATCCCGCTCTGCCTCCTGCAGACCACCACCCGGTCATCCTGGGCCCCCCCCATCTGCTGTGCCCTCTCCCACCAGTGCTTGGTGAAGCCCTCCAAACCACCTTCTGGATCTCTCAGCTAGCAGCTCACCTGACACTGGCCTGACCCCTGCGTGGCCAGCCCCCATCATGCTCCTGGGAAAGCCCACGTGAATTAGCCCCACTTCAAGGCTTGGGGGGTCAGTCCAAGCTCTTGCATACTTGGCCCCTTCTCCTCTGCCCTGACCCTGGTTGTAATGAACATTTTGCAGGGCAGGGGGCCCAGTGACTCTCTGCCTCCTGGCCTTTGCCCAAGCTGGCCCTTGGCAAGAAAGCCCTTTCACTTGGTCAGCCCAGCCCACGGCCAAGCTCTTGACTCAGGCAGTTCATGTCTCCCGACGAAGCCCTGGGGCCTGTCCCCCAAGAGCCCCATGCCATTGCAGGAGCACACCTAGGGAACAATCAGGCCCCAGTGCATGCTTGGGATCTTTCGTTTCCACCAGACCACGGGCATCTTGAGGGCTGGGCTGCAGCCGAGCTGCCTCTGGGCCTCAGCACAGGAGGCTGGGGGCTGGGGCTGCAGGAGGGGAGGGTGGACGCAGGTCTGTCCGGGCATCTTCTCTCTCTCTCTCTCTCTCCAAGTCTGTCTCTCATCCCTTTCTGCTTCCTTTGAAAAAATGATTTTTAATTATTCAAGTGATGGCATGAACACATTCAACTTGAAAAAATGTAAAACACTCTAAGGAAGACTAAAGGCTGCTTTGAAGACCCATCTCAAGTCCTGTTTGTGACTGATCTTCCCGTGTGATCCACAGTTATTAGATCAGTGAGTTATTTGGATAAATAGGAAGGTAGATGATTGCTAGATACGAAGGAGGAAGAAAGGAAGGGAAAGAGAAAACCCAGCTCTCTGATCCCGTGGCTGTGGTCATTGTTGGAGTTTGAACATGAGTGTTCGCCGGGTGCAGGGGCACAGGCCTGTAATCCCAGCAGTTTGGGAGGCTGAGGCAGGAGGATCGCAAGTTCAGAGCCAGCCTCAGCAACTTAGTGAGTCCTGAGCAACTCAGTGAGACCCTGACTCTAAATAAAAAATATAAGAAAGGGCTGGGGGTGGGGCTCAGTGGTGAGGCCCCTGGGTTCCTCCCCTGCACCAAACAACCACAAAGGAAACGTCCTGTTGTCACTCGGGGGCCTGCCGTAGCAGAGGACCTCCTTCAGCACCGCGTCCCAGGCCTCCTCCATGTCACACCCTGTCCTTTCACCTCCTTTATGAGGTGAGCAGGGCTGAGCTGCCTCCTCCTGCCAGGGAGCATTCTGGGGTCCCTGTCCTTTGGACAAGGTGGCCGCAGCTTAGGCAGCTTCTTCCTGTGTCTGTGTCGTGTGTCTGTGCTGTCCGTCTGTCTGTCTGCGCATGCTCCCACCAGCCTCTCTGAACACCTGCACTCGCCCTCCTTTCCCCACTCTGTCCCCCTGTTCCACGTTCCCTGGAGGTGCCTTGTATCACCATCCTGTCTGTGTCACCCGGGTCCCACCTGCAGGACCTTCACGAGCCGTTTTTTCTCACTTTGATTCTCATTTGCAGAGGGACCCTAGACCCCTGCATCTTTCAAGAGCGGGAGGCTGGGAGGGCCCGCGGGGGTGTCTGGAGGTGTGCCCCCTCCCCCATGGGAGTGTCCGTGTGTCTGTCCCTGGCCCGCCCTCCCTGCCTGCGCACTCGCTCCTGCTCTCCAGGCACGGGGGTGGGCTGAGGGCCTGTAGCTGGGTGCGCTGCTGGACTGTGGGCGCCTGCGGGCTCCTCTCTGGTGGCTCCCACCCGGGTCACTCCCTTGGACCTTCACCTGTCTGCCCATCCCTGCGGCCGTCCACAGCCTGCCTCCATAGCCGCAGGGCGTCTGTCTGTCTGTCCTGGCTCCTCCGGCTCCTCCTCGGCCCTCCCCTTTCTCTTGGCACTCCTGCCCCTGTGCTGACACCCCGGCCAGCTCCTGCAGCCTCCCCTCCCCTGCCCTGTCGTCATTGTCTCAAGCCCTGGGTCCCTCCACAGGGGCCTCCGATCCACTGACATCTTCACACCCTGAGTGTGTTTCTCTTCTGTCATTGGCACCAGGTGCCACTGCTGCCTGCAGCTGCGACATCTCTGACTCCCTGCTCCTGCGCCCACAGGCCGTGTGTCCCTGCGAAGGGCCACTTCCAGACGCCCCTACCCCAGCCCCAGCCTCTGGCCAGCCTCAGCAGCTGGTGTCTGGATCTGGAGGGGCTTCCTCCTCCGTCCTCCCACCCCCCTCCTGCCCCTCCCTCCCCTCCCCCAGCCTCTGGAAGAATCGGGGTCCTCTCTGCACCCACTCACAGCAAGAGCTGAGGCCCTGCCCCGGGGCCCAGCCAGGCCTCATGGCGTCCCCCCATCTCCCACCCGGTCCCTCCTTCAAGCTCCTCCAGCCACACTGGCCTCCGTGATGTCCCTTGAAGACACAGACGCAGGGCTGTCACCCTGGTTGCTCAGGATAAGGGCGTCCACGGAGCCCTGGTTCTGTCTTCCAAGCCAGGAGCCCTGATTTGGGGTGGCCTTGGCTTCCACAGAGGACATTTTCTTAAAAAACAGAAACACAGAAGTGCCTTCACCCCCTGGCCTATGTGTCTCCACGTCTCTGTTTTGGATTTCTTTCTATTGACTGAGTTTTCTCTAAGCTGTGGGTCACATTTTTCTTGGCCTGTCAAGGAATTGCTGATTAGATGCTGGTCACAGTGAATGTTACATCGTTGACCGTCTGGATTTCTGTTGTTTTCTGTTAAAGACGGGCATGCGTTAAGTAAGTCACTTGCTCATTACTTTGATTGTGAGGCTCATTTGTAAGCTGTTTTAGGGTAAGTCCCCAGTAGCCTTCATTCACAAGATAGTTTGCCTTTCTACTAAAGCCTGATTAAATGCTCTAGATGATCATCAAGGACCAGTGTGAAGGCTAATCAAGAACAGAATGAGCTGGGTGTGTGGCTCACACCTGTAAAACCAGAATTTGAAGGCAGAGACAGGAAGATCACAAGTTCAAATCCAGCCTCAGCAACTTAGTGAGTCCCTAAGCACCTTAGAGAGACCTTGTCTCAAAATAAAAACTAATAAGGGCTGGGCATATGGCTCAGTGGTTAAGCACCCCCGGGTTCAATTCCCGGTGCACCCTCAAACTGAGAACAGAATGTTTCCTTATTTGTGAGTTCTAGAACTTGTTCAGATTAAAATGACATAGTCCATGCTCTTGGACCCCCAGAACCGCAAACTAAATAAACTTCTTTTTAAAAAATAAAGTGTCCAGCTTTGGGTATTTTGTTATAGCAACACAAAATGGATTGAGACACTCTTGGTCTTGGGCCCCAGAATTCTTTATTTTAGTAATGCTTTTCTTCTGGAGAGGCTAAGAGTTTTCAAAACTGTCAAGTCCTGGCCTCTTCGTGCTTAACAGTTATTCATTTCGTTTATCTCTTTCATCTTCCATTTTACTACAAACACCAAAAATAAACCAGATGGCATCTTCAGCACTCTGCCTGGAGTCTCCTTAACTGGATCACCCGGTTCATTAGGCACATTTCCTACTTTTCATGTTACTGTCATCAATGATGCTACAAAACTTTCTGCCAACAACATGAAAAGGATCCTGTCTCCTCCAATTTCCAATAAGATTCTCTTTTAAGCCCTTACCAGTCTCCTCACCAGACACGGAGCTTCCCCGGTTTGAGACTCTTCAAACATTCATTATCATTCAAAGTCTTTCCAGCTTCCCCCCAGAGCTGGGCTTCATTCCGGTGGCACTCCGTCTTTCAAATGCCACGTTGTACGTTAGTTATCCTTGACTGTGGGGCAGATCTCTCTACGATTTTAGCCCCTTCCACAACAGAAGGGGGCTGTCTCCCACAGTTTTTGGGGGCCCGTCGGCATGGGTTGGGCTGGGGGTCTTTCAGGTGACTCCATTGAAGCTATGGGCTGGGTCTTGACCAGAACTGGGCGGGTCTGTGGTCTCCCTCACGTAGCTGCTCCCTGCCATGTGGTTCTCTTCACAGGGCCCCCTGAGGGTCTCCAGGATGTGGACCTGGCTGCCCCCCAGGAAGTGACCAGAGAAGGAGAGGAAGTGAGAGACGGGCTGCAGTGTCTCTGCCCCCAGACCCTCCCTCATGACTTTATCCAGTCCACACCCAGAGCAGGGGAATCAGGCTCTGCCTCTTGAAAGGAGGAGTGTGACAGAATAGGCAGACATATTTATTTTTCATTTTGGTACGAGGGATACAGGGAGACTTTACCACACCCCCAGACATTTTTAATTTTTATTTTGAGACAGGGTATTACTAAGTTTCCAAGGCTGGCCTCCACCCTGCGATCCTCCCACCTCAGCCTCCTGAGTCTGGGATCATAGGTGGGTGCCACCAGGCTGGGCTTGTAGATGTATTTTAAAAGTCACCACCTCTGGCATTCAAGGCCCTCTGGTGTCTGGTCCTGACTGACCTGGAGCAGTCACAGGCTACCTCTGAACCTTAGCTTCTTCCTGGTCCCTCCCTGACAGGTTCTGGTGAACAGGCAAAGCTGGGCTGAGCACGGTTCTGGGCACAGAGGGCCCACAATTCTGGGCTCTGTGTATGGGTTTGGGCTTGTGGCAGGGCAGAGGGCTGCCCTACACCCTTCACAGTGCAGGCCTGCAAAGGCCGGCCCCAAGCAGGGAGTCCTGGTCACTGGCCGGGTGCTGCCTCACGGCTCACTCACAGCCGCATGTGGGCACGGGGTTTCCTGGGCCTCGCTCGCTCCCTGATCTGTGAATCAGAGGCAAGATGGCGGGTGAAGAGAAGCTAAGAAACTGTTTTCTCCCTGCTCCCCTGGGCACTCATGGCCTCGCCGATGGGCGCCAACAGATTCACCTCCCCAACCTCAGCTGGACGCCAGCGTGGCTCAGCCGCCTCTCTCTGGTCCCAGGCTCTCCCGCTCTGTCCCTGCAGCTGCTGCCCGGAGGCCCTCCTGCCCCGTGGTTCCCAGGCCCAGCAGAGGACCCAGGCTCCTGGGAAGATGGAGATCACAGAGGCCTTTGTAAGGTCGAGCCCCCCCCCCAGCTTCTGGAGTCATCTGGCCGCACCTTCCCGTCCGAGGCCAGCTGTCCCTTGTCCGTCTCCGCTGCCCGCCCCGTCTCCTCGGCTGCTCTCTCTGCTGACGCTTTACCATAAACATCCTCAGCAGCTGCCCCCGGCCCCTGCCCCCCTTGGCAGGCTTCTCCAACAGCCACGTCCACCTGGCCCTCCTGGCCCGGTCCTCGCCGCCCCTGAGGTGGTCTTGCGAGCTGCCATCCGGCCCCTGGGGCTCTCCTGCCCACCCGCCCTCTGGGGGCTTTGATTCCACATCAGTCACGGCGTCAGCGGGACAGCTGCTGGGGACCTGGGGCCCCAGGAGGCTCACCAGGACACGGGGATAAAGTTCCCCTCCGAGGCCTGATGGATCCACCTCGGGCAGTTCACCCACCACTGGGCTGTGTTCCCGTCCAACCCGCCACCCGCTGGCTCTGTCACTGTCACCTCGAGGCCCACTTCTTTCTCAAACGCTGCTCCCGCCCCGTCTGCCCGTCCGCCTCCTCCTGGGGCCTGGCCGGGGCCTGGCCTCTCGGGTCTGGCTGCCCCTTCTAGGCTGCTCCCGCCAAGGTCCCCGGGGTGTTCCAGGGATGGACGCCACCAGCTT
Source organism: Urocitellus parryii (assembly GCF_045843805.1). Classification (NCBI taxonomy): domain Eukaryota; kingdom Metazoa; phylum Chordata; class Mammalia; order Rodentia; family Sciuridae; genus Urocitellus; species Urocitellus parryii. The sequence continues at coordinate 178,974,249 of NC_135536.1, forward strand.
TCAGGTGGCACCATCTGAAACCACTGGCCACCCCCTGACTCCTCTCATGTCACCTGAGCTTCCTCGGGACCCGCATCTATCTGGGATTTCTGGCCCTGTCTCTGGCCGTCTCGACCCTCCTCATGGTCGCGGTCTCTCTTCCCTGGTGCTCTGCTCCTCCTCCACCTCGTCTCCTCCCTGAGTCCTTCCTGGGCCTGCCGTCAGCCGTCCACTGACAGCGCCCAGCCCCCGCCATACCTGTGGCCTCCTTGGGCCCCATCACCACCCCCAGGACATCACCAGGCCCCAGACCACACTCGACCTTTCCTCCTGTGCCCACTCTTTCTCCTGAGTGCCCCACTCCTGGATTCTGTCACTTATTGTCATCCTTCAAGTTCCTCCTGGGAGTCAGGAGAGACCCGGCCCTGCCATGCCCCCGAACCCTGTGTCCAGTGCCTGCCTGGTGGAGAAGCCAGTGTGGCTTCTCTGCTTCCGGAGGGGCTGACGCTCTAGAGCCCCCTGGAGTTGGGCTGAGGCTGCCCCTGGGCCACCTGGTGAGGCCGCTTGCCCCCTCCTGCCCTCTGCCCCGTTCTCTCCGCCGCTTGTTGTGTGACCACCTCCTGGATGACTCATTCGCTCGCACCTAAGTTCTTGTCCCAGGGTCTGCTTTTGGGGACCCAGCTGACCAAAGTCAGTTGTGAACCCCCCGGGCCAGGGAACCCCCCCAACAGCTCTGCAGCCCCATTCAGATCCTTCCCCCCACGGAGTCACGGGGCCATGCCCGGGTGTGGGCCTCGTCACCCAGAGGAGGGCACCCAGCTCCTCCGGACCCCAGCACACAGCTGGTCTATCCTGGCTTGACGTCTCTTCCGGCCACCCCGAAACCCCCACGTGATCACACCATCCCTCCTCCTGACACCTCCCAGTCGACACAACAAAGTCAAGGGCCAAAGATGGGAACCACTGCACACGCACTAGAGTGACAACACCCCAAGACGGACCGCACGGAGGGGCGCAGGTCTGCTGAGCCCCCGGAGCACCTCGCCCTCCTGAACAGCCTTTGAAAACTGACGGGGTCTTACCAAGTTAAACATCCGTCTTTCTAGAGAACCTTCACAGATGTCTTTATGTGTATGGGTAAGTTGTTGATTGAGGTGTCGTGCATATTCAGGAGCACCCTGTGTTTGTGGTGGCTTTTGTGTTTTGGTGCCGGAGATGAAACCCAGGCCTCCCCGGCTCCACCACAGAGTCGCTTGCAGCCCTGGGGCAATATTGTGACATATGCATAAAGCCTGCAATAATCAAATCAGGGTAATTAGCATATCCATCATCTCCATTGTTGACCGTTTCTTTAGGTTGGAAACACTCAAAATCCTCTCTTGGATCGGATTTTGAAATATTGGTCACGGAGGGTGCCGGTCCCGTCTAACTGCGTCTTTGTAAACGTACATTTTGCCAGTTGACATGGCAATCTCGCTCCTAGGTATTTACCCTAGAGAAACAGAACCTTTCGTCCACACCAACACCTCCGCATGGATGTTGACAGGGATGTTTTTCCATCATTTGTCACTAGGCTGTGAGTCAAGATTCGGGTGCTGTCCTGCATGTGCCCTCAGGATTTGCATAAAACAAAGCGTGCTTGGCCCCCATCAGCTTTACTGACCATTGTTAAGTGGCCAGAGGTGACAGAAGAAGAGGAACACATGATCCCAGCCATAAGGTGGGATGAAGCAGGTGCCTACGTGGGCCGCTGTCGCCCATGGAGGGAGAGCGATAAGTCCTCCGAAGGACACAGGGATCAGGTTCCTCATGAAAGGTAGAAGGTTTAATTAAGTCTGGCTCAACCTAATACATGTGATTGTCTGACAATAATCCCTGTGTCTACACCCTTGGTCCCATCTGCTCACTGACTGTCACATCCTTAATTGCTCCGTGTCCCTGGCTCGTGAACTTGAACACACTCACGTCTCCTGTTTGATAAAAATCATTTCCCACTGGACCCTGCCTCCCTCTCTCTTCCCCCCATTCCTCTTTTTTGAGTGATTTCTCCATCAGTTGCCCGTCTGTCCTGCCCCTGAGGTCACTGCAGGTACCCCAAAGCTTCCTGCCTGTCCAGTCTGGGGGGGATAGCGCTTTCCTTGCCGCTCAGGGCACACAGTGACCTTCTCTACCTTCTGGAGATGCCTCCCCCCTGGCCTCCCAGAGCGTCCTCTCCTCCCTGGACCCTCTTCTGGACCTTCCGCAGCCTCCTTGGTGGCTTCTCTTACTGCAGCCGGGAGGCCTGTTCTGGCGAGTTCTATGACCCAGGCCGGGCCTGTTCTCCTGGGCCTTCAGAGAGGCCCACGATGCACCACTCAAGGCCTAAGCAGACCCTGGTGTCCAGTCTCCACCTCTTGAGCCTCTTGGGCCTTGTCTTCAGGAGTGCCCACTGACCCCCAAGTCCCCAGCTTTGGTCCCCCGGCTTTGGTGTCACAGTGGGGCCTGGGTTTTCACAGTAGATAGGGAGGGCGGCCGTGGATCCCGGGAGCCCACGTGGTCAGGGCTCAGAACGCTGAAAGCGAGGAGAGGGCCCTGTCGGAGAGCTCCCCGGAATCCCCACCCGCACTTCCATAGTGGAGAGACTGAGGCCCGAGGTGGGGAGCCACCTGCCGAGAGTCAAGAGTGAGCAGGCAAGGGACAGGGAGCAGTGCCACCCGGCCTGGGCCTGTCCCGTGACCCCTGGGGCATCCTCTCAGTCCAACAGCTTCCTCCACAGAGGAAGGGGGACCCTCGGCCACTGTGAGGGGGGCCTCAGGGCAGCCTGCGTGTCCTGCCACCCAGCAGCCGGAACTCGGGGACCCTCCCGGAGGCAGCCTCTCCGCCCTCCTCCCTCCCCCACACCTCCCCCCAGCTCTCGAGTTTCCATTTACGTCCCTTGACACTCCAATTGGTTTCAGTAATTTAAAAAAGAGGGGAAAAGAGATTGAACCGCATTTCAGACATTTCATTTCATGTCAGGAAATGTTTATTCAGCGGCCACCGGGATTAATGCCGGGTGCCAGGTGCTGAAGGGAATTCAAAGGCAGGGGCCAGCGGTTCCAGCTGTGGGCAGGACGAAATCCCCCCCAATGTGAGCCCCTCGGGGACCCAGGGGCAGGCCAGGGGCCCAGCAGGGCCGAGTTGGCGTTCCCGGGCAGGAGGAAAACGATTCAATTTCGTGCCATTCAGTGAAACACATGTTCTTGTCCAAAACTAATTTCCCACCGCCACGCTGAGCTCCCGCCCCGGCCCACGGTCCCCGGGTCCCATCAATCGAGCGCCACCTTCCCCTCCGAGGGTTAGTCTTCTGAAATTTATTTTCTAGCCCCAGAATTCCAGAACTCTGCCTCGTGGGCTTTATTTTCTGTCCCTGGGAGGATGTGCTGGCTGTGGAAGGGGACCTGGGGGCTCGGGTGGGACGGGAGGGGACTCTCGTGGTATCCTTTTGTGCATTTTGAATTTTGGACCCTGTAAAGGTATTTTCATGTTTTGAAGGAACGTTAAAAAATGATTTTTAAGGTTTCCATTTTCAAATACGACCTTTCTGGACCGCTCCCTGGTCTAACCCCCGGCCGGGCTTCCACACCCAGAGCCTCGATTGCCTCTTTTTGTAAATATGTTTTTAGACGTTGACGGACCTTTATTTTGTCATTTACTTCTATGCAGAGCTGAGAATCGAACCCAGTGCCCCACACATGCTAGGCGAGCGCTCTACCACTGAGCCACAGCCCCAGCTCCCCTGATTACCTCTTTTTGGAGGTTCCTATGATTTCCCCCGAGGCTGCTCTGGAAAAGATCCCCCAAAGCCTCCCTCTGGCCAAGTCACCTTCCCTGGCCTCTCTGGACACAGCTCTTGGCTGGTCACTTGGCCTTCTGGGAACTCTGCTCCCTGGGCTCCAGGACCCTCTTTCCGACATCTGCCCTCTGGCCCTGTCTTTTCCATTGTCCCCCAGCCTCCACCTGGACTTCCCCTGCAATGTCACTCGTCCCTAAGTGTCCACTCTCTCCTGGACCCAGTGACCTCCAGTGTACACATCTCCGCTCAGGGGCCAGTCTCACAGCTCCAGCCCAGACCTCCCAGCTGAGCCCAGAGCCCAGATCCCCTGCCTCTGTGACACACTTTCTCATCCCAGGGACTGCACACCATGTGCCGGGTCGCCTGGCTTCAAGTCTGACCTCTCACCTCCTTGCCGCGGGCCAGTTCCTCAGCCCCTTACATCTTTGTCCTTCTCCTGTAAATGATCCCAGATGGGGAAGGGCCTAAGTATAAATGAATTAACAGCAATAAAGCTCTTGGAGTGGAGGGCAGCTGGTCGTAAATACCCAAATGTGATGTCCCAGTGGAGCCCCTTGTCTGCTTCTGGCGACCCCAGGCCCCCTGCCATCCAGTCCATCCTAAATGCCAGCAAGCCAGGCTTTTTGCCAGATCCCGCCCCCCACTCTCTGCAGCGGGCACCCTATCATCAGCCCTGGTCCATTTTACCTCTTAAATCTCTCTCCCTATCTCTACCGCCTCCCTGGACCATTGTCCCCTGAAATTGCTCTTGTTAAACTCATCAATGTTCTACTAATTGCCAAATCAAAAGAAAAATTCAGCCTTCATCGGTTTGGATTTTCTGCTGCATTCGGTCCCGCTGATCCTGTTCTCCTGGAAATGCTTCACTAGCTCGGTTTCCATGACAACCTGCTCTTCTGCTCTGCTCTCGCGGCCATGTGATGCTGACATTTCTTTCTGCTGCCTTTGTAGATGTCTCCAGATCTACCAGCCCCTGAAATGGTGGGGTGGGGGTCCTGAGAAGTTGGTAGGGCTCTGCTACCTCTCTGTGTCCCCGAGCCACGCGAGGCGAGTGCTAAGGCGACCTCTCTGTCTCTAGTTGAGAGGTCCCGAGAGTCAAGCTGCTAAACTTGACCCCCCCACCAGTCACCTCCCCGGGGTGTGGGCAGCCCCTTAAAATCAGCTATGGCCTGTGGCCATGAACCCTTGTTCGTCTATTTACTTCCCCAAACCCCAGTGAGAGCTCCATAAAACAAAAATCAGTCCATGGACTTTGCTTGCTCTAAAGTCTTCTATGGCTCCCAATTACCTACACCATTAAGCACAAGCTCCTTAACACAGCACAGCTACTCCCCGCTGGCTTTTCCAGTAGCACCTCCCAGCAGTCCCATCTCATCCCAAACTCCAGGAACGCCTGGCATCCTGTGGGCATTTGGCACACAATTCCTGCCCTCAGTGCCTGATTCACGCTGTTCCCTCTGCCTGTGAAGATTTGCAATCTCTCCACCCCAGCCCAGCTTCCGAGAAATCAACTCAAGCAGCGCCTTCTCCAGAAGATTTTTCCTGGCAACCCCCCCTGCCTGCCGTTTCTGGGTCCTCAAGATGAGGGGACACGCCCTTCTTGTGCTTTCTAGGCTTTATCTCTGTGCTAACCAGAACATTTTTGGTGGCAAGCAACAGAAATCAAGTTTGAAATCGCTGTAAGGCAAAAGAAGAATGTCTTGGCTCAGGGAGGGCCAGGGCTCATGCAGATTTCTGGGAAACTGAATGAACAGATGAAAGACGGGAGCAGGTCCCAGATACTCCCTCCTGCCAATACAATACGCATTTTATTGTCACATGCGTGTGTGTATATAACAACTTTACTGAGGTGTGACTGACATACAGATAAACCACACATATTTAAGGTGTACAGTTTGATGAATTTTGACACCTGTATACACTCATGAAACTGTCACCAGTCAAGAAAATGAACACACCCATTACCCCAAATGATTTCTGGTGTCCTTTGGGCTCCCTCCTCCTCTTCCTGCCACTTGCCTCTGTCCCTCCATCCCTCAGGCGACGACTAACCTGCTCTCTGCCACAACTTGTAGAATTCTGTGAAAATGGAGCCATACAGAATACACTCTTGTTTTGCCTGTTTGTTTTCTTTCCTCACTATAATTATTTTGAGATTCATCCATGCTGTTGTGTGTGTTAGACCTTTCGGTGGGTGGGTGGCATTCTATCGTACGAGGGTACCACAGTTTTTTCCATTCACCCACCCAGGGAGACTCGGTTGGTTTCCAGGTTTTGACATTACAAATGGAACGCACGTACCAGTCTCGGTGTGGACTCGTGCTTTCATGCCTCTTGGGTAAATTTCTTGCAGTGGAAGAGTCTGATCACCCCTAGGTGTGAGTTTAGCTTTTGAAGAGGTTGTCAATCTGTTTTCCCAAAGCGATGGTACCCCTCCACATCCCCCTCCCGGCTCTTCTGAGAGTTCCGGTTGCTCTACACTCTCGCCAACACTCGGTGGGATCAGTGTTTTCAATGTTAGATTTCTTACTATTAAGTCATAGCGCTTCATGGTGGATTTAATTTGTGTTTCCTTAGCAACTAATGATGTTGAGCCTCCTTGTCCTCCTTGTGTCTTTGGTGAAGGGTGCATTTAAATCTTTTGCTCATACATTATTGGGTTGTTTGCTTTTTTTTTTTTAATGCTTACGTTTTGACATACTCTGGTTACAAGCCCTTTATCTGATATATGATTTGCAAATATTTTCTTCTAGTCTGTGGTAGCTTTTATTTATTTTTTAAAATTCTCTTAGTAATGTCTTTCAAAGAGTTGAAGGCTTTAATTTTGGTGAAGTTTAATTTATTAACTTGTTATTTTATGAATCGTGTTTTTATGTTCTCTTTTTTTGTTCAGGGCCTTGTATCTAAAATGTCCTAACGTTTTCTTCCTAGGTTTCATAATTTTAGGTTTTATTCTTTCTCTTTTTCACTTTTATCTTGATGCCTGAGTTAGTGGGGCTTCTGGTATTTCCAAGAAGAGTCCCTCTAATGTTATGATCTATCTAAAAGGCAGAGCTTGAAGCCTTTCATGGCTTCTCATTGATCTTGTAACCTCCACAGCGTGGCTCAAAGGGCCTGCCTGGGTTTCCTGGCTTGATCCCTGACCCTGTTCCTCTCTGGCACCCCCTCGAGCCCTCTGCTCCGCATACACGAACCCACAGGCCATTCCTTGAGTTCAGTGTCAAGCTGGCCGGGCTGGATGACAGGCTGAAGCAAGGCGCCACGACCCCTCTCCTCCAGAGCACAGACTTTTAACTTTGAGACTGTAGCCGGGTCCCCACTTGGGCATCTTCCAGGGCTTTTCACAAATGGTGGCGCTCTGTGCCCTTAGGGTCAGGGTCTTAGAACATGTCTCCCAATCTTTTCCTTGAGACAGACACAGATGTGTGTGTGTGTCTGTGTGTGTGTGTGTGTGTGTATTTTACTCAGTTGAAATTATATCCTGTCAATATAATTTGCACACTGGATTCCCAGCTGCTCCTCCGCTTTTTGCACCATAAGAAATTTCCAGAGCTTTTGTAAAAATACAATTAGTCTATGAATAATAGTCCATTTGAGTGGATATAAAATAATTTGCTTCCCATTTTCCCAATAGTCGGTTATTTTGGTTGTTTCCATTTTTTATTATAAGCAAGGCCAGACTACATCTCTTGGTACATAAATCTTTTGTCAATTTGAGATTATTTCCTTCTGACCGAGTGCCGCAAGTGTGATGACTGGGTCAAAGGCTGCGGTGATTTACATTCCCGGCGCAGGCCCGTGTTTCATCACACTCTAGCCAGCATGGGGTATTCTCATTAAAATTTTCCTCTTCGCTCTGCGATGAGCAAACAGTGTTATCTCACTGTTGTTTTAATTTACTTTTTAAAAAATAATTAGATATTGGAAAATAGGTTCAACCTATGAGCCATAAAAAATTAATCTTCTGTTAATTGAGTGTTCCTACCCCTTCACATTTATCCAGCAGTGATTTGAATTCTTAAAACTCAATTTGTATGGATTCTTAAACACCAAGGATATTAACCCTCTGCATGACATCCTTAAGGTTATTTTCAATGTTCACGTGGTTATGTCTCAAATTTTAAATCTCTTTTCTTTGTGGTTGCTTCCCTTACTTTTAGGCTTAGGAGACTCGTCCAGTTTTGAATGGATATTCTCTCTGCTTTACTCAAGTGTGATTTCTAATTTAAATCTTTAATCCACCTGAGCTTGATATTGATGTATGACCTGGAGTGAAAAATAAAGTGGATTTGCTTTTCTAAACTGCTCAGCGATTATTCCAGCACCTTTTATTGACTCACCCCTTCTCTCCTCACTCTTTCCAAGGGTGTGGGTACAGTAATATTTTCCTCTTCCGCTGTGGGAGGGCTCCATACCCTCCACCCCATGCTCGCTCGGCCCTCTACCAGAGCTTCTGGGGTGCACTGTCCTTGGGGTCCATGTTCTCCTGGGGGGGCTTTTGTTAGTGCCCAGCAAGGACAGCAGTTGTGCAGGCTATGGTCTGCAGGGGGGCCCAGAGAAATGAGAGCCAAAGCAGGGGCTTGAGAAAGGAAAGGTTTTGGAGTCTGCAAAGCTTGGATGAGCTGGAGTCGAAGCCCAGGGAGGAGGCCAAGAGCTTAGGCGGAAACCACAGACCACCGGGAGGACAGGTCCTCGGGCTGTCGGAGCTTGAGCCCTGTGAGGGGCTGAGTCCAACCTGCAGGCAGGAGAAGGGACGTCCGAGGATTGGACTAGAGCTCTGGCTCAGCCTGGGCCCCCAAAACAGGCTCATGTCACAGCTCCTGAGTGAGTCCCAAGGAGAAATGGGGTCTCAGACAGGCTTGGGAGATTCCCAAAGCAGAATCCCTAAGACTAACCCAGGGCTTGGAGCCAAGAGAACAAAGGCAGAATGGCCCGGAGCAGCCTGTGGGGACGGTGGCCATCAGGGGACATGGTTGGGGCTGAGCCTTGTGAGCTGACAGACCCCAGGTGGGGAGATGCAGAACTGGGGGATGTGGTGGTTGAGTTGCCAGGACGTGAGGGTGGGACCCGAGAGCAGGCCTGCCTGGCCCAGCTGAAGGGCATATTTGTCCTGCCTGGGAAGAGGTGGCCTTCATTCCTGTCACACACAAGACACTTCTCCCCAAGTCCTATGGCCTGAACCTGCACCTTGATGCTGTGGTCTCATCTGTGGGGTTTGGGGGTGCGTTTTGCCATCCGGGGGAGGGGAGGCTAGACAGGCCTGCAGCTCCAGGCAGCCAGCAGTGTGTGTGGAGGGGGGATGTGCAGGGCCCGAATGTGCGGGGCTGGGTGGCTGAGTCGGGGCCAGGAGAGAGAGCTGGAGTCCTGACTGTCCCCACATCCCAGGTCTTCCTCCACCCATGCCCCCTCATTCAGGTCTCAGCTTTTTCTGTAAAATGGGTTGAACCATCTCCGCCCGCCTCGCAGTGATGTTCACAAGCAAAGCTGTGCCCCTGTGTAAACCGTGGAGGCCTGGGTCCTGGCGGGCGGCCGACCTCCCTTCCCTTCCCACCAGCCCGTGGGGCCAGCCCCCACCCCCTCCCTTTCGCCTTCCCAGGCCCCATCCTCTGCCCTGTCCAAGTCGGTCCCCACACGGGGCTTATTGGTTTGGCTGCTCACAGACCCTTTCTGGCTAAACGGTTTTGACCTTCCATTTCAGACATTTGATTTCAGATCAGAAAATATTCATTTGGCAGTCTCCAGTCGGTGGCTCCCGGCTGGGGATCAGGCCAACGTGAATGAGACAGTGTCCCAGAGGTGGGGCGAGAGAAAATCCCCTGCCAAAGAGGGCCACAGTTAAGTCACAAAGGTCACATACAAATTCCCTGAAAGAAAGTGGGCCACAGGTCACTCAGCACAAGGCCGAGTGAGGACTCCTACCCCAGAGTTCGGGTGGACAGGTTGGTGGCGGGAGCTGTCCCTTTTCTTGGAGGCCTCATTGAGCTCAATGCCCGACTCTGCGGTGACTCCGATCCCACAGGCCCCTTCCTCGGGGAAAATTAACAAAACTGAAATATTGCTCCTTGATTAAACCCGAAACTAGACAAAAAAATGCTTCCCCCTTTACCTACCCTCCTGGCAGGCAGACTGATCTTGCGCATGTCCCCCGGCCCCACCCAAGCCCCTCAAGAACTAGCAAAGGGTCCCAGAGGCCAAGTCCAGGGATGTCAGCTAGCCGTCACCCCCACCCGACTTCCTGCATGGAAACTCCTCCTTGGACTCCTGGGAGGTGGCCCTGCTCCCCCTCCGGTCCCTCTGGGTCCCTCTGTCCTGCGCTCACTCCTCCACACTCATCCCTTAATGTCAAGCATCCCTGAGCGCCCTCCACCCCCTGCGTCCCACCTGGGCGGGAGGCCTCCCCAGTCTTCACCTCCAGCCTGACTTCTCCTCTGGCCTCCGGAACCCAGAATTCCCCAAGGTACGTCAGAGTCTGCACGCTTGACAGGTGGCTGCTCCCCCGTCCAAACCTGCTCCTTCCCCCAGGTCCCACGTCACATGGAAAGACCCACCAGCCTGTAGACACCGGGGGTCTTCCTCCACTTCGCTTGCCCTCCCCACCCCATCTGTACCCCCACCTCTGGCCTCGCAGACTTGACCTCCCAGCAGCCCCTGCATCCTCCCAACTCTTCTCTCTGCCACCACGGACACCCTGGTCTGCACCACCACCAACCCTGGTCAGCAGGTTCCCCCTCACAGGTCTCCCACAGCTTCTCCTGCTCCCCGCCTCATCCTTTCCCTGCCAGACGCTGGACAGATGATCTCAACATGCAGATCAGAACATACCACCACCACCACGCCCAAACGTCCCTTGTCATTTGGTTTAAATATAATAAAGTTTCAAATCCTCGTAGCTGGTCCACCCTCCCTTTTGCACCCTGCTCCTGCTCGTCCACTGGACACCAGCTTGATGGCCTCTTTCCTTGCCCAGAATCAGCTCTGCTGCCCCCACTGGGGTCCTTTGCCTTGGTGGGCCCCTGCCTGGAGCGCTCCCATGTGCTGCTTGGCTTCGTTGGTACCTCATCTCGGGATCCCTGGGAAAGCTCTGCAGATCCCTCCCCTGACTCGAGTGCCCTCCTGTTCTCAGCACCACACGCCTTTCCTTGTGACAATCAGGGTTTCTAATTACCCACGGATGCATGTGACTTGATTCATGTCGCTTTCCCCACTCGGACTAGACACTCCATGTGGGCAAGGGTGGGTCTGTCCTGCTGGCCTGGGCGAGCCACGCACAGGAAGTGCTCCAAGAGCATTGGTTAAACTGAATGGAGAACTTTCTCTTGACGGCACACCTCACTCTCTAGCTCCCAGACAAACCTTCTCTAAACTTTTCTAATTATCTAAACTTAATTATCTAAACTTCTGTGAAAGGGCCGTCTTCACCGACCGACTATCTATCATCCTCAGGCGCAGCAGTCGGGGTTCTGCTCCATCACACCCTGAAACCGCTCTTGCTGTGGGCTCCGATAACCCCCTAATTACCACCTTCAGTGGGTGTTTTTCCGCCCCTGTCTTATTGGAATTCTCCGCAGGGTTGGATATTGTTGATCACTCTCGCCTTCTTGCAACGCTCGGCTCTCTTGGTTTCCATGACAACCCCCTCTCCTTGTTTTTAACCCATCTCTATGACGACTTCTCCTTCACAGTCTCATTAATCGGAGCTCTGATTCAACACCCTTGAAATGTTAGGGTCCTGAAGATTCGATATCGTAGAGATGTCAATTTTCTCCAAATTAATGTACAAATTCAATGCCTTCCTAATCAAAATCCCACCAGGATTTTTAAATTGAACTTAATACACTGATTCTAAAAGTCATATGGTAGAGAAAATGGGGGAAAAATAGCTGAGAATAATTTTGAGAAAGAAAAACAAGTGGTGGAAACAGAGTAGGAGGAAAAGGTCCAGATTTGCCCTACAAGGTAGCATATGACAAAGTGGCAGAGATCAAACAGCGTGGCAATGGCACAGAGATAGACACGCCAACCTGCAGGACTGAGGAGCTCAAGATCTGACCCAGGCTGGAGGGGGCGCGCCACATACCAGGAGGGGCTTTTCAATGAGGGGCGCTGGTTGCCCCGAGTTCTGAGATCCCACTTTTTACCTCTGAGGGCCCACTGGGCAGCCTCCCTCACACTGGACCATTGTCCTCCTGCGTCCCTCTTCTCCCCTTTCACAACCTGAATACGTGGACACCATTCCCTTCAGACCTAGCTCTTCTATTTTTCTTTTCTTCCAAGTTTTCCTAGAATAAAAGTAATGCATGATCTGGGATGATAAGTGTGTTATATATTGTGCTCTTTATTTTATTCTAATTCTTTTCTGTATTTTTGAAATATATTATTATAAAAACAGTGATATCCAAACATCGAAGAAAGTTTGGAGAGTAAACCAAGCGTGAAGAATTAACAAACCTTGATGAGAATCCCAGAATCTACTGTTGGGTTCGGTAAAAATGCATCTGGGAAACATGCCTCTTCTAGTCTTTTTATGCATTTGTTTACTCTCAATGTTTTTATTTTATATATAATTTGGGACCATCTTTTCACACTGATTATATGCTAAACACTTCTCCACATTAGTCAACATTCTTTGTAATTATTACGTTTAATGGATGCCTAATAATCCATTTAATGAACGTCACATAATTTGGTTAACCATTCCCCTGGAGCCGGAGGAGATTTTGCTGGCCTCCTTGTTCTTTTTTTCTTTTCCTTTTTGTGCCTTGTAACTAAAGCCACAGCGCACATCTTTCTGGCACATCTTCGGGCATTGCTTTAGAGAATTTGTTGGGATCAGCTTCCTATAAATGGAATGACTGAGTCAAACAGTATGAATCTTTTCGAGACTCTTCACGCATCTTGAGCAAATTGCCTTCCAGAAAGGTTTTGCCACTTCACAGTCCTGCCAGCTGTGCACGAGAGGCCCCACGCCACTGGGGTGAGCCTGCACTTGGAGCTCTTGTTGTGTAAAGTGCCCCTTGGTTGGGCCCAAAACGGCATCTCTGCATTCTAATTTACATTTATTTTATTACGAGTAAGTTCAACATTTGCAACTGAATTTGCCTTTTGAACTTCATCTTTCATAAATGGACTCTTAACGCTCTTTATTGCCCCAACATTTCGTTATGAAAATTCGTACTGCCTCTGGGAATGTTTTATTTATGAGAATTTTCAACACACATACGCTTTACCTTCCCTACAGTCAATTAGATTTGTATTTTCCACTACAATTCTATGACTGTGGAGGCTACAGTGGCCTCCCTCAACCACAGCTTGGATAATGAATCATTTCTATTTTTTCTTGTTATTAGTGTGCTTTTTTTTCTTCCACATTTAAATCGCCTGACATTGATTTAGGTGGTTGGTATAAAGGGAGATAAAAATTGTTTTTTTTATTTGTATCTCAAATAGATAAAATAATTTTCCAGCCCCATTTAGTGAAAAGTCCTTCCATTCTTTATTAATTTGTGGTACTACTGCTCTCATAAATCATATTGTTCGATTCACTCGAGTCTGCATCTGGGCTTTCTAGTCTATTCCAGTGAGATCTCTCGCTCTCACGCTCATTTTTAAATTGTTATTTTGTCTTATATTGTGCTGCAGTGTCTGCTGGAGCCAGAACACTTCGAATCTCTATTTCACATCAGATCACTTGCCCAGGTGTCTGACGCCCACATCTAATTTCCGCCTTGACATCTCACCTTAGGTCCCCACGGTGCCACTTCTTCACACACACATACACATTTTTTTCCTAGCTATTTCTTCTCCCTGAAAGTAAAATTGTATCACCACACTCCATGGGGACAGGCTAGGGATGGGCATGGCCCTGAAACCTGGGGGGCAGGCTCTGGATCTGCGGGGTGCACCCCACAAGCCATGCGCTAGGCTGGGCCCTGGCATCCCACCTGTTCTCTGAATTCTCAGTTTCCTCGTCTCTCAGCTGGGGTTGTGAAGCCCACGCGAGGTCAAGAGTGTTACTACAGCTTCCTTCTCCACTCCACAGATGTGGCCTCGTGGCAGGGAGAGAAGAGCAGGCAGGTGGAGCTGGTCTCTGAAGCGATGGTCTCCAGGGAGTCCCCAGTCCATTAGGGAGAGTCCTCCATGACAGGACAAGGCGCCTGCCAAGAAATGGTTACCAGGACACAGAGGAAATGCATGAGCCTCGCTTTGGACAGGTGGCTGCAGAGGGCCTTTCCAAGGGGACATGGCCCGCAGGCTGAGAAGGGGGTTGTAGCAAAGGTTTAGCAGGGAGGAGGCATGGCAGGAGTCAAACTCAGGAAGGAGCTTGGGCCTGGGGCAACTGAGACTTGGCTGGGGCTGGCAGACAGGGTGCAGGAGCATCCCAGGGGGACACGCAGGGCAGAGCCCGTGAGCCTTGCAGGCCTTGAGAAAGCCCTGGGGTTTTGTGGGAAGGGCACTGGGAAGTTGTGAAGCTGGAGATGAGAAGGAAAATGGGCCTCCTCCTAATATCCCAGGAAGTCGGCTTCCCTCCTGGGTGATGAGCAGAGGGCCCAGGAGGAAGCCGGAAAGCTGTGAGGCCGTCTGTCGCCGTGAGGAGCTGGGGTCGCAGGCGCAGTGTAGGGAGGGAAGGGCCGGGGCTCTCAGAGATTGTGGGACGGGGTGAGGGCAAGGAGGACTCAGGGTGACTCAGAGGGAAATTGGGTTGAGGTCTGGCTATGTGCAGAGGACAGACTGGGAAGAAGGCTTTGGGGCGAAGCAGCGGGTGGTCTGAGGGGCCACGGTGGTGGGACTGGCAGGGCCAGCTGGGTGTGTGGGTCTGCAGAGGCAGAGCAGGCACGTGAGCCTGGAGCCACTGGTGATGGCTTGGGGTGACAGGGAGAGGAACAGACCCCGGCACGAGCCTTGAGGGAATCCTTAGATGATGGTGCAGGCTGGAGTGGATGGGATGGCTAATTGGGAGGTGACGGTGTCATGATGGTGGCACAGGGACACTTGGAAGGGGCACTCTCAGAGGGAGGGTCACTGTGTCAGGTGTAGCCATGAAGTCCAGTGACTCGGGGACAGAAAGCATTTGCTGGACTGAGCGACGGGGTCCGGGAGAAGGAGGCGGCCCTGCAGAGCCCGGGAGGGGCCAGGCTGGGGCAGCTGTGTCAACCGTGACCCTCCCTCCCGTGCCCAGCCATGATGCTGACCTGGGGACATTTCCAGCCCCCAACCTGTCCATCCCACCTACCCCGACATCTCTTTTCCCTACGATCACCCTCCTGCTGAATTGTCACTGAGTCTTTTTGGTAAAAAAAAAAAAAAAAAGAATTCTGAACCTCCATTTCAGACACCTGATTTCAGGCAGAAAATAATTATCCTGCACTCCCTCGCCAGCTGCCTGTTGCTAGGTGCCCAAAGGTACAAGAATGTATGCGAGGCGACCCGGCCACGAGGCAGGACGAAACCTCAGCTAATTAGAGCTGCAGCCGGGACTCAGGGGCCCAGAAGCCTCCTGGAGAACACGGAGATCAGGTTCCCCGGTAATGAACATGATTGAATTGTGTTCCTTCCACCAACACAGCTAATCCCTTCACCTCCACACTAATCCCGCCGCCCAGGGCCCCTCTGCTGTCTGGCCCTGCTCTTCAGGCTTGGCTCACAGAGTCTTCCTCTGTCCAGATGTGGCCTGGGGGAGTGGGTGACTTCCTGGCCCTGTGGCCTCCTCCACCCCCCCCCCTTTCTCAGCCAGACTCAAGAATGTCCCTGCCCAGCAGGGCTTCTGCCCCTTCCCCAAGGTTGCTGTGGCCAGTGTTTCTGGAGGCTGGGCGGGCCCTGGCCTCCCTGTCCTCTGTGCATATGGCCTGCCAGTGGCCACTGGTCCTTCTTGAACTCTCTTCCCTGGGCTCCTTGGTCTCCCTACTTCCCCTGCCTTCTTCCTGTCTCAGGCTTCCTCCCCTGGAGCAGCGCCACTCTGTCACCGTCAATGTGCCCGGGGCTTGTGCTCTGGCCTTGTCTGTGATGATGTCCCATCTTCCTCAACCCCACGCCCAGGCCCTAAATCTTTGCCCTTCTCTGGGAGGCTGATAGTCCCCCCCAGGCCTCCTTTGAGCTCTGCTCTCCCTCGGTGTCCAATCAAGCTCATTGTCAGGCTGGATAAGAGGAAGTCCATTCCAGCCCAGCTAGGGACAGCCAGAAGAGACGGTCAGGGGTGCAGCCTGCCACCTCTGGGCCATTTTGCCTGGTAATGCACTGTGTCCGTCATAGAGTTTGGACCAACACGTTCCCTGACTTAGGGCTCTGGCGGGATAGAGAGAGGGTGTCCCCCAAAGACTCACTTGAAATGCATTTAATGAAGAATCTATTGGCAGAGTGGGCAGGGTTTGAGTTTCCTGAGGGGTTAGAGGGGGGCCCGAGCTTTCAGAAGCTGGAGAGAAAGTTGTGACTTTACAAAAGGGACCCACCTGTGGCTTCAGTGAGGCCAAGCGGCCTCATCAACCCAGAGTCCACAGGAAGGTGGCCAGGAACCTCCCTCTCCTCCCTCTACTGAACTGCAGTTCCTCTGCTGGTCAGGCTCAGCCAGAGGCCAGAGGGCAAAGAGCCTCACTGGTGTTAAACTTGGTCACTGGACACAGGAAGGAAGAGGGGAGGGGGAGAAGGGCTCTGGACGGGCAGAACAGGTGCCGATGACCGATGCCCGCCTGGCGACTCGGTTCACCACCAACCTCCCGCCCCCATCTCTGTACACCTTTTAAGTCAGGTTCTTTCTAAGTTTCCCAGACTGGCCTCAAACTTGCACTCTCCTGCCTCATCCCTCATCACTGGGATGACCAGCAAGTGCCACCGTGCTTGGCTCACCCTTTTCCTTTTTTATCTTCACCACCAGGCGAGTTGGGTAGTGTAGCCACACAGTGCCAACATTTTTAGGGACAGAGGGCACAGGGAGTCTTTCCCATGGCTTCCCTGCTCCCGTGAACTGTCACCTATCAGATCCACTGTTTCCCTTCAGCCGGGATAAGAGGACGGATCCCAGCTCACTTCCAGATCTTTCTTCCTGTCGTCGTCTCTCTCTGTCGCTGCCGGTGCTGTCTTTCAAGACTGGGACATTCTAGGATCTCTCCTGTCTTTAAAAGCCCTCCCTTGGTCACCCGCACTTTTCTCTCTACGTCCAGGCAGGGGTCTGTGTTGCCACCTCCCATTGGCCTCTTTGTCTCTGCTAAGCGGCCTTTACCCCTTCACTCCCCCAAACATTTCCTGCCACAATAGCCCCCTGATTGCTGAATTCAAAGGACTTTGTCTGTTTCTTATTTTTCTGAGATTCGGGGCATAGAGCTGCCTTGATTACTTTCTCCTTGAAACCCTTCACTACCTTGGTTGCCATGGCAACCCCTCTCCTAGCTGTTTGTCGCATCTCTCAGGCCCTTCCCTCTCTCTCGTCGCCTTCCCACACCTCCACCAGCCCCTGAAATGTCTTTGTGACTCCCCCTTCTACCCTAGGCCCCCTCCCCTCCTCCCTCTCTGGTGATCTTACTGTTCTGGGCTCCCCTTTAACCCCTGGCCCTGAGTTGGTCCCCCCAGTCAAATCTCTTCCTGAGCCCCAGGAACCCCTCTGGGATCCAACTGCCGGCTGGGTCCATCAGTGTCCCCGGTGCCTCCTCTACTCTCTGAATCTGAGTCCACTGTCGCCCTCCTTAAACGGACTCCCAGGTTGTGTCCCCATCTCAAGAACCTCCCAGCATTCACCAAGGGTCTTGCCCAAGACACACGGGACTCACCTGGCCCTTCCCTCGCTCACCCCAGCAGCCAACAACCAGCGCACCTCTCCGACTTACTCTTCTAAGTTGGCCTCCCTCCCTGGAGCCGTCACCTCCAAAGCTGGCCTTCACCCTCACCACCACAGAGATCTTCCCAATCCCAAAGCCGAGCACGTGGCTGGGATGCAGAGTCTTTCAACACTGCCCACTAACTGCAGAATTTGGTGAAACCTTGACCTGGGCCTCCTCCTAGGCCCCTCCAGGCCTGTGCTCTGTCCCCTTCTTAAATCTCTGCATCCCGTTTCCTCCTCCGCTCATCTTCCAGGAACACCCTTCAGTCACTGGCGCGCCTCACTTCCAGAGCTTGGCGTGTGCGTCCCTTCAGCTGGTGATGTCCTTCTGGTCTCCTCTACCTTACTCAGGTCCGACAATACTCACCTCTTCTGGAAAGTTCTGTGCATATCTATCTTGACTACAGGACTTACCATGCTGTTATCATGGCTCACTTCCGGGTTGTGCATAGATTAACGTGGGGTGCTTCCCCCCACCCCACTTCCCTGTCCTTTACTGTTTTGGTGCATACAAACTACCCCCAGCTTTAATGGCTTAAAAACAGAACTTATTATTTCTCATTGTGCTGGGGGTTGACAGGACTCAGCTGGGAGGTTCTGGTTCAAAATCGTTAATTCAATTTCAGACAGATGGCAGGTGGGGCTGGAGTCCTCTGAAGCCTCCACCAGGCTTAAGGTCTCAGAAGGCTCGCAGCCTGCAGGAGCCGGGGTGCTGCCAGCCGGCGTGGGCACCTGGGGGCTCACCTTGCTCAGACTCCACGTACAGCTGCTGGGTCGCAGGAGGAGTGCTCTCAGACCAAGTGTTTCAAGAGGCTTGGGCAGAAACTGCAGCCTTAGGACTTGGCCTCACCGACTCCGGAAGGCTCCTTCTGCCACATTCTTTGGGCTGAGGGGGTCGTGAGGCCAGCCTAGACCCACAGAGAGGAGACTTGCTCCCCTCTGCGTGTGTAGGAGTATGGACACACATGGAGGGCAGGAACTGATGTGACCACCTTTGCACACTAGCCACCATGGCCACTTCTGATTCAACCAGAGCTTGGAGGGGATTCCGAGTCTTACAGCATAAAAGGCAGTGAGAAAGGCGGCCAGTGACTTTCCGACCATCTTGAAATGGTCTCTGAGACCTACAGTGGAGATGGATCGGGGTGCAGTCGCTGGGTGTTTGTAAGGAGGACACCATCTGAGGAAGTGAATTTGAGATTGAGGCCCTGACCAGTTACCAGGGAAGAAGGCAGAGGCTATTTTTCTGCCTCAAAGGAAGTAGAAGTTTGACCAGTTATTGTGAGGAAGGGAATTATATGAAGATGTAATAGTAGAACAACCAGCTCTTTCCCTCCAAATTTTGGGGTATCCCCGGGCAGAAGGGGCTGCTGTGTGGCTTCTCGGGCATTGCCCAGGAGGTAAAAAGGCACCTGCGTGGGCTGCGGAGGCGCGGGGCCTTGTGGGGGGGCATCGCGTCCTCCTACCGGGGGCGTGGTGGCGAGGGTGGGGGCCAGTGAGCAGCTGGCCTTGTGACGCCTCGGGGTCAGGACAAGGTGCCTCGGCTCCGTGGTCTGAGAGGATCGATGGTGGTGACTAGTCAGGCGGGTCCCCTGGAGTCAGGGCATAATTGGGGCTCCCAGAGAGACTTAAGAGAGAGACTTAAGAGAGACTCACACGTCCAGTTGTTACCTGGAAGTGAGAGAATGCAGTGGCAGAGGTGGTGAGCGTGAACTTGACTAGCAAACTGTGCTTTGGGTAAGGCTGTGGTGGCTTTTCTGGGCCAGCCCTGGGGCGCCTTCCAGCTCAGGCCCTCTCTTCTGCGCCCTGACCCTGGGCTCCCTAGGTCCACTTCCAGTCGTCACTCAGGACACCACTTAGCTCTGGCCTGCCAGGCTCCCGGGCTGCCTGCTGCCTCTGGATATTCTCCCCACCCCCAGGCCATTTTCTGTCCACTCCTTCAAATCCCTTGCTGCTCAGCCAGAGGAATGGCAGCACTGTCCAGTGTTTTCTTACCTAGAAGGCGCCAAGCTCCTGGGAAGTCAGTCTGCGCTCCAACCTGTTTGCTTTGAGTGGAAGATGACTGAGCCCCCTTATGAGCCAGCACTGACTGGGCAGGGTGGCCCTTGCTCGGGCTGGGTCCACGGGAGCCTTTCTCCAGGTTTCTGGTGCTTCTGGCTCAGCCTGGAGCTGGGGAGTCATCTCCTTTGACGGCCAGAAGGCGGAGAGGCTAGTGCTGTTATGCCCACTTCACAGATGGGAACACGGAAGATAGAGGCCTGAGTTAAACAGAGAGGAGCCAGAGGCACTGACCTGAGGGTAGTCTCTTTAAAGGCTCCTGTCCTCCTGCTGCGGTGTCTCTGTGGTTGTGACCCTGCGTGACGTGAAACACTGGCAGGCACGAATGCAGTCTGTGGGAGAAGTTGGCCTGAGAAATGGAGGCTGGCAGGTAGAGGAGTAGCCCCCAAAGGGTGTGACTTCTGCTCCCTCAGGTTGCCTCCTGGCTGTAAATTCCTTGTATGAGGAAGGGCACTTTCACCAGAATAAACCAAAGCCTGAGAGTAGCTCGATAAGAACGCTTATTTCAAATACAGAAAGTCCAGAGGTCAAGCAGTTCCAGGTATCTGGGAAGCTGCAAGTCTCCTGGCCTTCCCTCCTGGTCACGAAATGGCTGCCAGAGCTCCAAGCACCATGATGTCATCCAACAGGACTTAGGCAGAAAGGACCCGGGACAGCCGAGAAGCCTTTCCAGGCACATCTCTGTCATTAGGGAGGAGGCTTCTCAGGCATTGCCTAGGAGACAAACAGGTCCCAGCACGGGCGGGAGAGGCATCTGCTCTCCTCTGTTTCTAGTTCCTAAGAGCCACTCAGGTCAGGTGAGGCTGGGAAACCGTCCATTCCACCCCGCGTCTCCCCGCCGTGTTCACACAACTGCACTCGGGACCTTTTTAATTTGGAGAAACCCACTTGCCCCTTCACTCCGGGTTCCACCGTGCGGCCACAGAAGCCTCTGCCCCTCGGCGTCCCTGCCAGCCCCCACCTCCCAGTCTCAAGACGTGACTTTCACGTTGTGTGGATGGTAATACTGACGTTCTATTCTGTGACCATAACAAACGTCGCTCGATACAGAAATGGACTATCAATGCAAACTGGAAAGGAAAAAAATCCTCATGACTTGAGACAACTGAACCACGTATTTCCTGTGGGTGCCAATCTCCGTGGTTGCAAGTTTTTAGAAATGTCTAGAAAAGTACACACTGAGCCCATTACGGTGGCCACCTCTGGGGAGGAGGAAGGGAATGGGATGGCAGGGGGTGGCCAGAGGGGACTTCAGCTTCAGCTGCAGCACTCTTACTTTTTAAAAAAGAGAATGTATTCATGTTTCGCTTTTGTCATTAAACTTCAATTTGAAAAAATTCCCATTCATTTTCAGCCAATTATGCCAGCTCGGTGTGTTTGGCCACGCTGCATGTTTGTGCCCAGGGAGGAAGGACGTTGACGTGAGTGTGTCTGTGAATGAAGTGCCGTGATTAGGAAGTAGATTAAAAAGAAATGCAGCCAGCGAAAGCAGAGCCGAGGAGGGAGTGGAAGAAACTCGTGCAAGACGGAAACCAGAAACCACAGAAGCCAGCCCGTTAGGAACTGGGCAGGCTCCCCAGAGAGGAGGACGGGCACGGAGGCCGAGGGGCGGCCAGAGCAGCTGAGGGCTCCTGGTGGAGGCCGCAGGGCTGGGCTGATGTCAGCTTCCTTCAAACTCAGCTCCAGTTCACAGGAGTTGACAGGAGTGAGCCAAGGCAGGCGAGGAGGAAGCTCGGCGAGATGTGGCCCGCACTCCACGGCGTCAGAGGGAAAGCCAGGCCAGCCACGTAGTTGGTCCTGACAGGGATAAAAAGAAAAAAAATGGTAAAAAAAAACCCAGGGGCCTTGGAAGAACCCAGAAACAGGGCCTCAGTGTGTAGGGAGCGTCCCCTTAGGCCAGCAGAGAGGGCCAGCCGGCGGCCAGTCAGGGCCAGGTCAGAGCTCATCTCAGTCCAATCAGGAAATCACATTCCAGACCCAGTAAAGAACCAAATGCAAAAGGCGCATTGTTAGAAAGGAATAAAGATTATATCGAGGTCTTAGCACTGGGGAAGGACTCAACATGATATATGTTGTTTTTTTAAAAAAGGAATAAGGAAAAAATGGATAGATTATATCAAAATTGATAACTTTGGTCTAACAAAAGTCTACAAAGAGTTAAAAGCAACAGACAGGCTGGGAGAAAATATTTGTCCGTGTTCACAAAAGATTAATATCCAGATTATATTAGGACATTCCACAAGTCAATGAGCTAAAGACATCCGATTGTTTAAAATGAGCCAAAATAAACAGGCAGTTCAGAAAAGAGGAGATACAAATGCCCAATCCACATAGGAAAATCTCACTAGCAAACAGGAAAATACAAATTCAAAAAAGGATTTAATTTTTCACCCATCAGATTGGCAAATATCAAAAACAACTGCTTATGGTGTGAGGATTAGTCATCTCATACCCTCTGGCTGGAAGTTTAAATCAGAAATGATGGAGGATGCTTTGGAATATCTGTTAAAACAAAGAAACGGGCAACCTCGAGACCCAGCCTCCCCCTCCATCACTACAGAGAAGCCCTGCAGAGGCGGCCGGGGCAGGGCTGCTTTCTGCAGTGCTGTTCACGAGGAAGAAAAGAAAGCAACTAAGTGTTCCTGGAGCTTAGAGGGGATGAAATGTGGTGCATGCACGGGATTGAATACAGTACCATTATTACAGGGCAAGAGCTTTGTGTATCAATAGGGGGGTATTATAAAAATATAAGACTGAGTGAAAAAATGCTGCTTTCAGTGAAATCCCTATAATGTGGTATGACACATTCAAAACACCCACATCTGCTCTCGAACACCTCAAATTGGGAAGGGGATGGGAATGAGGAGGACTTCAGAGGGTGGCCAAAGGGGACTGCAGCTATATTCATATCATCCTGCTTCTGAAGGGGAGAACGTGTTCATGCTTTGCTGGTTCATAGTTTGAGAAAGATTCTAATTTGTTTTCAGCCAGGCTGCCAGTTCTATGTGTTTGGCCACACTCGTGTGTTTGTGCCCAGGGAGGAAGGACATGGACTTGAGTGTCTGCAAATGGAGCTCAGTGACTAGCTAACAGGTGGAGATGGAACATGGAAAAGCAAATGCCAAACACAGAAGAGCAGAGGGGCCTCTCCACAGCTGACAGCGAACGCCTTTAAATACCAGGAATGAATCTATCAAGAAATAGGCAAAACGTTAACTAGAGAAGATCATAAAGCTTCCGACAGAAAAGATGCAGTGGTGGGAAGACTGTAGGATAAAGATGTCAGTTTCCTCAGATTGATCCATAAATTAGATGGAAACCCATCAAAATTTCCTAGTAGAAATCTTGAAACTTGGCAGGCTAATTTAAAAACTCATGTGGTAGGACTAATATGCAAGAATGAGCAAGGCAATTTTGCAAAAACAACAAAGAGGGTGAGATTTGTCCTGCCTGTTAGCAAAGCATATCATCAAACTTAGGAGCAGACAAACAGATCAGTGGACCAGAAGGCCTCTGACACAGACCTACTCGGGATTAGTGTCAGACAAGGGTCGCGATTTTAAATTGGGGGTGGGGGGATATACATGTGTATGCATGTGTGTGTGTGTATATATATTCCATGAATGGTGTTGGGACGATTATCTACCCATGGGGGAGGGAGTAAAATTAAATTCTGAGATTCATGCACATGGTATTTTTTGTATAATATGAATACTTACACATATATGTAAGTTACAAATGTAAGAGAAGAAAAATGCTTATGACTTTAATGTAGAGAAGGCTTTCTGAAGATTGCCCAAAACAAAGGTATACAAGTACGATGGATAGATTTGACTCTATCAAAATTTTAAATTTCTCTAAGACAAAAGAGGCCAGTCAATTAAATGACAAAAATTATAATGTAGAAAATGTCTGTACTACACATAATGAAGTACTGCTATATAAAAAAAAATTGGTAAGAAAAAGACAAAATACCTTAAAAAATAAAAGAAAGAACAAAAAGAAGAAAGAAAGGAAGGGGCAAAGGATATGGACAAGCAATCCAGAAGAAGAATCATAAAAAGAGAGTAAACACAAAGACTTCAGCTATGCTGGAAATAAAAACACAAATGAACACAAGAGACTGAATTAGAAAGTCACTTTGGAGAATGTTTTTGCAGTATCTGTTAGAATTTAAGGTGTGTCTAGCTATGACCCATATAGAGTGTCTGTCCCTGAGAAATCCATGTCCCTGAGTGAAGGCCTGTACAAGGGTGTGCTTGCCCATCTGTCTTAATGGAAAGACATCGGAAGCATTTTAATAGTCAATCAATAGGCAGCAACTAAATAAAGCCTGGCATAATCAGCTACATTGCCAGCGGCCAGCTGGAGGGAGCCCTGGAGGGAGCCCCGCTGTGAAAGGCCACGGTGAGTCCCATGGAGTGAGCAGAGCTCAGGAGCAGCACCTCTAGCGTGCCCACCTCCCATCTATGCAAACAAACAAGAGAACAGAAGAGGCGTTTCGAGGGGCACAGGAAAACACTGCTGACAGCCACCCGCTACTAACTGGGACAAGGACCTGAGGCAGAGGAGGCGAGGCCTGTAGACTTCTTTATCTGTAATGGCTGATTTTATTTAAAAGATATATTACTTGTGTAATTAAAATTTAATTTAAAACTTCAAATTCATTTCCAGCCAATTAGCTCTGATTTACATGTATGCTGTGTTCTCATTTGTGTGTCCAGGGAGAAAGCACATTTACTCTGTGTATGTCTGTGAATGAAGCATAGTGATTAGTAAATTGATTAAAATTTGAAAAGTGAAATTTAAAAAGGGAAAAGGTTTCTCCAACCATGAAAGCAACAACACTCATAAGGTACTCAAGAATGAACTCATTAAGAAATGTGAAGAACCTTTATAACAAATGAGACCAGTCTTTATTAAAACAAAACTAAACAAAACAAGTCAGGCTCCAATTACAGGGAAATGGATACTATATTCCAAGATGGACGGCAAGAACTGGTGTCTAAAGGTGTCGTTTCCCACCAATGCACTCTCACCCACAACTTCCACAGGATTTTTTCCATGGAACTTTGACAAGCAGATTATAAAATGTATGTGGGAAAAATAAATGTGCAATACAACCAAGATAATTTTGAAAAAGAATAAAGGGTAGGTGTGGGAAGGTGCTTACCTTATCAGGTAGTAAGATCCTTTATAAAACTTTGTTCATAAAATGTGACATAGGCCCAGAAGTAAACAAGTATATCAATAGAACTGGAATCTAGACACAGGGAATTGGGAGAAAAGATGGTGTTGGGACATCTTAGCTTAGCAAACTGGATACCCATTTGGAAAAAGATCACATTAGACCTCTTTGTCACCTCATACATGAAAATACATTTCAGATGGGTTAAAGACTTAGACATAAAACAACGGGCATTTTAGATGCATGTGGAGGGGCCCTGCTGGCTGCTTCATCCGCACAGTGTGACAGGACACTGGAACCGGCAGGGCCGCAGGCAGACCGCACCCCCACTTTCTGCAAGGGCTACCACACTGGGTGGACTGAGGTCCGCAGCCAGCTCCTGCCTCCTGCTCTGTTGACATAATAAGGAAGCTCCTTCCCTGGCTCCCATTCCTTCCTCAATGGGATGAAGTAATGCTCTGTTTCTCAAGGGGGACGCGGAGCTGGTGTGAGATGATGAATGTGAACAGCACAGAGCCCTCCATCCATGTTCACGTTATAGACAAGGTGGGCCGACTCCCTTCTTTCCCCACCCACCCATCAAAACCCCTGAGATTTAACGCCCCAGTTCTTCTTTCTGGCATAGTAACTTCTGGAGAATTATCAGAGAGTTGTCATTCTTTTTGGCCAAAAAAAAGTTTAAATGTCGACTTTTGATATTCCATTCTAAGGCAGAAAATACTGATTTAGCACCCAAAGAGTTCACTGCCTGTTGCTAGGTGCTGACAAACGACAAAAAAAAATTAAGATGACACAATCCCAGCCATGAGACAGGATAAAACAGTGCTGATTAGACATGTAGACAGTACACAGGTCAGATAAAAGCTCCCAAAAGAACATGGAGATCATGTTACTCTCTAAAAGGTAAATAACTTAATTTTGCCCCATTTGGTCAAACACACATTATTGCCCCAAACTAATTTATCCACCTCCACACTTGATCCTATCCCTGTTGGGAGCTCATTTGTTTTACTAATTGTCTTCATTCCTAACTGCTCAATTATTCAGGCTTCTTGCCATCCAAATATTCACATGCCAGCATTGCCTTCTTTCTTTCAAGGTTAGCATTTGAAAGTCCTGCATCTTGCTCCTCCCTCTCTCTCCCTTGTTGACTCCCCTCTTAACTACCTGCCTCCGCTCTCCTCGACTCCTTCCTGAGTCAAGCCTTTGCACAGGCTGTTCCCTTGGCCAAAAATGCTTTCCTTTGATTCCCTTTGTCCAGTGGACTCCTTCCTCTGTGCAACTTGGTTCAGGGCATCACCTCCCCAGGGAAGCCTCCCAGAGACAGGGACAGAGCCCCTCATCCACCCTCCCTCATGGTGGTCTTTCCTCCAGTACATACTCCCCTAAGTGCCAGAGAGTATGTACTGACGTGCGTGGCTGTCTGATTATGTTCTTCCCCAATTCCATGCAAGCTGGACAGGGGCTCTGTCTATTCAACTCATTCTCCAGAATATCCACAGTGTAGGAATACTGATGGGCACATAGTAGGTGCCAACTTGGAATACGTGGAATAGATGAAATTCTACCACCAAGCACGGGACACTGATCACCTTTGGGAGCTGCTGTCTGCCTATAAACTCACTTTCCAAGCCTCAGCCTTCCCACCCACATCCTTCACCTTTCAAAGTCTTCCTTCCAGACTCTAAAGATGCTTAGTGACAGTTTCATATCCCTCTTGATGTGACAACATTACTCCAGCTTATGTTCCTATCACTCCCCCAAAATGCTCTTATTAAGGACGCTAAAAGTTAGTAATCATGAAATCCAAAGGATTAAATTCTGTCCTTCTCTTATTGGAATTCACTGCTGCATTTGACAGCGTTGATTACTTTCTCCTTGAAACCCTTCACTACCTTGGTTACCATGGCAACCTCCTCTCCTAGTTGTTTGTGGCATCTCCCAGGCCCTTCCTCCTCTATGCTGCCCACACCTTCCTGATTCTGCCCTGGGCCCTCTCCCATCTCCCTGCACTCTCCCTGGTGATCATCTCACTCTTCTTAGGGCTCCATCTTTCTGAGTAGTGATTGCCTTGGGCCAGTGCTGAAAAGCTGTGCTGCTTCCTGAGCACTAGACCTTAGTGCCTGCTGGGCCTCCCAGCTGGGCCCTGACCCCCTGGCTATATTCAAGCCTCTCTCCCATGCCTTAGACTGGGCTTTCTGTGCCGTTCACCACCCAGGGGGCCTCCCTAACATCCAGGACGGTTCCACTCAAGACACTCAGGGGGCAGCCCTGCCTTGACCCCCTCTCTCAAATGGCTAACCACTTACCCACTACTTCTGGTTTTGATCTACCACAAATTTCAGGTCCATTTCTCTCCATCCCCACAGTCTCGTTCAGGACTCTTCCTATCTGGATGTCCCCTGCCTCTGGACTGGTGACTCACTTTTTATAATGGAAATCCGGGTGTTTCTGTTTTTTTTCTGGCTTCCTAGCACCTCGATTTCTCCCTACAACCCGGTATTACTTTTAGGGAGATTTCCTGGTCCTTGTCTCAGCGGCTATGGCGGGAAATAGACTGCCCTATCATGCAGAAGCCACAGACATGCCTCCTTCAGGTCCCGCCTCTTGCCACTCAGTACTGTGAGGGGGTGTGGCACGAGGCCCAGGCTCAGCCAAGGACACCAAGGCTCTCTTAGCGTTGACTTTTGCCCAGATATGGGTCGTTACAATTTATTATCCAATGTCT
The DNA here is from genome assembly GCF_045843805.1 of Urocitellus parryii. Lineage (NCBI taxonomy): Eukaryota > Metazoa > Chordata > Mammalia > Rodentia > Sciuridae > Urocitellus > Urocitellus parryii. Next base: position 179,001,820 of record NC_135536.1, read on the forward strand.
AGGTGAGATCACCAGGTAGACCGTGACTGAGGCCCTGAATGACACCTTTAAGACTGTGGCTCAGTTCCCACCCACTTCATTCCTCCCCTCTGCTCCACATCTCTTAGCTTCTTTCCCTGTGAAGTGAGAATAATGGTGACTATCTGCCCCTGGGTGCAGGTGGTGTTACTTCGATGACCAGACAAGGCCATGATCCCATGGTATAAACTATACGTTAGGCCGACATGGAAGGCATTTCCTGAGACTAGAGAATTTCCCAAGACACAGACAGCTTCAACCTTGACTTTTGTTTCCTTATTTGTTGATTCCTGAATGTTGCCCAGAAGTCTTTTTGGTTTAAAAAAAAAAAAATCAGATGTCTGAACCTCCATTTCAGACACCTGATTTCAGGCAGAAAATAATTATCCTGCCCTCCCTCGCCAGCTGCCTGTTGCTAGGTGCCCAAAGGTACAAGAATGTATGCGAGGCGACCCGGCCACGAGGCAGGACGAAACCTCAGCTAATTAGAGCTGCAGCCGGGGCTCAGGGGCCCAGAAGCCTCCTGGAGAACACGGAGATCAGGTTCCCCGGTAATGAACATGATTGAATTGTGTTCCTTCCACCAACACAGCTAATCCCTTCACCTCCACACTAATCCCGCCGCCCAGGGCCCCTCTGCTGTCTGGCCCTGCTCTTCAGGCTTGGCTCACAGAGTCTTCCTCTGTCCAGATGTGGCCTGGGGGAGTGGGTGACTTCCTGGCCCTGTGGCCTCCTCCAGCCCACCCCCTCCTCCTCTTTCTCAGCCAGACTCAAGAATGTCCCTGCCCAGCAGGGCTTCTGCCCCTTCCCCAAGGTTGCTGTGGCCAGTGTTTCTGGAGGCTGGGCGGGCCCTGGCCTCTCTGTCCTCTGTGCATATTGCCTGCCAGTGGCCACTGGTCCTTCTTGAACTCTCTTCCCTGGGCTCCTCTGACTCCCACTTTTCTGGTCGTCTTCTCTGGCCTCTTTTCTGTCTTCTCAGTAGGCCCCTCTTCCTGTGTCCATCCCAGAAAAGTCAGCCACAGGACAGTCTCTGGGGCTGGGATGTTGCTGTGAACTCTGTACCTCTCCTTTAAGCACATCCCTAGTTTTCCGTTTCTTACAGCTTCTTTTATGAGTACCGATGGGTATAGATGGGTAAAGATCTGAGTGCCAATGGGAATGCTTGATGACAGTTCCAGTCAAGGTCAGCCATGGGCATTTTCCCCCAGCACCACCTGTCCCTTGATCTTGCTTCTTATTCTGACAGAAGGACTTAAGGTGAGACCCTTTGGACCTCTTTTGTCATGTTTATCCTTATTTCCCTTCAATCTAGCTCAGACCCTGTCTCCAGGCCCAAATCATTACTCTAGAAGCTTTTCCCAGAGATGGCCACACTGCCGGCCTTTCTTTTTCCTCTGCTCCAGCCTCACAGGAAACCCCTGGGACTGAGGATCTAGACCCCTCATTACTCCCTCTGATGGGCTCTCAGACCTGTTGATGACTCTTTTGCCTGTTGATGACTCTTTTTATTTGTTTCATATCCCAGTTTCCATGCCAGCAGGGGCTCTGAATTCTTCTTCCACATCTCTCTGACTTCTATTTCTCCTTTGTGGGCTCCTCTTTCTCTCTGCCCACCACTTCAGTGAGGATGAGGTTCTTGTGCCTGCCCCACCTCATGTCTCTGCTCAGCTAACATACTGTCCAGGGCCAGCTCACCAAAGTCCATGGCTACAGCACCATCAGTCCCCACTCAGATCTCTTGCTTAAACCTCCTGCTGGGATTCAGACCCTCTACCTAGGATCCTCGCAAGCTGCCTCCACCACGATGCTCACCTTTGACTCAACTTGTCCAAAATTGAGCTTAATCATCCTTCTCTAGCCACCCAAGCCTGCTCTTTCTCTTGGGCATTCTCCTACTTCTCCAATCCCCCAAGAGAGAAACAGAAAAGGTAACACTGACTTTCTTTAACCCTAACAACCAACTAGTCAGCAGGTTCTCCACCTCCTGGATCTGATCACCTCTCTCCATCTCCTTGACCTCACTCTCATCCAGGCTTTGCCTCCTCTACCCTGACCAAGGCAGTCCTTTTCTTGCTTGCCCTCACTGGATACTCTCATACTTATACCAGGTATGGTGGTGCACACCTGTAATCCCAGCATCTCTGGAGGCTGAGGCAAAAGGTCACATGTTCAAGACTTGCCTCAGCAACTTAGCAAGACTCTGTCTCAAAATAAATTTTTTACAGGGCTGGGGATGTATCTCAGTGGTAGAGCACTTGCCTAAGTGTGCATGAGGGCCTGGTCCAATCCCTGGCATCAAAAACAAATAAACAAAACTTCACACTTGCACCACCAACCTTAGCTGCTCTTGTTCACATATCCTAAGCATACCTCTGGCCTTCATTGTCCACATATCATTTTACTACCAGCTTGTATGTGTTTGTTACCCCTCTGTAGTTCCAAAAGCAAGGATTATATTTATTTTATTATTATTATTATTATTTTAGTTGTAGATGGACACAATACCTTTATTTTATTTATTATTTTTATGTGGTGCTGAGAATTGAACCCAGTGCCTCACATGTGCTTGGCAAGTGCTCCCCCACTGAGCCAGGATCATATCGTATTTATCTTTATATTTTAAAAACTAGCATCAAGCCTAACAGAGTAGGTGTTGTATAAATACGGGCCACTTGTGTTCTCTTGAAACTTTCATCTTTATTCTGACTACCTTATTGCTTTCCAGAAAGCATATACCAACTCACCCCCAAACCCAGCAGCAATGGACAGGCATGCCGGTCGCACTGTAGTCTCACCAATATTGGATATTCTTATTGGAGATTCCTAAACTTTTCCCCCTCCCTAATTTTTTGGTAAAAATCTTTCTTTTCCTACCATTTTATTGTTGATCTTTGGTTGTTAGGGAAGGTCTTTTTCCAAATTTTAAGTTAATTCTTTTTTTTCTTTTCTGTTTCAGTGACTTACAAATTACCCCTTTTGCTTTTGGAGGACTTATTTTATACATTATGGATCTGCAGATATTTTACCCACTCTGTCTTTTAGTTGCTTGTGATATTATTTGACTCTGGAAATAGTTTTAATGTAATCAAATTGACTGGCCTTTGCCTTCTGGATGTCATTTGTTGCTTTTTAGCTTAAATGGGCTCCCCCATTCAGACACTTGGTAAATATTCAATTCCTCTTCTCCCTGGCTTTTAATGGACTCTTATCTCCTTTTGAACATCTAAAATTATTTTTGAATTTGGGAGTGCTCTGCGGTGAGGTTGAAATGTTTCTTTCTTTTTCTTTTTAGTGAACGGTCTGAACCTCGCTTTTGGACAAGCCCTCCCCTCTCTGCTCCAGCTCCAAGTTATTCCTAGCTATGACATTTGTTGCAACAACCTTCTCAGAATATGCCACTGGGCAGGGAACTGGAAGGCTATAGGGAGGTATGATTCTGGACATAATGAGGCATTTAAGGGTGTAACAGAAAGTTTTTCTGGAAGTCCTGCCAGAAGAGCATGTGGAAAGACGTCACCTACTTTGCCAGTGTGAATGGACGAATTAAGTTGGCATCCACCAGTCCTGGAGGCATCCAATCCTGCAAGGAACCATTATTCAGGTGTTATAAAAGGGGGAAAGCCCCACCTTTTCTTCTCATCTGTACCAACCTATCTGCAGAGACTTTGCCAGGGACATTTCACCATCAGCAAAAGAATTGTCTCAGATAGCTCCTGCAAAGTTCATCTTCCTGGGGCTGTGGCCATCACCATTATTCTTCCATGCTCCAAGATGTGGACTTGATTCAGACCTTGAGTCACTATGCTTCCTGTTCAATTAGTACTGAAGGCACCAGGGCATCTGAGGATGTGAGGCTAGAGCAGGAAAGGAACTCAGGGATTATCTAGTCCAACTGCCTCATTTTACAGATAGGGAAGCAGATCTGGTAAAAGGAGGTGACTCACAAGACACCTAGCAAGTGACTGGAAAGCATCCTTGCTGGAAAGCCAGTATGAGGATTTTGCTTATATAACCATGATCATAAAAAATATTTGGAATCCTGGGTTATAAAGAACTACATAGTAAACTTGTTAATTGTTCAGGGAAGGGGTATGGTGTGTGAAAAATAGACACTGGTGTCAAAGGCCTATTTCTGCCAGTTCTTTTTGGGAACTGGGAGTGTCTTCTTTCCTCTATAAAATGGGGATAATTGAGAATCCCAGGCAATGGAAACAAACTCACCCACCAGACTGAATGAGTCTATGTAGAAGTCCTCAAACCTCAAAACCCTTAATGGGGACTACCCTTGCAAACCATGCAGACCTGTGTCCACAGGAGGAGCTGGTCCTGCTCATCCTGTTCACCATGTAGGTCTCAACTGTGAGTACCCTATGCAGTCCCACCCAGCTGGCCAAAGGATGGGGCATCCTGTTCTCTTCTACTTCAGGAGCTTAACATTGGTATTTTTCCTCTTTGATGTAATTTCTCATTTCATATGTTTACTTCAAATCAGCAAATGTTTATTCAGCATCTCCCAGAGATGGCTTGAGGACAGATGAGGTAACTGGCTAAGCCTCCGAGGTCTGGGTGGGAGGGTCATTTCACGTCTGCTGTCCGAGGCTGACCGATATCTGTCTAGTCCAGTCCACTCCAGGCATCTTGGGGCACAGCCTATTTCTTGCCCTTGTTCACTGTTGGTCTTTGCCTTCTTGATGTCATTTTGTTGCTTTTTAGTTTAAAAGAGATCCTCCACTTGTTAAATATTCAATTCTTCCCCCATCCCTGGTTTGTTATTTTTTTGGAACTGGGGATTGAACCCAGGGTCGCTTAACCACTGAGCCACATTCCCAGCCCTTTTTATTTTTTATTTTAAAAAGGGGCCTCATTAAGTTGCTAAGGCTGGTTTTGAACTTGCAATCCTCCTGCCTTAGCTTCTTGAGCTGCTAGGATTTCAGGTGTGCACCACTGTGCTGGGCTTCCACCCCCAGTTTTTAATGGACTCATTTCTATTTGACTTTTAAAAATAGTTGCTCTAGGCCCTTTCCCCTCTGAAAAAGTTCTGTGTCCTCCCACCCCTCAAATCCCATCTAACCTCTATAATGCTCCCTCTCCTCTCTCCCCATCCCTAGTTTTCCACATCAGGCAGCCCCTCTGCCTTGTCCTTTCCCTCGAAGCTGAAGATAGGACAAGGATAGTGGTTGAGACTAGAGGACAGCGGAGGGGTTGCACATCCAGCTCCGCCTCTCATCTTGGGTAAGTGGCCTCATCTCTGGAACCTCCTCTATAGAGCACCTGTAACAGTGCCAACCTTAGGATGTTGAGGGCTAAGGGAGGTACTGCTGATAAATTGCTTATCAGGCCTGATCTAGAAAAGCACCTACCAAATACTGGATAAATAAAAAAAGGACAGTCCAACAGGTCCTTCCATTTCTCCATCTTTCTTTCCCTTCATAGTTGGAAAAAGCATATTGTGAATCTCATTTCCACTTTTCCCCTCTCCTCCTCCCCTCTTCCCACAGCAATATGACATTTGCCTCTATCATTCTGGTGATCCCAAAAGGGATGATGAGACCTCGTAGTCCCTTATTGGTCCTCTTACTGGTGGTAGTTGGCACAGGAGACCTCACATTCTTTTTCAAAATCCCTCCCTCAACACCACCATCTCCTTGGGCAATCTCCTGGCCTCACATAGGAAAGGGACCATCTCTCTTCAGGGAGGTTGGGCATAGCTCACCTGGCTGGGCACCTGGAGGAGCAGCATAAGAGCACGCTGAGGCAGGTGGGAGCCAGACTGTGAACACTGAGCACTCCAGGCATGAGGAAGGACAGAAGTTAAGCTGAGAGCCAGAGAAATGACCCATGCTGGTAAGCAGCCTGAGGACAGTAAGGTGGCAGGGGGGTCACAGAACAGAGGGAATAGCACTTCGCCTTGAGGCAGATGCTGAGGTGGGTCGTATGGTCTCCAATTTACAAGTGATGAAACAAGCTAAGGGAGGTGTGGTCACAAAGGCAGGGCATAAGAGAGCCCAGTGGTGGCCATGAGGATGATGGGTTAAAAGGGACAGGATTGGAAGCAGAGACATCTGGTGCAACCCATCAACCAGAGATGATTGTGTCCAAATTAAAAAGAGGCAATGGACACAGAAAAGATTAACAGGGACCAGACAGAAAGGACTGGAGGAGCAGTGGCACTGTCAAGACCAGGGATAAGGAGGCGCAATCCAGTCTCGCTGGTTCACAACATTATTCAAAACTGCACACTCAGAATATCAGAAGCACGGTCATGAGGCCATTGGTTGCAGTAGCCATGGTGGTGCTATGTGCCTGTGGGCCCTAGTTTCTGTCAGTTCAAAATGAAACCATATGGCATTCATAAAAATGGCTCCTAGTGTGAAAATAAGAACTGGTTCATACTTGATCAGTAGGTAAAAACAAACAAAACTCCAAAACCAATTACCAAAAATCAGCCTTTGAAATGGTCCAGCCTGACCCCACAGTACTGCGGCTGAGTCTGTGGGGCTGCACAGAGGCTGGTGGTCTTTTTTCTAAGTGGGTTGAAGGCACAGGGCCAGAGGCAGGACGTAAGTCTGGGTGACGTGCTCAGGGGAGTGTGTGGGGAATGCAGGTGGGTGATGGGTGAGTTGAAAAAGAAGGAAGGGAGTTCTGAGGCCATCACTCTCAAGAGAATGCTCATGGTCTGAGAGGGCAGGAGATGGGAATGGGAAGATAAATAACACTGATCACCGGCTCAGTTTGTGATCAGAGCTCAGATATCAAGGGCCAGCTTGGCCCAGCTGTGCCTCTGAGGGCGAGTAACAGAACCCCTCGGCAGAACTTTTGTTAGCTGAGAAACAGGGCAGCAGTCCATATCCTGCACTCTTGCCAGATCACCTGCCTGCCAGGGTAAGGGAGGTGCTTACAAAAGCAGCAAAGCCTGGGAAGTTACACCTGTGGGTCAAAGTTACAGGGCAGGTAGAGAGAGGCAGGAAGAGGAAATCACATCTTATGAGCAACTCAGGAATCCACCTACATCCAGGTCTTCTGGGGTGTCTACTAAGTGGCTAGACTGCCGCACAGAGGATGTCAGGCTGTTGAAACTTTTATGAACTTCTTCTCACAAGTCTTTTGTTCAAAATACTAGTCTGGAGGCTGAAAAATAATCTCTGTCACTTCAGAGTTGCCAAAAGGAGATTTGGGAGGCAATTCCCTTCCATGTAAGAATGATCAGGCCGGGGATGGGGATGTGGCTCAAGCTGTAACGTGCTTGCCTGGCATGCACGGGGCACTGGGTTTGATCCTCAGCACCACACAATAAAAAAAAGATGTGTCCACCAAAACCTGAAAAATAAATATTAAAAAAAATTCTCTCTCTCTCTCTCTCTCTCTCTCTCTCTTTCTCTCTCTCTCTCTCTAAAAGATAATAATAATAATAATAATAAAAAAGAATGATCAGGCTACCCATTCTATAGGGAATCTGGCAATAGATTGGGGGGAATCCATCTATCTACCCATGGGACTGGCGAACCAACAGGTACCATGCCAGGCCTGGTCAGGCAGCTTCTGTGCCTAGTCAAAGGACAAAGACTAAAAGCCCTATCTCTAAGGGCTGTGCAGGGCCTTAAGGACCAAACTAAGGAGCAGGGACCACAGGCAACAGGGAACCAATGCAGGACTTTGTTTTCCTTCCTCATAGACCTTTTCAGTGTCTGCCATGGTTGTAAGCTAACATTCTTGACTGTACTATAACCAGAAATTTAAAAAAGTTTATTCTTCAATGCAAAATCCTTTGATTAAATACTTGATTGTCTAAACGCATATTTTTTCAAACATAATCTCTAAGACTGAAGTATCGAAGATAGAGGTTACCAATGCTTCACAGAAGATGGCTTTGGAAACTTTAAGACTTCCTGGTCTGGTCCTCTCTTTGACTTATAAAAGGGGATACAGGTCTAGAGAATGAATAGAGGAGAACAAAGTCACATGGGAAGTGGGTGGGAATCAAGCCCAGGGTCTTATCACCTGCTTCTCTGCCCTCTCCTCAGAGGTTGCCACACCAGTGTGGGGCAGGGGACTGTCAGGGGTTTAGCTTTGGCAGAGATGGTGAGCTGTCTAAGTGTAGGCTGTCCACAACCTGCCCAGGAAAAGAGGTAAAAGGCCAGAACCACGCAGAGGATTAGTTTTTTTGGGGAAGGGTCATGTTCAATCCTTACATGATGGAATACTCTTAAACAGGCAGAGATCACTCTCTAAGAGAGGGAGCTCCATGGAGGGTCACTGAGCAGGCTGGCTGCTGTGCTAGGGCTTGAACCCCAGACTTTGGTCTCTCAGAAAACAGCTACGCCTTGGTCTTTCCTTCCTCTATAGGATACTGTCCTTCCAGAGAATGTAAAATATCATTCATGGGGTTTGGGTTGTGGCTCAGTGGTCAGCATTCACCCAGCATGTGTGAGGCACTGGGTTTGATCCTCAGCACCACATAAAAATAAATAAAATAAAGGTATTGTGTTCATCTACGACTTAAAAAATATTTTAAAAAACATAACTGAGGGATTTTACACCTAGTTACTGACAAATGGTCTCCCAAATACCCTCCCTCTCTGACTCCACTCAAGCCCTGATGGCAGGTGCTGTAGCCACTTGCCTGTAAGACTGCCTCCTGCCCTGCAGCTCCAAGCGCCACCAGGACAGTGTGGTCTTGTTTTGCATTCATGTCTCAAAGCTTGGCAAAAAGCCTGATCAATGCTCCTTCCATGAATAAATGAGCAGGAAACTCAGAGAATCAGTCCTATTCTGAAGCAGAGCACAGTAAGGTGGCAGGGGGGTCACAGAACAGAGGGAACAGCACTTCGCCTTGAGGCAGATGCTGAGGTTGGTCCTGTGGTCTCCACTTTACAAGCCACGAAACAAGCTAAGGGAGTTGTGGTCACAAAGGCAGGGCATAAGGCGTGGGGCTCTCTGAAGTCTCACACTAGGGTTCTTTGGTCCTCCAAGTCTACCCTCTACCCAGTGTTGGAGTCCCTTTCTCATTATCCCAAAGGAAGAAAGGTTTCTGGCTCAAGTCTTCCGCTGCTGCTTGGCCAGCGTTCCCTCACTGGACAGACAACTGAATGGACAACTGAAGTTTCTCTCAACATATGTCATGCTTCCCAAGTCTGTTTTCCCTTGGGCTTTCGGGAAGACACTGGGGAAGGACAGTGCTGGGTTGAGGCAGGTTAATCTTCCAACAGTTGCCAAGGACACTTCCTTGCCCTCTCCTCTTTTCAGAACAATGCCCTTTTTACCTGTTTTGGTGGGGTGGGTTGTGAGCTTTGCCGGGTGCCAGGGGACTAGGTTCTGGTTGTGCCAACTGACTGGACACAGGTGACAACCTTCTCTGGCCTCCTTTCCTGCCGCTATTCAGTGGGAGTTGGCTTTCCTGCTGTCCTCTCTCATTGCCTCCTCCCTTCTCACACATGGCTGTTCCTTCCATCCACTTTTTCTCATTCGCAGTGGTCTGGCCAGTCTGGTCAGTGGCCTTCTCGGCCGACAGCTCTGCTACTTCCCCTGTTGAAAGGCTGCACTGCGCCCAGTTGGAGTGTCTCACCTTAAATGCTGTTTGATTGTGTCACCTTCCAGCTTCCCTCAGATCCCTGTTTGTGATTGTTCCCTGTGATGGTTCCCAGTCAGCTGAAAACTGAAGAGTTCCCAGGGCTGAGTTTTGGGGCCTGCCACCAGCAATTCAGCCTTAGCCCCCCAACCCCCCTTTAAGATCTCCCATCAGTTAGTACTCTAGCTTTAAATGGACTGAACTCTTTTGCCTAAAAAGCCTTTTGGGTTATGATTCTAGGGCAGCCAGATACTGGTGGTCCTTAATTTTACTCTCAGCCCGGTCTCTTTATCTGCAAGCACAGAGATGCTTGATTAGATGGTAAAAAATAACATCTCATTTATTACTTCACTGCTCAAACATTTACACTTGATCTTCAGATCTCAGTCTGAATGTCAATGCTCCCAGGTCTGCATCAGATCCCTTCTGAGACTCTCTTCTAGCACCTGCCACAGTCCACAGTTGTGTACCTCTCAGATTATTTGCTCAATGTCATTCCCTCTCCCATTTTCCTGGAAGACTCCCTAATGGTAGGGACTGTCCACCCTGTAGCCCCAAGCCCTCTTCATGCCTGGGATTCTGACAAATAGCAGCTGGATAAATAAAAATGCAGGCCTCCTTTTGAGGCAGGAGCCCTCAAGGGCCATGCCAGGAATCTAGTCATTAAGGAAGAGTAAGTCTGCTTATCACCAGCAGAAGGCTGAGCCGAGTGCTCTAGGCAAGCAATCTCCAGGGAAAAATCCAGGAAAGCTTCCTGATAGAGGGAGTCTTTAGGTTTAAGGGGTATGTTGACTAACCCACAAAGTACATACAGGTTATCCCCAAGGTCCCCTGCCACCTGCTCATTGTTTAGCCACCTTCCTCAAGTGCGTCCAGGAGGACCCTAAGATCCTGGATCCAGGATATCAGGGCTGAGAAAACTGTCTTTGTTCCAAAGACCAAATTTTATCTCTAAGGAAACTGAGGCCCAGGGCAGGGAAGAGACTTCCTAAAGAAGTCCAGGCCTAGGTCTTATAGTGTCTTGTGGTTTCTAGGAACCCTGGGAGCAATCATCTGTCCCAGGAGCTACAGTGTCAAACAGCTATAAAGTGTGGTTTTTCTAAGGCCTGGTGCCCCTTCCTCAAAGGCATTTCAGGAAGATCCCTCATGGACCATGTCCTCCAGGATGGGGTGCTGGGCAAGGTGAGAAGCACTGTTGGGCGGACAGGATGCTGATTTGGCAGGCACTGTGGGAGAGGTGGGAGGCAGGCACCCTATTGGAAAGGGCCACAAGTCTTTCAGAGGGAAGCCTATTTGTGACTCTTAAGTGGGCTTGACCTAAAAAAGAAAGCTGCTTTCTGAGGGAGAGCAAAATAAGCAATAATCTTGGCTTCATTTATCACCCAGGTGCCTCCACAGGAGAGTAGGGACACAAAAGCCTTCGTTTGTTTTGTTTTGTTTTTGGAATTTGCAATTGTCTATTTTGTTAAGTCTTCCCACTAGGCTAGAATCATGAGGTCTTGGAGAGCCAGGCCTGGGTCTTGCCCCTGAAATCCCCAGCAAGCCTAGTACAAGGTCTCAATGTTTGTTGAACAAACCGTCCTTTCTGTATATATGAATCCTCAGCTTGCAAGACTACAGAACCTCAAAATATATCCAGAAACCCAGAAAAGAAAAAATTTATAGATAAAAGAACCAATGAATCAGGTAGGAAAAATACCCAACATATATGATGGTTAAAATTTTGGTTCTTTGAATATACCTCTAAAATAGATAAATTTTTGGTAAGTTTTGATCAAGGGAAAGCCTGGAATGAAAAAAGGAATAAAGTAACAATGGGGGGGGGGGCTTAAAAGAGCAGGAGAAAACTGCAGACAACTTTATAGCAATAAATGAACAGTCCAAGTAAGAAAAGTAACTTCTAGGAAGTTACCAAAGCCCTTCCACAATTCTTATCTCGGTAATTCCTTGTGAGAGCCCTATGCCTTGAGCAGGCAGCACTCCTATGATCCTGGGAGTAAGAACAGAGTCAGGAGTGGATGTCCAGCTCAGGGCCCTGACAAACTTCCCTGCTCTGTCTCAAGGTCGGTCGCCAATGGGAGTCTGTACACATCCCCAACATGGAACCGCACCACTCTCCTGCTTCTAGCCACCACCTTAAGTCTGCTGGTTGGACCGCCAGTCTTATTTATTTTTCCACTTGAGATGCCATGAGGGGTTTCACTTTATTTTTACTTCAAAAGCAGCACCATAAAAATCCTTGATGATTAGAGCTCCAGCTGTCTTAAGTTGTTTGTCAAGGGATCAGTTACTCAAATCTCCTATGGAGGGAAACAATTTCAGGCGGGAAGCCATGGGAGCTGAGAAACACCAATGTCTCATCTCTGAAAACTTTCAGACTCCCTCCTGTTCATCGCCTGGCCTGCCCCTGCTCCCCATCCCCCAGCTCCACCATCTGCTCTCCAGAGAGCAGATCAAATTTTCAGGCTAAGGTACTCTGGCGCCAAGGACTCAGCCCCTCGGTGTTTCCCCCTGCCCCCTACCAACTCAGAAATCCAACACCATGGCCCAAATGGACTGCAGCCACATTAAACCACAAAGTAAAGTTTATAAAGCTTTATTAAACATTTCAAACAGCTGTGCAACGAACACACCAGAAATAAAAGCTCTACAACAGCAGTCCAAATGTTTCACAAGTGTGGCCTCACAGTCCCATTCCCTAGATGGACTGCCTCCAGTTCTGTCCTCTGCCTGGCCTGCTTCCCTCCCTCCTCAGGCAAGAGAGAGGAATGGTTCCGACTCGAAGGACAACCATGCTGATCCCCAGTGGGCAGGGGCCAGGAGAAAGTCTTGTTTGCCAACACTTGTTACTGAAGTGCAGAGAAAGAAAAAAGCAAGTGACAGTCACAAAGTCTTCCTGTGTGTTCTTCATAACATACAGTCTACTTGCGCAGGAACGAAGAAGCTCCTGGCGGGAGGACGATGGCCACTGCTCCCCTGTGTCTTGTATGAATCACCTTGGAGTCCAGTGTGCTGGTCACTCTGCAATCCCCATGCTAAATAAAAACTGCAGCGGTACCTACTACATACAGCTAGCTACTGCTAAACCTCAAAATCAGAACACATTCGGTAAAGCTTCTTTAAAAGGAATACATACATGTATTTGCACGTACACACACACACACACACACACACACACACACACACACAGGGCACACTGAAAAATATCCAAACACCTATCAAGGGGATCACGGCTGCTATGAAACACACAAGAATGTTCCCATTCACTCAGCAGGGGACCACTAGCTCTACACAAACACACCATACCTCCATCCTGCAGAGCATGCACAGGAGACACAGGAGGCCCCCTCTCAGGATGCTGAGAAAGGCAGGAAGGAAGGGCAAAGGAAGCGAGGCTGGGCTGGGGAGCGGGAGCCCAGACACTCAGGTGAAAGAACAACCTCTATCTGTTGCTTCTCTCTTAAAAATGAAGCAGAGGAAACACTGGAGGTTTGTAGACAATGAACAGTCAAGACATGTTTCTGTCTAGCCTGCTGAAAAGGGGAAGGAGGATGAAAAAGCGAGGCTCTCGGGCATCAGCAATCTCTTCAAATTCGAGATAAGTGCAAAAATGAGCCCTGTCTTGAACAGGTGCTCCCCAAAAAAAGGAAAGGGTAGAAGAGAACTAAAGGGAAAACAGGAGAAGGACTGAGGTGTCAGTAACATTCTGGGAAGGAGAGGGACCCTGACAAGGAGGGGTCACAGAGGTGACAAGGAGACTGGCATTTTATCTGCCTAGGGCAGTTGACTAGGATGGATGTAGACTCCTCGCTGTAATGAGGCGAGGGGAGAGGCCATCCTGCCAGCCGGGACCCAGATGGGGACAGAACACACACAATCACAAGACCACCCACGACTATAGGACTCTACAATAAAAGCACAGGTCAGTGCCATTATTCACATTATAAGGATAAAACATCACAGGCCAAAAAGGCGCCGTCAGGAATGTGGCACCCGCGGGACTGCGGGATTTGAAACTCCAATGCTTTATGACCTATGTCAATGCCTCCCCTCCCGTCTTCTGCTTCCGTAGAAAGCTAACAGGGCAGCTGTTAGGTGCCCACAACACCAGGGTCGTGTGCTGATTCTGGAAGCGGGGAATCCGAGCAGTGGTACAGGAAACAGTTTCCCCAGCAGCTATAGCAGATGAGGAACAGAGCTGCCAGGAAAACCAAGGCACAAATTGTGCAAGGCTTCCGCTCCAGGAGGAAGCTGAGCAGGTAGAAGCCCATGAACATGGAGTGGCTGAACCACAGGGCGGGGTTGAGGGGCTTGGGGATGAGGAGGACGGGCAGCAGCCACTGGAGGCAATACATGATCTCTGCCGGGCAGGGCCTTCGCCAAGGCTGCCGGGCACCGCTGCAGGAACCGACCTAATGGGAGGCAGCGGGCGCAGGCGGCTGCCCTCCGCTTTCTTCAACCCTCTCTCCAGGAGCTGAGCCGCTGTGCTCTCTGGCTGTCAGCCCGGGATCACCAAGGCAGCAGGGATCCTGAAGAGAAAAGTCAACACAACAGACAAACAGACAAAGAACAGACAGACAGACAAAAAAAAAAAAGAACAGGAACAGAATGTATACTTATTTGGGAAAATGGATCATGGTTAACAACAGTTAAATGTGAATGCCCTTTCCTCCCCACCCACCCGAGGAAGTTCTACTCCTCTCCAAGCCACCAGTTCAGGAAGCCTCCTGAGGCGTCTCCCTGGGGTTTCCACTGGGGAGGGGTCCCCCAGAGGGCTCTGGCACGGTCTGCACAGTGGACTGGCTTTGCCTGGGTCCTGCCCGGCAGAGATCATGTATCGCCTCCTGGGGCTGCGGCCCGTCCTCAGAGGGCCCAGACCTCACAATACCGCCCTGTGGTTGCCACAGGACCTCCATGGGTTCCATACTGTGCCCCCATGTGGTAAAGAAGGGTTCTGTAGCTAGTCTCTCTCCCAGCACAGATGCTGAGCTGGAGCAACCAGTGAGTGGTGAGTTAAAGCAGTCAGCAGCATACTGCAGGACCAGTATGAGGGTGGGCAATGGATCCTTGCAAGCTCTGGTCTGGGAAGCTACAGCAGTGGCTGGGCACCAAATATTTTAAGATGACAGCCTGGGCTGGTCTTGTTTTTTTCAAACAGTCCAGTGTCATTTTGCCAAAACCAAACAACTTCTTCGAAAGTCGATGTAGGGAAAAGAATCACTACACTACTTCAACCAAACTGAACTCCCTTGGATCATTATGCCTCCATCTGCTGCTGGCATTGTACAGAACCTGACCTCCATGAGCTTTTAATCAAAATTAATTTCCTATCCATGTAGGGGTGAGTGCCAGTTAGTCTCCATGCCAGGTAGCTTGTTGGAGAGAGGTGCTTTCCGCAGGCCAACCAGGCGCTGGGCCCCGCTGCACACCCGGTTTTGGTCTTCCCATGTACAAATGCAACATTCCATGGAGGGAACCACCAGGCTGGTGCTCTGAGAGGGACCCGCAAAACCCACGCTCAACTAGGGAAGCACAAGACAAGCGCAGAGAGGGACTCGCTTCACTATGAAACGGAGCTACCCAGCTACAGTAGCCCAAGCCTTGGCGGCTGTGGAGAAATCCGGCTCAGTGCTCCAGCCCTGTGGAACAAGGGATACAAAGACCCAAGCAAGCTGAGGCAGACCTACCAGGATCTGGGGGAGGGGTGCGGAAGGCAGAGATTGAAATGATCTGTCCTGCAGAAAACTCTTCCGAACACATTCCGACCCCTTCTCGGTAGAGCTCATTCCTTTCGCGCACACAAAGGGCGCCAATCCTTCTCTCTTCCCTCCCACAGAGTAGACACTATAGCTTTTGCGGTACGAGTGCAGTGTCCTGGCCCGGGTCCCCACAGTAGCCACCGCCACTGCTGCAGATACCGATCTTCTCGCTACCATAAAAAGCGGGATGTTAAGAATCACCGAAGGATTCTTGCTCTGGGACTCCCGTGAACCAGAGGACATTGTAAATTAGGAGAGTGCTGAGCAGGGGCCTCCGATGCCATGACTCCTGGAAGGAGTATCTTTTTTTTTTCTCTACCGGGCTGATGACCCCTCCCATAACTTAAGGTTTTCCACCAGTGCGGGAGGTACGTTCTGGCATAGCACTGGACATTGGGCTCAAATTTACAGGCCAGAGCTTAGAGAGAGGGGCGCCACAACAGGAGGCTTGCATTCCCTACCCTTGCCCTCTACTCTACCCAGAGTTGTGACGCCCCTCCATTTTACACCGAAATTCAAAAGCGGGCATGGCGGAATCTTCTGGAAGGGGGCTAAGATGAGACTCAGGAGGCGGGGGTCAGTGTGAAAAGAGCAGATGGATTATTTTTTTCTCGCTTGGCGAATGAAGAGCGCCCCCCGCCACCCCTCCTCTTGGACAGCCCCCCCAAGCGCGCATGCGCAGTTAGGTGGCGGGAGGGTACTTAAGGCGCGGCCGCGGCCGCTGCGGCAGTACGCCCAACAGCGGACTCCGAGAGACCAGCAGATCTCGGCGAACCCTTGCTCTCTCGACTACCCTCTCGGGACTCTCGGAACCATGGCGGCAGTGGCAGCGGCCTCGGCTGAACTGCTCATCATCGGCTGGTACATCTTCCGCGTGCTGCTGCAGGTAAGCGTGTGGGAACTCCAGGTCGAAGAGGGCTCCTGGTGCGCGCATCCCGATCCCACAAACCCTGCGTCGCGATTGCCGCCTCCCGAACCCATCCTATCCCGACTGCCGCGATCCCTGTCCGCCCAAGTGCCGCTGCGGCACCGCGCGCCCCTCGCGGGTTCCCTGCGCCCACCTCCTCGAGCAGACCCTTCCCAGTGCGCCCGCGCCCAGCTGGGAACAAAGACTCGGGCGAGGCGGACGATCGCTGAGGCTTTTAGAGACCTACGTGGTAAGAGAAACCCGCTATACCCAGACTCGACCCGAGGAGGGAGGCGGGGCGCTTGTATGTTTCAAGACTTTATCGCTCGCCTAGCAAAAAAATTCCGTCTTAAAAAACTTGCGCATTGCGGGGAAATTTTCTTTAAAAAAATACACATAAACACACACATATATATGCACATATATATATTTGCGCTTGCAGGGTTGGGACAAAAAGCAAGTTAGAAAAAGGCACTTCTCAGGGAAAAAAAATCACTTCACAAAAGGAAACACCAAAAGAGAGAAAAAGTAACTAAAGGGAAAAATAGAGGAAAACGCGCATTGCAGGAAAAAAAAAATCGTTCAAAAGCATTTGGTAGAAAAAAGCATTAGATAAAAAGCGCATTGCAGAAAAAAAAATCAGACAAAGGAGCTAACAGAAAAAACAAATGAATCGGACAAAAACACTTTGAATAAAACAATTAGAGGAAAAAGCCCTTCGCCGAAAAAAATGGAAGGGGAAAAAAGTGCTTCCAAAAAAGGACAAATCACTTTGTTGAAAAAAAAAAAAAGGCAAAAGTGCTTTGCATAAAATAAATCGAAAAAAAAAAAGCGCTTTGCCTATAAAATCATTTACCCGAAAAGCTCCCTTTGCAGGAAGAATTCCCTGCTAAAGGAATCTTTTGCCAAAGGAATCGCATATTTCCTTCAAGGTGTTCCTGGAATGCTGCATTTACTGGGTAGGATTCGCTTTTCGAAATCCTCCAGGGACACAGCCCATTGCGAGAAGTGAGGTATACCTAAGTTGTGGGTCCAATCAGCTTGCCGCCATGCAGCTCTCAGCACAGTTGGAAAAGCTCCAGCTGCCCTGACTCGTGGACAAGCTGCGCCCGCGCGCGCCTCTCCAGCCTATGCTGGGCAGGCGGGCGGGGCAGGGGGTGGGGCGCGGGTGGGCACGGCAGCACCAGACACACTGCGGGTGCCCTCTATTAAGGGTGGATCCTGGGTCTCTCACCGCAGGTGTTCAGGTACTCCCTGCAGAAGCTGGCGTACACGGTGTCCCGGACCGGGCGGCAGGTGCTGGGGGAGCGCCGGCAGCGAGCCCCCAACTGAGGCCGCAGCTCCCAGCCCTGGGCGGCCGTATCATCAGGTGCTCCTGTGCAGCTCAACCAGCATGGGAGCCAGCGCCGCGCAGGAATGGGGGGTCCCCTGTGCTCCCTCGCCAGAGGAGCACTTGCCAAGGTCAGTGAGGGGCTGGTAGGCCCCCGGAGAAGCAGCACCGACAATTTCGACAATACTAGATCCCTTTCCAACCCATTTGCACCTGCTCCTCTGCAGGTGGGGTGGGGATTGAGAGGGGTGGGGGGAGCAGACCCCCGAGATCTGGGCGTAGGCATCACATTCTGATCTGGACCAAGTCGGGACAGCACTATCCAAGCCCCGGAGCTGCAGCCATGCCAACAGGCCCCACCAAGGAGATCCAAACACCACACCAGCCAGCAGAATGGACATTCCAACAGCATCAGCTGAAGCCCTGAATCTCAATGCAGCAGAAGAGGCGCCAACTGTGTTGCCAGTGGCGGGACTAGAGGGCATGGGCAGTGAAGGAGGGGGGTTAAGAAACAGCGTGGGGCCCTCTCACCGTCCCTTGCCTACAGTGTGCCCATGCGAGCATTCCAGCCCTGCTGCCTCTGCTCCCTCCATTCCTCTTTTCTCCTCACTGACTCCCAAGCCCATCCTATCCCCACAAAATGTGTCACTTAATTTGGACTTATACAACCAATAAAAGAATCCCATCTTTGTACTAAACTTCTTCTCCGAGCCCCCTGCCCCTCACTGATCTTGCTTTCCCAGGTCTCACGCAGTTGTGGTCAATATTGTGGTAATCGCTAATTGTACTGATTGTTTAAGTGTGCATTAGTTGTGTCTCCCCAGCTAGATTGTAAGCTCCTGGAGGACAGGGACCGCCTCTACAAAAAATAAAAAAACAGTACCTCCCCCGACTCGCACAGTGTCCTAGGACCCTGCGGGTCGGTGGAGGCGCACCAAAAGATGTCTCTTGTGGCTTATTTTGAGGGGGGTACACACTTTGCTAAGGCTGGGCCAATGTGCCCACTGTGGTGTGGGCCCACTGTCCTGAGATAAAGGACTATGCCCCTCCCCAAAGAGGAAAGTTGACATCTTTACTTGTGGTCCCAGAATAAGGGACCACTTCCCCCTCCCCAGAGGGGTGGGAGCCTTCACCTGTGGTGCTGGAATAAGAGCCCACCACAGGATATCACTTTGGGAGAAGGGGGAAAAAGTGGGAGTAACACTCAAAATGGGGTACTGAGGCCCAAGGGGATGATTTCAGACACAAAGCTACACTCCAGTCTCTATTCAGGGGCCCCAAGGAAATAAGCACTGGGCAGGGTGGACCCTGGCTTAGGCAATGAGGATGGGATAGGAGGTGTGGTATGGGGCCTCCTTCCCCCAGCTTAATGTTCCAAGGCTGTCCATCCTAACCTTGATATTCCCTAGGGTCTCCCCACCTCCAACCCCACTCCAGAAACCTCTCCCCTGCTCTCTCTCCCCATTGCCGGGTTCCCAGCCCCCCCCCCCTCGCAGCATTGGCCTCTCTATCCCTAAGGGTTGCTTACCAGGTCCCTGGCCCTGGACTCTTCCCTGCCATCAACCAGGACGGGTGGGCTGGGTGGGCTGGCTGCTCTGCTCCCCTCACTCCTCAGCGAGTCAGGACTCCTTTTACTGACTCAGTTGGTCAGCTGACTGCCTCACCAACTGGCCCCACCACCTGTTCAGCCTCATCTCTAGTTTTATCCATTCCTGTCACTACACACCTGTTCCTGGGTCAGCACCAAGGGAGGGAGTTGGAAGGCCATAAATCTCTTCTGCCACTTCCTCAAATCCCTTAGTCACAGTTGTTACAAACATGCTGGAGCACAAAGCACCTCGCCCTCTTGAATATGATGTTTCCCTTCCCTAAACAAGTCTCTTATGTTCCTGGGTCCAATCACCAGCATCTCTGAAGGCCCTATAACTTCACTCAGCATCAGAGAACTGTGTGGGATCTTGGTCTGGTCTTGACTTAGCCATCAATTAAATCAGCCTAGGGCACCCAGCCAGGTCCCTCTCACCCCTCATGTTTAGTTCCCCTCTGGAAGAGTTCCTCTAAGATCCTATCGACCCACATACATTAGAAACATTCTGCCAAAGCAGCAATCGGGACTCAGGTGGGATGGCAATGATAGACTATCTTCCTTAACTGGGTGGCTATATCTACTACCATGGCCTGAAGGTAAAGCAGGTCTCCTCTTATCCAAGGGTGACTCTTTAGCAGGCAAGGCCCACACCTCCTCCCTCCTGAAGCCTATATTTTAACCGGCCTCAAGACAAGGAGCTTCCGTGGTTTTTCCACACTAAACCCAAGGAACCAGGCACATATTTCAACATGTGTTCTCAATGAAGGCTGACCCTTCCCTCACAGCCTTCGGGGTGTGCTACTGCCCCACTGCCCCAGATGCTCTAACCTCAGTTCAAGTTAGACAACAGCTGAGTTCACAGAAGGAATCCAAAGCAGTATGGAAGGGCCTGTCAACTCTGGACATAGCATTTCCTGTGCTCCTCCCCTCCAGAAGGCAGGGTACTGCCGGTAACCCCAGGGCTTTCCAGATGATCTTGGCAAAGCCCTTTCCTCCATCCATCTTTCAGCAGGGCTCGGAGTATATGTACTAAGATGATAGATTCTGGGCAAGGACTGCCCTGGTGGGCTGCATCCCTTTCATCCCCACTCTCAAACTTAACCAGCAAATTTAACCAACTAGAGGACAAAAGGAATGCATTGACTTTCCATCCCCATGCAATGACAAGAAGTCTGATCCAAACACATCTTGTTTATAAAATGTTTTTCACAAGATATATCATAAAAATTTTTATTCTCACAGAGCAAAAGGATATTTGGTTTTATTGCAAAGCCCTGAGTACATAAAGCTAAATGTCCCCTTTCCCTAAACCATTCCTCCCTAACCCCCCCACCTCCCAACTTTGTCCCTACAAGGCCAAGAAAAGAGAATCGTGAGATTGGAATGGCTTCGTGGGACGCCAGCAACAGGTCAGAGTCCCACACCTTGGGTCGAATACCTGAAAAGGATGTCAAGTTTTCTTAGACCAACAAGGTGAAGTTGGGACAGCCTGGGGGATGGCACCAAAACTTCAAGAGTGTGGGTGCTATGTGACACTTGATACCTCTATCTTTGAAGCACCTGAGTTGTGACTGAAGGAAGGAAGAGCTGTTATGGGGGGAAGGCTAGAGAAGGGACAAGTTTCTTGAGTTTCAACTATAGAACCGGCAACAGTTTAGTACACATGGCTGGATGGGGGAGCAATTGTGCTGTAAGCCATTTACTACATTCTATTTTCAAACTTGTTTCTCCTCAGAAACAAACACCCCAGGGGGAGAGTCTGAATATGCATTTAATTCCTTCCAGAGATTTACATGTGTGTACACATATGTGCACACACTAGTATAAAAACATTCTCTTTTTCTGGGGTGACCTCTTTCTCCATATGCCCCTGAGACCCGTTACTATCTCTTCTGAGAATGATCCCCTTTATTCTCCCCACTTCCCCTCCTACAGGATCCAGATTCCTGAGTATTCTGAGAGCAGGAAGTCAGAGTGGCAGGCAACACATGGCCTTTGGTATATCACACAGTGACAGGTCTGAAATGGAATGCATGTATGTCAAAGACAGGAGAACAAAAACAAACAACAACAAAAAAGGACAGCCTAAGCTGGATTCCTCTTTGAAAAAACAAATTACAGAAGGGGGAAAAAAAAAAAAAAGCTTTCACTCTTTTGGCAGCAATTCTAAGAAGACCAACTTCAGATACAGAATTGATCTAGTCACTGGAAATTGAACAGGTTTCCAGCAGTGAGCCTTCTAAGAGATTTGCTTGCCGTCAATTAATCTCTGATTTAAAACAAATAAGATCGAACACTTGGCGGTGGCACTGAATCGGAAACTTTTTTTTTTTTTGGTCCTGGCTTTGGTGTTGCCGTCCAGAAGGCTGACAGGATGGCTGGACCGTGTCAGGCAGGGCGGAGAAGCCGTCCCCAACACACCAGTTCCCTGAAAGGGACAAAAGACGATCCGAACCTATAAACAGAAAGGCAGTTTCTTTCCTAGGGCAGACCCCAGTTTCCCAGCGTTTATTATGGAAAAGGCCTGGAAGGAAACCGAAGCCAGTCTGGAAGGAGGAAGGGAAAAGCAACGGTCCCCATCCCCCCATTCTTCCTTTCCAGGCCAGGAGTGTGCCAGGCATTCCGTTCCTTCAGCTGCCCTTGAGGGCCACTCCCCAGGCACTGGAAGAAAGGGAACGAACGTCCAGACTTGATGTGAAGTTAGAGGGATGAGAAGCGCCCGCGACCCGAAGCAAAGCGTCCACCTACCACCCGACACCAAAGCGGGACCCGGGGGCCTCGCCCACCCCATGCCCCTTCTGATTTAAAAAAAAAAAAAAAGGCAACTGAAGTGGCGGGGAAAGAGTGACAGGCCCCCCTCAAGTTGGCCCCCTGCCTGGGTCCCAGGGCGAAGAGGTAGTGGTCGCTCTCCCCAGTCCTGCCTGCCCCATCCCGGGAGGGCGCTGACCTTGGAGGCCCGAGCGAGAACCCAGGAGCCCGCTGACCCACCCTCGGGCCGGGAAGGGACCCTCCAGGCCCAGGCCGGAGCGAAGCAGGGCCACCACCCGACGCCGGACAGGGGTGCCCCCACCCCCGGGGCACGCGGAAGGAAAACCCAATGAGGGACCCAGCGACGCCTAAGGTGACCCCGAGGGGACAACATGGCGGCGCGGCCGCAAGGAGGGCCTCTCATTTCGCTCCCCGCGGGCTGACGCCACGGTACCTGCGAGCCCTGCCATGGCGCCGCCGCCACCGTCGCCGTCGCTGCCGCAGCCTGCCTCCACCTCAGCTCTCCACCAACGCCGCAGAAACTGGGGAGACGCCCCCTTCGTCTTCTAGTCGAGCCGGACGAGGACCCCTCGCGGGATCGAGCTCCCCACGGCGGACGCCTGATCCTATGGCCCCACATGAGACCACCTTCGCCGGGCCCTCCCCCAATTTCCGCCACAGACAACGCTTTGAAGGACTCCTATGTACTTTTAAGAAATTATGGGGTGCCGGGTTCTTCAGGACCGGAGAATTTTTAATCAGGCGAAAGCTGGGGAGCCCCAAATCACGGGCCCGTGGTCCCCTCATGCATATGCAGCAGATTGTGATCTTCACTCGTAGAGTCGAGCGGGCGTGGCTTAGTTCTCCTGGAGAGCCGTGTCGTGGCGGGTTTGCTCCTGAGCAGCCGTGGACTCCGGGCTCACAGTCCGGAGTGTGTGCTTCCAGGCGCACAGTCCGGCCCCGCGCCTGCCTTTCCACAAGGGCAGAGACCCCCCGCTCAGAACTTGGTGCCTGCTCCTCCCCTCGCCCTGGACCTTGGGCAGGCGAGCCACCCGCCCACCCCAACGCCCAGCTTCCTCAAGTCGATGAAATGCCTACCTCGGGGTTTTTATGGGCCCCGAATGAGTCAGTGTGTTCATATATTAGCTGATTAGGCACATTCCTGAGTGCCTACTATGTGCAAGCGCAGTGTTAAAGGCAAAGAGGTAGAGAGAGTACCAGGGCTCTGGGCCTGACCTCTGTGTGCTGCCAGTCTAATGGGTGAGAGTGTTGGGGGCAGGGGTGGGGGAGGAAACACGGTTATCAAATAATCACTATATACCGATAAGTTTAATCAAATCAGTACATAATTATACACCAGGGGAAGTGATGTAAGGAAAATCAGAGTGTGGTGAAAGTGAATAGGGTCCTAATGTAGGGTGGGGGATGAAGACTGAGCCTCCTTGGGAAGATGGCATTTAAGCCAAGAGACCAAGAATGATCAGGAGTTGTGCTGGCCAAGAGAGAAAGGGAAATTTTTCTAGATAGAAGGAACAACTTGTCCCAGACACGAAGGTGGGAAGGAAAGAACACAGGGAGTGTAAGGAGTAAGGCAGGTAGTGCCACACAATGGATTTGCATTTTATCTTTTGAGGAACAAAAAGAGGGGAGCCACTGGGGCGCATGCATGTAATCCCAGTAGCTCTGGAGGCTGAGGCAGGAAGATTGCAATTTCAAAGCCAGCCTCAGCAAAAGCAAGGTGCTAAGCAACTCAGACCCTGTCTCTAAATAAAATACAAAATAGAGCTGGGGATGGGGCTCAGTGGTTGAGTGCCCCCGAGTTCAATCCCTGGTACCCCCTCCCCCACAAAAAAGAAGAGGGGAAGCTAAGCACTGGCAAGGATCTGGAGCAATTTGCAGTTCATCAACACGTTGCTGGTGGCAGAGAAAGTTGGTCCAACTCCTGTACAAAACTGTCAGTCTACTAAATCTACACATGCTTGTATGCTATGACCTAGAATTGCCACTTCTAGGTATTTACCCTAGAGAAATGGGCCACTTAAGTCTTGCACAAAGACTTGTGCAAGAACGTTCACAGAGCATAAATTCATGCCAAGTGTTGCCACACACGCTGTAATCCTAGCAACTTGGGAGGCTGAGGAAGGGATGGCAAATTTGAAGCCAGCCTTGGCAATTTAGCAAGAATCTGTCTCAAGATAAAAAATAAAAAGGACTGGGGATGTGGCTCAGTGGTTAAGCATCCCTGGGTTCATTCCCCGGCACCAAAGGGGGGAAAAAAAAAAGTCATAGCTCCACTGGTCTGGGAATACCCCACTGTTCATTAGCAGGAGAACAGATCAACAAATGGTGTCTTGTTTTTCGAATGGAATATAGTTGGCCCTCTGTCCACAGGTTCTGCTTCTGAAGTTTCAGCTAACATCTGGTTTAAAATATTTGGGGAAAAACTGCATCAAAATTCTATCTGAATAGACTGTTACCATCAGTCTAGAAAGTTCCCTCATACCTCACTCACCCTGGCAAACAATACTCTGATTTTTTTTCTACCACAGAATAGTTTTCCATATAAATGGGATCACACAGTACATATAAAACCTTTACAGACTTTTTTTTTTTTTTTGATACTTATACAGACTTTTTTTTTTTTTTTTGATACTGGGGATTGAACTCAGTGCTTTTAACACTGAGATATATCTCCAGCACATTTTTTATTTTGAGACAGGGTCTCATTGAGTTGCTCAGGCCCTTGCTCAGTTGCTGAGGCTGGCCTTGAATTGGCAATTCTCCTGCCTCAGCCTCCTGAGTTGCTGGGATTACAGGTGTGGCTACTACCATTTTGATGTTCATCCATTTTGTTATGTGTATCAAAACTTTGCTCCTTTTTCAAGCTGGTAGTATTCCATGAATAACTGTTTGAAATATATTCATTGGTTCCCCTCTCCCCAGTTTGTGTGTGTTATTAAAAAAAAGCTGTTATGAATATTCCTGCATTAAAAAATTCCATCTGAACTGAACATGTACAGAATTTCTCATCATAATTCCCTAAACAATACAGTATAACAACTGTTTACAAAGCATTTACATTGTATTGGATATTATTCTTCATCCAGAGCTGATTGAAAATAAACAGGAGAATGCTAGGTGCAGTGATGCACGCTTTAATCTCAGCTACCCAGGAGGCGGAGGCAGGAGGATCATAAGCTCAAGGCCAGCCTCAGTGACTTAGTGAGACCCAATCTCAAAATGAGAATTAAAAAGGGCTGGGGGCACCTGGGGATAGAGCTCAGTTGGTAGAGTGTTTGGCTCACATGCGCAAGGCCCTGGGATCAATCCCCAGTACCACCAAAAGATAAAAAGGGCCTGGGGTGTAGCTCTGTGGTAGAAAACCCCTGGGTTCAATCCCCAGTAATACTAAATAAATAGAGAAACAAAACATACAGGAGAATTTGGGGAAGTTATATATAAATACTATTTCATTTTATATAAGAGACTTGAGCATTTTTGTATCTTCAGGGTGCCTTGGAACCAATCCCCTCTGGCTATGAGGGACAAGCATACTGTGTTCTGTGTATGAAAGGACAATCTCGGTATCTATGCAGCACCATGGATGAATCTGGCAAAGAATATGCAAGCTAAAAGAAGCCAGACCCCAAAAGCAGTACATGCTATTTGAGTCTGTTCGTATAAAGTTCAAGGGCAGGCAAAACCAATCTATGTTGATTGCAATCAAAATAGTGGTGACCAGGGTCAGGAGGGGAGTAGCGAAGGAAAGGAGCAAGAGAGACTTTGTAAGGTGCTGGAAAAGAACTCTTCTTAGACCTGTTGGTGATCATGTGTAAGAGCTTATCAAGCCAACCCTAAGGCCAGGAGCTTTATGTATGTTCTATCCCAAGAAAAAATACTGAATATAGGAGGGGTCTTACCATTCCAGGGCTCACGGTACAGCTGCTGAGCAAGGGTCAGGCCTGTGTCGCGGGGGACCTGTCGTCCGGTACCTTTATGCCAGGACGGGTTATTGCAAGGTCTCTGTGGCCAGCCTTCTCCTTGGGGCTCCAGAAAGTTGGAGAAGAGAAAGCAGAATTACCCCCTGCCCCCAGAGCTGGCTCCTCAGCAACCCCTTTCCTCTCTGTCCACAAACCTGTGCTGTCTTCAGGCTCAGTTCCAGGTGGTGAACTGACACCAGCCCGGGCTCTGGGAGCGTCAGAGTCCTGGACAGTCTTCCCACCCTCCCCAGCCTGCCCCTCCCTGGACGCTGACTCATGCTTCCCAAGCCTTGCCCTTTCCTCCAGAATCCTCCTTGGGGACATTTTCTGTCCCTATTACCAAAGTTTGGTCCCAGCCATCAGCCTCCTCTCCGTTCTCTCTGCCTCCTGTCTCACCCAGAACCCTCCTCCTCCTCTCAGCAGCCATTTCTAAAACGACCCCATCCTGCTTCCTCTGGAGGGGTGGTACCCCTCCTCTGACTTTAGCTGTCCAGATTCTCTCCCGTCTTCAAAGCCTCAGATCAAAGGCCACCTCCTCCAGGAAGCCATCACATTCAATCAGCAAATATCAATGGGCACCTAAAATACGCCAGGCCCTGTGCCAACCATGGAGCACCCAGGGGAGAAGACAGATGCACCTGCGCCCTGGAGAGACGGGCAGTTGGGCCATGCCAGTGCCCGTGTGCTTCCTGGGGCGCTGACCTCACTGTGCTGTTAGCTCCTGGAGGAGGGGCCTCACTTTGGGGTCTGGCAGGGAGGGGAAGGCTGTAACTGCTGAGTGACTGAGTGAATGGATGATGAAAGGCCAGACCAAGCTCCTCCCTCCCTTATTTGTTCTCCAAACTTCAGGTTTAGCTGGGTGGAGAGACACAGTTAGGACGAGAAGGCAAATGTGGCACCAACTGATGAAGAATCCGGTGACAGGTCACGAGTGGGACCACCTTTTGCGAAATCACAAAACCTACGATCCTCTACGGTCACTGTTTGACAAGTCCTTTTTCTGAAATAGCCTTCCTTCCTTCCTTCCTCGTTCCTCCTTTCCTCCCTTCTTTCTTTTTTCCTGTTGTGCTGGAGGTGGAACCCAGGGCCTGGCCGGGCTAGGCAAGTGCTCTACCATAGACTCAGGAACTTCGACCTGTAACGCAACAACTGTTAAATGTTAAAGCACCAAAGAAACTGTGTGTGATCAAAAGATCTCCAATAAGCCAAGGGCAGTGGTGCACTCCTATAATGCCAGCTACTGGAGTTCAAGTTCAAGGCCAGCCTGGGCAAGTTAGTGAGACCCTGTCTCAGAAAGAGCTGGGGATGTAGCTCAGTGGGACTCTCTGGGTTCAATCCTCAGTACTGCCTTCCCCCCAGTTTTTAAAAATGTAATAAGAAACACTATTGCTAAGGTGACCAAAGAATGAAGATCTGGGACGGCACAGACTGTAGCCAGAATGGATCTGTTCCCATTCCGCATTTGCTAGCTGTGTCTCCTTGAGCAAAACTTAACCTCTCTGTGCCTCACTTTGCCATCTGTCAATGAAAAGAGCGTGAGGTCCTATCTGATATGGTTGCTTGTGGGGATTCAATGAGTTCACATTTTAAAGTGCTGAAAAGAGCAGCTGTCCTAACACCCACAGTTACTTATCATCACATATAAAATGGGCTGTTCCAGGAGGTGGATGTCCTCTGGGACCGAGGTAGGAGTCCTGGTCGGGAAGGCCCCTGTCTCGACTCATTTTCTGCTGCTGTGTCTAAAGACCCAGACGGGTTCACTCCACGTCGGAAGCTCTGCGTGGCTGGCAGAGCAAGCCCAGGTTTCTCTTCCTCTTCTCACAAAGCCACTAATGCCATCGGGAGGGTCTCACTCCCATGACCCCCTTTAATGATAGTTACTTCCTCATAGCACCACCTCCAGGTACCCTTCTCATATAAATTTGGAGATAACTTTCCGGGGTCACATTCAAGCCAGAGCAGCCCCTCCCAACCATGGCCTTCAGCAGGCAGGACAACTGGGTTCAAATCCCTAACCAGCTTTCATTCAAGTCCTGGGCCTCCCAGTCCCCAGCTCTCAGGGTTTCTCCCCTGGGAAGTGAGTGCCGCTGTTTTAGCCAAGTCTGTGGCGACATCTAGTGGCAAAATGGAGAATTGCCTAACCTTTGAAAACATCAACCTACTAATAATTATTAATTATGGTATATACCTGGTACATTAAACATCTTAATTAATCTCAGTGTGGTCCTGTAAAACTTACCATTATTGTGCTTCTTCTATAGTTGGGGAAAGAAGGTTCAGAGAGAGGGAATCAGTTCACTAAGGCTGTAGGTGTCAGCTGGATTTGAACTCAGGCCATGTGGACCTGCCGTTAAATTTTTGGGAGGGTTTACTGAAGGTTGATCCCAGAGGTGCTTTAACACTGACCTACATTTTCAGTCCTTTTACTTTTTTTTTTTTCAAATTTTGAGACAGGGTCTCACTAAGTTATTGAGGCTGCCCAGGAACTTGTGATCCTCCTGCCTCAGCCTCCTGAGTTGCTGGGATCATAGGTGTTTGCCCCCATATCCAGGCGGAAGTCTGAGTTTTTAATCTATGTTGGGCCCTTGGATGAGTACTGGGAAAATGGAAAATGGTGTTCCTGCCCTTTTACAGAACCTAGAGAGATTCTGTGACTATTTTAGAGGAGATTGATGAGGACCGGAGACCCATGCTTGGACAAACTGTGAAATATCTATCTTGAAGAATTTAGGACATGGAGACTCTTCCTCTCCCAGGGTCCAAGTTCTTTCCAGAAGATTATGAGACCCTGGTAAGGACCAGCTGCGAAAATCCAAACTGTAGAGTCCCAGCTGCCGTGTATCCATTCACCCGGCCCCACAGGAAACATTTATTGAGCACCTACTATAAGCCCGACACTGGTGGGCTCTAGGAATAGAGCAAAGAGCAAGACAGGAGGAGCTCATGGCTGCACTGAGCTCACCGTCGACGGCAGAGGAGCCAGACACCAAATGCACAAGGGAAGGGAGTCGTCGTCGTGGGGCAGAGAATCATAAACGGGAAGCCCCAAGTTGATGTGGGGGTGGCTGAAGCAGGCTCTCTTTTACCCTGAGCCTGAGGATGAAGAGGAGCTTTCTGGGTTATGAACATGGGTCGTAGCATCGGAGGCCCAACAGGTGAGCCTGGGCCAGGATCATATCAGGCAGGGTCTTAGGGGCCATGGAGAGGAGCTGGAGTTTTACCCCAGAGACAAGGGCAAGTCCTTAGGGTAGCGGTACCATCTGATTCGCATTTATTTCTTTTTAGAATTTCTTTTTTACTTGTAGATGAACACAATACCTTTATTTGTTTATTTTTTTAATGTGGTACTGAGAATCGAACCCAGTGCCTCACACCTGCTAGATGAGCATTCTACCACTGAGCCCAGCCCTACAGGAAACATTTATTGAGCACCTACTATAAGCCCCAGGTCCCTGATTTGCATTTCTAAAAGGTCACTCTGGCTGAAGTCAGTGGATTGGAGAAGAAGAGGGGCCTGGGGAGACGTAGGCGGGTGCAGCCGGGAGGTCTGGGTGGTGGTGTCCCAGGAAACCGGGGGAGGGCTGCCGTGTGGCTTGTTCTGGAGGCAGGGCTGTCGAGGATCTGACGTGAGGGGCGAGGAAAGGGCTCCGGTCCTTCTCGGGGTTTGGGTTGCCAGGTGCGTGGATTGACTTTTGGTAAAATGGGTGGAAGCTACGGGGGAGCAGGCCCGGAGGCCGTCCTGAGTTCAGATGGACCCCAGGGTGGAGACCCTTGTTTCGCGGTTGCTCTGTTTGGCCCAGATGATGCCACAAGGTGGCCCTGGCACAGGGTGGAGGAGGTCCTGGGGCAGGAAGCGCAGAGGCCCCCGGCCCGCACAGTGCCCGCTTCTGTGTCCTGGCCATTGCAGGATCGTGCTGAGGACCTGACCCAAGGATGGAGGCGTCAGATCGCCTTTCAACACTGAGTTGCACGAAGGGTGCTCCGGGGTCCTCCTCGGAGCAGCCAGGAGGGTCCACGTCCAGGTTGCCAAGGAGCGTCTCCCTGGCAAATGGAGGCTCATCGACAAAGGGATTTATTTGAGAGACGCACGTTGATATGGCCCTGAGAAAAGGCAGCAGGAACCGTGGTCGAAATCTCCTACCTAAAGTGCCAACTGTGTCCTTCCTGTGGTGGGGCAGGTCGCTCAGAAAACACGCCAAGTCCCAGCTTTGTCAAGTGGAAGAGTCTTCATTTAGCCAGCTAGAGACTGCTCCCCGCAGGACCCATAACTGTCTCTGCAAGGAACAGCCCGGAGCCTGATATTTAAAGGCAAAACCCACATCCGGAT
The DNA here is from genome assembly GCF_045843805.1 of Urocitellus parryii. Taxonomy (NCBI): domain Eukaryota; kingdom Metazoa; phylum Chordata; class Mammalia; order Rodentia; family Sciuridae; genus Urocitellus; species Urocitellus parryii. Next base: position 179,032,042 of record NC_135536.1, read on the forward strand.
TGACGCAGCTGCAAGCAAGCAGGCACAGAAGCTGGACTGGGCAGTTAGCGAGACAATGCAATGGGTACGTTGGTATTTCCCACGGGGCTCTCCAGGTTGGCACGGCAGCGAGCAAGCAGAAGGGAGGGGGTCAAAATGACCCTAGTTCAGTACAAGTTAGAGAATGGTCACTAACGTCTGGACAAGGCAGATTGCTCAAGAAAAATGGACACCAAAGAGAACCATTTTGTACTGTATGAGAATTGCTGTTTTGCATTGTCAAGTATGTTATGCGAGGTAACTATTAATGGGTACAGAGGCGGGGCTTTCCCACGGGAGAAGCATTTCTGACATGACACGGAGTCCTGGGGTAAAATGGCGTCTGTTTGGCCATTGCCCGTGTGGCCTGGCCCGTGACACTTCGAAGCCCTTTGGTGGAAGGCAGTAGATCACCAGATCATTTAAGTGAAGGACCAAGGGTGTGGCTCAGTGGTAGAGTGCTGGCTGAGCATGAGTTAGATCCTGGGTTTGGTCCCCGGCACCCCAGAAGAATAAAGGAAGCATTTTAGGTAAAAAGGAAATGTATCGACAGGATGTTGGGTCACAGAATTGAGAGGCGCTTGAGGGAGGAGCCTTGGAAAGTGCAGCAGGAACCCAGCAGCTTCCTCCTGCTCAGGGCCTTTGCACATGCCGTTCCTGCTGCTGGGACGCCCCACCTGCCTTTCTTCACCTGACTCCAGCTCCCTTGTGAGGTCCGAGCTTTGATGTTGCTTCCTCAAAAATCCCTGCCTGGTTTTCCAGATGAAGCCTTGCCCCTGGCAGAGGCTGTCTCAGTCCCAAGTCCTTTCCCTGGGAGGCCCTTAAGGTAACTGGCTGATGCACTTGATGAGCACCCGTCTTCCCAAGGAGATCTCCACACCTGGGTCTCTTCCCCGAAGCCTGAAGTTCCCGTTCCACCTTCAATCTGGAAACCTAGATGTAGGTAATGACCTGAGTTCCAGTCACCGGACTCCTCCAAGAAAAGGTCTTGACCGTGTGTCAAAAGATTGGAGGGTGAATCCACACGTCTATCTTTTCAGTTAAAACAAAACACTTAAAATCTGCTTATAACATTTTAGGTCTTTTTTTAATTAACAGAGTGACCTTCAGCTCTCATAGCATCTTTGCATGAATATGAATAAGTCTCCCTTTTCTCTGGGTGGAAAAAACTCCACAGAGAAGGAAGCAAGGACTGCGTTTTTGTCCCTCCTTGGATGAATGCTCTTGTGCAGTATACAACCTGCTCAACTGTCCATACCATTCCAAAAACGAATCTCCAATTTTAAGCCTGACAATCAAAGAAAGGGCTCTACCAGAATGGTCTCTACCTTCAGCTTCCCTGGGCCCTGTTCCCATCCCGTGATTATCTTGACCTCCTCCTTCACTGTCTGTCCACCTCCTGTGACGATGCATATGAGGGAATGAGGGTAGAGGGGAGCTCAAGGTTCACACTTACAGAGAGACTGGTTGTGCGGGAAGGGTCAGGTGAAGAGCCCTCTGCTGCCCCCACGCTGTGCCTCGTGTCCAGGGTTTGCGGCTGGGGCTGGTCGGGCTTTGTAGGTGATGTTAACAAGGAGGTCTGAGAGAGGGGAGCGGAGGGCAGGGCCTCCGATGGACGCTGCTGGTCACTGGTGTGCTCTCACACGCTTAGTAGGGGCTTCCCTGTCCCCATAGCCCCTCTCAGGGGACGACAGACCAGCAGGCACCTGGATCCTGAGGCCAAGCCCAGGCAGCCAGGGTGGCTCCAAGTCCTGGGGTGCAGGGTGTCCCAGTCCTCAGCCAAGGCTCAGAGAAGGACCCAGAGCTGAGCAGCTGGTGGCCAGGACGCCTCCAGGGTCTCTGGAGCCTTCCACACACGGGCTCTTACGGTGACTGGGGCCGACCATGCGCTTGGGAGACTGGGGCAGAGACAGCCTCCAGATCCCGGGAACTCCCTGGGCCTCGGGAGCCTGGAGTCCACAGGGGTCGAATCAAAGCCGCCCTCGGGGGTGGGGGACTCTCCAGTGTGGCTGCAGACATGGCCATCGGCACAGGGTGTGGCCCGCGGTGGACGCCTGGGAACCATAGCTGCTCTCGGTACTTCTGGGGTCCTGCACCACCCTCTGGGTCCTACGGGGGAGATCTCTGAACCCCGGGTTCCGTCAGCCCTGAGAGACACGTGGGCACCTTCTTGTGGCCTCAATCGCTGGTTCCAAACCCAGAGCTCCTCGCTGAAAGTCATTGAACACCGCGAGGAGACTTTAAATGGTGGCCCTCAAAGGCCCTGGGCGTATGTCCCCAGGTTGGAAAGCCCCTCCCACGGCTCTGTGGACAGTGACAGGTAATTTGACAGCTCCGTGGAAGGACAGGTCCTGGAGATGGCTCCAGATGGCTCCCAGAAGTCACGCATCATGGTGGCCAGGAATGGGCTCTTCTCCTGGCCTCCAGACTCCGTGCTGAGCTGCCGTGGACAACTACGGGCATGTCAAGCCCAAGGCCCAGAGCCCCCTGCCCCCTGCCCAGCCCCCTGCCCAGCCGCCTCTGTCCCCGGCAATGACGTCCTTCCATACTTAGACCCCTGCTCGGCCCCCTTCTGGACAGCTGGCCGGTCTCTGCGGCTCTGCCTTTGAAGTGTCTCCAGAATCCACCGACCACCCTCCTCCCTCCACCCGCTGTGAAGGCTGCGAGCGCCTTCCCCCGCCCGGGTTCCAGCCCTGCCCCCCAGGTCCCCGCAGCTGCGACGGTCCTGCTGGACACGAGCCGGAGTGTGGCAGTGCTGGCCTCGAAACCCTCACCGTCCTCTGCCCCCAGATCCTCATGGCTCCTCCGTCACATCCTCTAAGTCTTCCCTCAGGTATGACCCAGGGAACAAGGCCGGCCCCGGCCATCAGGCTTCACCAGCTTCCTGTCCCCAACTTGCTGTCCCCAAGCAGCCCTTTGGCTCGGCTGGCTTACCTGGCGATGTCTTCTGTGTGTGGCTGTCCCCGCCTGCGACGGGACGACGTGATCCGTCTTCTCTAACACAGTGTCTGGTGAGGCCCGGTGACAGGTGCTCAGCTGATACCTGTTGGACGAGTGACCGGTCTGAGGACTTCCTGCGGGCAGCGGCCGGGGAAGAGGGCTTCCCCTGCTGGAGCCTCACTGTCTGAGCTGGGAATCGCCTGGTGACGTCATCGCTTCCATCTTCATCTCCACCCAGGATGAGGCAGCACTGCGGTGGGGGCTTGGTCGGGTGGGCCACATGTGCTCCTTCCTCCCACTGAGAAGCGTTGGTACATCAGGGTGTGCTCTTTAAAAACTGTTCTGATTAGTTATATGTGACAGTAGAGTGCATTTTGACACACTGTACCCTGCTTCTCATTCCTCTGGCTGTGAACGGTGCAGAGTCACACCAGTCCTGTACTCCTGCATGTATACAGGGTGATGATGTCCGTCTCATTCCACCATCCTTCCACCCCCACACCCCTCCCCTCCCCTCACTCCCCTCTGCCCAATTCAGAGTTCCTTCATTCTCCCCCCCCCCCACCATTATGGATCAGCATCTGCTTATCAGAGAAAACATTTGGCCTTTGGTTTTTGGAATTTATTTATTTCACTTACCATTTATTCTCTAGTTCCATCCATTGACCTGCAAATGCCATAACTTCCTTCTTTTTTAAGGCTGAGTCATATTCCATTGGGTATCTGTACCAATTTCTTTATCCATTCATCTGTTGAAGGGCATCTAGGTTGACTCCAGAGTTTAGCGACTGTGAGTTAAGTTGCTATAAACATTGATGGGACTGCATCATGGTACTATGCTGATTTTACCTCTTTTGAGTATAAACAAAGAATAGGATAATTGGGTCAAATGGTGGTTCCATTCCAAGTTTTCTGAGGAGTCTCCATCCCGCTTTCCAGAGTGGTTGTACCAATTTGCAGTCCCACCAGCCGTGTACGAATGTGCCTTTCCCCCCACATCCTCGACAACCCTTATTGTTGCTTCTATTCTTGACAACTGCCATTATGAATGGAGTGAGATGACACCTCAGAGTAGTTTTGATTGTCATTTCTCTAATCGCTAGAGATGGTGTGTCGCCATCTGTCCCAGCTGGTGACCTAATGCTGGGTTCACAAAATCTGACGATTCTGATGACTCAAGAAAACAGCAAAGAAAGCACACAACCACACAGAAATGCCTTTTCAGTAATCTGAGAGGGCTCTGTCACCTGACGTGTCCTTGGAAAGAGAGACAGAGACACTGGAATCCTTTATTCTTATGTAGGGGACACACAAGGGGAGGTTCCAGGGAACATGCTATCCCCCAAGGGCCAAGGGGCGGGATTACAAAGGAACGGGTGAGTGTAACCACCCCCACAGGTGACGCCCACACCTGGAGCCACACCTTCCATCCGAGCTGGGACAACGCCCAAGTCACTACAGAAGGTAGGGATTGGTCAGAGCCCCGGGGCATCAGGACTCGAGGGTGTGTTCATCCAGGGCCGCTCTGACAACGTTTGTGGACCCGTTGCCTTTCTTCCTCTGTGAAGTGTCTGTTCCGTTCCTTAGCCCATTTGTTGGTTGGGTTACTTGGTTTTTCGGTGTTAAGTTTTCAAGTTCTTTGTATATCCTGGAGATGAGTGCTCCGTCTGAGGGGCACGTGGTAAAGATTTTCCCCCAATCTGTAGGCTCCCTCCTCATGTTAGTGTTCCCTTGGCTGAGAAGAAGCTTTTTAGTTTGAGTCCATCCCCTTTATTGATTCTTGATTTTACTTCTTGTGCTTTCGGAGTCTGGTGAAGGAAGTCAGTTCCTAAGCCAACATGGTACTTTTTCTTCTAGTAGGTGCAGGGTCTCTGTTCGAGTGCCTAAGTCTTCGATCCACTTTGAGTTGAATTTTGTGAGAGGGGTTTAATTTCATTTTGCTACTTACGGATTTCCAGTTTTCCCAGCACCATTTGTTGGATAGTCTATCTTTTCTCCAAGGTATGTTTTTGGTGTCTTTGCCTAGTATGAGATAAACGTATTTATGTGGGTTGGTCCCTGTGTCTTAGATTCTGTACTATTTTAATGTCAATACCATGCTGTTTTTGTTATTATAGCTCTGTAGTATAGTTTAAGGTCTGGCATTGTAATACCTCCTGCTTCACTCTTCTTGCTAAGGATTGATTTGGCTATTCTAGGTCTCTTATTTTTCCAAATGAATTTCATGATAGCTTTTTCTAGTTCTATGAAGAATGTCATTGGGATTTTAATAGGAATTGCATTAAATCTGTATAACGGTTTTGGTAATAGGGATATTTGCACAATATGAATCTCACCTGTCCAAGAACATAGGAGGTCTTTCCATCTTCCAAGATCTTCTTCAATTTCTTTCTTTAGTGTTCTGTAGTTTTCATGGTCTTCCCCCTCTTTCGTTACATTGATTCCCAAGAATTTTATTTTTTTAAAGGCTATTGTGAATGGGGTGGTTTTCCTAATTTCTCTTTCAGAGGATTCATCACTGATGTATGGAAATGCATTTGATTTGTGGGTGTTGATTTTATATCCTGCTACTTTGCTGAATTCATTTATTGGCTCTAGGAGTTTTCTGATGGAAGTTTTGGGATCTTCTAAACATAGAATCATGTCATGGGCAAATAGTGATGTTTTGAGTTCTTTTTCCCTGATTTGTACCCTTTAATTTCTTTCATCTGTCTAATTGCTCTGGCTAGAGTTTCCAGGCCTATGTTGAATAGAAGTGGTGAAAGAGGGCATCCCTGTCTTGTTCTAGTTTTTAAAGGGAATTCTTTCAGTTTTTCTCCATTTAGAATGATGCTGGCCTTGGGGGTAGTATAGATAGCTTTTACAATGTTGAGGTATGTTCCTACTCTCCCTAGTTTTTCCAGCATTTTGAAAATGAAGGGGTGCTGTATTTTGTCAAATGCTTTTTCTGCATCTATTGAGATGATCATATGGTTCTTGACTTTAAGCCTATTAATGGGATGAATTGTGTTTATTGATTTTCATATGTTGAATCAACCCTGCATCCCAGGGATGAACCCCACTTGATCATGATGCACTATTTTTAAATATGTTTTTGTATGAGATTCGCCAGAATTTTATTGAGAATTTTTGCATTTATGTTCATCAGAGATATTGGTCTGTAGTTTTCTTTCCTTGGTGATCTTTGTCTGCTTTTGATACCAGAGTGATACTAGCCTCATAGAATAAGTTTGGGAGGGTTCCCTCCTTTTATAGTTCATGGAATAATTTGAGGAGTATTGGTGTTAGTTCTTCTTTGAAGGTCTTGTAGAACTTGGCTGAGAATCTGTCTGGTCCTGGGCTTTTCTTGGTAGGCAGGCTTCTGATGACGTCTTCGGTTTCATTGCTTTAATTTGATCTGTCTAAATTGTGTATGTCCTCTTGATTCAGTTTGGCTAGTTCATATGTCTTTAGAGATTTGTTGATGTCTTCAACATTTTCTATTTTATTGGAATATCAATTTTCAAAATAGTTTCTAATTATCTTCTGTATCTCAATAGTATCCATCATGACATTTCCTTTTTCATCATGAATTTTAGTGATTTCATTTTTTTCTCTCTCTCTTTCTATTCATTAATGTAGCTCAGGGTTTATCAATTTTATTTATTTTTTCAAAGAACCAACTTTTCATTTTTTCAACTTTTTGAATTGTTTCTTTGGTTTCAATTTTATTGATTTCAGCTCCGATTTTAATGATCTCCTGTCTTTTTTTCTGCTTTTGATGTTGATTTGTCCATATTTTTCTAGGGCTTTGAGATGTGATATGAGGTCAGTTATTTGTTGACTTTTTATTCTTTCAATAAACGAGCTCAATGCAATGCACTTTCCTCTTAGCCCTGCCTTCACAGTGTCCCAGAGATCTTGATGTGTTATGCTGGTGTTTTCATTGACCTCTAGTGTTGTGTTCTTCACAACTGAAACACTCAGGGTCACTCCAGGTGAACTGGGCTGCATGAGATGATCACACAAGACACAGAGATACCTTTTTCTTTGGGGTCCTGTGGTGGCTTCCCTGACCTTAACGGTCCGCAGAAAGAAAGAGACCGAGAGCGAGAGAGAGCACATGCTGAATGCTTTTATTGGGGAGAAGCCCTTCAAAGGAGGCAGGTCAGGGGGTTGAGTCCAGCTTCCTGATGTCTGCTGTCAGCAGGTTGACTGACACCTAGGAAGGCCACGCCCAAAGGCAGAGCAAGAGAAGGGGACACACAAAGGGAATTTCCATGGAACATTCTATCTCAAACAGGGAAAAGGGGTAGGGTTACAAAAGAATCAGTGAGTGTAGCTCAACCCCAGGTGCCAGTGGGGATCAGGGCCTGCAGTCAGGGTCGGGGGGTTGGGAGGGACCCCGAGGACCAGGGGAGAAGACTGGCCTTGCTATCCGAGCAGGGGAAAGACCGGGTCCCGAGTCATGGCACTGCCGCGCCAGACGACAGTGTTCAGAACCCCGTGGTGCCTGGAAGGCGTGGTACCTCATGTGGCTCCCCACACATGATAATGTGCCTTGGCGTGGGTCTGCTGTCATTTTGTACATTTGGGGTCCTGTAAGCCTCTTATTGTTGATTTTTCATTTCATTCTTTAGATTTGGGAAATTTTCTGATATTAGGTCATTGAAAAGATGGTGCATTCCTTTGGTTTGTATCTCCACACACCTTCATCTATTCTGATAAATCTTAAATTTAAGCTTTTCACATTGCCCCATATTCCTTGGAAGTTCTGTTCATGATTTCTTACCATCTTCTCGGTACGGTCGACTTTATTTTCAAGAGTATAGATTTTGTCTTCATTGCTTGAAGTTCTGTCTTCCGAGTGGTTTAGTCTGTTGGTGTTGCTTTCTATTGAATTTATCATTTGGTTTATTGATTCCTTCATTTTGAAGATTTCTACTCCCCCCCCCCGCCCACAATCTCTGACTCTTTATTGAAATGGTCTTTCACTTCCTGTTTTTTCTCATTGATTTCACTTCTTAGACTATCCTTTACTTCGCAGATCAGTTCAACTAGGTACATTCTGAACTCCTTCTCTGACATTTCTCCTACGGTGTTATCTACAGATTCTATTGTTGGGACATCTTGGGGTTTTTTTGAGGTGATTTGTTCCCTGAGTTTTCATGCTGTTTGTGTGATTTCCCATCTAGCAGTATGCATCGGAGGGAGTAGAGTTTCTACCCTGTAGTCTTATGGTATCCCCGAAGGCTTCCAGGACCTTATTTTTAAGGGGGAGACCAATATTAACAGCATCCAAATGCAAGCAATATACAACCTTAAACCAAATAGCTCCTGTTAAGGTGTCTACAGTTTTGTTGCAATAAACAGAAATGATGTGTTTAATTATTGTCTACAATATAAACAGTAAGTATGCTAAAAGTGCTGTTTCAAATGATGGAGAGTGAGGAAACAGAAGTAGTGTAGGGTGTGATGTTTATGAGGGAGAAGGAGAGAAGAGAGGGGTAAAAGTTTATAGTAAGAGTGAAGGAGGAATTAATAGCATGAGAGAGGTGAGAAAGAGAATCCAGGGAGCTAGATAAGTGTGAAAAAAAATATATGATATATACAGATTTTTTAAAAGTAAAAATATAAGAATACACAACAAAACTGTACTATACTATTCAGACATCCCACTCCTCAATAAATTGATGCATAAAAAATATTTGGATTCAAAGATGGTAGAGATGTGAAAGAGAGGTCAAAAAAAAAAAAGAAAGAAAGAAGGAAAGAAAAAAGAAAATATAAAGGAAATCTCTATGGAAAATTGACTGTGTCCATTGGCTTTCAAAATTTTTCTCAGCTTCCCTTCACTGCTGATAGGTGGGTTGTCTGAAGTTTGATGGTAGCTCCAGTCTGGTGGGTGCTGAACCAGTTGGTGGGTGAGCCCTTAGCAAGATGCCCTCACACCCTCTTTCAGTCTTCCCACCCACTGTAGCTGGCTGCTTCTCACCCTGTGCACTTCCGGACTCACTGAGCTAGAGAGAGCCTGGTTTTCTCCAGTTTCTCCAACCTGTGCTCTCCGTGGGGAACTGCTCCCAGTCTCTGGCTTTCTGTAAGCTTGCCAGACCCAGACTGACCCATGCAGACCCAGCTGCAATCTGACTGACCGGGCTTCAGCTTCCCAGGCTCTGCCTGGCTGCAGTCCCCCGATCCCAATGCCATCCCAACTTGCAGAGAGACCTCCAGGAATGCACTCACCCAAAGGAGTGACCCTACAAAGAGGCAGCCAGATGGTGGCCACTAGCACACCCAGCAGGAAGACCTCAGGTGCAACCAGCCCTGCAGGTACCCAGATGATACATCTCCAGGCCCTGGCAAATGTCCCCAGATTGCGGCAGCCACATGTAACCAAACCTGAGGGGACTCAGATAATGGACTTCCAGGGAACAACAGGCAGAGAGCATTTCACAGGTGCTCTGTAGGCACTCCTTGGGTGGACGTCGGGTTGTGGGCAATGGGCAGGTCAAAGCAGGTGACGGTCAGGCAAAAGGCAGGCAATATACTGGTGAAGGACTGGGTGATCCAGAGGACGAATGGTGGAGGTGGGGGCAAAGAACAGGGGATTGGTAGGCAGTGAGGGCTGCCTTGCAGAGAAACAGTATTTCCTCTGCTTGAATCCTGAGTCATAGAGTGACAGGGAATGCAGTCTCCTTCTCACAATATACTCTTAAATTTAAAAAATGAGTTATATAAAAAATATAAGTGGTAAAATGAATGAATGCATAAGTAAAGTCTTATATACTAGTGGCAAATAATTGGAAATTGATTTTTAAAAATTTCACTTACACCAGCATCAAATAATAAAATTCTTAGAAACGAATCTAACAAAAAGTATTTAAGACCTCTACACTAAAAACTGTAAAATATTGCCAAGAGAAATTAAAGAAAACCTAAATAAATGGAGAGATACACTATGTTCATGGATTGGATGACTCAAAAATAGGAAATTATTTCATACCAAATCGTTCTTTAAATTAAACATAATCTCAAGCAAAAATTGCAAAGACTTATTTTCTACATAAGTTGACAAGAGTATTCTAAATTTATAATGAAAGGACCTAAATAACCAAAGCAAAGTTGAAGAGGAACAAAGTTGAATGGTTTACTTTACCTGATTTTAAGACCTACTTATAAAGGCCTCAGTGATCAATACAGTTTGGTGTTGGCAAAAATATAGAATATACATCTGTGCTGGGGCACGTCTCATTCTATTTGACAGCGTGTGGGTTTCTGCTGCATGAATGAATTATGTTACTTCAACTTTGTTGAAGTATAATTTACACGAAATAGAATGAAACCATTTTAAGGATATGATTAGAAGATTTTGTTTTCAAATTTTATTGAGGCATAATTGAGGTAGAGCTAACTTTACATATTTTAATTGTACAATTTTGGGAACATGTGTATATCTGTGAAACCAGCTATTTTGGTCAGTTTTGCATCGCTGTGACCAAAATACCCAACAAGAACAACTTAGAGGGGGAAAGTTTGTTTGGAGCTCACAGGTTCAGCCCAAGATGCGGCAGCATGTAAAGGGGGACCTCCAAGCAGCCAACAGAAGAGGAAAGCTTCTCAGCTCATGAAGCAGACAGAGAAGGGGGAAGAGGCCACAAGGCAGATGAGCCCTTCCAGGGCATGACCTCAGTGACCATCTCCAGCCATGCCCCACCTGCCTACAGTCACCACCCAGTCAGTCTATTCAAACTAGAACAGACGGATTAGGTTACAGGGCCCACACTCCCATCACTTTACCTCCAAACATTCCTGCATTAGCACAGGCACTTTTGGGGGAGGACACGTATATTCAAACCATCACACCATTACTATAACCAAGATCGTGAGCCTTTTCATTGAAACTCAAAAGTGTTCTTCTGTCCATTTATAACTTTCTTGCCTTTAGCCTTGTCTCCAGGCAACCACTGATTTGCTTTATGAAATCTTTTAAAAATGGAAACATACTGAGATGACCTTTTGTATGTTCATGTGTATTTTCTAGCTTGCATTGATCGAACCAGCCTTGAATTCCTGGGATTAAACTCTCTTGATCACAATGCATTATACTCTTTATATTTTTGTTACATTTGGCTTTACTGTGGACTACATCTATGTTCATGGAGAGCATTGTACTATTTTTTTTAATTGCCTCTGTCTGGTTTATATCTAGGTAATATAGGTCTCATAAAATGAATTGGAATGGGTTCCTTTCTTTTTGGATTTTATGAAAAAGTAGCATCTTATTACAAATCATTTTAAATTTCTAGCAATATCTCTTTTTTGCAGAAGATTTAAAAATTCTTTTATTTGTTCTTTTTAGATATACATGATAGAGGAGCATATTTTGACATATTATACATACATGGAATGTAACTTATTCTAATTAGGATCCCATTCTTGTGGTTGTACGTGATGTGGAGTTTCACTGGTCATGTGTTCGTATATGAACCTAGGAAAGTCTGTCCAATTCATTCTACTGTCTTTCCTTTTCTCATGCCCCCTCCTTTCTCTTCATTTCCCCTTTGTCTAGTGCAATGAACTTCTATTCCTCCCCCACCCTCCCATCCCCCCACTTCTGCTGTGTGTTAGCATCTGCATATCAGAGCAAACATTAGGCTTTTGGGTTTCGGGAGTTGGCTTATTTCACTTAGCATGATAGTCTCCAGTTCCATTCATTTACTGGCAAATGCCATCATTGCAGTTTTCTTTATAGCTGAGTAATATTTCACTGTGTATATATACCACATATTCTTTATCCATTCATCTGTTGAGGGCCACCTAGGTTGGTTCCATAGCTTAGTTGTTGTGAATTGAGCTGCTTCATACATTGATGTGGCTACATAACTGTAATATGCTAGCAACATATTTGATCCTAAAGATAAGTCCAAGACCAAGATGCCAGCAGACTCAGAGACTGGTGAGGGCCTTCTGGTTCATAGACAGTGCCTTTTGACTGAGTCCCCACACAGTGGAAGAGGTGAGCTAGCTCTCTGATCTCTTCTCTCTTACGTACTGGGGATTGAACCTAGAGGAGCTTTAACACTGAGCTACATTGCACCACCCCCTTTTATTTTTATTTTTTATTTTGAGACAGGATCTCATTAAGTTTCTTATGGCCTCACTCATTTGCTGAGACTGGCCTCAAAATTGTGATCCTCTTGTTTCTTCTGGCCTCATTCATTTGCTGAGACTGGCCTCAAAATTGTGATCCTCTTGACTCCCAAGTTTCTGGGATTACAGGTATGTGCCATTGCACCTAGCTGATCTCTCTCTCTCTCTCTCTCTCTCTCTCTCTCTCTCTCTCTCTCATTGTTGATGGATCTTTCTTTTATTTGCTTATTTATATGTGGTGCTGAGGATTGAACCCAGTGCCTCACACTTATGAGGCAAGCACTCTACCACTGAGCTACAACTCCAGCCCCCTGCTGCCTCTTTTTTAAGGGAACTAATTCCATTCATGAGTGCTGAGCCCTTGTGAGTCAATCATCTTTAAAAGGCACCATCTCCAAAAACCATCACACTGGTGTCACAGGTGTCAACATGAATGGGGGGGACACAGACATTTTGCCATAGCCCTTGCTTTCTTGGTGGCTGACTCTTCTTGTGTAGTGCAAAGAGTGAAACCATTTGCAGGAGGAGGACAGTTCTCCGGGTGGACTTGAACCAACTCAGTGCTCCTTCTCTTCTTCCTTGTAGTTCTCAAGAACGGGAGTGTCCAGGGGATGAACATCCTGAGATGGGGAGGAACTGGCTGGAACAACTGGGCTCTGTCCCAGCCCCTAAAGAAACAGGATTCCCTGCAACACGAAAGCCCAGAGTGTCATGTCGCCCCTGAGGTGTAGAAGCCAAGGAGGGCTGCTTTCTGGGGTCCCTCAGCTGTGGTACTGTTGAGGGCCACAGCCGAGTTGGGATGACGCATGGCATTTTGCCAGAAGGGAGTGGTTGAGAGGTGACACCAGCGAACCATTGAGATGATGATGGTTATGTTAAGCTGTGTATTCAACTGTATACAGACCTTTACTGTCCAGCAATAGGGCGGCTCTTGCTGCCTCGGGGGCCCGCTACTTTGGAGTTCCCCTTGAGTTCTTGCAGGATTTGGAGGGAGTTGGCACGGAGCCCAGTGGAGAGGAGAGAGAGTTCCCGGGAAGTGTGCGTGGAGTGCTGGTGGAGTCCGGGCAATAAAGTTTCCCGTTTGAACATACAAGTGCTTTGTGGCTGCTCAGTTATTTGTGCCCAGCCAGACTGCGGCAATTGGTGGCCCTTGCGGGGGATGCCTGAAGCTTGGGGGTAAGTGAAATTGCTCACCCCTGAGGAAGAGAGAATGGGTGACCATTTCAAAAAACAATGTGTTCTTGTTTTGAATTATTTTGTTTTTGTTTCAAGCTGCCTGTCTCTAGAACTTTCTCAGGCAAACTGGGGAAAATGGTTGGCTCAAGGTTTGAAGATAGAGATAGAAATAGACCACGAATACACATTTCAAGAAAATAGGAAAATTGCTGCAATGCATTTTTGTTCCGTTTTGGTTTCATTCTGTTTCGGTTTTATTTTGTGTTATCTTGTTGGGTTGCGTTATCTTTATAGTAGATCAGAAATTAGTAAAAAACAAACTGAAAGAGTGTTAAGTAAATTGTTAGAGGTTCAGACTATGGTAGAAGACATTTTAGATCAAGTAAAAGAGAAGGTCTCTCGAGCTAGTCAGAGGAAGAAAATTTAAAGGAAAAGGGGCCAGCAGGGGAAAAGTTACAACAGGAGACTGCTACTAACACCTTTCTATCACCAGAGGGCGTAAGTGTCCAACCAACAGCTCCACCTATGGAGACAACATATGCTGGGGGGCCCCCAACCCCCACAGTTGATAGATGGGATCCTGAGACAGGACCTCAAAGATTAGCATGCCCTGTATTTGAGCAGGCACGAGGGCAGCGAATTCACTGTGCTCTAGATTTCAAAACAGTGAAGCAGCTAAAGGAGGCTGCAACAACCTATGGTCCTCAAGCACCCTTCACTGTAAACATGGTCAAATCCATTATCAACTTGGACATGACGCCAGCAGATTGGACTAGTATGTGTAAAGCTGTGCTAAATGGAGGACAATATCTGTTATGGAAGGTTGCCAATCAGGAATTTTGCACGGCGACAGCTAGGCGAAATGCAGCAGCCGGTTATCCTCAGAGAAATCTAGATATGTTGTTAGGAAAGGGACCTTATGAGGATCAGCAGCAACAAATTGAATATGATCCTGCCATATATTCACAAATTGCTACAGATAGGGTTAGGGCATGGAAGACATTACAAGGACATGGAGATTTACAAGGTCAATTATCTAAGGTTATACAAGGAGCTAATGAACCTTATGCTGAATTTTTAGATAGGTTTATTCAAACAGCTACTAGAGTTTTTGGGGATACAGAACAAGCAATGCCATTAATTAAACAGTTAGCCTATGCACAAGCCAATAAGTGGTGCAAATAGGCCATTAGACCATGGAAGCATGAAGATTTAAACACATATATTAAATTATGTAGAGACATTAATGAACAGGGGCAAGTCTTGGCAGCTGCAGTACAACAGGTTTTAGATGCCAGGCCGAAAACATGCTACAAGTGTGAACAAACAGGACATTTTAAAAGGAGTTGCCCCATAGGAGGAGGGTTTAACAAAACTAGGTATCAAAGGAGTAGAATACCAGGTATTTGCCCATGATGCCGTAGAGGGAGACATTGGGCTAATGAATGCTGTTCTCAAACCACCATAGAGGATACTCCGTTATCAAAAAACAGACAAGGACCAGGTGTTTACCCACAATATCATGGAGAAAGGCATCGGGCTCCATTGCAAAAAATGGACAGGGGGGCCCAATACTCCGGGGCCCACAACCACAAATATATGGGGCACTGGAGGAACCCAGCAACCCCATCAGGGTAGTGCTCAGGACACATTATCTATTAGATCCCTCATCAGACAAACCAGAGGGAGCACAGGGTTGGACATCTGAGCCTCCGCCAGAGCAGTACTAACTCCAGAGATGGGAATTCAAATCATTCCCACAGGGATAAAAGGACCTCTTCCCCAAGGAACAGTAGGCTTATTATTAGGATGCAGTTCTTCTACTCTAAAAGGACTTATGATAAGTCCTGGGGTAATTGATCCTGATTATGAAGGTGAAATAAAAATTATAGCCAGTTCTCCAAAGGGTAAATCAGTAATTTCACCAGGAGATAGAATAGCACAGTTACTAATAATACCCAGCCTGCATGATAAATTTTCCAGTCGTACTATAGAAAGAAGTTCCAGGGGATTAGGCTCCACAGGTGTAGACTGGGCTATGCTGTCTTTAAATTTAGATTCTCGCCCCATGCTAAAACTAAATATTCAAGGACATGAATTTAATGGGCTACTGGACACAGGTGCAGACCTTGGCATCATCTCTCGTCAAGAGTGGCCAAAACATTGGCCATTACAACAAGCCACTCAAACGCTTCGAGGCCTAGGAGTGGCGACTAATCCCCATAGAAGTGCAATGGTATTAGATTGGAAGGATCCTGAAGGATGTGAATATGTATTGGATCATCTTCCTATAAATTTATGGGGATGAGATGTCCTAGATCAATTAGGTTTGACATTAACAAATAACATCAATCCAAATGTGCCCACTATTATGGCTTGACAAGGTTTTAGGAAAGGAAAAAGATTAGGAGAACAAGAACAAGGTATAGCAGCACCAATACAAATAGATCAAGGAATGGACAGACATGGGTTGGATTTTCAGGAGGGGTCACTGAGACAATAAAAATTGCTTGGAAATCAGAAAGACCAGTATGGGTTCCTCAGTGGCCCCTGACTAAAGAAAAGATACAAGCAGCCCATGACCTTGTCAAACAACAATTAGCGGAGGGACATATACAACCTTCCATATCTCCCCATAATACTCCCATTTTATCATTAAAAAGAAATCTGGTAAGTGGAGATTATTGCAAGATTTAAGAGCCATTAATAACGAGATGGTTATTATGGGACCTGCTCAATCGGGGATTCCCCAATTGTCTGCTTTGCCAAAAACCTGGTATGTTTTAGCTATAGATATTAAAGATTGTTTTTTTTTCAATTCCAATTCATCCTGAAGATAGTCCACGTTTTGCATTTACTATCCCTGCACTGAATCATGAAGGTCCTGATTAGAGATATGAATGGAAAGTACTCCCTCAAGGGATGGCCTACAGCCCAACTATGTGTCAAATTTATGTTAACAAAGTAATCCAGCCACTTAGAAATCAAAATCCTGAACTACAAATATTTCACTATATGGATGATGTATTATTAGCGCACAAAGATAAAAACACATTGCTAGAATGTTATGCCACACTTCCAAACTTATTAAAAAATTATAATCTAGAGATAGCAATAGATAAAGTACAATTAAATCTTCCAATTAATTATTTAGGAGTTCTATTATCCTCAACCATGGTCCATCCACCAAAAATTCAAATACGAGAAGATCAACTCAAATCACTTAACGACTTTCAAAAGTTACTAGGAGACATAAATTGGATAAGGCCTTATCTAGGCATACCAACAGGAGAGTTGGGACCTTTATTTGATATCCTAAAAGGTCCATCAGATCCAAATTCACCCCACATGTTAACGCCTGAAGCAAGAAAGACATTAAAAATCATTGAAACATATATAGAAAATATGCATTTGGATAGAATTGATATAAGTTTCCCTTTAATATTTATTGTACTACCAACAAAAAATATTACTATAGAAGTATTTTGGCAAGAAGGTCCATTATTGTGGATACATTTATCTTATTCTCCTAACACTATTCTTACTAGGTATCCTGAGGCTGTAGGACAATTGATACTCAAAGGAATAAATGCAGCAAAGGGAGTGTTTGGAATTTCTCCCAATAAAATTATTACTCCATATACTATGGATCAAATTGATGAGTTAGCTAATGAGTTAAATACTTGTGCAATAATCATGTGCAAATCTAATGTTTCATTTGATAACCACTTACCATCCAATCCTTTGTTGTCTTTTTGGTCTTCGCAACCTGTAGTTTTTCCAAAAATGACAAGAAAAACACCTATCATGAATGCTCCAAATATATTCACTGATGGGTCAAATAATGGTACAGCAGCAGTAGTTACCCTGATCAAACTTTTACATTTTTAGTACCCAAACAATCAGCTCAAAAGGTAGAGCTTAATGCAGTATTACAAGCTTTTGTGATGTTTAAAGATTCTGTATTTATTTTCTGATAGTCAGTATATAGTTAATGCTATAGTATCCCTTGAAGATGCTGGTAGGATTTCTCCTTCCTCTACTGTTTTCTCTTTGCTTTCCACTATACAAATTATAATCTCGGACAGAAAAGATCCATTCTTTATAGGACATATCAGGGCACATACAGGATTGCCTGAAGCCCTTAGTTTGGGCAATGATTTAGCGATAAAACTACACACGACATACATATTTTCTCTATACTAGAAGAAGCTACAAATTTTCATAAAAGGTTCCATGTCAATGCTAATACTTTACAAAAGTGTTTTAAAATAACTAAGGAACAAGCTAGACAAATAATAAAACAATGTCAAAATTGTGTGACCTTTTTACCACAAGTTAATCTTGGAGTCAATCCTAGAGGACTGATACCTAACCATATTTGGCAGATGGACATCACACACTTGCCAGAATTTGGAAAATTAAAATATTTGCATGTTACAGTTGATACTTCTTCTGGATTTTTGATGGGCTCCCTTCATGCCGGAGAAAAACACTAAAGATATTATAGCTCATTGCTTACAAAATTTTGCCACTGTGGGCGTTCCAAAACAGTTAAAAACAGATAATGCCCCTGGTTAAACTTCTACCTCCTTTAAACAATTTTTCTCGTCATTTGGCATTACTCATAAAACAGGAATCCCATACAATCCACAGGGACAAAGCATAGTTGAAAGAGCTCATCAAACTATTAAAATGTACTTATTAAAGCAAAAAGAGGGAATTGGGAAGGGGTATATATCCCCCAAAAATAAACTTAAAATAACCCTTTTTACTCTAAACTTTGGATTCATCAGAGCTTAGTGCTTCGGAAAGGCATATGTGTCCAAAAAATGTACATAAGCCCAAGGTACTTTGGAAGGATATTCTAACAGGACAATGGAAAGGTCCTGACCTAGTGATTGTCTGGAGTTGGGGGTCTGTTTGTGTGTTTCCACAGGGAGAACAGCAGCTGATTTGGATTCCAGAGAGACTAACTAAAGCGATTTCTACAGACCAAAAAGAAGATGATTTGGCTCAATCCATAACAGCTGATATCCTTACATCTGTGACAGTGGTTCTCCCACACCTGGAGGCTAATGAATAATGAACACCATTAAAGCCTATTTCAAATGTAAAAAACCTTGAGGCTTGTTTGTGGGAATACCTTCAGACCCATATGCAAGTTACAGGAAAAAGGATGGGATATCCAAAGAAGAGTCAAACCCAGGTGGTAACCAGGATGCATTTTTTTTCAATATGTATTTTATGATTGCCTTTTCCCACATCATGAAGTTCTATTTTATTTTTTGAGCTCATACAGACCTAGGTTAATGTTTTTCTGATCAGTTCTATTTTTTGACTGTGGAGTTTTTAAACATTGCAATGGAGATTTCACCTGTGAAAAACTACAAGGCCTTTACTATTATGATATGTATTGTATTATGTGTGCACACTTGTGTTTTGTGTTGTATGTCTGTATGTGCGTATGTCCATATATCATATATGAGGAGTGCTCATGAAAAAATGGATCCAAATTTTTTTTATTCACGTGATTTAAATGGTTTAATTTAAATTGGGTAAACAGCTGTTGAGGATTGTTTTAAAATGTGAACAAAAAAGGAGGTTAAAAGATCTATTTATTTACTTTCACCTTTCCTTTTCATTATATCTAATTCTATTCAGGATACTAAATTGTTTAGAAAATTGCTTTCTTTTAGTGCCTGCTGGAATGTTACATAATTTTTTTTTAGCCATCATTGCCAGAATTCCTATCTTTATCCCAGTGCCAGTGAAGACAAAGATAAAACCAAACTACAGCTTCTTCGATAGCTATCACAACAAACTGTATAAACTGGTGCATCAATGAATAATGTAACTCAACAAGTGATGCTCAATCAAGGAGTCGATTTACTTTGGGAGGTAATGGACATATTAATGGATTCCTCTGCTTTGAACTGCTTGCAGAACTTGCCTGGACTATGTATCACTTGTATGCATTGTGAACTATTTGATGGTGCAGAGAATTGTGGTAGTGCTGGGGTATCTTTGCTGATGGTGTCATCGGTGGTACAATTTTTCCAAAAAGAGCTGTCATTTGGCTTGGTGTCGTGGCATTTTGCATCCTCCTCCCTTCTGCTAGCAAAGGCCAAATTTGGGGGCCAACAGAGGTGAGGCAAAGAACCTCACCCCCCACTGGTATTTGGGGGCCAACAGAGGTGAGGCAAAGAACCTCTCCCCCACTGGTATTTGGGGGACAACAGAGGTGAGGCAAAGAACCTCACCCCCCACTGGTACCAAGGCCTATCCACAGGTGTGGCTGTATGCTGAACCAGTAGTCAATGGTAAGATCCAATTGCAATGGTACCAACCTAAGACAGGAGGCTGATGCCTTGAGGTCAGCTCATCGGATGACGGGTAAGGACCATATGTACTATTGGACAACCTAAGACAGGCACGGTCCCTAAGCAACAAGCTTGTTATTTAATTAAACAGAAGGGGGGAGATGTTGAGGGCCACAGCCGAGTGGGGATGACGCATGGCATTTTGCCAGAAGGCAGTGGTTGAGAGGTGACACCAGCGGGCCATTGAGATGATGATGGTTATATTAAGCCGTGTATTCAATTGTATATAGAACTTTGCTGTCCGGCAATAGGGCGGCTCTTGCTGCCTCAGGTGCCCACTACTTTGGAGTTCCCCGTTGAGTTCTCACGGGGTTTGGAGGGAGTTGGCGCGGAGCCCGGTGGAGAGGAGAGAGAGTTCCCAGGAAGTGTGCGTGGAGTGCTGGTGGAGTTTGGGCAATAAAGTTTCCTGTTTGAACATACAAGTGCTTTGTGGCAGCTCGGTTATTTATGCCCAGCCAGACTGCGGCATGGTACAAATAGAACCCACACAATGGAGACTCCATCTGCCTCCGGTGGCTTTCCTGAGCCTTGAGGGCTACTGTCCTGCATCCTGGGCTTCTGCTCCTCCTCACTGCCTGCCTGTGAGTAATGGAGGTTTCCCATAACTTCTGTGCCTGGATGCTCCATCTCACTGGGCCTGAGCAAGCAATAAAGTGTGGCCTAAGAACGGGGGGCCTGAAAAGGGGACCAGTGCCCAGGGAGCCTGCTCTGCAGTGGCCCTGCCTCTGGGAGAGGGTCACTACCCTTTGGAGCTTGATGCACTTGGCTGCCTTGTGACCACGGTCCCCTGATGGGCTCCAGCAAAGTTACAACACTGTAGATGAATTGTCTTTTTTGCATGACTGGGATGAGTGCCATGTTCTCTTACTTTCTACACTCCAAGCAGAAGTGGAATTCAATGTTCATAAATGTTTTAAGATCAGGTAATTTCATTTTGTTCCCATATTCTAACGACAAACGTCTGGAAGTCTCCAGATAATATCATCTTTACAATACCTCTGAAGAAAATGAGGTATGAAGTCTAAACTTACAAAACATGTGCAGAATCTGTATGCTGAAAATTACAAACTGTGGATGAATGAAATCCAAGGATACCCTCAATAAATGGAGGAATAGATGGAGGGGCACTGTGTTCACGGAAGTGTTCAGTGAAGGTGTCGATTCTCCCCAAATTGATCTAGATTTTTAGTGCAATCCCTATAAAAATCCCAGAAAGGTTTTTCATGTAGACATAGGCAAGCTGATTCTAAAATTTATAAAGGAAGTCACAAGCCCTAGAATAATAAAGCCCAGAAAAATAAAGTAGGAGGCATTACTGTACTTGATATTAAGGATTACTATGTAGCTACAGAAATTCAGACAGTGCGGTTCTGGCAGAGGGGCAGACACACAGAGGAATGGAATGGAGTACAGAAATCCAAAATAGACCTACACAAATATGCTCTATTGATTTTCTTTTTTGGTACCAGGGATTGAACCCAGGGGCACTTAACCACTAAGCCACACCCAGCCCTTTCCATTTTTTCATTTTGAGACAGGGTCTCACTGAGTCGCTTAGGGGCTTGCTAAGTTGCTGAGGCTGACTTTGAACTCTGAATCCTCCTGCCTCAGCCTCCCAGACTGTCAGGATTACAGGCATGCACCACCTTGCCCGGCTCAATTGATTTTGAACAAAGACACAAGAGCCATTCCATGGAGGAAAAGGAACCTTTCAACTAGAGTGACGGCACAACTGGACATCTGTAGGCAGAAAGTATGCAAAAAAAAAATCTCACATATGACCCCAAAATGAACTCAGAATGGACCACAGACCTAAATGTAAAATATTAAAAAAAAAAAACAGTTTGAAACTTTTAGTAAAAAATAATATGGAAACATGCTTCAGGGTCTACTGCTAGACAAAGAATTCTTAGGCTTGATATCTGAAGCAGGATCCAGAAAAGGGACAATTGAGCCCATCAATTTTTGACCTTATCGTGAATTTTACTCCATGCAAGATTGTTCGAAATGAATAAAGATGAGCTGTAGCCTGAGAGGACATGGTTGACAAGAGACTAACATCTAGAATATTCCAAGGACTCTCAAAACTCTAGAGTAAAAAAAAATGATTCAATTAGAAAATGGGCAAAAGTCATGAACAAACATTTCATTAAACAGGATCTAAAGAAGACTTCGAGGAAGAGGAGCTCCACACCATTAACCACAGGGAAAATGCAAATTAAAGCCACAAAGCTCCACACCTGTCACAACAATGTCTAAAAGGAAAGGTAGCAGCAGGTGCAGGTGAGGTGTGCGGGAACTGGGTCACTCCTGTGTTGCTGGAAGCCATTCTGGTACATGGTCGGTCAATTTCTTTAAAAACTAAGCCTGCCATTACCATGTAAGCCAACCCTTGTACGGTTGGGCATTTTCCCTAGAGAAATGGAAGTTGGTGTTCATGCAGACACCTGTCTATAGTAGCTTATTTATGATCCAGTGGGTTCACGGTTAGGTGAAAGGTGGTGCATCCACCCCGTGGGATACGACTTAGCTATACAGACAACTCACTATAAATACAAGCCGCAACTTGGATGAGTCTCCACAGGCGCATGCAGAATGAAGGAAAAAGCCAATTCTCAAAGGTTATTTGCAGTACGATCTTATTTATATCCCATTTTGAAGGGATGAAATTATGGCAATTGAGAACAGATCACTGCTTTCCAGAGGTAAGGAAGGGAGTGGGAGGGCAGAGCAGGGAGAGCCAATGGGTGTTTGAAGGATGATGCGGGAGGTCCCTGTGTTCTGTGTCCTGAGCATGGTGGACAAACTTTCGCCTTGCTGGTCCCTTCTCATTCTCTAGGATGTAGCTCAATGTCATCTCGGTTCCAAATCTTTCCCCCCTTGCAATAGCCAAGCTATTTTAATAGTTTCTTTTTGAAGGTGAGTGTGTACAGATCAAAGAGGTCAGTCACCGTGAAGAAGTATGTTACGTACAATGAGTGCAGGTGAAATCGGGAGAAACGTGGCCAGTGCTGCCGAGGACGGTGGGAGCCACAGCAAGGTCAGACCAGGGGAGCATGACTGGGCTGGCCTTCAGAGCTCCCTCTGGGCTCTGCCAATTGCCTGGGGAGTGCTGGGTTGGAGTGCGTGAGGCCAGGGTCTATGGTGCAAGAGGAGGGAAGAATCCACAGGCCTGGGGGAGGGGCGACTGGACACAAGAGTCAAGTGCACATGGAGTTGGGGGTGCCTTGGTTTGAGGTTTGAAAGGAGCAGGCTGCTTCTAACAGGAGGCCCTGAATGAGCCATGTTGGAACCACCGCCCCGTCTTTATAAGGCTCAGATTATTATTGATTATTATTCCTGCAGTGAATTAAAATGTTCAGAACTCTGTTCTGCAAAGGAGTCTTTCCTGTGTTCCCAGTCAGGTGCCATGCCCACATCCTTCCTTCGGCCCATGTTGGAGGTGGCCCGTGGATGGTACCATCGTCACCGGGCACTTCTGCATCCCTCTATCGAAGCACATTCTCAGGCCAGAGCCTGTGGGGCCGGCTTAGAGGGCAGCTGGATGTCTGGGGAGTCTACACCCGCATTCTGAAAGCTGGGAAGTGGGCAAACGGCTCTGAAACAGGCTTTGCATGGGATTCCCCAGTGACTGGAGCCCCCGGCGCCCCCAGGAGCCCACTCCTCAACCTTCCCCTCCCCAGGTGCTCCCTGGGCCTCCTCCTAAAGAAACTGCCTGCACCCCAATCTGCCTCAGGGTCTGCTTTCACCCCGAAGCAAGGTAAAAAAGCAAGACATGCCAGGGTCACCCATGCCCCCCTGGCCCCTCTAGAGCTGCAGGCTTTTTCTGTCCATAGGAAACCCAGAGCTGATGAGGGCACAGCACTTACCACAGTCTTTGTGGGCACAACCAGAAGACCAAGATGGGGTGAAGGAGGAGCAGGCCCTCTTTTTACTGTTTTAATCAAGTCAGGGGTTGGCGGCCCCTGGGGACATGCCAGCAGCATAAGCTTTGTTTGGGTTGCTTGGCCCTGGAGGGAGGGGCCAGCTTGCCTCAGGGCCTTTGCACCTGCAGGTTCTGTGCCTAGGATGTTTTCTCTAAGACAGGCTCAAGTCCAACTCTCGCACTTCATCCAGGTCTCAGCTCCACTACCATCTCCTCAGAGGGGCAGCTTTGACCATGGAATCTGAAACACACCCCTTTCTCTTTCATCCTGTAGTCTTTGCAACTCTTGGCATTATCAAAATCCACTTTATTGAGGTATAATTTACGTACAATAATACACACTCATTTAAAGTGTACAGTTAGCCGGGCGCAGTGACCAAGCCTGTAATCCCAGCAGCTCAGGAGGCTGAGGCAGGAGGATCGCCAGTTCAAAACCAGCCTCAGCAAAAAGCCAGGTGCTAAGCAACTCAGTGAGACCCTGTCTCTAAATAAAATACAAAACAGGGCTGGGGATGTGGCTCAGTGGTCTAGTGTCCCGAGTTGAGTCCCTGGTACCCTCCCCCTCAAATAAAATAAAGTGTACAGTTAGATTCATTTTAATCAATACATGGAACTACCACGCCATCAACGTTGCTGTCACCCCAGAGGTTCAATGAGATGGCTCAGGCACTCAGGGACCTGCTCCTCACCAATGGCTTAGCCTTCCCTTTTCACACGTCCTCTTTCCTATTTGATTTCTTTGACTCAGCATAGCGCTGTTGAGGTTCAGGACGCCGTGTGTGTTGGTGGCTTGTTCCACTTTATTGCTGCGCTGTATCCTGTTGCATGGATACGCCAGGTCACTCATGCACTCTCCTGCTGATGGACACCTGGGCTGTTTCCAGGATTCAGTTGTGAGGAATAAAGCAGCTAGGAACATTCACCTGCAAGTATTTGTGTAAAAGCTGTGTCAGGCCATTTCCTGTCGCTAGTGACATAACAGCACAGAATGGGAAAATGCGTGTGCATGTGTGCCAGTGTGTTTGTGTTTTAAAGGTCTATTTTGGCTCACAGTTCTAGTTCAAGGTCAAGGTCAAGGGGCTGCCTCTGGGGGTGACCTTGTTGGTAGAGTCCCAATGTGGCACTGGGACAAGGTGAAAGACCTCCCCTACTGGCTTCTCTAGCAGACCCATTCTCGGGGTGCACTATTCTTCCAGTAACCCACTCAGGATACGAATGGAGTGAGTTCTTCCTGAGGCCAGAGCCCTGATTACCTCTTAAAAGTCTCACCTGGTCCCTTCTCCTAATATCTCACAATGAAGATGACATTTCAACACGAGTTGCAGAGGGGACAAACCACACTGGAACCGCGGCACTTGGGGCCGTGTTTTTATTCTTTTGTGTGTGCCGAGCACCAGTTAGCTTTGTGTTACCCATTTACTTATTGTTTTTAGGGACGTCGCCCACGGAGAGGCAGGGACCCTGCACCCAGCCTATGCCGGTGCCCAGTGGCGCGCGGTGGGCGCTCAGCAAGCCCACACCGAATCAGCAAGCCTGGTTTTCAAATCTGGGGGGGTCAGACCTGCACCCCCCTCCCCAGCCGCAGGCTCCTGCTGGGGTCCCTTGTGTCGGGGCGGGGGTGGGGATGGCTGGACACTTTCCTGAACCCTGAAAGAGATGAGAAAAATCTCAACGTGGCCACGGGTTCCGGATGTGGGGGGTGACCGAGTGTCTTTATTCCACCCGAGGGTTTGTCCCGAGGGCCCCCTGGGATGCGGAGGTGGGGCAGCGGCCCCCTCTCTTCTGCCTGTCGCGTGCGGGTGTTCATGCAGGCCCGACCCTCCCCCTTTCCTCCCGATGCTCCCAGGGGCCACCAGGACGCAGACAGAGCGGGACATCCCGGCCTGCAAGTCCAAGGTCCGCCCCAGTCCTGAGTCATCTTCCTGGTGCCAACAGTCGCGCCTGCGTCCTGCTCTCCCGGGACGCTGGGAAGTGGCATTGTGTCCATTTTTCAGGGTGGTCTTGAGCTCTGAGGCCGGTGGGTGTCGGTGTCAGTGTCGGTGAACCCGGCGCCGGGTGAGGCCGGGTACCAGGGGGCGCTGCGCCCTAGGGAGCCTGCTCCTCCTCCGCGCTCAGACAGCGCCCGCCTCGCGCCAGCAGGGGGCGCCGGCGCTCCGCGGAGAGGCCGCGGCGGGCAGGAGGCGGCGAGCGGCGGCCAAGACTCCCACCTGGACTCCCGGGTTCACAAGGGGAAACTGAGGCCCCGGAAGGAGAAAGGCCGCCACGCAGATCTCAAGTCCCAGTCCCAAATTCCACCGCAGCAGACTCTCTCTAGACTTAATGAGGGTGGGGAGGGTCTCTAGGAAATAGAGTGGAAGTGCTGTGCTCTAACCCAGTGACTCACACTCGCTCAGGCAGGGGGATGGACTCAATGACCTCCCAGATCCCTATCATTAGGTGCTAGCAAGTGTGTGAACCAGGGGTAAGTGAAATGTGCAGAGAAAGACTGGGGACTTGCCACCCTGGGGGCTGCTCAATGTGAAGGAGGGGCTGAGGGTCTGTTTTTTCATCTGTAAAATGGGTATGCAGGGAAACAGGCCTCTCCAGTTCTCTCCTTTCCTTTCTGATTCATCCTCTCTCAGTCCTGAAGCTAAGAATTGGCTGGACCCACACCCAGAGGACTCCATCCTTGCAACACACCCACCCCCCACCCCTGCTCATTCCTGGACCCGCTTACTTGGATAAGGGGATGCTCACCGGGACCAAGGGCATGCGTGTTCAGTGCCTAAGCAGCCCAACTTCCAGAGATGAGTTGGGCCAATTAAATATTGCCTTCTTAGGGGCTGGAGTTGTGGCTCAGTGGTAGAGTGCTCACCTAGCACGTGCAGGGCTCTGGGTTCTATCCTGGGCACCACATAAAATAAAATAAATGTATTGTGTCCAACTACAACTAAAAAATAAATATTAAAAAAATATTGTCTTTCCTTCTTTCAGTACCCACTGTGTGTCCGACCTTGTGCTAAGCACTAGGGACAAAGCCACAAACAGAAAAACTGAGTCCCTGCTCCCAGAGACCTCCCCACCCAGGGGAGGTGCAGGGAGACAGTTCAACAAGTAACCATCAGACAAACAGATAATTGCCAATGGTGGTAAGTGCTGCAAAGGAAGCTCAAAAAGGCAGAGAAGAATAACAGAGAAGGGGGGCGGACCGTAGCGGGAGCTATGGGGAGGTCCTTCTATTGAGGCAGCTTTTCATCCATGAGCTGAAAGAGGAGAGAGACCAGCCACACAAAGGCAGGGCAAGTGGAAGGGGTGGAATCAGCCAGGGAAAATGACCAGATTCATTAAAAAAAAAAAAAACACCCAAATCTCTGCTGGCCGCTGGTGGAGCGTGCGCTGGGCAGGGTCTGAATGGAAGCTAGAAAACCCCGGAGGAGGCCGTCGCTGTAATTTCAGGGGCTGGGTGGGTGCTGGGAGCTCAGAGCAGGGTGGAGGGTGCTAGGTGGATTTCCCATCAGGGCTGCTGGTGGTGCTGTGGGGTGCGAGGCAGGGAACAGGAGGAATGCTGGGAGATGCCTTGAAAACCGGGGTGGGCCCTTGTGCCTTGGCCACGTGGGGAAGGATGAGGAAGGCCGGTTGGGAGGTGGCTCAAGTTAAGAAGTGTTGGTGGGGATGTGGGGTCCCAGCACAGGTGTCCCCCTCTTTCTCTCTCCCCGGCCTTTGGGAGTGGGTTCTGGTTCTGAGCTCAAGTGTGAAGTTCCCCACACTCGCCCTGGCGCTTTGGGAAACCCGATCTCTGGACCCGGATCTCCTGCCTCAGAAGGTGCCGACTCAGCCCATCGGGAGCTCAGGATTTCTGTTCCCACGAGGACTCTCGGGGACCTCTGTTCCTGTTCCTGGAGGCCAAACCCAGGGGAAGGTGGAGGCAGTGGGGGAAGTTCTCAGGGACAAACAGGCAGAGGCTGCTGGAGTCAGAGATGCTAAGGATGCCGGAGAAGAAAAGCCACTTTTTAATTTTGACCTCACTTCTCAATTTTCCCAGCTACCAAGGAGAACCTTACTTTGCCTCCTGGAAGTGGCAAGCGGGCACGGAGGGGCAAGACAGGACACAGAGGCTGACCTCCCTGCACTGGCTCCTTGCAGGGGTGGAAGGGGGGGTGGAGCCGAGGCCCCCAGGCAGCCTGGCTCTTCCTGGACCCATCCTACCAGTGAATCTCAAAGGACCCAGATGTCCCTCGCCTTGGCAGGTTTGAGAGGCACACAGAACGTCCTCTCTCTGACCCTCTTCATCTGGAAGTCCTCCTTTAGGTCTCACTTTGGTGTTCACAGGGTGCACGGAGACCCGACCAGGCCTCTCTTTCCACACCCTGGACATGTCCACCCTGCAAGGCAGGCCTGCAGTCTCCTTTTACAGATGAAAACACTAGGGTTCAGACAGGTTAAGCGGCTTGCCCAGGGTCACCCAGCAAGCATAGGGCCTTGATTGGTGGCTGCAGCAGCGGCAGGAAACAATGCCCCCAAATCCTTTGTTACAACCCAATGCCACTTAACACCGAAACTACGGATACCCAAAAGGATCAGATGAATCATCTCAAAGGACCAAATAAATGCCAGCGCCGGGGGTAGGCAGGAGGTAGGGGCTCTGTTTTAGACCCCGTACCCACTGGGCCCCCGAGGCCTCCCTCAGCTGCATGACCCCTCCCTTTTGCCAAAGTCAGCTGTTTCTGTCCCTGCAAAATGCCTCTGAAATGTCAATTGTGGGCCCCCTGCCTCCTCCTGCAAGTCGAGTAGCAGCTCAAATATATTATACATATTAAAAGAATATATTCTCTGGCAGCCCTGAAGGGGATAATGAAACCTATATATATATATCTATATATTTATACACAATGGATTGGCTCAGAACGCTCTGAATACCCTCCAGCTGTGGCAACCCTTTGAAATATGACCCTGGAACAACGCCTCCCCCGCTGGCGGCTGGCGGGAGACATTAAAGATTTAAAAAAAGGGAAGGAAGGAAGGAGAGGAAGGAGAAGAAGGAGGCAGCTGCCTTTGCCTTTGGCTGTGCAGCGGCAAACTGTGTTTAAATATTAAAACCACCCATCACCGGGCCCAGCTGTCCGCCCCCTTCAGTGGCCTGGGTCTGCGCCAGGGCCTCCCGTGGCTCACAATGGTTGGAGGCTGCGGAGCAGATCTGAGCTCCCGCCCCAGGGATGTGTGTGGGGGGGGGCTCCTCACATCTCACACTCTGGGCTTGTCTAGGCTTGGCTGGGAAAGGCCCCCCCCCACCCCCATGTGGGAAGGGGGCGGGGAATCTGCTGGATCCCAGGTAGAAGATGGAGCTTTGGATCCTGACTCTGATGCACCAGCTTTGGGGCTGTGTACGTGACCTTGTCGTGGGGGAAGTCGGGCTCCATCTCGGGTCTGCAATTTTCTCACCTGTGTTATAAGAGGTTTGGATCAGATGGTGGAATTTCAGGAGTCTAGGAACCACCTGAAATCACATGCACCCTTGGGGTGGGGTCATTGACCCCTCTCTGAGTGAGCAAAACCTCATCTTCCTTCCTTCCTCCCTCCCTCCCTCCCTCCCTCCCTCCCTCCCTTCCTTCCTTCCTTCCTTCCTTCCTTCCTCCCTCCCTCCCTCCCTCCCTCCCTCCCTCCCTTCCTTCCTTCCTTCCTTCCTTCCTTCCTTCCTTCCTTCCCTCTCTCCACACCTGCACTTTAGGGTTCCTGGCAGGGCTGGTTACCTCTGGGTCCCCAGTTCCTGAAGAAGAGGCTTGGTGCAAGCGTTCATTAATGATCAGAGATACAGGAAGATGCACCTTGTCCCAAGTATATAATTAAAAGTGATCAGAAGAGACCAGGAGACTGAAGGAGCTATTTGGGGGGATGCTCTAAGGGAGATTTCAGCATTTGGTGGGGCCTGATTGTGAGGTCCCTTCCAACCCCAATTTTGGATAGTCTTCATTTTCCATGATTGACAGCTATATAGACCCTCAGCAGTGACTAGGGAAAGGCGAGGATGAGTGGTTTGGGGCTTCTGGATGCCCTAGGAGAGATGCACGGCTTTGCCTTCCAGGTATCTTCTTGGCGACTGTGGGCATCTTGCCACCTTGAGTGAATGCCAGGATTTAAAGATACGTATTTTACTGCGCCTTGAATGCAAACCAAATAGTTCATCTCCTCAAACGAAAAGGCGGGGATTTGTTCCTTCTCCGGAGAAGCCGGCAGGGCTGGACTCACTGAGATAAAAGGTCTCCCGCGTGATCCCTCTGGAGGGTTCGCCAGGGGAATTTTGACTACACCAGACTAGGATATTTGCTTACGAAGTGGAATCAAATCTCTGCCTAAGATTGGAGTCCCCTAACTGGAATACTCCAAGTCTAAGATCTGGGAGTCTGAGATTTCAGGATTCCAGAATCAAAGGTTTCTATGACTTGAAGTTTCTGAAAGCCCCTGTAAGTCAAGAGCCCTTTAAAAGGAAGGTTAAAGGGCAGTGAGGAAGGGACTTTCTCTGGGGGATGTGTGTTAGGGTGCAGGTGCTCAGACTTGGCTGTGACACCTGTTTTTGTTCCTAAGATAAACCACCTACCCACAGAAATATGCAACTAAACAACAACAAAAATGTGCAGAAAGTACAGTGATCTAGTTATTTTTCAACTTAGACAAATACAAAATACTTTCTATATGTCTAGATGCGGCCAAGGCTCACAGGGAAGTGGGGGAAGGGGTGGCATCCATTGTGTCCTTGTAAACCCCCTCTCCAGAGGGTTCTGCTGCTGTGACCAGTGTCTGCCAGCTGCCCTGGTGAAACACTTCCACCATGGTCCACTCGAAGTTGCCAACTGTTTGACAACTTGTTCTCAAAATTCCTGAAACTTGGGGCTGGGGCTATAGCTCAGTTGGTAGAGTACTTAACTCCTATGCCCAAGGCCCTGGGTTCAATCCCCAGCACTACAGGGGGGGAAAGAATTCCTACAAATTTAACACCTCACCTCCTGTGACCTAGCCAAAGCTAGCTTCTCCATAGTTTCTGTGATTGGAGCTATGGAGTTGTGACAATGGGGACAGTTCAAATAGGAAGAGCCCCTGCAAGCTGTGTGCTGCAGACACAATTGGGAGGTGAGGCCCATGGGGTAGGGCCTGGTCTCCCCTCTGCGAAGGCTGGACATTTGTCTATGCCTTCACTCTGTTCTTAAAGATTTATGCAGAGAAGATATCATTGCGCTCATTTTATAAATGAAGAAATTACGACCCAGAGGGATGAAGCCATCATTGGGCTCTGTGTCCCCAGGTTCTGCATCTTTAGAATAAAAGATGTGTAGATCAAAAATACTCAGACAAAGGCTGGGGCTGTAGCTCAGCGGCAGAGCACTTGCCTCACATGTGTGAGGCCCTGGGTTCGATCCTTAGCGCCACATATAAATAAATGAATAAAATAAAGGCCTTCTGTCTATCTACAACTACCAAAAAAATCTAAAACATACTCAAACAAAATAAAAGAAGAATTAAAGAAAAACCCAAACCACACAAAAAGCGCAACACATCAAGAAAAAAATAATACAATATTCAAATGATTTACGTAGCGTTTACATTGCGTTGGGTATTATACATTATAAAGTATATGGGAAGATTGCCGAGGTTTTATGCAAGTACTCTGCCATTTGATACAAGGGACTTGAGCACCAGATAATTTTGGTCTCAGGTGGGGGTGGGGATTTGGAACCATCTTTTGCAGAACCTGGGGTTGACTGTATGTGTTTGCAGTCACAGTTGCCAGGAAATAAAATGATAGTAGCTAAAACAGGCTGAGCTTCCACTCCGAGCCAGGTCCCTGCTAGACAGCTGGGTTCCTTGCTTAGGTCCCCATCCTGGAAGCAGATTCTGATTTGTTGCTGTGCAAGAGATTCCTTTTGAAGGTGTCCCTGGGTACAGAGACTGACTGGTAAGTGGGGGCAGGTGGGGGGAGCTGGGCAAGGCGTGACTTCAGGCAGTGTCTCCCCCATCCAGGGAGCTGTCCCTCCTGGAGGGGACAGAGCTGGGCTTTCACACTCCCGCATCACCAGCCCCTGGCTCTGGGCCACCCCAGGGCTGCATGAACTCCCAGGGACCTCAAGGTGCTCTAGCCCAGGGTCAGGCCTCTGAGTAAGGCTGCTTTTGAGCATCAGCACACAGAGGACCTGGGAACAGACCCACTCAGGGTCCGAGCAGCAGTGACAGGGCAGGCTCACTCTGCGTGGAGTCCACGTACAGCTGATGGCCCCAGGTGAGGCTCTGAGCGCTTTGAAGATGGGAAAATGAGGCACAGAGAGATGGCGAAAGTAGCCCAGAGTCACCCAGCTGTGAACGTCAGGGCTGGGCAGAGTCCTGGCCCAGCTGAGGCTCCTGCCCAGTTCCTACTGTTCCTCTGGGAGAATGTGGGGATGGTGCCTGGTGCGGGGGACAGTGGGGGGAGGCTGTCAGCAGGAAGGGAGAGGGTGAAGAGACCTGTTTGGACAGAGGAAGAAAAGCAGAGAGGGAGAGAGAGTGAGTGAGGAAGGGTCCACACAGGGCGCTCTTCCCCTCCCCCAGAATACCCTGGGCACAGTTCTCGGAGCCTGGGTCTTGGTACACTGGGTGAACGGAGGCCCCTGTGCCCTCAGGACGCTGTTGAGAGACTAAGTACCTGCAGGGCACTGGGTCAGCGGGCTCACCACGAGGACTGACAGCCACAGCTGTTCTCTCTGCCGGGCCAAGAGGTGGCAGCTGTGGGCCCAGATGTGAGCTGGGCCTCTGGCCTGGGGGACAGGGCCTGTGAGGTGCCGAGATGGGCGGTGGCCCTGCGAGGGGACCAGCTCTGGGGCACTTTCACCCCCCCTCCAGGGGGTGATTTATTATCCCCCAAACCGTGGGGAGTTCCAGAGTGGTCTCGTGACTTCTCTGGGTCAGCCCGGCAGAGAGGAGCCAGGGGATCTGATTCCAGGCCCGGCCCCAGTGTGTGTCGGGAGTCGGGTGCTTCTTGTTTGTGCTTTTCTCTTTCTCTTCCCGGTTTGCACAGATGAACAGTAACCGACCTTCCTTTTTTTCTTCCCTCTTCATCAACATGTGTGAAGGGTCCCCCAGGGCACCCCGTGCCAGGCAGAGGGTGTGGCAGGGGACTGAGACTGACCTGGTCTCAGGACGCTCACAGCCTGAGGGAGGAGAGAGGACACTGGCCCCACTAAGCCCTGCAGTGCTGCCCAGGCCCATGGGAGCGTCATGGGGAGATCTGAGCTGAACTGGGGTCAGGAGGGGCCCCAGAGGACTGGCTTTGAGCTGAGGAGGGTGAGTCAGCAGACAAAGCAGAGGCTAGGGAGGGGCTTGTATTCACACAGGGCAGCAGCTCCTGCCAAGGCCCCCCTCAGGAGGCTCAGTAAGGAGGCTGGGTGCCTGGGGAGAGTCCAGGGGGGCAGTGGTTTTGCCCAGAGCTTGGGAGGCCTTAGGGCCTTAGTGTGCTTTTTTTTTTTTTTTTTTTTTTGTACCGGGGATTGAACTCAGGGGCGCTCAGACACTGAGCCCTATCCCCAGCCCTATTCTGTATTTTATTAAGAGACAGTGTCTCACTGAGTTTCTTAGTGCCTCACTGTTGCTGAGGCTGGCTTTGAACTTGAGATTCTCTTGTCTCAGCCTCTGGAGCCCCTGGGATTACAGGCGTGTGCCTCCACTCCCAGTCTTAGCGTGCTTTTACCAGGGAACGTCTCAGGGGCAGCACGGGGTGTGGGCTAGCCATCAGAGGGGCTGCGGGAGACTCAGGGAGGCTGCCCTGTGCAGGAGGGAGGGAGACGGGCAGCTGGCCAGCACAGTGGCCGCACAGACAGCACGTGGGTCTGCAGCGTGGTGGGCCTGGAGCATGCCTGCTTGAGCATGTGTGTGTGCATATCTGAGTGTGTATGTGACCCTCTGTATGAGAATCTGTGTGTCTGTGTAATGCACGCTCCGGGGTGTGAAGTTGTAGGCATAGTTGTGTTTTGTGTGTGCTTGCAAACATGTATGAGTGTGTGTCTGACAGGCTGGGGTGGGCGGGGGCTGGAGGCGTCATGGGTGGCCCTGCCCACACTAGCTGATCCTCAGGCAGTGAGGGAAGCCTGGCTACCCCTGGGGTCCTGGGGTCACTGCCATTGCACTGGGGTGGGGAGGCTCCCAGGGTCTGGGGAGGTCCGAGTTGGAGGATCAGAGCTGATGAATGGAGCTGGCTGAGCAGATTGGAGGCTGGGCATATACCTGGATTCCCTGGGCCTCTGTCCCTGGCAAGACCAGTGCCCAGCAAGGTGCAGGCAGCCAGACCCTTCACTATCTGCTGGTCACACCCCACCTTACACCTGAGGCCCACGTTGGGCAAGGGCTCAATGCATGGTCGCCTGGTAAGTCAGTGGCCGCTTGGAGCTCAGACCCGGGCCTCCCGTGGCTGGGCTGCCTGAGACTGCATTCCCAGGTGTCACCTAGAATGCTTCAGCCTGGAGCCTGGGGACGGTGGCCCTGTTACCCTGGTCCATTCCCCGGGCATCTCCACAGAGCGTGAAACCTCACGGGATCCCATCACCGGCGTCCACAGCCGGTCCATTCTGCAGTAGTCCAGGGCCAAGAAGGAGCTTCCCTACCTGCTGGCCCCCACCGCTGCCCATCAGTCCTTTGGCTGCGCAAACACTTCAGGTGATCCTGTAAAACAAAGGCTGGTCATTTCGGGAAGGATTCGACTTCCTGTCTTGGTGGTTGATCAAAATTGGTTGAAGGGCTGCAGCTGTGGCTCAGCGGTCCAGCACGTACCCACCATGCGTGGGACGCTGGGTTCGATCCTCAGCACCACAGACACATAAATAAAGCAAAGGTAAAATAAATGTTTAAAAGAACTGGGTTGGACTCTCCGTGGGGCCAGTACATTGGAGGAGGAGGGTTCTGGGGTGGTATCAGGTCTTGGTACTTGTACCGAGGAGCCCAAGCAGGGGAGACAGGTGGTACTCCAGGGAGTAAGTAGGTAAGGTAAACTGAGGCAGGAAACTGGGGCCAGAGCAAACACCCTGTTAACAAACACCTCAGCTGATGCTGAACCAAAACCTTGGTAAATACCCCAGTGACCAGGGGACACTCTAGTCGACAGCAAACAGGCCTGGTTAACCGGTGACACCTTCATCAGGAGTTTCAGCACCTCACTGAACAAGGAGCACCTAGATAGGAGCCAGCCCCTCAGCGGGAACTCGCTCCAGCTCTAGGTCAGAGCAAGATGCTCCCATGGGGGCTGGGGGAGGGGCTCCCCTCTGCTGTCCTCCGGGGGCTGCAGGTTGGGGCCTCCACTCCGGCTCCTTCTGCCTGCCTCATGCCCCGATGGCTGCGGCCTGAGCTC
Organism: Urocitellus parryii; assembly: GCF_045843805.1. Lineage (NCBI taxonomy): Eukaryota > Metazoa > Chordata > Mammalia > Rodentia > Sciuridae > Urocitellus > Urocitellus parryii. The sequence goes on from NC_135536.1 coordinate 179,066,948, forward strand.
TGCTCTGGACCCGGCTCACAAAGGGAAGATGAAAGGCGGCTGGAGGAGATGCATTATTTAACTCAGGCCCACCCCAGCCTCCCCGAGGGGCCTCCAGTTCCTCTTTGTGTCAGAGATGAAAGTCTAGGCAGGAGCATGGGGAGTGGTGCCCCTTCTCTCCCGAACCCTCCTTCCTCCTCTCTCCTCCTTCTCTCCTCTGTCCAGCTGAGTCCAGCGTGCTTCTCCCCTCCCCCACCTGGTGCTCCAACCCTCCTTATTTCTGGATCCTCCTCTTGGCCCAGCGCCTTTCCTCAGTCTCTGTTCCTCTACTGACTTTCCCACTTCCTGTCTGTTTCCACCCCTTCTCCTCCTTTCCCCTCTCTTTGCCTCCCTCCCCACCTCCCTCATCATCCTCCAGATTCAACTCAAGCACCACTTCCTCCAGGAAGCCCTCCCAGACCCCCCAGGCTCTGCATATGTCCCTGCGTCTCATTCCCTCCTGGAACCGTGTTTTTTTGCCTTGAGAGCCCCTACTTATAACCAATGAGGGCTGATCAGGGCCATTACTTAGCATCTCTTTTCCCGGCAGAATGTACATCCCTTGTGTATACATTTTCCATCGTTCTATCTTGGGTTCCTTGTATTCAGTGGGTGCTTAATAGTTGGTCTGGTAATTGCCTCTCTTTCTACTTTGTCCTGGCTGCCAAGTGCCCCAGCCAGAGGCTCCTCTGCTTGTCTTTCATCTTGCTCCTTGCTCCCCGGCCCCACAGCTCCTCCCTGAGTGGGCCTTGGTTCTCAGCCTGCTGACCGGGGACCCTCACAGTTCCCAGACTGGGGACCAGCACCAGTAAGAGACCTAAGTCCTGAGCCTGACCTGGCCCAAGAAGAGATGCTAGGCATGACCATCCTTTGCTGAAGGAATAAAAGATACAAAGAAAAAAGGCTTTGGCTTCTGGTCCCAGGCACCCCCTGCTCACCAGACCCTGGGACCTGCACCACCCTGGGACCCAGGCAGGTTGCTTCATCTCTGAGTTTCTCCTCCATCTGGGAAGTCGATGGGAAGATGAGGCTGCGAGACATTCCATGGGAATGTGTTCTGTGGGTCACAAAGTGCCTTGGTGGTGGCTGTGGCTAGCAGATATTAGTTTGACACTTTCCTCCCATTGGGCTACCTTGCGTTAAGGGAATAAAAATTCAGTTTGCAGCCCCTGGGAGTCCAGACTGGGGGCGGGGTCTTGGGGCTGCTGGGGAATGGGGTCCAGGGAGCAGAAAATTGATTTTCTTTCTTTCCTTTTTTTTTTTTTTTTTTGCAGTGCTGGAGATTGAATCCTGGGGCTCACACATGCTGGGAGAGCACTGTACCACTGAGCTACGCTCCCCCCCCCCCCTTTTCATTTTATTTGGAGGTAAGATCTGGCAAAGTTGCTCAGGCTGGTCCCTGACTCAGCCTGCTGAGTAGCTGGGATGACAGGCGTGCACCACCACACCCAGCAGAGAAAGTTGATTCTTAAAATTAAATCAATTTCTGTGTGGATTATTGAGCACCTACTGTGTGCCAGTACCTACTCTGTGTCAGTACCTACTCTGTGCCAGTACCTACTATATGCCAAGCAGTGTGCAAGGCTCTTAGGCTCCATCAGCAAACAAAGCAGAGCTCTGCTCCTGGATTCCAGTGTGTCCTTCACCTTCCATGTATGAAGCAGCTATGCATTGAGCACCTACTGTGTGCAGGCCCAGTGGCGGTGCCAGGATAGGGCTGTGAACAAGATTGGCATGGCCCTTATTCTCGCCAGCTCATGTCAAGAATGCTCTGATTTGTCTAAGGAAGAGACTGGGGACTAGGTGACTCACCCAAGGTCATCAGAGGTAGAATGTGAAGGAGCAGGATCGACACCCAGATCTGTCTGCCTTTGGGGCCCCAATCCTCTGGCACCTGGGGTTCTACCTGTCTTCTTTCCAAGTCTTGGTTTTCCTGTCTGTGCTCTGAGTAACCTTGGAGACCACTCAACAGTGTGGGTCAGGAAGGAACATGGGACAGTGGAGGTGGGGGCACCGGTGCCCAGGCTCACAGCCCCTCTCAGCCAGGTCAGCTCAGCCTCTGCAGAACTTTCACTGCCTCGGAGTCCGGAGCTGGTTATTTTTGGCTCCAAATGACTTTTGCATCCATTTATTTGCTGCATTTTGATTTTGCATTCAATTTCTGGTCCATTCATGGAGTTTGCGCTACCTGGGGGATGCAAAATTGAGGCAGCCAGGAGTGTGGTTTGGACGCGCTCGACAGCTCCCACTCCTTGGAGGGAGGAACGCTTGACTGACTCCACAGTGGAAGGGCTGGGGCTGGCAGCTGCTCACCACCCTGGCTCTAGCCAGAGTCAGCAGATGGGCCTGCGGAAGCTGGGCTCCTCAATGCATGCAGTCCATCTCCATGCCTTAGCCTCAGAGCCTGAGAACCCAGCTCAGAGACCAGCTTCTCAGAGCCCCCCACCCTCCTTACCCCACCCTCACACACACCCTCACCCCCACCCTCCTCACCCACCCCACCCCTGTTGCCACCCTTTCCTCATCTGGAGCCCCTGTGTGCTCAGGAATTTTGATGACTGCATCTCCACACGGCCTTGATTGTTGCACACCTGGCTTTGTCATGAGCTATGGAGGCTCATCGAGGAGGTGGCTTTGGGTCCCCAGAGCCCAGCTCAGGGCTTGACATCAAGGGTAAATACTAACCATGATCATTCTCCTCAGGCACCCTGCAGAGGTGACAGAAAGAACAAATGAGTGAAAGTTGCAAACAGACTTTGGGGTTCTGAGGGCAGGGCAGTGTGATGACACTGAGAGGTGACATGACTTGCCTGAGGCTACACAGCGATGATCAGCCAGGTCTGCGCTGTCTCCCCCCCACAGTGTCAGGCAGGGCCTGGTCCCCTGCAGGGCTGGAGGTGAGCCAGGATGGGCTGCCTCAGGACCTCCATCCCCAGCCCACAGCCTTGGGGAGCTTGGGGGAGACGGAGCGTGCCATCTGGGGAAGGGGCCCCCTGATGGAGCCCATATATCACAGTGGCGGCTGATACGGAGAGACCAGAGTGATTTTTCTTCATGGTTTGCAGACAAATGAGGTGAACAGAAAATGGATGGCAACCTTCAGCAGCAAGAGGCCCAAGGCCCGGGGAGCCAGCTGCAGTCACTCGGGCAGCGGGGAGCACAGGCCACCACCCCAGCCACCCCCACTCCCACTCCAGGCCGCGCACAGGGCGGGAGGCAGTGAAGCTCAGGAAAGGGGTGGTGGTGGGGAGCAGGAGGAGGGAGGGTGTGTGTGGGGGGCCTCAGCTTCCCCCCGGTTCAGTTAGAGGCCAGAGACTTTGAAGAGAAGCATTAGAGTTTCAAACAACTGGGATTTCTGGGCCTCTCCTTGTCGCTGCAGAATCTTGGGGCAAGACAGAAAATGGACACAAGCCTGGCAGAGGCCTCAGCAGCCCCAATGGTGCATTTTTCTACTTCAAAACTGTCCTAGAACCTTGAGGCTCAGGCAGTGGAGAGTCTTAGACTCTGCAAAGTTTATTTTCCTGGAAACTCAGGTGCCTCACCCGGAAGGCACTAGGGACCACTCTCCACCCACCGGCCCTGCGAAGAACGTGACTTCCTTGGTTCTTCAGGAATGCCAGGGAAGTTCCACTTCCGCCCCTCCCACTCGGCTGTCTGTGCCCCCGTGTTTCCTCCTCTCAGGGCTGGGTTCCATGGCCAGGGGACACCGGCCGGAGAATGGGGCGGGATCCGTGGGCCCCAAAGAACGGCCTCCTGTTCACAAGTATCATTCGAAATGTGGGATCTTAGAATCTCAAAACCCCAAAACAGCATCACTTCATTCTCATCTCTAAGAGGATGGATAAATAAAGACCAGTGAAGTAATAAACAGGATGCACCAGCTACAGGAAATTCATCTGAGCCACCCGTATCCACGTGGGTAAATCTCAAAGCCATAATGGTGAGTAGGGGGACGAAAGGCAAATTAAGAATTTGGCTGATTTGGTACCATAGATATGAATATCAAGAGCCTAACCCACAGTATGGACACACTCAAGAGCATGCATTAAATAGTAAATCATGCCGGGTGGGAAACCCACACACCTACTCCCCCAGAGACTTTCCTTTTTAGAGGGGAAGGAGTTGGAGAGAAGGAGAAAGAACTGGGTCTGAAAGCAGTATGTGGAGGAGGGCCCAATTGTCCTGCAACAATTTGCTTCCTGGAAAAGGTAATAAGTGATAAAAGATGTGTATGGGTTTTGAATGCAGCTGTGATTTATGTGCGTGGGTTTGAGTCTGTCAGTTGCGTAGGAAGTTTTCTAGGGTGGAGTGGTCTCTGACCGGGCTGAGGCTCACTTCTTTTACCTCCTATTCCATTGCTACAATTTATGTTGCTTGTAGCAGGGGTCTGTTCCTGCTCACTGCAGGGGAGCTTTGCACTGAGTCAAGATACCAGAAGAGGCAGATCCCCAGACCTCTCAGACTCTGCTGGTGGAGTGCAAATTGATACAACTACATGGGAAATCAGTTTGGCAGGATCTCATGAAACCCAATCGTCTGCAATTCCACGCCTAAGGTCAATCCCCAAGAGAAACCCATACATACATATATATATCTACACACACACACCAGCAAACGTGACCAGAATGCTCATAACAGCTCTGCCCGCAATAGCAAAAACCTGGAAATAACCCAAGAGTGGATGAATACATTTACTTGCTGACAAAATAAATTTTTAAAAAGAAATAAATGTTAAGAACTGAAGCAGGTCAGGCATACTTTTAATATAAGTTAAAACTGGAGAGAGGGCACATGGGGCTGAATTATATTATTCTTTGGGTGTTTGAAGGAACTCATAATAAAAAGAGATGGCATTTTTTTAAAATCCTGAGTTGTAGCACCTTGGACTTGGAAGACCTGGGATCTTTGGTGTCGGGAGCGGGTGGAGGTGATCTGGTACCCGGGCAGCCCCCAGCCCTTGACTGTGTGCTCCCTGCAGTGGGATGGCTCAGAGCGGAAGGTGAGAGCAAGCCTGGGGTGAATTGGGTGGAGACACAGACGTAACCCTCTCCTTTACAAACTGCACACAAGGACGGGAGATGGCCTGGTGTGGCCCAGGGAGAGCCGACGGCAAGGCAGGGGACCACGAGGGGCCGCAGTGGCTGTTAAAGTGGTGCCAGGTGCCCTGCTGGGAGCACTGCCAAAGGCCTGGACAGTTGTCCCTGAGCAGAGTGTGGTGTGGAGTCCATCCTGACAGGGACACGGGAGGCCCAGGCCATTAGGCCAGAGAATGTTCTTCCTCCAGAAACTTGTCCTGTTCACCAAGCCCCTTTCTGGCTTATGATCCAGTCCCCCTACCCCTCTGGGTCATCTGTCCCACGTCTCTTATTTTATCTAGGGATGCTGGGAGTCAACCCCAAGGGTTCACACATGCTGGCAAGTGCTCCGCCACTGAGCTGTACCCCAGCCCCCTTCTCTCTATCAGCATGTTCCAGGCAGATGGCATGCCTGAACACGGGACCCGTGCCTACCTGGGCGTGTGCCTGGTCTGTGCACACGTGTCTAGTTCCCCCTCGGTGAGTCCATGTGGCATCATCCTTATTGCCAGATGTCTCCCAGCCCCTTCCTGCTTGTCTGCTCCCCTCTCCCTCCCTCCTTGCTCCAGGTGGCAGCAGCAATAGCTGGGGTGGGAGATTCTGCAACCTGGAGCCGACCCTGCCACCCCACAGCACGGATAAACACGTGGGAGTCATTGGCAGGTGTGTATGCCGGTACCTGTAGGCTCCTGGATCAAGTGTGTGCACAGGCAGATGTGTGCACATACCCTATTTGTTTTTATGTCCATTCTATTCTTTGATTGAGTAATACCTGGACATGATGTAAACAAAATTCACACAATGCAAAATGATGCATAAGAAAGTCTTGGGGCTGGGATTGTGGCTCAGAGGTAGAGCGCTCCCCTAGCACGAATGAGGCACTGGGTTCGATCTTCAGCACCACATTAGAAAGTTTATGCTTCAGGTTCTGATTTCTGGATGGGTGGAGTAAGGACTTCCCCAAATCTCTTCTTCTATAAAAGCCATGAGAACACTGGTAAAACTCTTGAAAACACTTTTTTTGAAATGTGGAAATTAACTAAATGCTTTACAACAAACTGAAAGAGTATAGAAGCTCTGAGCCCCTTCTCAACACACCTCCCCCCAATGCATCGCCTCCATCCACTGTTCATCTGCACCCTTTGTAATACCTTTTAAAACAAATGGGTGGCATACGTGCTTCCTCCAGTCCTGCAAACCTCCCTAGCAAACTAATCAAACCTGGTGGGGGTGGGGGGAGTCTGTGGGAACCCTGATTTATGGCCAGTCAGAAATGTAGGTGACAACCTACGACTGTGACTGGCATCTGAAGTAGAGGGCATCTTGAGGACTGAGTCCTAACCTGTGGGATTTGACACTAGCTCAAGACAGAGTCGAAAACAGAATTGAATTAGAGGACTCCCCGTTGATGTCCATGTGAAGAACGGAGGGGAGAAATCGGCACACCTTTTGGTGGCCAGGAGCACAGAAGTAGTCTGTGTTGTCAGAACGTCATAGGAGAAATTGACATTTTTTCCTGTATCACAAAAGCCAAGAGTCTTGCAACCATAATAACTGTGAAAACCAGCAGCCTAGAGGAGACAGAACAGGTTTGGAGTTTCCCAAAGACTCCATCCCCAGAGAGCTGTCATTACTTGACCTGTCTGGCAGCTCACTGAGAAGCTTCCTCTCAAAGATTCGTCTTTATTGTACCTGAATCAGAACTTACACTGTGAAAACCCCTCTATCCCCAAGTACATTTGCTGAAAACCACCAGTGGCAACTGTTTAACATCGTGGCTGTCTGAGATAGTATTAACCAATACTTCAGGCTTTTTTTTTTTTTTTTTTTTTGAGGAATGGGTGGAGGACTTAGAAAAGCTCCAACCTATTCCCAGTCATCTAGAAGATCAGGTCCATGTGTGTGCCCAGGAAAGGCATGAGAAGGCTACAGTCCTCCCTCTCTGACTGACCTGAGTCTTTCAGATAGGAAGTAAAAACTAAGGCAGAATTTTTTTTTTTTAGTTGTAGGTGGACACAATATCTTTATTTCACTTTTATGTGGTTCTGAGGTTTGAACCCAATGTCTCACGTGTGCTAGGTGAGCACTCTACCACCGAGCCACAACCCCAGTCCCCTAAGGCAGAGTTTTAAAGTCTCCCACCACACACAGAGCTCCTGGGCAAAGGTTGTAAGATTTGTTGGCTTTAGGCATTTAAGAAAATCTTTGTCTGATCACTAAGCTCACTAAAAAAGAAACTTCCATGGGCAGACAAGACAAAGAATACAGACTTCACAGAATTAGTCTAGGAAAGTCAGCAAGCAAGCAAACGTCAGCAGCAACAACTACAACAAACAGAAAAGCTATAAGCTTATAAACTTGAGGGGGGTGCACTGACTTCTAGAGCCCCATGATATTATCTGAAACGTACAGTTTAAACTAAAATTAAGAGAACATGCAAAGAAATAGGAAAGCATGTCTTATACAAAGGGGGAAAAGCAGCCCACAGAAACAAACTGCTCCTGAAGAAGCCCGATCTTGAACTTAAAGAGTTTAAACCAGTTGTTTTCAATATGATCAGAGAATTGAAGAAACATATGTCTAAATAATTGAAGAAAAGTGTGGGAATGATGTCCTACAAATAGGGAATATCAACAAAGAGAAATTATTTTTTCAAAAAGTAGATATTCTAGAGTTGAAAAGTACAATAACTGAAATGAAAAATTCTTTCCATAATAGATGGAATGACTATATAGAAGATCCAGAAGAAAAAGAGATGTGAACACGATGGGCTAGCTGTGCCTAACCAACATCTGTGGACTATTTCATCCAACATCATCATTCATTTCAAGGACTCATGGAACATTCTCAGGACAGATGGTATGTTAGCTCACAAAGCAAATCTCATAGATTTAAGAGAATTTGAATCAAACAAAATATCTTTTCTGACCACGTGGAATGAAATTAGAAATCAATAATGAAAGAACTTTGGGAAATTCTCAAATATATAAGAATTAACACAATACTAAATAATTGATGAGTTAAAGAAGAAAACTAGAAAAATATTTCCAGATAAATAAAAATGAAAATCCAACATACCAAGACTTACTTACTCCTGATGCACAGCTTACAGGAGATTTTATAGCTATGAATCAACTTATATTTTAAAAAATAAATGATGTCAAATCAGTAACCTAACCTTCCCCCATTAAGAAATTAGATAAAAGAGGCCTGGGGTTGTGGCTCAGTGGTAGGGTGCTTGCCTGGCACGTGTGAGACACTGGGTTCGATCCTGAGCTTCACATAAAAATAAATAAATAAAATAAAGGTATTATGTCCACCTATAACTAAAAAAATATTTAAAGAAATTTGAAAAAGAGCACTGGGGATGGGACTCAGTGGTGGAGAGCTTGCCTAGCATGCATGAGGCTCTTGGTTTAATCCCCATCACCACCACCACCACCACAGAGAAATTAGAAAAAGAAGAAAAACGAAATTAATTTAAAGTGAGGAGAATGAATTATTGAAATGAATTAATAAATATTAGGGATGAACTAAATAAATGAAGATGCCACTAGGTTGGGAATAATAATAATCATGAACCACAGAGGGTGTTGGTGAGGATTTGGAGAAATTGGAAGCCTTGTACATTACTGATGATGGAAATGTAAAATTGGTCAGCCTCTTGGGAAACAGCTGGTCAGTTTCTTGAAAGGTTAGACATAAAGTTATCATCTGGCCCAGGAATTCTGATCTTGGGTCCGACAAGACAAATGCAAACACATTTTCACAGAGAACTTGTTCATGTATGTTCCTAGCAGCATCCTTCATAATAGCCCAAGGGGGGAAAACGACCCCAATATCCATCAGCTGCTGAATGGGCAGACACACTGCAGTATGTCCACAGGCCACAGTGTCATTGAGTCATGAAAAGGAAGATGGTGATAGGTGCCACAAACGATGGCCCTTGACACCATTATGCTAAGTGACAGAAGACGAGAAAGGCCATACACTATGCGAGTCCATTATATGAGATCCAGCATTAGGAAATCTATGGGAACAGGAGGGAGTTAGTGGTTACCAAGGACTAGAAACGGGGGGGGGGGGGGGGGAGGGACTGGCGTGTGGCTGCTAATGGGTCTGGCCTTCTTTTTGGGGTGATAAATATTTTTGGGGTTAGATAATGGTGATGGAGGTGCACCTTTGTGAATGTGCTAAGGATGCTGAATGCACCCTTTAAAGGGTGGATTTTATGGCATGTGAATCCTATCTCAACAAAGTGATTGTTCAAATCTTTCCCACGTCATTTCCTCCATTTCTCACACACACCCTTTGGAGACACACTAGCCTCACGGCCGCACATATGTGGACATAATATTTCATTATATCGAAGACTCCACTAATCCTGTCCTTCCCTGTGGTCCCTTTTGGACAGGCCCCACCTATGCTAATGGTGCTCTGTGTTTCCGTCTAAGGTGTCCCCTGGGTATGCTGAGCCTGGAAATGAGGGGCATTTAATGCCCAGGAGTGGCTCTCCCTCCACCAGTGAGAAACACCCCAATTTCCTTGATTCTGAAGTGTGTTCCACACGGTCTCTCAGGAGAACTGGGCATCAGTAGAACCGAGTCCCAAGGACCCCTGGTGGCAACTCACGCATGAACACAGTGTCCTGTCTCCGGCTTTCCGGAAGCGTTAAAGTGTGAGCACGTGTACCTCTGTGCTTTCCGGTTGAGAACTGGCCTGGTGTGTCTGCACACCTGCCATTGCTTGTGCACGCCTACATTCCAGTGCAATGTGCCCATCACTAGCTGGTGAGTGGCAAAGGGTCCACTCGCGTGGAGCTACTCACAGGGGGCACAGGGCGCTCTCCAGTCTGTTTAAGGCGTGTTTGTGCCCAGGCACTTGCCAGCAAGGTCAAGGGAACCCAAGGAAAGCCCTCAGCTGCTCTCTGATGATCAGGAGCCTCTTGCTGGTGGCACCGGGGAGGTGGGCGGGGTGTGCGTCCTAATAACAGCCTGCCGCCTGCCCCTCTCCCTCGGCTGACGCCTGTCTGGAGACAATCTCATCAGTCTGGCCTCAGATGTGTGTTCTCTCTGATGGGAGGCAGCTGGAGCGGCTGTCACAGGGGCTGGCTGGCAAGAGCGGGAGCCTGCGGTGGCACCTGTCGGCAGCACCCCGTAGCTGTCCTGGCAACGGCTGCTGGGAGCCGGGAGGAGACGCCAGCAGCCGGGCCTGGGGTCCGGGTGCTCTTTGCTCCACTGCTCCCTGACCTCCCCCCTAGCTCCTGCAGGCCTGCTGACCTCACCCACCCCGCCCCGTGCACACCCGGCCTGGGGATTGTCTCCATCAGGTCACTCTGGCGGCTGTCCCCCACATCTCCACTCAGCCCTCCCGTGAAGACGTCCGCCTCCCCGTGACCTGGCTGTGGCCTCCCTCTCCCTCCCCGGGGCCTGCTGGCAGTCTCCTCTCTCAGAGGGCCTGTCCTCCTTCCTCTCTGTCCTCAGCTCTTCTGCACTGCAGGTGGCCAGGAAGGGAGGATTCTGGGGGACGCTGCCCCTGCCTCTGACCCCAGTGTTTGAGGTTCAAGGAGGGAGACCAGGCGGGCTCAGGTACCCTGGGTCTGGATCCTAGGAAGGCCACTCTGTGGGTGTTAAAATAGGACCCTGGCTGGTGACCGATGGGGAGGGGGGCCTGGAGGACGCAGGGAAGGGCCACCTGGTCTGCCAAGAGTAGGGACGTCTGACCCTGGGGTAGAACGATGAGGTCCCAGAAAGGGGCACAGGGGTCAGGACAGGGCTGCAGTCCAGCAAGAACTGGAGACCAAACCTCATCCTGATTGATCCCCCGAGTCCTGAAGAGATGGGAGCTCCCTGGACCAAGGTTCAAATCCTAGCTCCTCCATTTATCTGCTGTGTGACCTAAGGCAAGTCACTTTACCTCTCTGAGTCCCAGGTGCCATCCTTATAACATGAGGTCAACCTAAGCAGATGATGTTGGGGAGGGCCTAGCACAAGAGGGAGATGGCAAGCACTGGTTCCCACCTTGGGGAAAGAAAGTCACAGCTCTCTCTGCTGGGGCTGCTGGAGGCCAGCTCCCTGCTGCTGGTAGCCAAGGGCTCTTGGCATCACTTTCCCTCCTCACAGTGTGACCCTGAGCAGGTCATTTCACCCCTCCCATCTCAGCTTGGGTCCCATAAACTGAAGATGTTAAGGGAGCCCCTGTCACGGGGTGGTTGGTGAGAATGAGGTGCCGTGAATTTCGGCAGGGAGCGAGGCCCTTGTTAATTGCTACGGATACTAAAGCTAATGCTGCGGAGTCCTTGCTGGGAAGCACCCAGCCTAGTGCCTGGTGCTTAGTGAGCACCCAGTACTCCCAGCCTGTGATCAATGACTGCCATGGCGGGATGACGGTGCCTGCTCTGTGCCGACTTCACACCAGGCCTTGGGAGAGAGTGGGGAGCTGGGCGCAACTCCAACCCAGAGCACCCAGTCCGGGGTGGCCGAGGTGGGAGGGGGGACAGAAGCACCCCAAAGTACAAAGACAGAGCCAGACCAAGGGAGGTACCGGAGCAGTTCCTGAAGAGAAGGCTTCGGGGGACTTGGATGCCTGGGAGCGCAGCAAGTTGAACTAAGCCTTATTGTCATCCACTGGGCGCCAGGGACTGTGACGGGCCTGTATTGTCTCATTTAAAGCCCATAATAGCTCTAGGCGATGAAGACTGTTATGCCCGTTTTATAAATGAAGAAACGGAGCCTTAGAGAGATGAAGACACCTGCCCAGGGTCACCCAAGCCTGTGTTTGAATTCTGTCACCTGAGCTCTGAAGCCACTTGCGCTTCTGCACTCGGGTCGAGGGTGTCACGCTGTGGAGTGGTGGGGAGGGCAGGTGCAGGCATGGACCGTTCTGGAAGCATGCCAGGCCCTGGGTGGGGCCCTTTGCCTACCAGATCACATGCAATCCTTACAAGAAGCCATAGGAGGTAGACAGTATTATCACCTCCATCTTGCAGGTGGAAGCCAGCTCCAAGTGGTCCAGCACTTGGCTCAAGCAGCAACTAGAAAGTCCTACCGGGATCTGACCATGGGTAAACCAATTTCCCCAAGAGTGGTCTATTGTTCTGACGCTGTGGGCGTGTCCTGGAAACAGGCAGGGATTGTCTGGTGTGGCTGAATGTCTGAGTTCTAAAAGGGAACCAGAGGATGCAGCCGCTGGGACTGGATTTGGCGGGGAGCTAGATGCCCATTCATCCGACAGACAATGGGGAGCCACTGAAGGTTGTAGCGTAGGGGCATGGCAGGGCCCTAACTGCATCTTTCCAAGATTGATCTTGTTGCAGCCCTTAGGATGAATTGTGGGGGGGGGTGGGAGAGGCAGTGGGAGCCCCACCAGGACCCAGCACCAGGTGATGCTGACTTCAGATGACAAGTGATAATGACAAAGTGGCCTTCTGCTGGGGTAGGAAAACAGAGAGCTCAGCCATGAGAAATAGCCGGGGCCAGGGACCATTAGCCTTATCAAAAAGCTGATTGCTCTTAGCAAAGTATTTAATACGATTTCCTGCTATTAGGGCCCAAACCTGGACTAGCAAGATTATTAATTCTAAAGATAATCATTAAGCTGGGCGGACCGTATTTTAATATATGGCAACAGGCATGCTATTGTCATTTTTCCCTTTCTATCTTGATTGCGGGTCACCCAATTAGAGCTGGCTTCAAATGCCCCTTCCTGGAGGTAGGGAGATAAGGCTTAATGTCCTCCAACAAGAGCTATCGGCTGTGACGAGAGGCCCATAAATATTAATAAATCTATAATTAGTCCTGTGAAAAGGGGATCAATCCTGGATCAGGTTCCGCCCATTAATATTAGAAACCACTTTTTTTTTTTTTTTTTTTTTTTTTAGTGGCTGGGAAAGAAAGACTTTTCTTTTCCAATCGCCAAACTCTTCTTTGTTCCGAGCAGCTCTGTCGGATTTCCCAGACTGATTTGTGCCTTCTCTGAGACACTACCATGGGGATGGTGCGTGTACCTGGAGGGCTCCTGGGGACACGGGAGGAGGCTTAGCAGAGGTGGTGACGAAGGTTGGGCCCCCGTGAATTCATCTTTATATTTTAATATTTAACAGAAATTGTTTTCTTAAATCACTGTATTTCAGAATTTCAATGGAAAGATTTATCCTTCATATAAAATTTTGAGTGGGACAGTGGCCTGGGTAAGGAGGCTCACTGAACTAGAAGCACCCAGAGATAGGATTATGTATTATTTTTCTATTTAAAATTAAAATTTATTGAGGGATAACAGTTGCTATCTCTTGGATCTGGAATGTACCCCAAAGGGGCCATCCATTAAAGGGTTGGTCCCCAGCTTTGGCATACTTGGGGGGGTGGTGGGACCTTGGAGAGATGGGGTCTAGTGGGAGGTCTTTGAATCACTGGGGTGTGCCTTCAAAGAGGATTGTTGGACCCCAGTCTCCTCTTCTTTTTTTTTTTTTTTTTCATTTTGCATACTGGCCAGGAAGTGAGCAGCTTGGCTTTACCACATGCTTTTGCCATGACCCGCTGCTGCCCCACCAAGGGCCTCAAAGTAACCGGTCAGCCCAATCATGGACTGGATCCTCTAAAACTGTGAGCCAAAATAAAACTTTTTTTTTCATCATAAGTTGATTTTCTCAGGTCTTTGCTATAGTGATGTGAAGCTGACTAACACAAACATACACCCAACACACAAAGGTTTACCCGTACAGTTCAATGGCTTCTTATGGATGGATGGATACTTGTGCACCCACTCCCCAGGTAAAGCTTAAGTTTCCACGACCCAGAAGCCCTCTGGTGAGCTTCCCCGTTCATGTCCCCCAGGGGTAACCACTCCTCTGACCTCTAGCATCACAGACACAATTTGTTCTTCAACCTCACTCGAATGGAATCACACAGTAGACACTTGTGGATCTGGCCCTCTTTCCTGGAGCTTCATCTCGTGCATGGGGAAACTGGGGCGCTCCTGCCTTGAGCAGAGTGGAGCATGGTCCGTGGGGAGTTTGGGGAGTCCCTCTGGTTCTCCAGCCAGGAGGAATCCGGGACAGTGTCAGAGGGGGTCCCTGAGCTCCGAGCGGACTGGATAAGGGATAAGGGGTCTCTGCAGCGGCTTCCCCAGGCCCGGACCGGTTCCAGCCGGCCCAGGGCTGCGGGGCTGTTGCAGCTGGCCCCCCCTCCCCTCCCCTGGCTGCCGCCCGCGCCGTGATTGACGCGGTAATTGGCGCGCGTAGGCACGGGGCTAATTGAGGTCGGGCTGCGACGGCGGCGGCCGCCTGGCGGAGGCGGCGGTGCGGGGACCGCGTGCGCTCGCTCCCCCGCGGGGCCAGGTGTGGGGGCGGGTCGGGACAAGACGTGGGTGGACAGGCAGCCCGTCCCTCCTTTTTCCATGCGGAGGATCCTCCCCAGGAGTGGGCGGCGTGGGGAGGGCCACTGGCCCCTCCAGTTTCTCGGGGTTAGAGTCCCTTCTGGATCCCCTGGGACTGGGGGCGGGGTGGAAGGCAGGGAAGTAGCTGGCCATCTGTCCTCGCCTCTTCTAGCAGTGGGGGAGGGGAGGGGGGCTTGGCAAATAATCCCTCTCCCCTCTGAACCTCCCTTTCATTCATTCATTTCATTCATTCATTCGTTCAGCAGTATTCATTTACTGAGTGCCTTCTATGTTTGAGGCACTGGAGAAATTGTTGAAATAAGACAGAGGTAGCCCCCCCCTTCAAGAAGATGACAGCTGGTGGGGTGGGGGCGCACAGCTGGGCACAGCTGGGGCTGGGTGCTCTGCAGGACGCTGCCCGCAGGGAGCTCCTTCAGATGGGCAGAAAGGCACAGTTGCGCCCAGGCCTGAGGGACAAGGACATGCTGGGAGTGTGTGCCTGTGTGTTTGCCCTGGACAGAAAAGGTCTGAGGAACAGGGTGTCCTGGTGTACCTGTCACTCTGCACCTTGCTTGTTTGGACAAAGGCAGAGCCGTGTGGGTGCATGTAGTTCTAGTGCATCCATCTTGCCTGTGGGTGTTTTTTTTTTTTTTTCCCCTCCTATCACTCTGAGCTGCTGCTAGGCAGAAAGCAGTTCCAGAAGGGTTTCTGAACCCACCACTGGATAGGTGACTTCCCAGTTGGTTGCAGAGCATGGCTTGGTGAGATTGGGTAGGAGCAAGAAAGCTCAGGCTGAAGGCTGGCTGCAGACAGCTGGTGTGAAGAGGATCTTGCAAAAAGAATGCAGGGGAAAATTTATGTAGCCTTGCAGATAAGCCCCCCCCCCCACACACACACATACACACTTACCCACCGAGTAGTCAGGGAAGGACTTGAGTTGGACATAAGAAGGGGCCTCAGTCCATCTCCACTCAAACTCAGTGTAAACTTAGGGGTGGTCCTTTCTCCTTTCCATCTGCAGTCATGTGTATGTGAGAAAAAGACAAGATCAGTCAGCTCCATCTTGTTCTTCTCTGTGTTTTCCTGGAATCTGTATTTGTCTGTTTGGCGTCTATTAATCACAGGGCCAAACTAACAACCAGAGTTGTTTACATCTGCCCCGTGGCCCAGAGCGAGATGGAACTGCTCCCAAACATCAACGTGTCATTTCCCCTCCCTTAAGTCCACGCAGGGCCAAGTCGCCAGCAACTAGAGGCAGCCTCTACACTGGGAATGGGAGACCACCAGCCCTGAACTTTTCGCCTGCCCAAACCTGGTGCCTTCCCCACGTGGCCCCTGTGTGGCATGACATGCCCCCTTCTTTGGGGAACTGGAAGTCAGAAATTCCTTCCATGGCATTAGCCTCTGTGTGCTGTCACTCGGTCACCTTCATAAAGTAAGACCCTGGCACAGAGTCGGATGGCTGTGCCATGTCCCTTAGAGGCTGCCAAGAGAGGAGAGGCCGGCCACATTGAGGGATTGGGTGTCCCCTCCCTGGCCACATCTGGGGGAGAGGTCTGCTCCTCCTTACGTTTCAGAAAACCCTGCTCCTAAGTGCTCATCCAGCCCCAAGATGTGTTTTGGCCCCCACCTTGGTGCTAGGACAGACACAAACCCGTTAACTTTGTGTTTTCAAAGGGGGCTCTTCTCGCATTTGCTCTGACAACTAAGGAGGCCCATGGACCAATTATTTGCTGATCTTTCTCAGCCCCCTCACCTCCTGTACTCTCTTGTCACCACTGGAGCTAGAAGCCTGTAAACCACACTGGCACCAGGGCCAGGTGGTCCTGCCAGCAAGAGGCCCTGGCAGGAGACTGAACACAGCGGCAGCACCAACAGACAGCTTCAGTGCACTTCAGAGAAATATGGGCTCCAGCTGTGTCACTGGGTCCAGTGGTGACCACATGGGCAGTACCTGGAGCGGCTCGACAATGAGTGCTGGACTGTGGGCCCAGCCTGGAGTGGTGGCAGCTGCTTGGAAACCGGGTCTCTGTTTCCTTTCATTCTCTGGCCTCCCCCCACCTCTGGGCAACACCTTTGGAATAAATTTCATGCATTTGATCCCTCTTTGCTCGAAATATCTAGAGCGGTTTCTGTTTCTGTGACTGGACAAGTATGATATACTATGTACCTTGGATAATTAAAAGGGTATGAAATAGACCCCATGCTCACCTGGGCATGAGTGCCATCTGGCCGCAGAGGAGTACAGTGCCTGGTTTTAGGAGGGGGACAGCTGGGTCTCCTCTGCGCTGGTTAGAAGCAACGAGGGGACAGGACTGGGCTGGAGAAAGTCCTGGGGTTTTCAGTACTCCTGAGTGGTGGGTAGGCGGTGCAATAGCTTGGGGGAAGTTGAGACTATATTCAGGGTAGAACCTTCTTGGGTTCCATCTTTTCTTAACCTGAATGATGGCACCAGCCCCCTTACAGGTCTCCCTGCTGCCGGTCTTGAACCCCTCCGGTTCATTTTCCACATAATGCACCGGTGAAGATTTCAAAAACCAATCCAACCAAGTGTCCACCGGCTCCCTCGGAAATCATAGCCCTCCAGGGCTTTCTGGTGCTCAATTCAACATCTTGAACCTGACCCTCATGGCCTTTCCTAACCTGACCTCCGCGGGCCTCCCCAGCTTCTGCATGCTTGCTCCTCGCCTCAAGGGCTGGGTTGCCATCTAGCTGCTCGGAATTTGCCTCAGTCGATGCTTACAAAATGCCTACTGTGTCCCCAACACGGCTAGGCACTGGGGAATCGGCAGTGGACCATTCAGACCAAGTCTCTCCCAGAGGCCTAGTCTCTCTCTAGGCCCCTGCACATGGTGTTTCCCTTGCTTGGAACACTTGTGTGATGGTTGGGTTATGAGGTGTCCCCACAAAGCCCCTGTGTCCGCGCAGGACTGTTTGGGGGTGACGTGATTGGACTGTGAGAGCTGGAACCCAGTCACTCCAATCTGGTTTGTCTGCGTGGACTGAAGGCAGCTGCAGACGGCTGAGCGGGACAGGAGGAGGGGGGTTCATGTTCCTCCAGGTCCCTTCCCCCTTCCTTCCCTCTGTTTCCTGGGTGCCATGAATGGAGCAGGCTCCTCAGTAGCAGTCTCCCGCCCTGATGTTCGGCCTCACCTTGGGCCCAAAGCAGTGAACTCAGACGGCCAGGAACTAAACTTCTGGAACCGTGATCCAAAAGGAACTTCCCCCCTGTGAGTGGCTCTTGTCCGTGGGTCTGGTCACAGCCGTGCAAAGCTGACCAACACAACTGGGGACCAGCTTTCCGCCACCTCCCTCACTCTGCCTGCCAGGTGCCACCTTCGAAGCTCACCTGAGGTGGGCGTCCTGAGGAAGTCCTCCTGGACCCTGACCCCGCTCCCAGGTCCTTCAGATATTTCCTCTGGGCTCCTTCAACCCACTAAGCTTCCTCTGGCCCCAGACGTGGGTCTCTGAATCATCACTTGGTCACACAGAGCTCCTGGAGGGTGGGACCGTGTCTGATGTGGCTCTGTCCCTAGACCTAGTTTCTGGCCCAGGGATGTGTTGAATGAATGAGGGTCCCTGCCCCAGAACACCAGGAAACACCTGGTTACACTGAGACCACCCGGGTCCTGAAGGGGCTTCTAGAATCATCTTCGGCGGAGATGAGAAGATCCAGGGTAGAACCTTCTTGGGTTCCGCGAGCTTCAGCCTTGGCCTCCGTGGTCTGGCCCCCTGACCTCTCCAGTCCCGGCTGTGCTTTCCCAGCCCAGATCCAGCCTTCGGAGGCAAACTGGATTTTCGCTTTGGGTTTGGCCAGATCCTGGCTGTGTGCACTTGAAAAATGACTCCCCCTCTCTGTGACTGCTTCTTCCTCATTAAAATGGGTTGGACGATCTCCGCCTCCCAGGGACTTGGTGACGATACAAGGAGACAACCAGGTGAACACAAAGCTCGAGGCTTGGGCCGTAGTCAGAACCCACAAGTGGATGTCTCTATTATTATCACTTACGTGGGGGGCAATGGGGAGCCAGGGAGCTCTCAGCAGGGGTGGGGTCACGGGTCTGGGTTTCCTCATAGAGTTCTGGAGGTGGCTGGGCGGGGGGGTGACCTGGACAGCTCTGGAGTAGGCTGGTAATTTACATAACTGTCAAAATCAGCTTGCTAGTGCTTTTGGCCAATGGCTCTTGTAAAAATTTTAGAGTGAAATATAAAAAACCTAATTTTCAGAGTAAATTATAAAACAGGAAGCAGAAAGAAACCGGGCAAGCAGTTCCCCTCTCGTTAAACCAGTTTTCCCAGTGACGACCGTGGCTGGTGAGAAGCTGCTTTTGCAGGGTCTTCAGAGCATCAGGGTCAAGCAACTGGAAGAGTCACAGATGGACGTGTGGTTTCAGAGATTCCAGCTTCTAGATTCAGCCTCTTTTCTTTGAGATCCAGCTTAAGTGATGCATGCACACAGCTAAACCGTCCCTGGTTCCTACAGACAGGATGGAAAGGCCTCCATCCCTCCACGAGGGCCCCCGGCCCCTTCAAGCCAATAATAATTTGTTTTTTTCTCTCCTGAGAATTCCCAAGTCTGGATGTGCACAAATAACTCTTTTTCTCTCCAATACGGTCAGTATTTTATCTTTAATGCTATATCCAGGAGGTCTCCTCCTATTGGTTCTCTTAACAGCTCTGGAACAATCTGGTGTGTGGATGGACCGTGATTGACAGCCCCTACTGATGTAGGATTTGGCTGTTTCTTTGGAGGGAGGATGATGGTTAAAGGGGACAGAAATTCTTGAGATCAACAAATTCCCTCCTTTTGGGGAGACATGAGGTCTGGATCCCCCTGGGTCGCTGGCTGGTTTTGTGTGTTTCTGTCCAACTTCTGTGTTTTGCTTCTAAGAGTTCACACTTGTGACCTTCAGGGACCTGTCCTTCAGCTCTGGGACTGTCCCGTCCATCCAACCTGTCTGAAATGCCCGGATGTTAGGGCCAGCCTGGGGGACTTAGTGACAGTCGGGTGCAGGAGCATGAAAGTCAGTTCCCTTACCTTGAGGTAAGATAAACTCCCAGGTGTGAGTCATAGTCCAGAGCTCCTGGTGGCATCTGGCTGAGGCTGGGACTTTGCCTAAAGTCTTCCTGGGGTGGCAGCCTCTAAGACACCCTCCGACACTCCTCCTAGTATTCCGGATCTCGGTAATGCCCACCCTCTGGGTGTGATGTCACTTCCGGATTAGGTTATTAAAAAGCCCATGGCTTCTGTCTGGGGGCCTCTCTCTCGGCTTGTCTCATTCTAGGGGAAGCGAACTACCAGGTGATGAGCTGTTTTAAGGAGCTGTTCAGGTGGCATCTCAGGCTGGTGGCTAGTGAGGACCTGGGGCCACTCGCCTGAGTCACCGGAGTGAGTTTAGAAGTGGATCCTCCCCCAGTTAGGCTTTGCGATGCCTGCCACCCTGGCCAGTGTCTTCATGGCCTCCTTTTAAGAGATCTTGAGCCAGAGCCACATAGCTGGGCCGCTGCAGGATCCCAGGCCCAAAGAATCTGTGAGCTAATAAGTACTCGTTTCAGACGCTGAGTCTGGGGTCATTTGTTACGCAACAGTGACTAACTGGTGCATGACGACGTGCTTGTCTCCCCCCCTCCCCCTTCCCTGTGTGGTCCCCCAGCCCCTCCCGACTTCTCTGGAAGCCATCTCTTAATAACCCCCTTGCTCAGGAATTCTTGTCTGCTTCTGGGGAACCCAGCCCAATGCACTCCTGGGGAGTTCATGCCGATAACACTGGAGGCATTTACATGGTACAGTCTCCGTGGACCATGGGCCGCCGACTTTAAAACTCCAACATGGTCTGAACTGGGCAGGCCAAGATGCCTCGGATCCCAAAGAGAGATCACGGCAAGGTCTGTGTTCACTCTGGGCCTCCGACCCTGACCCACTGACCCCCCCCCCCCTTCAGCCACCCGGGACCCCTGCCCCTCTGCCTTTGCCCAGCCGGTCCTTGTCCCTGTTTGGTCCTTCCTGGAAATCCCAGATCCTCAACACCCACCCTCCAAAAGCAGCACCTAGCCTCTCCACCCAGAGCATCCCCCCTCCTCTGACCTCCCTCTGTCTTTATGTGATGGCTTTTCTGAGGGCTTTTCCCCAACTTCTCATTATTTCTGCTCAAGTGCTACCCTTCTGCCTGCAGTAAGAGTTCTTTGCAGGCCGAGGCCCACCTCACACCTCATTACACTCATTTATTTTCCTATCTGCCTCCCCAGCTGAATTGCAAGGCCTCTGAGGCCCCCGCTGTATCTCGTTTATCATTATATCTACACCGTCCCCCGGCGCAGCACTTATCACACAGTGCATGCTAATAAATGTTGGTGGAATGGATGGATGAATTAATTACTTAATACACATATCCCCGGATCCCTCCATGGAAGGATGCAAGAGTTGGTATAAATTACTCAGACCTTTTGGATTTTGATTGACAGAAACACAACTCAAGCTGGCTGAAGCACAAGAAGGAATTTAGTGATCTAATCCCTAGGAAGCCCGAGTAGGCTTCAAGCATGGCTGGATCTAGGAGCTCAATAAGGTGGGCTGCTCACTCTCCCTCTCCCTCTTCCTCTCCACGTTTTCTCTTCATCACCACGGGCAAGTGCAATCACAAGATCTAATCACTTCTTTCTGAGCCTCAGTTTCTCTCATTTGTAAAAAGGAGAGGCAGTTTAGTCTGATGAACTCTCAGCCTCCTTTGTAGTTATTTAAGGTCTTCAAGGTGATTCAATTTAACTTTCCCATTTTCTAGTTCAGAAAAACTAAGGCCCAGAGAGGCCTGTGAGTTGTTCAAGGTCATCCAACCAGTTAGGGGTGGGGCTGGCACCATCGTTTGGATCTCCATCCTTTATGGACAAGAGGACATTGTCATTTTGGACACAGAGAACTCCAGAGAGAAGGGCCTTGGTATTGACTGAGTCACCCCTCCTCTCTGACCCCGCCCTGGCCTACCACATGCTGAGACTCTTGGGGTCCTGAGTGGTCAAGTGACTCTATCTCTGATACCCCCAGATCAGGAGTTGAAAGTAGCCCCACCTCTGGGCCACTGAGACCCTGAAGTCACTTCTCATCAGAGCTTCTGCTAGATGTCCCACCTAGAAAATAGGACAGTAATAGTAACCACGAGCTCTACCTTCTGCGAGGACTCCAGGAGGTGAGTGGACACTCCCAGCACGTGGCCTGGCAGAAGGTGACGGGGTGGTGACTCGTCTCAGTTGTTCACAGGGTGTCTCAGGCTTGGGAGTGAGCAAAGTCCCAGACCTGCAGAGGGCCACCCCGGGGCCTCTGTGACCCATCTGTCAGATGAAGGTGAGGATCTTGCCTGGTCTGCCAGGGCCCTGGAGGAGCACCAGGGAGCGGGGACAGCCTTGGTCCCTTTGTGGCCGGCACAGCAGAGGAAGGTCTGCGGACACTACCTTTCTGTCTTTGCCTCTGGGCATTCCCAGGTCACTCTTTAGGTACCACCAGTGCTATTAGACACTTTAATCCTTTTCTTTAAGACAACTTGTTTGTTAAAAATAATAATAATAATAATAATAGGGGCTGGGTTTGTGGCTCAGCGGTAGAGCGCTCGCCTAGCACGGGCGGGACCAGGATTCGATCCTCAGCATCACATAAAAAAATAAATAAATAAAGGCATTGTGTTGTGTCCATCTACACTTAAAAAAATAAATGTTTAAAAAATAATAATATTAACAACTTCAAATTAAAGCATTTAAACAAAATATGGCTCATCACTTGTTGGTTATACCAGTTACATATTTTTAATTTTCAAATACTACTCGAAGCAAATCCAAAATTATTCAAATAAAAACGTTGGACCCTGAAACACCCCAAACCGAGGGCTTACACCCAGGAGTGGGTCTGGCGTAGTTTGTTAAATAGAGATCCTAGCCGGGTGCAGTGGTGCACGCCTGTCATCCCAGCAGCTCGAGAGGCTGAGGCAGGAGGATCGCGAGTTCAGAGCCAGCCTCAGCAAAAATGAGTTGCTAAGCAACTTAGACCCTGTCTCTAAATAAAATACAAAATAGGGCTGGGGGTCCTTGAATTCAAACCCTGGTACCCCCCAACATCTGCCCTAGCCAAAAAAAGGGGGGATCCTCGTTCACCCCTGTCCCTGTGTCCTGCTGTAACTTTTGGTTCAGGGAGGAGCGAGTACTGAACTGAAGTCAGGGGGTTGGCTGCGTGGGTTCTGGAATGCGGAAACCAGACTCTTCCCTGTTCCTTTGGCTCTGGGGCATGAGCCTTTGTGGGAGGGAGGAGTGGGAGCTCCTTCTGCTTCTGGAAGTCTCCTTCATACTCGGATCCTCACCTGGAAAGCCCTGTCCCCTCCGATGTCCCAGCCAACTCCTCTTCAGCCTTCAGTGCAAACAGTCACTTTCCCCAGGGACCACCCGTGGGAGGCAGAACAAGCCTGACTCCCTCCTGGGATACCCCAGCCCAGGCGGCGATGGTCCATCTGGGAATCTCTCTGCACCCAGACCAGGAGGCCCTCAAAGTCAGAGCCAGGTATGATTGATTTCTGCCATAAATCTGCATCCTGGGGCTGGACACCTAGGAGGCCCCAAGCAGTTCTGGTTAATTAGGGGAAGCCGAGGACACCGGAGCCCAGAGCCCTGGGTCAGTCCTGTCTGGGTCCCAAGAGGGACAGGGCCACCATGCCGGCAGCTTGTCCCAGGTGATGAGATAGTTCAGCCAGCCCCCATCACTCTACCAGATACATTTCAGCTGCTAAGAAAGAAGTTCAAGGGCTCACCTGGGTCTGTTGCTTAGCAACAGGAGGCTGTAAATGACATTGCTCCTGACACTTTAACTAACCCCTCCGTGGCAGGCAGAGGATAATAAAGGCAAAGGCAGACAGCAAGACCGAATTAAAAAACAGACCCAGGAATGAGCAGTTGCTAGGGGAAGCGGGATCCTGTGGCAGGCAGATGTGGGCCTGGGCCATGTGGGAGGGATCTCTGAGTCACTTGGTGGCTGCTCTGTTCTTTGGGGCCATGTTCAGGAGTCCTGGGCTCTGTTTACCAGCTGGACTGGTCCATAAGATCAGGTTAATACTTCCAGAGCACTATACCTGTAATTCCAGAAGCTGCCACGAGGAGGCGCCACAACTCAAGGTCATTCACCTCACTGTAGACTGAACTTCATAGGCTTTCTATAAAACCCTCTGGTGGGGCTGAAATCTAGATGGGAGAGAGGAGGCACTGATGAAGCTCTGCTTTATTGTTACTAATTCGTGTGATCTTCAAAATGACTCCATGTTTAGGGAGGTATTTCCACTTTACAGATGGAGAAACGCAGAGCCATCCATTCAGCAAATACTCACTGAGCCCCTCCTCCAGACCAGGTGCTATTCTAAAGCCTCTGTGCGTGCAGCAGCAAACAAGGCAGACACACACCCCTGCCCTCGGGGAGTTGACATTCAAATCAAGGGAACGGATAACAAATCTGGTAAAATACAGACACTCCCTGACTTAGATGGTTGCACTTATAATTTTTCAACTTTACAATCGTGTGAAAGTGATGGCATTCCTTAGAAACAGTACTTTGAATTTTGATTTTTCCCCCCCCCCAGGCTACCAATATGTGGTATGATACTCTCTTTTGATGCCCAACCGGAGGCTGATGTAAGCGTTCTCAGCACGTCCCGGGTTGGCTGGGCGAAGCTGTGCTGTTCGGTCGGTTAGGAGGATTACATGCGTCTTCAACTTACTGTATTGTCAACTTTCGGTGGGTTCAGGGGGACACTGCCCTGTGGTAAGTCAAGGAGCATCTGCACGTGGTCCATTAGAAGATGACAAGGGCTAGGGAGAAAAATAATGCAGGAGACACATCTGGAGCAAATAAATCGGGTATTCAGGGAGGGGCCTTGGGGAGGGTCATTAGCGCCAGGATCAGGCAGAGACGGAGGTGGAACAGGCCTGGAATAGAGCAGGTCTGTTAGGGAGGCCACTGTGTCCACAGCATGGCGAGGAAGGAGGAGAGCAGAAGGACATGCAGACAGAGCTGGCGGGCAGCTGGCACAGGGCCCCTGGGCCATCGGAAGAACGCTGGGAATGGGAGCCATGGGTGTTGCATTTACCAAAAAAATACAGGATACCTGGTGGAGTTTGGATTTCAGATGAATTAAAAAAAAAAAAATGTGTAATTTTTTTTTTCATGTGTGTCCTGAGTCTTGCACGGGACATACTTACAATAAAAGCCATTTGTGTTTATCTGAAACGTAAATTTAGCTGGGCATCTTGCATTCTGTCTGGCACCCCGACAGGGCAGGGTTGTGAGCGGTGACGTGCTGTGACTCACGTGTCAGGGGATCTCTCTGACCCCCTTGGGAACACAGGATGCAGAGCGTTATGGCGGAGGCCAGGAGCCCAGTGGGGACAGGGTTACAAATGGCCCCGGTGAGAGATGCTGGAGACTTGGACCAGGGTGGCGGAGGGGAGGTGGTCAGATTCTAGACACATTTGACAGGTGGAGGAAGTGGATTTCCTCTCAGATTCAACCTGGGGAGTAAAAAAGGAGTCAAAGACCACCCCGAAATTTAGGGCCTGAATGGCCACAGGATGGATGAGCCAGTTGCTGCCTCAGGCAGCGGAAGAAGGAGCAGATTGGGGAAGATCAGGGGTTTGCGTTTAGAGATCTTAAGTTTGAAATGTATTGAGAAGTTCCCCGGAGAGATGTCGAGAGGGAGGTTGAACTGGGTGGATTAGTGATCCCCCTAAAATTCGTGCTTATTCAATGCTGTAAACGTGACCTTCTTTGGAAACAGTCTTTGTAGATATAACCAAGGTCATCTGGGATTAGAGTGGACCCTCATCCAACGACCAGCTAATGTCCTTATAAGAGGGAAATCTTTTTATTTTATTTGTGTTTTGTTGTGTGTTTCTGGGGATGGAACCCAGGGATGCTCGGCCACTGAGCCACATCCCCAGCCCTTTTTATTTTTTGAGACAGGGATCTCACTCAATTGCTGAGGCTGGCCTCGAACTTGCAATCCTCCTACCTCAGCCTCCCAAGGAGCTGGGATTACAGGTGTGTACCCTTTGGACACAGAGGGACCCAGAGGGATGACAAGGTGAAGACAGCCAGGGAAAATGCCCTACAAAGACGGAGGGAAAGACGGGCGTGATGTATTTGTAAGCCGAGAGAGGCTGAGGATTGCCAGCCACCACCAGAAACTAGAAGGAGGCAGGGAGAGTTTCCTCCCAGAGCCCAGGAGGAACCAGCCCTGTTAACACCTGGATTCTACCCTCTGGAACTGAGAGAGAACAAGTTTCTGTTGCTTAAAGCCACCCGGTTGGTGGAAATAGGGTATAGCAGCCCCAGGAAATTTGTACAGAAAGAGATGTCTGCAGGGAGGGGCCAGGTGGGGTTTAAAGTCATGAGCCTGGTGGGGGTCACAAGGCAGCAATGACTGGGGTACTGAATAGGTCGGGGTTCAGCAGACACGGTCGAAGGATACAGAAAAGTGCCAGGCAAAGCCAAGAAGAGGGTGTTCCGGAAGGAGATCATTGCCACTGTGTGCACCGCCGTCGGGCAAGTGAGTGAGCACTGAGGGCCAGCCACTGAGTCAGCGCCTGGACGTCCAGGGTGGACCTCGACCAAAGCAGTTCTAGAGGGTGGGGACTGAGCCGATTCTTCCTCTTCTCCCCAGGGCTCCCTCCCCCACCCCCTGCCTTCTTTCCCAGGTGACAGCACTGTCGGGGACCCAGGGCAGCACCACAGCTGGAGAGCAGGGATGGAGCCGGGCCAGGGTGGTCAACATGTTTTGGGGTGGTCAACCCACAGGGACCAGGAGAGACACCTGGAAGGAAACTGGAGGTGTGGAGCTGGAATTGGAGGGATTGGACGCAGGTGTAGAGGAGGCACAGGCGTGTTTGGGGTGTGCACACGCGTTTCTGACTCCATCTGCTAAGAGGACCCGGAGGCATTGACACCTGCTGTTATCACACCGAACACCCAAATCTTGACTTTTAAATCCCTCTTCCTTTGGGAGGCTGAGCAGGAGGATCGCGAGTTCAAAGCCAGCCTCAGCAACTTAGTGAGGCGCTCAGCAACTCAGCGAGGCCCTGTCTCTAAATAAAATATAAAAAGGGCTGGGGATGTGGCTCGGGGTTAAGCATCCCTGGGTTTAATCCCTGGTACCAAAACAAAAGAAAAAAATTATCTTCCACCAGAGGAACAGAATCCTGCTTGAAGGGCCTCTTCTTGGTCGAACCCGAGGCGATGTGAATCTCAGAATGGACACGAGTGTAGCAGATCACAATACATCGACTAAATCAGGAATCCATCAGCCCAGCTGGAAGGAGGGAGGGAGGGAAGGACAGCAGGAAAGTCATCCTGTCGGTGGGTACCTGATCAGTGGAGAAGACGGGACGGACGGAAGCTGAGCATTCCTGTTTAGCGACTGTCCACTGGTTCAGGCGGCTGGCACCGTGGAGGCTAAGCCAGGACCACTGCAGAGTCCAGGGGACTCACGGGGCGGGCGGGGACAGGCGAGGGATCCGGACCAGAAAAGAAAACGGGTCACTGTTGGGACATTGGCAAAATTAGGGGCCTGTGGGTTGGAAGGTGACTGAATCGGCGTGGTCTTCCAGGTGTGAGCGTGGCAGTGAGATTACAGAGGAGCACACTCGACTTGAGACATGGAAACACTAGAGTGTTCGGTGTGTATTTGAGTGTTTGCTCTAAAATAATCTGAAAAATGATGGTGCGTGCGTGTGTGTGGTGTGTGTGCGTGTGTGTGTGTGTGTATGCCGCAGTCTGGCTGCTATTTGCTGCAGCCGGACTGCGGCATGTGTGTGTGTGTGTGTGTGTGTGTGTGTGTATGTGTGAGACAGACGGTAGGTGAGTGTAAAATGGAATGATATAGATGAAGTAGTAAACTGTTGATCACTGGGGAGTTTTGATTAAGGGGTTTTGTGATTATTTGTACTATTTCTTGTTAAGTCTGAAATTATTTATAGATAAGTTGCTTTCAAAAGTGAGAGAGAGAGAGGCTGGGGCAAGTGGTAGAGCGCTTGCTTTGCATGTGTGAGACACTGGGTTCGATTCTCAGCGCCGCAGAAAAATAAATAAGTAAATAAAGATATTGTGTCCATCTATAACTAAAAAAAAGAAAGAAAAATGAGAGAGAGAGAGCCCGGAGCTGTGGCCCATGCCTAGAATCCCAGGGGCTCTGAAGGCTGAGGCAGGAGGATCCTAACTTGGAGGCCAGCCTCAGCCACTTAGCAAGACCCTGTCTCAAAAAATAAAAACAGGCTGGGGATGTGGCTTAGTGGTGAAGACCCCTGGGTTCAATCCCTGGTACAAAAACCAAAAAAGGAAGTGAGAGAGCGAAGGAGAAGAACCCTGGAGACAGGAAGTGTGATCAGTCCTGCTCCAGCTGTGTTCTGCAGCAGCACTCATCTGATCCCCTCTGAAGGGAGCAAGTGTGTGCTCAGGGCACAGCCCAGAAGGACATCCACAACAGCTTGGAAAAACGGGATTCTTCACTGCGAGTGGTCCAGGAAGCCCCAGACAGACAGCTCCAAGAGTTTGGTTTTAAAACTCAGAGAAATGAACTTACTTCCCAGGATGGCCCAGCCAAAGGCAATGCTGGAATTCAAACGTGGCCCCAGTGAAAGCTGAGGTTTCCCACCACAGCAGGGCAGTGCCAGAGCTGGCCTCTGCCTTGTCCCCTCTGCCCTCTCCCACCCAGTCCTGCCGTTGTCCCTCCACATCACTGTGAGCTCACGCAGGTCCCGCTGCACGCACTCCCAGCTCAGCTCTGCTCGTTTGCTTATTCAACAAATATTTTTGAGCTGATGCTAAAGTGAGCTCTAGGGATCGAGCAGTGGACACGGCATCATCTCTGCCCTCCAGAGGCTTACAAGCTAGAGAGGAGGACAGCGAAATCCAAGAGTCACACCAAGAAATGTTAAATTGCAACGCGTTAGGAGGCATGCGGAAGAGACCCTTGGGTCTTGGTGCGAGCTGAGCGGAGACTGACCCAGGAAGGAAACCTGATTGGGGGGGGGGGGTCGACTAGGCAGAGAGGCGGAAAGAGTGGCCCAGGCAGAGAACAGCTGGCCGGCAAGGCCTGCTGGGGGTGGGGCAGGACAGTGTGGCTGGTCGTGTGCCCCGGGATGAGCAGGGGGCCCCCGGGAGGCTGAGCGGTGAGCAGAGCCCAGAGGCCAGGACAGGAAGTGCCCAGGGACCCACCGCAGGGGAGGCACAGGGAAGCAGCAGGTCAGGCTGGCCTGGAAAGTGGGGGTGAGCCGTGGATGCCGGCAGACCAGAGAGGAGGCTTCTGTAGCTTTCTGAGACAGAAGACACTAGGGGGACAGGAGGAGAGGTCGTGGGCCACATGACTGCTGCGGTGGGGGTGGACCTTGGCCAAGGAGCTGGACTGGGGGCCCGTAAGGGAGGATGGGAAATGGGAACCATCCACAAGACCCCAGAAAAGAGGAAATAGCAGTGGGCTTGGAGGGACGAGGGGGTCTGTGACCCAGACCCTACGTGAGCCTGCAGCAGTCACCAGGCTGCCAGGTGCACGGGTCAGAGTTCAAACAAGCACTGACAAGCCCAGTGTTGACCTCTTCCTGCACATGGGGGTGGGGGTGGGGAGCTGTCCCCAGAGGTGACCCCAGGCTGGGACAACAGAGGGGGCTTCCTAGAGGAGGTGAGAGGGGAAGGAGGAGGAAGGAGGAGGGCACAGCAGGTGGCATGACAGAGGCACAGGAGCAGGGATGGGCCAAGAGCACCTGGGATCACAGCGCCTGTGTGTGTGTGTGTGTGTGTGTGTGTGTGTGTGTGTGCGCGCGCGCGCACAAACGCACGTGTGGCAACCCTTGGGAGCATCTCTGTAGATCGATCTCATCAAGGAACGCCCCGCGCTCCTCTGGACCTGCAGACTCTAACTCCCAGGCCATGCAGCCTCTTCCCCGTCTGCCTCCCCTTGCCTCCCCTCCCCCTCCCAGTGCACAGACACCGCCCCCCACGTCCCTGGCTGAAGACCTGCGGACTGGGCAGCAGAACCCAGGGCAGGCCCTTGGAGCTGTCCCTTCCTTAACTCAGGTGCAGCTGCTCCACTTTTATCTGCTGAGCTGCCACAGAATGTCCCACATGGCACAAGGCTGGGGACAACTTGGACGCCCGTCCGTGTGGAGAACAGGTAAATAAGCCCTGGATTATTCCTACCGGGGACCCAAACACAGCAGTGACATCGAGGGGACTAGCTGTGGGGACAACATGCACAGACACAGGGAGGGGTAGAGGAGGAGGCACAGGGACACACAGTGACGCTCCTGACAGGAAGTCGAAAGCATAAGACCATGCAGTTGGCGCATGCGCACGGAGGAGAGGTACAAAAATGGGCAGGAAGACACCCAACAGCCGACTGTGGACAAGGGAGACGGGGATCGCCTCAGGGAGGAAGGAAGGGGAAGGGGCCCAGGAGGGGCTCAGGGGACCTCAGGGGACCTCCTGATGCTCTATGCTGGGGCTGCCTGCTGGGCACATGGGCACTTGCTCCGTGAGTACACGTCCCCTAGGTCTGAGAGGACGTTGGATGATTAGTGACCTAGAGGAGGGTGGACGGGGGTCTGTGCGCCTGGGCTGACACCAAGTCTCCTGCTGGTGTGGTTGTGGGTCGTGGGCAAGGGACTGCATTTGTCTGAGCCTCTTTCCATCTGTAAAATGGGCCTGAAGAAGGGTTGCCTTGGGTCCCTCCCTCCCCTCCCCTCTCTTCCCTTCCTCCTCCCTCCCTCCATTCCTTCCTTCCTCCTCTTTTTTCTCTTGCTTCTTCCTTTCAACAAACTGCAGTGGAGGGCTGCCGTGTGGAGTGGTCCCTCCAACCTGGGCACGCGCTCCCTGTGGTGCTCACAGTCTTGAGGGAGACAGGGATGAGTCAAGCACACACTCCATGGCAAACACTGATAAGAGCTAAAAAGAAAATGAACAGCTTCAGTGCCAGAGGATGACAGAAGACCAGAGAGAGTGGCCAGGGGAGTAGCTCAAAGAAGGTAAGAAGGTGTTAGCTAGCCTTGGAGGGCATGAAGACAGGGCGCAGCATGAGCAAAGGCCCTGAGGTGGGGAAGCGCAGAGAGCTTGGTGTCTGGGAGGAAGAGTAGCTGGAGAACAGCAGGGAGGCAGGAGGGGAGCCAGGTCCGGCCTAAGAGACGGGAGGGTGGTGTGCAGACAGCAGAGCATGGGCAGGCTGCCTGTGCTCAGGACATGCTGATGGCCTTCCCCAACCTCTTCATCCACGAGGCAGGTGACAAGTGAACATCCGAGGCAGAAAGAGGGCTGGAGCCCTGGCAGCCTCACAGAGCGCCCCCAGCAGGCTGGATCATGGTCCCACTCTTCACCCCCCCCCCCAAATTCCGCTTCTCGTAGCCTGGCACGGTGACTCCGCCCTGACATCGCTGTGTGACTTGCTGTGGTCATCAGGTTGAGAGCCGAGGTGCAGCCAGCCACGGCTGCAAAGCCCTTGCATGTGGGGCTCCCTGCCTGCGCCTCGGCCACCCTGCCACAGGCCGCGCCAAGCCACGTCTCCCGGCCCTGGAGCAGGGGGAGCAGGGCTGGCCACACTGCTCGCTAACTAGGTTTACCGCGGAGGCCGTTCTGGCTGCTCCGAATGCAGCCTCGGCTCCTTGCTCTCGTGGTGCCGCTGGACGCTGGGCCTCTCCTGCCTTGACCCACGTTCAGGAGAAGAGCCGGGGTCGGTGAAGCCTGGATTCTGGCCTCGGGTCTGGGGCGCCTCCCCCCAGGCACCAGGCGAGCCCTTCCCACAGGGGCCTTGGTTCCCGCCCCTTTAACCAGACATCCGGCCTGACCACGTCGGGAGCGCGGTCTGTCCACGTGTGACCGCTGTCATCTTTAGCTAAAAACCCTCAGCGACTCCCCGTGGCTCAGGGAGAAGGCAGAACTCCCTGCTGCACTCAGGCTCCGCCCGGCCCTCCCCGCCTACACCTGCGGCTGGCCCCGCCCCTTGCTGGGCTTCAGCCCTGGTGTTGTGTCCAGTGTCCTCATCACACTGCGCCTGTCCATGCCTCTTGGCCTTTGCCCTGGCTGTGCCACCTGTTTGCAAAGCCTGCCACTGCATTTCTCTGCTTTGTGAAATCCTATGCATGGGTTAGGTCTTGATTTTACTAACATTCATTGAGCGCCTACTGTATGCGAGGCTGAGCCCTGTGTGTGTGTGTGTGTGTGTGTGTGTGTGTGTGTGTCCTAATTTAATCTTCCCGGCAAGGGCATTATAATTGATTATAATCATCATTAAACTATGAATAAATAGAGGCTCAGAGAAGTGAATTAACCTGCCCAAGGTGACACAGCCAGGAAGTGGTGAACCAAGACACAAATCCAGGCAGTTGGACTCCTGGACAACAGGGAAATATACAAGAGATTTGAAGGTAGACCTGTTTGCAGAGCCTCTGTCCTTCGTCACCCTTTTTGCGCCTCCCCTGCTTGCAGAAACCCTGTATGAGTGCGTGGACTGTCTTCCTCCAACCCATGAGCGTCCTGCTGGGCGCCAGGCACTGTGCCCGGTTTTGCCTGAGCGGCCACTTCCTGGGCCTGCAGACCAGCCCTAGGAGGTCACCCTTACTGAGCCCATGTTGCAGGTGAGCACAGCTGAGGCTTGGGGGGAGGGCAGAGATTGGCTTAGGGTCATGCTGTCAGTAAGTGGGGGCTGGGACATGCCCAACCAGCCAGATGCCCAGCCCAGGCCCAGACGGGACCTCTCAGCCACACAGACCCTCTGTTCTTTAGAAGCTTCAAAATCCAGGCACCACAAAGTCCAGGATGCCGAATGGCAGAACCCCCGGGGATTCAGGGATTCACGGCTCTGGCCTGTCCATCGGGCCCTGCCCTTGGGGCTTCAGAGCTGACAATCCCGGATCCTCTGCAGCTTGGGCAGAAGTCAGGAGCTTGACACCCTCTCGAGTGCACCCCCTCCAGCTCCCACCCACGCACGGACCCCCACCCCCACCCCATTCCTGGGGCCTCAGGCTCTGAATCCAAACAAACACAAAGCCAAATGACTTTCACTCTGTCCCTTCCAACTGAGTGATTTTGGAGGAGAATAAATACTGAAGCCACTGGCATGAATAGAAATTAATACAGAACCGTGCTAACTGCACAGGGATGTTTTTTAAAAAGAAAAAATTCTCAATTTAAAATCTCAACACAAATAGACTCTTATAAGGTCAAATGAAAGATAAATGCCTGAGGAAAGCAAAGAAGTCATCACTGGGATTGAAGCCTCTCTCTCGCCTCCTCTGCCTCTCTTTATTCTGTCCCCATTGGTGTCTCCTTCCGCCCCTGGCCTTTCTTTTCTTCCTGTCTGTCTTGTGCTGCCTGCCCACTTTGACCTCCATGGAGGGATCCGAACCCAGGAGGGTGGTATGACCTTGAACGAGTCGCTTCCCAGATTTGTGATTAGTCCTTTTGGAGGGGTGCTCATCTAAGCAAGATGATTTTCCTCATAAACGAAAGTGATGTTTCTAACCAGGAATACCCTCCAGGTTCAGGCCTGGAGGGTCAGCGAAGATTGAAGTAGCCACATCTGGTCACCAAGTGAGGCCCAGGAATCAGCATGCTGAGTGGCCTTGTGACCGTGGCCTCGTCACCATCAGCCAATTCAGCCCAGGGTTGCCCTAAGAAGACGGTAGAACGGAAGGAGAAGCTGAGTGTGTAGAGGGCTGGGGGGTCAGGAGGCACTTCCAAGGGGAAACAAGGTCCACACTGGGTGGAACCACATGACAAATGTAAATTAACGCCAGAGGGGTTGTGACCAGAGGAGGAAGAGCTCCTTTGACAACTGAGGGGGAACAAAACCTGGGGGAGGAGCAACTGGGAGACTGGGATGGGAGGCGCCAGTGATCTTTTTTCTCCCCAGGGCTCAACAGAAGGTCTGGGGCCACAAATACGCATTCAAAGACTGACCTCCAGCCCCTGAGATGAGACGCAGGATGTTGAATATGCGAGTTTTCCAGCGGCTGCTGCTGCTGCCACTCCTTGGGCATCTCTCACAGATCTCGGGGACAGGGTAGGGCAAGAGGCTTCTCTGGGGTGGAGAGGAATGGGCACCTGAAGGACACTTTACCAAGTGGCTCACCTCTGCCTGGGCTGTCTGAACCCGTCTGGAGATGGAGGCTCAGCCTGAAAGAATCACCTCCTTCCCAGGGGCTCTGAGCCAGGGGACTGAGAGGACCAGTGGCAGGAACAATGGGTAGACTGCAGCTAAGAATTTCTCAGCGCGGAGGAGCACTTGACGAGGAGTTAAGAGTTCTGTTTTCTTTCTTTCTTTCTCTTTATTTTCTTGCTTTCTTCCTGCGATGCTGGGAATGGAGCCCAGGGCCTCGTGCATGCTAGGCAAGCTCTCTGCACTGAGCTGCATCCCCAGCCCCAAGACTCCTGGTTTCTGAACTCAAATGACAGCACAAACACTAGGAAATCACCCAGATCCTTCCAACCAACAAGAGCTGCCCCCAGCAGGGAGGCTCGGAGACGGAGACGAGAGTTCAGGGTGCTGATCAGCTTGTGCTCTTAGGGTCAGCACCCATGGGCGAGGAGGGAGGGACCCGGAGCTGAGCAGAGGGAGCAGCTCAGCTGTGCTGTGGTCCCAGCAGAGGCCTCTGCCAAGCCGACAGGTGGCTCTGCATCTAGGATGGCACTTGAGAACCGTCCAGTGCTGGGGTTGGCTTTACCCTGGCTTATCAATCAGTGACTGGGTGCGTGCTGTCCCAGAAGAGGTGTCACCTCGAGTGAAACAGCTCTGTTCAACCGAGGCAGCGCCTCTCGGGCTCTGATGGCCTCCTGCAGTGACACTCCCAGTAGCTGGTGGAATAAACCCGTCAGTTCTGAAGGGAGAGCTAGGTGCTCCTCTAGGTGCCCACCATGACACATTTCTCCCATTAACATTAATCCCTGTTGCAACCCTACAAACCATAGAATTGTCACCCAGTTTTGCAGATGAGAAAACAAATTTTGGAGAGTGTATCCACCTACCCAAGCCACACGGCTAGGAACTACTAGCTGCAGAATGGATTCAAACCCAGGTCTTTCTTGCTATTGTTATTATTCTTGCTATGTTAACTTGACCTCACTGCCTTAGACTCCTTCATTCCCTGCCCCTCAATCCCACCTGCTCATGCTCAGGATTTTGACAAATAGTATATCCTCAGCTCCATGAGACTCAGCCTCTCCACTTGTAAAAAGGGGAGGTTAAATTATATCTGGCTGTTACAGTTTGCATCTGAAATGTCCCCAAAGGCTCCTGTGTGGAAGTCTTGGTCCCCGGCTGGTGGTTCTGTTGGGAAGTGGTGGGAACCTCAGGAGACCAGGTGGAGGAAGTGGGCCCTGGGGGGCTGCCCTAGGAGGCCATGTTGGGGTCCTGGCCCCTCCCCCACCTCTTGCTCCCTGACCTCTAGGAGGTGAACAGCTTTGCTCTATCACCTGCTCCCTGCCACACTGTTCTGCCTCGCCACAGGCACAAGCCACAAGCCCAAGTGACTAGGGTGTGAAAACTCTAAAATGTGAACCAAAAAAAAAAAAATATTTACTCCTTCTAAGCTGTTTACCTCAAGTATTTTGTCACAGTGATGAAAACCTGACTAAGACACTGTGATTCTTAACTAGGGGCCCTGAACCTCACGAAATAGGTGAATTGATATAGGAACAAAATTTGGGGTTTATAACATGTTTTCTGGCCAGAGCTTCTTTTTAATATCTGAAAAGGATCACGACTTCCAAAAGGGGCTGAGACATAGCCGCTCAGATGGCCAAGGGTCCCCTTCAGCACACCCTTGCTGGGATTCTGCACCCTGCAGAGCTGAAAGAACAGGGCAGCGGCAAGGCCGTTCAGCACCACGGACAGAACCACGGCCTGGACTTGAGCCGCGGAGGTCCAATTTTTGCGCAGACCTAAAGAGTGGCCAGAACCATGGCTTGGGAAGTCAGGATGTGCAAGAGGCACAGATGGCTTACCTTCCCTCCTCTCTTTTGTATGAAAGAGTCCCAAATGTTGCAATTGTCCTCACTGTGACATTTCCCCCATCCTGGGGGCCTCCCACCCCTCTCCCCCCAACAGTGACGAAGAGGGTATCGAGCCGGGCAGTGGAGTACCCTGGTGACAGATTAGCGCTGCCAACCACCGACACAAAACCATTTGGTGTGGGGAAATGATAGATGCTAACACTCATTTTAAACACAGGCAACTGAATTCCTGCAGACAGGCGCCACGGCTGGAATTTAGGGCACAGCTGCTAGGTTCAGATAAGGTGCAGAATCAGCCCAGCATACCGCAATGTTACTTAATAATGAAAATGTGGTGATGGATGCTACTGTCTCGAGGATATAACCTCCCCATTTGGAGGTTTTCAGCTCCCAAATCATCCATTCCACCGTTTTTTCTTGCTTGCTTTTTTTGGAAAGGCGATGTTGGGGTGCAGGGTGATGGATAAAGGGTTGGAGGGGGCTGGTAACGGGAAGCTCATGATCCTAAAGAATTTTAAAAAAATGTCCAACAAGCTTCGTTTGAAAGAATCCAATTCTGTCAAGTGCACCTGGGAAACAAGTTCAACATAAAAAAAAAATGTGTTATGGTTATTCTCAATATTTTTATGGTCAAGGACTTCTTTACTACCCCATCCCCATCTCTATGATGTCACAAAGAGCCAATCAAAGTTTTTGATACAGAACTTCAACTCCCACCTGTCTCTGAGCTCCAGGAGAGACCGGCCATTTATCCACCGCCTCCTGAACAGCGCCCCCTGGAGGAAGACCTCAAGTTCAGGCTCCTGAACCATGCCCAGATCAGAACACCTAAACCCGCCCCTTTTTCTCACCTAGGCAAGTGTCTAGGTGACACCTGGGATTATCCCAGACTCCTTCTTCTCCCTCCTCTCGCATGCCCAGCACCCCAAACCTGCTACCTTTATCTCCCAAGTTGTTCTCTCTTGAACTCAGCTTCTTTCATTTATTCTCGTAGATCCGTGTCCATCTGGAAGGCTTTCATTCTCCAAGACGCAAATGTTTTCTCCTGAGAAGCCTTCCTCCCCCTCCTCCCCAGCTCCTGACAATGCAGATCTCTCCTTCCCATCCTGTTATAATGATAATCATGCTCCATCCCAGCAATAGGTCGTTGTCACCCCCTCACTTGCTAGAACTGGGTTCGGATCCCTGTTTTACCACTTACCAACTGTGACCTTGAGGAAGTCTCGTGCTCCCTCTGAGCCTCATTTTCTTCTCCTATGATGTGAGGATGAGAGATACAAAGCATCCATCATGGGCTCTGGAACGTAGTAGGGACTTCACTTATTCCCAGATAGGGCAAGGTCAGAGTCCACAGAAGACTTGGGAAGTGCCTGTCTCAGATCCGGGTCCTAGGCACAGAGTCCGGAAAGGACACTGTGCATTAGATTTATTGAAGAAATGCTCTTAAGAAAAGCCAGTGAAGGAGAGGGGAGAGGGGAGGGAGGGGGACAGTGAGGGTGTTGTCTCCAGTCTATCCAAAGGGGCTCCGGAGCACGAACTGCACCCCAGGATTGCCCCGACTCACCCGCCATTGCTGTCCAGGGGCTCCTTCAGGGAAGAAGGTGGCCCAGGCCAGTTGAGAGCAATTCGTCAGAGGAAGGAGAGCTGTTGAGGGGCCTTCAACCCTACAGCAGCAGGGAATGGGGGCCCCTGCCCGAGGAAGGGGTCTGGATGTGGGGCCAGCAGGATCCACTAGTCATGGGGGGTCCCTGTGTAAAGGGGCCGGGAGAGCTCGAGGAACAGAAGGAAGGCGAGTCCAGACCTCAGGCCAGCTCAGGCTTCCTCCACTCGTTACTAACTCCTGTGTTCATCCCAAAGGTATTTGTTGAGCATCTACCATTTCCAGGGACTTTGTAGGCCCTGGAAACACACTGGAGGGAAACAATGGTGCCCTTAGGTACCTTATAGTCTAGCGGGGGTGAAAAATGTTCATCAGTGAGTGGTCTTCAAAGACCAAGGTCTCTGTAAGAAGGGAGCTCAATTTTCTGAGGGCCTATAACAGAGGAACCCAGCCTAGGGGTTAGGGGGGCTTTCTAGAGGAAGAGACCAGAGTGAACACCCAAAGGATGCTTGGCAGTGAGAGGGGGCTGTCGTGGGACAGGGAGGGAGAGGTGTGTGACTCTCCTGTGTCGGGAGCTGCCCTGGATGCAGACACCTTTAAGTCCTGATGCACCGGGTTCTGACCAGTTACTGCCTTCAGTCTGGCAGGGCAGCGCCAGGTGGCAGTAACTTGAGTGTTACCCAGCTTGGATAATGAGGCCTGGCTCCAGGTGTAGGTGTCACCCGCAAGGGATGAGTTACACTCCCCTGCTCCTTTGTAAACCTGACCCCTTGCCCCATTGGAATGGCTTTTCCCCAATAAAAGTATTCAGCACGGGCTCCTCGCTCTCTTTCTTGCGTGCCTTGCCCCCCTTATGGGAGCTGCAGCTGGGGAATGGTCACTGAACCCAAAGAAAAGGTACTTTCTGTGTCTGCGTCTTTATTTAGTCCCTAGTATTCACTTGGAGTGACCCTGACGGGTTTAGTCGTGTGATGCGACACTCCTGCAACTTCTTATTGAAGTCCTACTAAAATGTCAGTCTCACTACCTGTTGCCAGTCATTTGCACTTGAGTATAAATGAGATCCTAATTGTTTTCTGGGAATGGAGTGCATTGAAGGGGAAGAAGAAGCCT
This sequence comes from Urocitellus parryii, assembly GCF_045843805.1. Lineage (NCBI taxonomy): Eukaryota > Metazoa > Chordata > Mammalia > Rodentia > Sciuridae > Urocitellus > Urocitellus parryii. Next base: position 179,105,136 of record NC_135536.1, read on the forward strand.
GGGTACGGAATGCTCTGCGGGAAAGGCTGCATCCACAGGAAAGGGACTTGGGGGGGGGGGAGCAAGGACTTAGAGGAACCTGCTGACTTTGCACCTTGAAGCAGCTGCCCACACTCGTGCGCCCTCTCTCCCTCTCCCAGGCATTACCTGGTGGGAAGGAGCTTGGCTGGAAGCCACCCGTGTCCAGGATCCTCAGGGTGGCAGTGTCCCTGTGACATGATATAAAATCCTCTTCTCTGCTCAACTCTACTGCTGGTGGCCCCTGGTCATGGCCTGGATTCCCACCCTTAGCATCTCAAAGCCAGGCCGAGAGTCGGGCTCTCTTCTGACCTTGAACTTGTTCCCTCCTTTCTTTAAACTCAAGTTCAGGGGGAGAATTCAATTCCCTGAGGTCCCTGCAGGTGGCGCTCTCTCTGAGTCTCTTCCCCCAACTGTTAACTTATCAGGCTGCAAACTCAAGATGGTGGTCTGAAGACCCCCAGGAAGTCTGGGGGTTGCCTGAGCATCTGGAACCCAGGCTGGGCCCCTTCCTGGTCCTCTGCTGGGGGAGGCTGAGGCCCCAGGTTGGGAGGGAGCAGGGCCCTGCAAGAGGCCCTCAGCCCCTGGGGCCCTTAAAACACTGCGGAAAGGACTCCTGCTCACCAGATTGCTGCCTGAGGCTGTCAGACACGCTTCAAGGTCAGGGGTGTGCCTCTGCCCCAGACATAGCAATAATGGCTTCTAATGGACTGTAAACAGGTGAGCCTCCTGCAAAGATGCTGCTGGGCTGGAACAAGGACAGCGCCTTTCTCCTTAACCCTTTCCTGGACTCCTGTGAGTGTGACTACACTATCCCCAAACAGGGCCTGGTCCAAACACTCTCTTGCCTCGTGCCTCGTCTACCCTTGACATTAGATCAAGGGGAAGGTGACTGTGGTGCACTTTATGGGTGGGGAAACTGAGGCCTGCCAGGACTTGCTCCTAAGGTTCGTGTGATCGAATGACCCAAGTTGCTAACCACTGCTCTACCCTGTCCACGGCCTACTAATGATTTACATTAAATTTTGCTAGGAGAAGCAAGAGAAATAAAAAAAGACCTTGGAGTCCAGAGGTCTACAGAGAAAGTGAAGACCTTTGAATCACACTGACCTGAGGTAAAAATCCTGATTTGCCTTTTACTTGCTGTGTGATCTTGGACCCATTCATTAACCTCTCTGAGCCTGTTTCCTCATTTCCAAAATGCAATCAGATTTTTAAGCAGGATGACAGTGCAGATTGAAAGAAATTAGGTGCATGAAATGTCGGGCACAGAGGTCTGTCCTCTAGCCCTGCCTGACCTCCCAGATGTCGGAGGCTTTTTAGGGAAACAAATCTTGGCACTGGGGACGCCAAATGGAAAGCAGTGACCCAGGTCCCCACACCCATCCCTCCTGAGAAAGCCCTCAGGGACCAGTCCTCAAGGTCATCATGCACTAGACAATGAGAACAGCCCTCCCTCCCCATCCTGGGCTGTGGGTGGGGGAACAGTGCCATAAATAAGGCCAACGAGGAGCAGTAACTCTGGCCTGCGCGGCGCTGGCCGTTTCCGTTGTGCTGCGACTTTTAGTGCCACCACCGTGGTGACCAAGGTAGGAGAGGTGGGTGGGGACCGAGGCAGGAGAGGTGGGCGGCTCCTCTCTGAGCCTGTTAGATGCCGGCTGGAGGGTGAGGGAGGGGCAAGGGCAAGGGTGGGGGAGGGCCTGCGGCCTCTGCCAGTGCCCAGCCGCCCCCCCCAGCTGCTCTGCCACTCTTCCCTCCATGCCGCCCCCAGAGGAAGAGCTGCCTCCTCTTGGTCACCTCCCTCAGGGACCTGAGAGGAGCGCCGTGGACTCCAGTGTCCGCGCACACCCACTGAGGTCCCGTTCCTCTCTGTCCCTCCTCCACTCCACTTCCTCCCGTGACCCCTCCCCATCTGACACACCTGGGAATCTCTGGCTCTTCCTTTGTCTGCAGCAAGGTCCCCTCATTGGACGCCCCAAGGCAGCCAGGAGTGTCTGTTTCACTTGTGGTCCATCCTCAGCCTGTCAAATAGGGTCCAGCACACAGTAGGTGCTTAATAAAGTTGGAATGCATTCAACTAGTCCTTGTTATCTCATGGTCTATCAAAGCCCTCTCTGCTGATGAAGGGACCGTCCCATCTGGGCACTGGTTAGGTGTGTGTGGAATCTGGATGAACCGCGAGGGGGACCCACAGCCAGGCGTGCAGCAGGGGAGCTGTGCCTGCGGACTCTGGAGCCTCCGTGCCTGGGCTCACTTGGTCTGTGAGTCTCCTGAGACCTGACGCTCCCATTCCTCCTCCTGTGAACTGTGCTGGTTCATACAGGGTCCAAGGAACAGATGAGAGGGACACCGGATGTGCTTGAGCACAGCACCAGGGCCAGGCTGTCGGTGAATGGCCACCGTGGGTCCATCACCGCTATGACACCCCTCAGCAAAAGTACACGCTTTTCTGGAGGAAGAAAGGGCATCAGAGGAGCTGTAGGGGAGGAGCCTGAGACCCCGGGAGGCCAAGGACACAGAGGACACAGCACTTGCTGTGTTCCTTCCTCTGGAGGAACAGCAGGAGCAAGGCACAGAGGCAGGGGATCAGCAGGTGATGGAATGCATACGCATGTGTGTGCATGAGTGTGTGTGTGTGCATGCAGGTGCACGTATTTCTGTATGTGCATACGTGTGTGAGGGAGCACCATGGGTTTGTGTGTGCATGCATGTGAGAATGTGAGCAGGTGTGCTTGTGACTGTGTGTACACAGGTGTTTGTGTACATGTATGCACACATGTGAGTGTGTGTGCAGGTATATGCATGTAGTTGCATGCATTTGTGTGCATGTGTGTTTTTGTGAGGTGTGTGTCATGCATGTGTGACCATGCATTTATGCCTGTGTGGTGTTTTTGTGTGTGACTGGGTGTGCACAGGTACATGAGTGCTTGTGTGGACACACGTGAGCGTGGGTGTCTGCCTGTGCACAGGTGCACACATGTAGGTGCATATATACGTTGGTGTGGGTGTACATATGTGTGTGCATCTGTGCACACACAAGTGCACACATGCACTGCATATATACTTATGTGTACCTATGCACTGTGCCTCTACATGTGTGTTTGTGCATGGATGGCTTTGTGTGTGTGTGTTCCTGTGCATGATGGTGCATGAGTGAGTGCCTCTGGGTACACATTGTGTGTGAGAGGGTGTGCATGTGTGCATGGATGTTTACACATTTGTGTGTGTGCATGTGGATGAATGTGGCTTGTGTGCGAGTATAAGGGTGCTTATGGCATTGTGAGTGTGTGTGCATGCATGTGTGAGTGTGTGTTACTGTGCATGTTGGTGCCTATGCATGAGGGGCTGGTGGCTTTGTGTGTGTGAGTGCACACGTGTACATGGGTAAGTACATGTGCTAGTACACAGCATGTGTGTTTATGCATGCCTAGGTGTGTGTTTTTGTGTGTTCATGAGTGTGTGTACATTCTTGATAGTGTGTGGGTTTGCATGTGCAAGAGAATGTGTTTGCAAGTTTTGTGTGTGCATATGTGAATGCACATGCACATGTGTGTCTACCTTTTGTGCATAAATGTAACCATGAATTTTGGGGTGTATCTGCACATGTATGTGCCTATGGGCATGATCACATATGTGTTTTATGCATGTGTGCATTTTGTGTGTGCATGCCTGTGTGCACACACATGTTCTTCTGGTCATGTGTGTGTTTGCATATGTGTGCATGTGTGTGTCCAAGTGTGCATGTTTGGGTGTGTGTGCTTATACATATGCATGCTCAGTCTTTTGCATGCATGTGCACGTGTGAGTTTCTCAACGTACATGGGTGTTCATGTATTTACATTATTGTGTGTGTGCCTACTGGTGTCTCTGGGTGTGCATGTATGTTCTTGTCTCTGTGTGCCTGTGTGAATTCATACATGCATGTGAAAATATGTTCACACATGTGCATTTATGTGTGACTATGATTGTTCTGTTCATGCATGTGTATCTGTTCACAAGCGTTTTCATGTGCCAGTGATTGTGTCTGTGTGTGTACTTATGCATGTGTGTGTGCACCTGTTCCTGTGTTTTTGCCTGTGTATATCTATGTGTACATGCTGTGTGTGCAGTGTGCTTTCGTGTGTGCTTACTTGTGTTTGGTATTTGCACACATCTGTGCATTTGTTTATATGTGCCTTATGTGCTTGCAGGTGTGTGTTTGTGTGATTGTGTGTGTTCACATTTGCATTCAGGTACACATGTGTTCATGTGCACTGTGAATGAGTACACAAGCATTTGTGTATACATATGTGCCAACACATGTCTTTGCATGTGTCTCTGTTGCAGTGTGTACATTTGTGGGCATGTGTGAATTTGTATGCACATATATGTGTGCTCACATGTGCACACATGTATGCACATATATGATTCCATGTGCACATGTATATGCCTGTGAATGTGTGCATTTGTGTCCATGTGTGTGTGAGTGTGTTGTGCATGTGTGTGCATGCATTTATGCCTCTGTGGTGTGTCTTTGTGTGTGTGTGTGAGTGTGCATGCATGTGTGCATATGTGAGTGCCTGTATGTTTGTGTGTGCACGTGTGTTTGGATGTGTATGTGTATGTGCGTGTGCATGCATGTGTGTGTCAGACCCTCCCACTCATGGAAGGAATGGCCTCTTCTTGGGGGTGGCTGTGAGAACTCTCTGTGAAGCCCCCAGAGGAGCCTGGAGGCAGAGAGGGCTCTCTGACTCCTCTTTCCCCGCCTGTCCCCTGCTCCAGGGAGGTCCGCTGTTTCCAGCCCTGGCTCTGTGTGGGCTGGGCAGTGCTCCCTTGCCCTCATCCAGCCAGGACTCGGCAGTTCCCACACTCGGATCCCATTGGCTCGCGGATGCTCTGTGTCACAGGAGCATGAGTTCCACTGTGTGGATGGGGACATGGGGTCCAGAGAAGTTAGTCGATTCTCCTGGGGCCTCCCAGGACTCGAACCCAGAACTGTCTGCATCCCGCCCAGCGTTTCCCCTTCAGACAGGCCACTCCAGTCACTTGGATGTCCCAAAGCAAGTGCACGTTCCCTGAGCCAGTTCTGTGGAGCACCCACCAAGCATGGGGGTGAGGGGGCGGCCGGTGCCCTCTGGACCCTGGGACTTGCTGACACCAACTGTGTGCCACATTGCCCTCATTTCCTCTCCTTGGGCTCCAGATGGACACTGGGAGCTGGGTCCATCCTCCATTCTCCATTCTTTTCCCTTCACAGATGCGGAAACCAGGCTCAAAGACACGCCAGCTCAGGGGGGCAGGGGGGGGTCCCGCCCACGGCTGCCCGACGGCATCAGCCAAGCTGCCCTCGGTGGGGGTTGGCCACTGACAGGTGAGGCCTTGTCTGGGGAAGGTCTCTGACTGGGGTCAGGGACTGGACTGGCCCAGTGTCCTTGCATGGTGACCACAGGGTTTCCCTTCGGTCCTTGGAGCCCACTCCCGTCGAGTGTTCTCATCAACCTTCCTTTGACTTCTCCAAGCACAGGCAGGACCTCTGGGCAGCTGGGTGATGGCTGTCACTTCAAGGCTGAGTTCGGACACCGGGCATGGGGCTTCAAGGCAGAGTTTAATCAGGAGCCAGGCTCTGTCCAGCGGCCATTCTCTTCCTTTCACAGATGCAGAAACCAGGCTTGAAGACGCGCCAACTCAGGGGGGCAAAGGGGGTTCCTGCCGGTTTCTTTCGGTTCTGACCCAATCTGTTGTGCTGCTGGTGGCCCAGTGACTCCCGGGGACGGGGGATGGGGACTGCAGAATGCTCAGCGCCTGGCTTGGGCAGATGGAGCCCAAACCTCCATGTCTGAGTGCCCACGTTACAGACTGGAACCCTGAGGCTCGGAGGAGAATTGAAGTGGCTGATCCAGGCAATCCGAGTCTAGGGTCTGGGATGCTCTCGTCTCTCATCAACAACTTCTGGCCAGTGGACACTTCAGAGCCTGTGGAGAGGGACCAGCCTGACTCTTCATCTCCATTTCACCATTTGTTAGTTTTTGGGTCCAAGGAAACTTCCCTTCCCTTTAAGTCTTAGTTTCCTTACCCATAAATGGCGCTTTATCATGAAGCAATGAGGACCAATGGTAATGAGTAGAAAATGCTAGTATTGTATAATAGGTGCTCAGTAAAGTAGCTTCAGCTATGGCTTCCTCCTCTGTGAACCCGAGGAGCTCTGAATGGGGAATCGAGACCAACCCCAGGCTCCATGAGGGCTAGGGAGGTGGCTCTGGTGTTCTTAAGCCTCACTGGGCCGGTTCCCAGCCTCATTCCTGCCTGGGCCAGCATCCTGAAGAAGGAGGAGCTCTGGCGAGGGGTGGTTTGCAGGAGGGGACTCACAAGAGGGTGACCTGCAGGGAGAGGGTCCTGGAGACAGGCTGGGCTCCAGGCACAGCCAACTATAGAGGGTGTGGGTGCCGGAAGGGAGGGTCCATGGGAACAGAGGTTCAGAGTAAAGAAAGGACACCATCCACAGGCTTTGGCTCGTCCCCAGAAACAGAGTGAGGGCCCTAGCAAAACTGGGGAAATGTGCTTAAGTCCAGTGGATCCTATGTCAAAGTTTATCCCTCCCAAATTCCTATGTTGACACTTGCGGCAGTCTGGCTGGGCACAATTCACGAGCCACTTGTCAAGCAGAAACAAACTTTATTTTTAGAACACACACACCACACCACATGAGCTCTTCAGGAATTCCCTCAGAGCCCAACTGCCACCACGGGCTTCCCACCAGCCTTTCACCCCCCCCACTCCTCCTGCTCTTGAGGCCGATTGGCTGGGTCGCATGGGCGGAGCCAAAAGAGTCCCCCAATGAGCAGCTCCGTGGTCTGAAAGGGCGGGGAAACAGCCCAATGAGCATCACTGCAGAGGAGTCAATCAGCTAGATGTTGCTGGGGCCGCTGTGAGCCAATCATCAGCTGGCAGTCTGAAAGGGCGGGGAAACAGCCCAATGAGCATCACCGCAGAGGAGTCAATCAGCTGGCAGCTGGAAGTTTCCTGGGGCCGCTGTGAGCCAATCATCAGCTGGCAGCTGGAAGTTTGCTGGGGCCCCTTCGGCTGTGGCTCTCAACATCTCCCCCTCTCTGTTTAAATAACAAGCATGTGGCTTAGGGACCATGCCTGCCTTAGGTTGTCCAATAGTACATATGGTCCTTACCCGTCATCGGATGAGCTGACCTCAAGGCGTCAGCCTCCTGTCTTAGGTTGGTACCATTGCAATTGGATCTTACCCGTCATTGACTACTGGTCCAGCATACAGCCACACCTGTGGATAGGTCTTTGTACCAGCGGGGGAGGGGGGGAGTGAGGTTCTTTGCCTCACCTCTGTTGGCTCCCAAATTTTAGCTGAAAGACCATCACAAGCAGAAGGGAGGAGGATACACCAAGCTAATTGACGGCTCCTTTTGAAAAAATTGTACCACCGATGACACCATCAGCAAAAATACCCCAACACTACCACAAGTCGCTGCACCAACAGATAGTTCACAAGGCATACAAGTGAGTTCACAATGCATACAATTGATACATAGTCCAGGGAAGTTCTGCAAGCAGTTCAGTGATAGCAATTGCAGAAGCTGTAGGTTGGTTTTATCTTTGTCTTCACTGGCACTGGGATGAAGATAGGAATTCTGGCAATAATGGCTAAAGAAAAAATTATGTAACATTCCAGCAGGCACTAAAAGAAAACAATTTTCTGAACAATTTACATTATCCTGAACAGAATTATTAAATATAATGAAAAGGAAAGGTGAAAGTAAACAAACAGATCTGTTAACCTCCTTTTTTGTTCACATATTAAAACAATCCTCAACAGCTGTTTACCCAATTTAAATTAAACCATTTAAATCACGTGAATAAAAAAAAATATTTGGATCCATTTTTTCATGAGCGCTCATCATATATGATATATGGACATACGTGCATACAAACATACAACACAAGTGTGCACACATAATATAATACATACAACACATAACATAATAGTAAAGGCCTTGTAACTTTTTACAGGTGAAATCTCCATTGCAATGTTTAAAAACTCTATAGTCAAAAAATAGAATTGATCAGCAAAACATTAACCTAGGTCTGTATGAACTCAAAAAACAAAACTTCATGATGTGGGAAAGGGCAATAATAAAATAGATATTGAAAAAAAAATCCTGGTTTCATTAGCCTCCAGGTGTGGGAGAACCACTGTTGCAGATGTAAGGATAGCCAAACTGGAGTTCTGGATATCAGCTGTTATGGATTTGAGCCAAATCATCTTCTTTTTGGTCTGTAGAAATCACTTTAGTTAATCTCTCTGGAATCCAAATCGGCTGCTGTTCTTCCTGTGGAAACACACAAACAGACCCCCGACTCCAGAAAATCACTGGGTCAGGACCTTAATTAATCTCTCTGGAATCCAAATCGGCTGCTGTTCTCCCTGTGGAAACACACAAACAGACCCCCAACTCCAGACAATCACTGGGTCAGGACCTTTCCATTGTCCTATTAGAATATCCTTCCAAAGTACCTTGGGCTTATATACATTTTTTGGATACATATGCCTTTCCGCAGCACTAAGCCCTGATGAATTCAAATTTTAAAAGTTTAGAGTAAAAAGGGTTATTTTAAGTTTATCTTTGGGGAATATATACCCCTTCCCAATTCCCTCTTTTTGCTTTAATAAGTACATTTTAATAGTTTGATGAGCTCTTTCAACTGTGCCTTGTCCCTGTGGATTGTATGGGATTCCTGTTATATGAGTAATGCCAAATGATGAGCAAAATTGTTTAAAAGAGGTAGAGGTATAACCAGGGCCATTATCTGTTTTTAACAGTTTTGGAACACCCACAGTGGCAAAATTTTGTAAGCAATGAGCTGTAATATCTTTAGTTTTTTCTCTGGCATGAAGGGAGCCCATCAAAAATCCGGAAGAAGTATCAACTGTAACATGCAAATATTTTAATTTTCCAAATTCTGGCAAGTGTGTAATGTCCATCTGCCAAATATGGTTAGATATCAGTCCTCTAGGATTGACTCCAAGATTAACTTGTGGTAAAAAGGTCACATGGTATTCTACTCCTTTGATACCTAGTTTTGTTAAACCCTCCTCCTATGGGGCAATTCCTTTTAAAATGTCCTGTTTGTTCACAATTGTAGCATGTTTTGGCCTGGCATCTAAAGCCTGTTTTACTGCAGCTGCCATGACTTGCTCTTGTTCATTAATGTCTCTACATAATTTGATATATGTGTTTAAATCTCCATGTTTCCATGGTCTAATGACTTCTCTGCACCAACGATTTGCTTGCTCATAAGCCAGTTGATTTATTAATGGCATTGCTTGTTCTGTATTCCCCAAAACTCTGGTAGCTGTTTGAATAAGCCTATCTACAAATTCAGCATAAGGTTCATTAGCTCCTTGTATTACCTTAGATAATTGACCTTGTAAACCTCCATGTCCTTGTAAAGTCTTCCATGCCCTAACCGCATCTACAGCAATTTGTATGTATACGCCAGGATCATATGCAATTTGTTGCTGCTGATCCTCATAAGGTCCCTTTCCTAACAACATATCTAGATTTCTCTGAGGATAACCAGCTGCTGCATTTCGCCTAGCCGTCTCCTTGCAAAATTCCTCATTGGCAACCTTCCATAACAGGTATTGACCCCCATTTAGCACAGCTTTACACATATTAGCCCAATCTGCTGGCATCATGTTCAAGTTGGTAATGGATTCGACCAAGCTTACAGTGAAGGGTGCTTGAGGACCATAGGTTGTTACAGCCTCTTTTAGCTGCTTCACTGTTTTGAAATCTAGAGCACTGCGAATTCGTTGCCCTCCTGCCTGTTCAAATACAGGGCATGGTAATCTTTGAGGTCCTTTCTCAGGATCCCATTTATCAACTGCGGGGGTTGGGGGCCTCCCAGCATATGGAGGTGGCCTTCTTAGTTGGACATTTACGTCCTCTGGTGATAGAAAGGTATTAGTAGCAGTCTCCTTTTGTAACTTTCCCCCTGATGGCTTTTTCTGCTCTAAGCTTTCTTCCTCTATCTTTGTCTGAACTGAAGGCTTTGAACTAAGCAAACAAGATACCAACGTCCACAATGGCAATGTGCCAACTGGCAGAGTCCCTGGGCTTTTCTTTTCTATCCTTTTTAAATCTTCACCATGATGGTTCCACTGTGATATATTTAACAACTCCTCCTTAAAACGCCATGGGCTACATTTTTGTATTGTATCAACATATGCCCTGACTGTTCTTGATTTTACTGAGATGCCTCCTTCCTCTAACAATTTACTTAACACTCTTTCCGTTTGTTTTTTACTAATTTCTGATCCCATATTTCTACTACAATACAACCCAACAAGATAACACCAAACAAAACCGAGACAGAGTGAAATGAAAATGGAATAACACAAAATCATTATATCATCCTTTCTATCCTCCTGAAATGTCCATCTGTCCTTTCTCCCTATCTGTTCCTCAGATGTGAGCGGTTTTTCTTCCGTCTCACTCATCTCCAGGGACAGGCAACTTAAAACAAAAGTGAAGCAAAACAAAAGAGGAATCTTAAAATGGCTACCCATCCTCTCGCCCTGCCCTCAGGGGAAAGCAGTTTACCTTATCACTTACCCTCAGTCGCTCCCCGTGTGAGCCACCAAATGCCGCAGTCTGGCTGGGCACACTTCAGGAGCCACTTGTCAAAAGAAACAAACTTTATTTTTAGAACCACACACTGCACCACACAGCTCCTCAGGAAAAACCCTCAGAGCCCAACTGCCACCACCAGCTTCTCCCAAGCCTCTCCCCCACACAAGCCTCACCACCTCCCACAATCCTCCTGCTCTTGAGGCCGATTGGCTGGGTTGCATGGGCGGAGCCAAAAGAGTCCCCCAATGAGCAGCTCTGTGGTCCTAAAGGGCGGGGAAACAGCCCAATGAGCATCACCGCAGAGGAGCCAATCAGCTGGCAGCTGGAAGTTTGCTGGGGCCCCTTCGGCTGTGGCTCTCAACAGACATTCTAATCCCAGGGTGACATTAGGATGTGTGCCCTGTGGGAGGTGATTAGGTGATGATGGTGGAGACTGTATGCATGGGATTGTGACCTTATAGTAAGAGGCCAGAGAGCTGTTAGCTCCCTTTAGCTGTGTGAGGATCCAGCCGTAAGTTCAGCAGTCTGCCACCTGGGAGACGGCCCTCAGCCCAGCCTGACCAGGCTGGCAAACTGCTATTGGATTCCAGCCTCCAGAACTTGGAGAAATAAATCTTGAAGCTTATCAGCCACTCAGTCTGTGATACTTTGTTTTAGAATCTGAATGAACTAAGTCAGGACCGGGTTGTGACACTGTTTTGCAAGGTACCATTGAGGGAAGCTGAGTCAAGGGCACATGGGGTCTCAAATCCCCACTCTGCCTCTTTCTCCCTTGATGACTTTGGGCACATGGCTTCAACCCCTGGACTCTGTTTTCTTATATGTAAAATGGTGATGAAATTCAAGCCATTCCAGAACCAAACAGCAATGAGAGCATGTCGTGTGCAAACTGGTGGCGTGCAGTGATTACAAAATAGTAATCAGAGGGAAATTCATAGTCCTGAATGCATTTGTTAAGAAGCAAGATTTTAGGAAAAGAATTCTGAAAATGAAAAAAAGAAATGATCATCACATTACAGTTTTATGGTTATATTTTGAAAATGTTCACACCTTTTTAATTCCACAACAAAATTTTAAAAATAAAAAAAGAAGAAAGATTGATTAAAGAAAAATATTTCTAATCAACATATTAGGAATAAAACAAAAGAAAGTCCAAAGAAAATAGGAGGAAGGGATTTTTTAAAAATCAGACATAATCATCCACAGTTTCACATAATGGTGGTCTCTAGCTCTATGATCTGTACGTGCACATGACATACTTTGGCCAGCTTCATTCCCCGCTGCCTCCTCTTCCTCTCTCTCCTCCCTTCCCCGTCTCCTTCCTCTCCTTTACTGCTCTCCCAAAGGAAGGGATTTAAAAACATGATAAAAACAGAAATTGATGAGTCAGAAAATGAGATGGAGGCCATCCCTACAACGCAAAGTCGGGACGAGAAGATCTTTTCATTAATTTGCTCAAGAAAAACGAAGGGCAGGCACATACTGTGTTCCAGACACCGTGCTGGGCACCAGGGCCACAGAGGTGAGCCAAGCCCACGGCCCTGCGCTCCTGGGGTTTCCAGCCTCGTAACAGAAGCAGATGAACAGGAAACGCAGTGCATCCCGGCTCTGAACCAGCAGGGAAGCAGGGGGCACTGTGGGGGCCCAGAGCGGGGCCCTGTGACCTGTTTTGAGCAAACATGGAAGATGGATGGGGTTGTGCTAAGACTGTTCCGGCCCTAAGACACACTATGTGCCAGCCTCGGACACAGGAGGAGTTGTGCCAAGGGAATGCGCGTGTTCCTGGGGCTTACTGAGTGCTCCCAACAGCTCTGTGAGGTCAGGATCCTGTCATCTCTGTTTTATAGCTGAGGGAATGGAGGCCCAGAGAGGGTCATTAACTTGCCCCAGGTACCTCAGCCAGAAAGTCAGGGAGCTGAGATCCGACCAGACGTCTTCGCCTGGGTTCCCGGAACACAAGGGTGGAGGCCGAGCACCCATTCTTTATGGGGAGGCACAGTAGCGGGTGGCAAGAGTGGGTGGGGAGAGGGCAGGCAGAGGCGGGGAGAAAGAAACGTAAAGTAAGACGTTTCAGAACTGGCCAGGCGCCGGGTCACCCGGGGTGGCGGGGCACAAGCTGTGCGGAACTTCTGTCCCTGGTGTGTGGCTCCCTCCTCTCCCGTGACTGTCAATGTCTCCCGCTTGCTTCCCCCCGGGGGAGCTAGCCTGGGCTCTAGGGGTGCTGCTTTCCGGGACCAAGGGTGGTACCAGAACCCGAGCCTCCCTCAGCTGGGCTGGACCCTCCGTTGCAGCTTGGCAGGCTCCACGGAGGCTGGGCCAGAGGCTGGTCCTCACCTGGGGAGACTGAGGCCAAGGTGGAGGGGGCTCTCCAAGACCAGGATGGGACAGGTGGGCATGAGCCAACCCAGGAAGGTGCAGACCTGGGTCTGGGGCCCTGGGCCTGTCAGATTCTGGAACTCAGGCACGAGAGGCTGGAGCTGAGGCTGGGTGGGTGGAGGCTGGAGCTGAAGCTGGGCAGGTGGAGGCTGGAGCTGAGGCTGGGCAGGTGGAGGCTGGAGCTGAGGCTGGGCAGGTGGAGGCTGGAGCTGAGGCTGGGCAGGTGGAGGCTGGAGCTGAGGCTGGCGGGAGGTGGCAAGGGCCAAAGTGCAGAGGCCTGTGCGGCTCCCTGGAGCTGTGGGCCTTGACTGCAGGGGGTGGGGGCTGCGGGAGGACCCCAAAGGCCCGCCCGGGCGGACGGCTGGTGCTGGGCAAGCCACACTCCCCGCAGGAGGGGGCCAGGGACCTGTGATTGGAGGCCGTCACTGTCCCACTCACGTCCCCTCCCTCCTCCCCCAGGTCCAGAAGTGGCAGCAGTGCCCGTGACGCCCGCAGCGCACATTCTTCAGTGTGACATGGCACGTCGCTGGGGGAGTGGAGGGTGACGGAGCGCCGTCCCGGGCGGTAATGGCTCCGGCGCCGGGAGGAAGATCACATAAATAACGTCCCATTAGAGGTGCGGAGCCGCTCTGCCGGGGCCTTGTTTTGCTGCGACATTATGGCGCCGTAAACAAGCCATCACTCTCCGGTCCCCCTGTGGCTGGGGCGCAAGGAAGGTGACCGGCCGCAGAGGCAGCAGGACAGGGACATGGACGCACTGCCCCCAGCAGCGAGGCCCTCCCTGTCCTCAGGTCCTGGCCCGTGCCAGGCCGTCCTCGCCACCCAGAGGGCTCCCCAGCCTGTCCCCAGCCTGTCCCCAGCCTGTCCCCAGCCTGTCCTCTCCCCCAAGGCCACCCTCCAGGTCTGCTGGGCCTCAGGCCCGGGTGCCAGGGTCCTCGCTCCGTCCTGACCCGGCCAGGACACGCCTGTGGGGTCCTGGGGCCCGTTGAGCCTCAGAGTCCCCTGTGCGAGGCGGGGACGAGGCACCCTGTGGGCTCCCGGTGAGGACCGCCATCTGCCGGCTCCTCTTGTCCCCTCCACTTTGGACGGGGAAACGGAGTCCCCTTTCCCTCGGGGACAGTCCTGTCCCTCCTGGCCTGGGCTTTGTGGACGCAGTTTTCCCGGCTGCTCGGGATGACCTGGAGGAGGTGAGGCTCGGGAATGTGGGGCCAGGGCTCTAGTTCCACTCCAACACGGGGCGGGACGCCGCTGGACACTGGGCCGCACGACCTCGGGAGAGCCCCCCCCCCCGGGCCTCTTTTCACCCAAGGGCAAACCCAAGGTTAAACACAAGGTTCAACAAAAGGACAGATGTGGTCGCTCCGGCTCCGCTCCAGGGTCCGGGGCCAGTACCCCGACCCTCCACCTCAGGAGGAGGACTCTGGGGTGGGATCCGTGACATCAGGCTGGGACCCTGCTCTGCTGGGTGGCCTCAGGCAAGAACGGGGCATCTCGGCCTCTCGGTTCCTCTGTGTGCAGAGTCGGGGTGAGGAGCCCATTTTCAGGGCAGGTTGATGACTTGGTGAAATCACTAAGTGGAGGTGTTTGCTGAGCACTTATTACGTCCCAGGAGCTACGCACCGGGAGGCAGCAGGAGTAAGTGGATGCTGCCCCCGCTCCTCCCCGGAACCCATGTCTTAGTGACAGACAAGGGGCGGCCCTCACTGACGTGACAGATGATCACCCCTGTGACGTCCTGAAGAAACACTGAGACGGAGCCGCGGAGACGGGGACTACGGCGCCCCTCAGGGGGGAGGGCTTCCTGGAGGGGGCACAGGGGGGATCTGCTTCTCTTCCTGCTGCTATGAAGTCAGTGGCTCAAACCGCTCGGTCGAGTAGGGTGACGGCCTCCTGAGGTCTGGGTCAGACGGTGCGGAGGCTGGAGCAGCTGGGGCCACCGGGCGCCTCTCGCCCTCTCCACCTGGACCCTCTGCCTGTGGTCACTGCACAGGGGCCACCTGGAGCATGGCTCCTGGGGACAGTCCTGCTGTCCCCCTGGTGGCTAGGCCCGCAGAGCCAGTGTCCTTGGCCTGGCCTCAGGAGAGTTCCAGGGTCACCTCCACTCATCACCTGCCCCAAATCAAGGGATGAAGACCCCGAGGTCCCGCGTCTCCCCGGGAGGAGTGTCGAGGTCGTGTGACACGCAGGACCTGGAGGACGAGGGGGGTCGTCGTGATCATCTTTGAAAAACGCAACCTGCCACTGGGCACGGGGTCGCACGCCGGGAACCCCAACCACTTAGGAGGCTGAGGAAGGAGGATCGTCAGTTTGAGGCCAGCCTCAGCGACGTATCAAGAACCTGTCTCCAAGTACAGAATAAAAAGGGCTGGGGAGGTAGCGCAGGGTAGAGCACCGGGCTCAACCCCTCAATTCAGGAAACAAGGACAAAGTGTCTCCCCGAAGGTGAAGGGCTTAACCGGGGGACGGAGGGGGAGAGGTCCGCAGGAGGAGAGCTGGGGGAGGCTCCGTGGAGGAGAACACCCCCCTCAGGCCTGGGGAAGCACTAGGGACAGAGCAGTGAGTGAGACCAAAGCCAGGCCACCTGGAGTCACCTTCTGGGAGAGAGGACAGAAAACACTCACTAGCACCGTCTCTGAGGGCTGCAGCAGGTGCTGGGAGGGAGATCCCCGCGGCTGGGCCGGTGCTGGGCCCAGGGAGGCCGGGCTGGCGGGACCTGGCTGAGCAGGTCACCCTGTGCTGGGGTCTGCGGTGGGGGAGAGCTGGCAGAGAGCACTCGCCCCGGAGTGAGCGGCACGTGCAAAGGCCAAGGGGTGGCGGCGTGGTTGGGCTCCGTGAGCTGGGGGTGGGCCAGCGTGGCCTGATGACAGGCTGGGGGGGAGGCCACATCTTGCACGGCTCGGCAGGGAGCTTGGCTTCATCTCTGAGGGTGACAGGAAGTCAGCGGAGGGTTTAAGCCAGGACTGATGTGACTTGGTTTCGAAATAAAGACCTTCCGGCTGCTGCAGCGGTGGGTGCTGCCGATAACGCCTGGCTTCTGTCCCTGGTGCTGTGACAGATGTGCTGTGGGACCGTGGCCACTTCACTTCTCTGAAATGTGGAGAATGGAGTTTAGAAGGGGCAGGAAAGGAAGCGGGAAGCCAGGGAAAGAGACTGCGGCATCATCTGAGCCAGAGAAGATGGGGTGTCCCCATGAGAAATGGGAAGGGTCCCAGCAGATTGGGAGGTGGTACTGACAGAACCTCAGGATCGGTGGGGGAGCGTGAGAAGGAGGAGAAGAAAGTGGCCCCCACATTTCTGGCAAAGTCATATCCCATTTAATAGCTCAGAGTAGTTAAGTGACTAGCCAGTGGTCACACAGCACATTCATGGTACCAAGAACAGAAGCCAGAAGCCAGCATCGTGCCCCGAATTCACCTCCACCCTCTGGGCCAATCCGGGGCCTGGGAAGCTGCTGCCCTCGGTCTTGGGCCCTCCCTCGGGGTCTCCTCCTCCCCGTCTCCCCCCCCCCCACCTCTTTCCTCTGAGGATGCTGCAGCCCGGCTGGCGCAGAGCAGGTGCGCTGGCCAAGCTGTCTGCGTGATGAACAGCCTCCCTTGGCCGAGCAGATAACGGTACACACACAGGTCAGGGGGGGCCGTGTAGCCCATCCATCAGGCGGGCGCGGGCGGGGGCTGCACACCCTGGTGCCTGTTATCTGCCACAAATGTGTTTTCCCCCAAGGTTAACAGGAAGAGTGACAGCCCGGCGCCCGACATCCGCAGGCCGCGCTCACGGAGCCAGACAGGCCTCCCGCGGCTCCCTCGGCTCCCGCCGGCCTTCCCCGGAGCGCGGCCGGCCTCCCAGGCACAGAGTGGCTCCCGGCAGACGCTCAGACCTGCATCTTTGAGACTTGGATGTGCAGAGTCCCGCATTCCCTGAGCTAGGAGACATGGTGGACAGAAGCCTGGACTCTGGGCCCATCTAGCGGGCTCGGGTTCAAATCCCAATTCCGCCACTTCTTCACTGTGTGATCTAAAGCAAATAGCCTAACGTCTCTGTGCCTTAGTGGGTGGTAATAATGTCCACAGCCCAGGGAGGCTGTGGGACTGAAAGGGCTCGATCCGTGCCGGGCACCAGGTCTGAGGGCTCCTGAAGACACAGGGCCTGACCTTCTAGGCCTTAGGGACGCAGGACCCGGAGCCTGTGAACCTTCTTTGGGTCTGGAGTCCAGGATTTTGCTGTTTTAGACTATAACAGCCTCGCCTTCAGGGGAGGTGTCGGGGCAGGAGAAGTGCTGGGGGACTTGAGCACTGTGATCCCTGTCCCCTGGCCCACGGGGTTCACAGGCCGTGGACAGTTCTCAGTGGTAGCTAAGGCGTCCGCGAATGCAGCGCCAGACCCGGTTCCCACAGTGTCGCCCCACCCCAGGGCCCTGAGAGCGACAGCACCGCCCCTCGCAGACCCTGAGAGAAAGTCGACCTCCCCCCACCCGCCCATCCGTCGGTCCGTCCACCCATCCGTCCACCCATCCATCAGTCCATCTTTCTGTCCATCCATCCGTTCATCCATCCATACATACAGACGTTCATCTATCTGTCCATCCATCTGTTTATCTGTCCATTCACCCATTTATCTGTCCATCCATCCATCCATCCATCTGTCCATCCATTCATCCATCCATCTGTCCATTCGTCCATCCATCCACCCGTCCATCCATCCATACATCTGTCCATCCATCCATCCATTAATCCATCTGTCCATCCATCCACCCGTCCATCCATTCATCCATCTGTCCATCCGTCTGTTTGTCCCCCCATCCATCGCCCCTGCCCTGGTGTCTGGCCGGCCGTCCACTCTCTGTGTGTCCATCCACCCGCCCCTCTCCGCCCCCTCTGTCTGCCCCTCTGCTGTCCCTCTTCTCTCCTCCTCCTCCCTCCATTCTCTCGTCCCTCCGTCCGTCCGTTCACCCAGCACCTCCTGAGCCGGTGACATGAAGGAGTGGCCTAGGGTGGGGCTCAGTCCCCGCCTCCCCGCAGGGGACACAGCCCATGGCCCTCGCAGGACGGCGGGGCCTGGGGAGGGACAGCAGGTCGCCTTCTGCTGGGGCCTCCAGGGCGGCTTCGTGGGGAGGCGACGTTTGGTCAGGAACCTGAAGGACCCTGTGGCCGCGTGTCTAGGGAACCTAGAGGAGATGTCGGGGGACCTTGAAGGCCATCTGGTCCAACTGGGGGACCAGCGCTAGGGCGCCGTCCTTGCCTGTCCTTGCTCCCCAGGCCGGGAGCTCGCTAGGGGACGGGGAGAGGGCGACTTGAGGAGCGTAAAGGCACGAGGACCCTGTTCGTCATCCTCCCAGCTCCCAGGACACACCTGTCCCTGTTCCCTGGGGGCCGTGGCCCTGACCCCCTGGCTGCCGGTCCCAGCTCTCACTTTCCCGAGACCCACTCTGCCCGTCTGCAGATGGGGAGGGCCGAGGGCTGCCCAGGACTGGGCCGGGCTGAGTGGGCAGGCCGTCCGGGAGGCCTGGGGAGCTCTGACTCGCGGCTGCGGTCACTGTTTTAGGAGACGGTGTCCGTCAGGGCGACACTGGGCAGCTCAGGGAAGGCGCTACGGTGGTTGGGGAGAGTTGGAAGGGGACACTTGGGAAGAAAGCGCCTCCTGAGATCACCACAGTGGGGAGACCTACAGGTGCCACCCTCTGGCTGACTCTCCCAGGAGTGACCACTGGACAACCAGTGCCCAGCGTGCGAGCAAGAGGAGATGGGGACAGGACTCCAGGCTGGAGGGGCAAAGCGGAGGTGGTGCTCCAAGAGCCCGGAGCTGGCGCCGCAGAGAGAGGGGGTGTCTTCGAGGACCAGGGAGAGACGCAGAGTGGACCCACTGCGCTGAGCCTGGAAGGCCGACCCTGACCACGGGCCGTCGGGCTTGCGGAGCCAGAGGACCGGCCGCAGGTCCTTCCTCCAGCCACTCCCCGACACAGGGTCGCCTCGCTGAAGACCGGGAGCCACGAGGTGGCCACCAGCCCGGGCTCTGCGCCAGACACGGTCCCCTCAGCTCTGACACGGGCCTGGAAGGGCCCAGGATCACCTGATCCCGCATTCCGTCCACCACATCCTTTGGGGTGTCCGGCTCTGGGGTGCTGGGGGCAGGACGGGGTGGTGGCTGCCCTGGGGAGCCCACCTCCTGGGGAACAGGGGCCCCGGGTGATGAGTCATGGACGCCGTGGGCCTGGCACTGTGCCTGGGGTGGAGCGGGCTCAACCAGTGTCACCCTCAAAGTCTCCGAGGAGTCCTGCCACCGCCTTCTCCAACGCGGGGCTTCCCAGCAGACGTGCCCTGGCACCCTCCCCTCGCCTCCCGCGGGCCCGTCCCACGCTGACCTCTCCCGGGTCCACGGACGACGACTCGAAGTGTGCCAGGCTGGTGGACGCGGCTACACTCTGACCCTCGGAGACCAGAGACACAGACGTCGAGGACCTTGACGGAGGGGACCTGAGCAGGGCTTCGGGAAACCAGAGCAGCCCAACCCTGGCTTCTCCCCCCACGGCCTCGCTCTGCCCCGAGGGTGGGCCGCAGAGTCCACTTGGGGGAGTCTCTCTGCAAACCCGGGGGCCATCCATCACCCACTCAGTGGACCTTGTGGTGGCTTCCCTCCTTCCGTACTGCCCGCCCGGCCCTGGGGACACAGGTCGTTCCTGAGGGTTGCGCCGGCCGAGGAGATGCCGTCTCTGGGCACCCGGGGAGAGGGGTCCCCAAGCTGCGTGTGGAAACGGGGTCAGGAAAGGGGACCCGAGGCACAGGTGTTCCAGGAGCATCCCGACCGTGGCCTTGACCCCTCGGAGTTGACCTCGTGGCTAAGAAGAGGGAAGAGGTGGATGAAGGTGCTCGGTGACCACTTCCTTCTGGTGTTGGGTTTGGGGACCACGGAAGGAGTGCCGGGCAGGTGTCAGGAGCCCTGGAGCAGGGCCGACCCCTCACCCTGCGCTGTGTGACCTTGAGGAACGCACTGTCCTGCTCTGAGCCTCAGCTGTCTCAAACGACGCCCTGGGCTCAGCTCAGCTCTCCGGGAGGCCACACGGGGTGGAGGACTCGCTCTGTAAACTGTTAAGCGCTGTGTGCGCCGCGCCGACCGCGAATCTGCAGCGCGTTGGCTCCGCGTCTGAGCTCAGGCCCGGATCACAGTCGGGGCGGGAGGAACTGAAAGCCAAATGAGTCCGCCACCTTTTGAGCTCTGTGGCTTAGGCTCTGGAAGTCATCTGGGTCCTCCCGATGTCCCTCATTAAAATGCCAACACCCTGGCAGGTGTGGATCGGCGTCAGCTGAAACCTCAGTGAGCGCCGCACTTCTGCGAGCGGTTCACACCTTTAGTTGGCAGCTGAGTCCTCCGTGGGGCCACCTGACATTCACCTCGGAGAAGGACCTTCAGGAAGGGTGGGCAGGGGGTGGCCGGAGCAGAAGGAGAGACATCTCTGACCCCTGTCCCCCTGCCTCTCTGCCGGGATGAGCCCCCACAGTCGCAGCCTGGGCCGTCTCTGCCCCCTCCCCAGCTGGGAGGTCCCGGCAAGCTGTGCCCTCGGTGCCTCAGTTTCCCTTTCTATCAAATGGGGGTCCCTGAGCGTACCTTCTGCAGTCACCAGGCCCAATGCCATGTCCCCAGACTCTGCATCTGCAGATGGTGTGAGAACATCTTTCACTGTGAAGACCTTTCTACCTGTCAGCTTCAGCACAGTTACGCTGCGGTAACGAGTGACCCCCCAAGTCTCAAAGGTCTCCACACGCCACCTGCTGACCCTGATGGCGTGGATTCCCCTCCCCACCTCGGATCCCAGAACACGCTCCAGGGGCGGCCCCTGCCTGCAGCGTCCAGTCGCCTGGCCACAGGAAGAAAAGGCAGGAGCCCACGAGGCCACGGGTCTGATGGCTTTGGGTGACACAGAGGGAGAAGTAGAGCCAGCTGGGCTCATTAATCGAGGACAGGTAACGGTGGCCACGTAGGACGTTGGGGACAGCAGGGCTCGGTTGACGGCGCGTGACACTCCTCACACCTCACCAGGTGTCCTTTGGCTGGCAGCCCCCTCCTCATTCAGTCCATGCCCACTTATTGAGCACCTACTGTATGCCAGGCCCCAGTGGGCGCTCTGGACACGGTGGCGGCTACACTCTGTAGGCACAGACCCTCCCTGGAGCAGCTCACAGCCTTGTGGAGGTGCCAAGGAGACAGTCACCCGCAAGTGGCCAGAGACCCCAGCCACCAGCCGGAATTCTCGTCCCTAGAGGGGGCTGGCATCCAGCGGCTTCCACGGGCCGTTGGTGGGGACAACCTTACACCCTGGGCTCCTGACTACCCAAGGAACCCCTGTGGGCCAGGCTGGCACTGTGCATGAGCGTGGGCATGGGGGCCGGTGGCAAAGTGACAGTGCCACACACCCTCCCGGGGACCTCGTCCAGGGCCAAGATTGGTTGTGGGGGGGGTTGGAGAATCCTCTGCTTTTCTATTAAAAATTGATAGGAGGATGGGGGTGGGGCAAGCGGGGACCGTTTAGGATGACAAAGACGTTCATTTTCTTGATCTTGGAGATGGTGGCCCTGGGGGGTCTAAGTTTCAGAACTCATTCGATGTGCTCTTCAAATGGGCGCCTTTTCCACATGCCAATCAGACCTCCATCAAGTCAATTTAAAATACAACAAAAACAGAGCAACAAGAAAGTCAGGATTCTTTTCAGAAAGGCCTCAGAGAGGTTGAGTGACTTTCCCCAAATCACACAGGGACAGAGGGGAGGAGGAGGAAATGAGACCCAGTGATGCTCGACCCTAGAATCCGTGCCGTGAACTGTGATTGATACGTGCACTTCTTTATCTATGCACAAAACTGCCTTCCTGTTCCAAAACCAACACTGTCAATTAACTAAATATCTAGTTCAGCAAATAATAATGATAAAAGGTCCAGAGTTAGAAAGGACTTAGGGGCCCAGCATTCTGCCTCCTTCTCCCCTGTCCCCTGACCCACAGAGACGGCCTCGGCTTTGCTTTCGTTGACCTCTGGCCCCTGAGGGCCACCTGGACCCCGCTACCCACTCTGTGTGATCGGCCTCCCTTGCCTCTGCCTGACCCTCCTTCCTGCTGTGGCCCTGGGGCTTCTGGGGCTCTGCCCGCCTCGCTGTGCCCGGCTGTCCTCCCCGGGCTGTCCTGCGGGTCACTCTCCCAGTCTGCAGGGCTGGGAGGGGCTCTTTGATGGGAGCGGAGACAGGTTCTAATTATTTATTTCCTTATTTGCTTGTTGTTTGGGCACCAGGGATTGGACCCAGGGGCGCGTGAGCACGGAGCCACATCCCCTGACTTTTTTTTTTTAATTTGAGGGAGGGTCTCACTAAGTTGCTTTGGTTCTCGCTAAATTGCTGAGGCTGGCCTCAAACTTGCCATCCTCCTGCCTTGGCCTCCCAAGCCACTAGGATCACAGGCGTGCACACCGCACTTGGGCCCTAGTTCTTTCCCTTTATAGATGAAGCCAGAGAGCCGAGATGAAGCTTCACACAGGAAGCTCAGAGAGGGACGGGGCCTGCCTAAGGTCACACAGTTTGCAGGAGCTGCAGCCTGGTGCCACCCGCTGTCTGATTCCAGACCCGGGGCCCTGACTGGTGGGGATGGGGGGATGGGGGGACAAGGGGGGATGGGGCAAGGGGTGGGGGGCCCCCTCAGAGCCCCTCATTCCACATGCGCTTGGGCTCCGTCAACGGCTGAGCACACCGAGTCCCGGAAGGGCCCTGCAGCTGGGCTCTTGCCGAGCGACTGCAGACCACATTTTTCTTAATCTAAATTGAAAACTGCTCAAGTAGAAAAATCATTTCTCTGCTTCATCTCAGAAAGGGAAAGAGGAGGGGAGGGGCCCGGAGGCCGCGTGGCCACAGAAGCGGCTCCTGCCTGGCCCAGCCGGCACTGGAGGGGCCCAGCCCTGGCCGTCCCCTGCCCAGGGCCCCAGGGCTGAGCCCACGGCCACAGGGCAGCCAGGGACAGGACCGGAGCCCACCGCGGCTGGACAATAAAGCACCATCAGCTATGACTCCTGTCCTGAGGGCTGCCCCCCATTCCTTCCTTTCTCCACAAACATTTATGGAGCTCCTGCTGCATACACGTCCGGCAGCAGTCCAAAAGCTGGGGAGAGAGCAGCCCCTGCCCGGGGGCCTGTGGTGGGAGGAGAGAAGGAGCCAGGTGGGCTCCAGGTGCGGACGGTGGGCGGAGCGACTGCTCCTCAGCAGGGTGGCCGCGGGCTGGGTGCTGGAGGAGGTGCTGCTTCAGCAGGGGGTGTGGCTAGGAGTTGCTGGGCAGAGGCAGAAGTGGTCAGTGGGGGAGTAGGGAGCCCCTCAGCACAGAGGGGGGCCCTGGAAAGAGCAGGGCCTGAGCCAGGCTGATTGTGTTCAAATCTCAGTTCTGCCACTAGCCAGCTGTGTGATGTTGGACAAGTTAACTAACCTTTCTGGGCTTTATCAACACAAGGCTATTGTGAGGAAAAAACAAATGGGTTTTTATAAATGTAATACGTTTCAAACAGTGCCAGGAACATGCAGTTTAAAACCCTGACAGTACAAAGGCCCTGGGGCAGGGTATTGCAAGGCAAGTTATGAGGAAAGGTGTGTAAGCAAGGTTTAGCACAAGGCAAACACAACCCTGGTCCATGCTGTAGGAATCCCCAGAGTCCAGCAAAAAGGCTTACACCCTGTGTCTGCCAGGTCATCACAGCAAACCTGGGCTGCACTTTATACCTGTCTCTTACACAATCCTCACACTCCAGGGATGTAGCTGTGGTGTAGCTCAGTTTGCTTTACAGATGAGCAAACTGAGGCCCAGAGAGTTCAAGTGACTCATCCTAGGTCACACAGCTGGAGTTGGGCCCAGGTTTGGCAAATCCCTTGCCACTGTGCCTCGGTTCTGGGACACTACAGAATGGTATCTGTGTCCAGCTTGGGCCATTTGTTGAGCTCATACTACGTGTTGGATCCTGTTCATGTCACACAGGAAGCAACGTATAGGTTGAGCCCAGGTAGCGTAGTCATATAAACTTTGCCTAAACTAAAATATCTGGGTCAGTGAAAGGGGCACTACTTATATTTACACAAGGACAATAGGTGTAAAATGGGACCCAGAGTCACCCCAGCATAGGGACGGTGATGCCCCCAAGCATGGGGTCAGGTAGACCTGCCTAACTGTGTGCCCTTGGGCAAGTCACTTAACCTCTCTGGTCCTCAGTTTTCCCACATGGGGGTACCAGTTCCTACCTCCCAGGGTCCCAAGGGCTAACTGAGGTATAGGGCGGCAGGCACAGAGCACGGCATCTGTGCTGGAGAAGACCTTCAGTAAACGTCGACCTTAGTGATGAACACGCCATCTGTCTGTCTGTCTATCCATCTCCCTGTCAGATGTTTTCCCTCCATTTCCGGCCCCCTGACTTTCTGCATTCAGGTCTGATCTGATTTGCTGTGTGTCCTGGGGCAAGCCCCTTCCAGTCTCTGGGCCTAGTCTCACCACCAGCCTGGAATGACTTGGCGGAGCCGCTGGGGCCACCTCTCCCCCCTTCCTCCTCCCCAGCTGGCCTTCCTGCCGCCGTCCATCCCCAGACTCATTTTACAGGTCAGTTCCCTTTAATTAGCGCAGCTCCGAGCCTTTTCCCTCTCAAAATGGAATCCGCAGGTTCACACAAACCTCATTAACCTCCCTCTCCCCGCGGCCTGCAGGGGCCCGCCTTGGGCTGGCTGTCACCTCGCGGCGGCCTGGGGCAGGGCTGGGCGGAGGGTACGGTTTGCTGGTTCCAGACACTTGTCTGGCCCGAGCGCCCAGCCCGCCCAGGCCTGGCACCGGGTCAGGGGGACAGGGCCCTTGGGCACTTTAATTTGGAAACCTGCGGGGACCGAGGGACAGGGCGCAGAGGGGCACGGCGGCTGCAGGTGAATTAATATGTCACTTGTCGCTGGCGGCTCTGGCTCTTTCCTCCATTATTTCCCGACTTGAAGGAGCCACTGCCTTCCCGGTCACCGTCCCCATTCTCAGCCTGGGACATGCGCCCTGTCGCTCTGGGACAGCGGGGGCCCAGTGGCAGGCTCTGGGGACAGCCCCCGAGCAGCCTTGGAACGGGGCTTCCCCGGGGGCCTGGGGTCCCGGGGTCCCAGTGTGTCCCCCCGCAGGGCCCTGGGCAAGCCGTGGGCCTCTAAGCCCGACTTCCTCGTCCATCTCATGGAGCTTGAGCACGTCACCCGCTCCCTGAACCAGGCGGCGGTGCTCCTGCTGTGGCTGTGGGGGACAGTCGTCCAACCCAAGACCGGGATGCAGAGGCTCCCGGCAGCTTGCTCTGTGACTGCGCCAAACTGGAAAAACCCCGAGGCCCAGCAACTGGTGAGTTATTTGTCAAGGTCCCTCCATCGGGAATACTACTCGGCAGTGAAAAGAACCAAACATCCCCGAAAGCATGGATGAGCCTCAAAAACATTCTTCTAAGTGAATCAAGGGGACCCCAAGGGGCTGAATGCTGGATGATTCCATCCCATGTCAGTGTGAAAAAGGCCAAGCAATAGGCAGGTCTGGAAATGGAACCAGTGGGTGCCAGGAGCCGGGGTTAGGGGCCAGGGCTCACTGCAGAGGGGTGCAGAAATGTGGACACGCCCGCGTACATGGGTGGCCTCCACAGCGAGGTGCGCCCACCGGGACCTGCATCTGGGGCACCCCCAGTCCCCCCGGGGCTGCAGCCCCTCCTTCTCCACCCACAGACACCCTGGGCCAGGTCTGGCATCTCGGTCAGCGATCACCCAGACGGTGACTTTCGGGGTTCAGCTGGTGACTGAAGTCAGCTTTTGAGAACACAAGTCGGATCGTGCTCTTTCTAGTCTCCCCGGGGTTCTCCCTGCCAGGCCAAGGCGGGTCTGGCCTGCGGCTGGTGCTGGGCCCTGCGTGGGCTCAGCTCCCGTGGCCGAGTCCTTCCACGAGCGTCAGCTTCCAGCCGAGACCCGGCTTCTCACAGGTCTTCTCATTTACTCCTCAAAATCACTTGGCAGGGGACGCGGTGACATCAGCCCTCCCCAACCAACGTGCTGCGTCGTGCTGATCTCCTTGCCCAGGGCAATCCTGGCTGAGCTGGGAGCTGTCACCTCCTCCTCCCACCTCCCAAGGCCACAGAGCCGGCCTTTGGTTCTCGCCCGTCTCTGTGGTGGCCATTGCTGAATTAGAGCTCAGCGTAAGACCTGCAGAGTGGACACGCGTTTTGACTGAGGCCACCCTTAGAATTGTCCCTAGAGCAAGGGCGCGATCTCAGGAGTCCGCCTTTTTTTTTTTTTTGTACTAGGGATTGAACTCAGGGGCCCTCCACCACGGAGCCCCATCCCCAGGCCTCTTTTGTATTTTACTTAGACACAGGGTCTCACTGAGCTGCTTAGTGCCTCGCCATTGCTGAGGCTGGCTTTGAACTCCGATCCTCCTGCCTCAGCCTCCTGAGCTGCTGGGATGACAGATGCCGCCCCAGCGCCCAGCTCAGGAGCCCCCCTTGATGGCCCTTTCCAGGAAGCACCCTCCCCTTCCCCAGGAGATCTGGTCATCGTCCTCATTTCTGTGGCCCCAGCTGGACATGGGCTGGTTTTGAACTCGTCACAGCTGGGTCCCCCTGGGTGCCCTCTTGCCTCCTCCTCCCCTCACTGACACCATCTGGAGGGTCATCGCGTGCTCCCTGGAGCAGAGCTGCTTCCAGTCCCAGCGACGGCTCGTAAAGCTCCTACTAACCGCTTTTGGGTAGTTGCAGGCCCTTCTGTCCCTTGAGTGGGAAATGGTCGGGTCACTGAGTGGATGTGACTGGCCTTGTTAGAATGGTTGTCCCAAATGCCGGAACCTCGTGCATTTTAGGGGCCGGGCAGCCAGAAGGCTGGGTGCTGGCTCCCTGTGCCCCCGCCCCCAGCCTTGCTGAGATGGTTGGTGGCTCAGCCAGCCCTGGGCCCTGAGCTACCCGGCGCCATTAGCAGTCGCTGCAGGGAGAAGAGGTCGAGCCAGCCAGCGGCCGTGCAGACCTCGCATCGGAGCCGGCAGCTGGCGGAGCCCAGAAAGGCTGGGCCATCTTGCATTTTCCCCTCCAGTGAGCTCGGCTCTTAGGGGCAATTAGCCTGCAGCAGAGCGGGGAGCCCAGAATACTAACCAGACCCGCCTGTCCTGGGGCGCTTCCCACCCGCGGAGGCCTCGCCTTGCAGATGGGGTGCCTGGGAGGGGGGGGTGGGGGTGCCCTTCACTACTGCCCCTGGGTCTTTTGTTAGTCTGGGGGAGACAGGAGCAGCACCTGGCGCCCCTCCACCATTACCTCCTCTAGGGACTGGAGGCTCACTGCCCACTCTCCCAGGGCTGCTGCTGCTGCCCTTCACCCGGCGCTTCTCTGCTCGCTGGATGCTGTCGGTCACCGCCCCAAGACACCGCAGCACCGAGCCCTGGAGCCAGACACGGTGACACCACGCACCCCTGACCCGATACCCGGCGCCACTCCTCGTGCACAACCTTGATCTTACTGTAGGAAGGAGCAGGCAGACCCACACCGATGGACGGTCTGCAAACTAAGTGACCAGGACCTTTCACTGGTGTCAAACTCATGAAGGGAAAGTCTGAGGAATCACCGGAGATTGGAGGAGACGGGGCAGTCAGGGGCCACGTAGGATCCCAGACAGGCTTCGGGAACAGGGAAAAGGACGGTGGCGGGAAAACAAACGCAGTCTGAGTTAGCGCTAAGGATGACTTGACCCTGTGAACTGGCTGCTTCAGTAGTCACTCTGTGGTCAGGCGCCATGTTGGCATTAGGAGGAGCTGGGTGATGACTTGGGACTCTCTGTCCTATGTTTTGCAGTTCTTTAAACTTAAGATTCTTTAAAAATAAAAAGTAAAAAAAAAAAAAAGGTGGTATAGATCAGGGTTAGTTAGTTTTTTTTTGTTTTTTTTTTTTTTTTTGTACCAAGGATTGAACTCAGGGGCACTTGACCACGGAGCCCCATCCCCAGCCCTGTTTTGTATTTTATTTAGAGACAGGGGCTCACTGAGTCCCTTAGTGCCTCGCCCTTGCTGAGGCTGGCTTTGAACTCACCATCCTTCTGCCTCAGCCTCCCAAGCCGCTGGGATTACAGGCGTGCGCCACTGTGCCCCACTAGATCAGTGGTTCTTAAACTTTGCTGGGCTGGGGAACTTTCAGATGAGACTTGTGGACCTTTTCTCAGAAGAATGGTTTATTGATTTATTTTCAGATTTTTATTTATTTGATTTGTCGGCAGTACTGGGGATTGAACCCAGAACCTCGTGCATGCTAGGCGAGTGCTCTACCTCTGTGCTACAGGCCCAGCCCAGAATAATGGTTTTCAACACATGAAAAAAAAATGTGCGAGACCTCTGAGAAGACTAATTAACTTAAAGTACAGCTGTCAAAATATTGTCAGGGCCGGGTGTGGCTCAGCGATTAGCATGTGTGAGGCTCTAGGTTTAATTCCCCAGCACGTGTGTGTGTGTACACACACACACACACACACACAGAGTTTAAAATTTCTGAGCGAGTCATCTACCTGCTTCTTTATTAACATATTCACTAACAAGATCTAGCAGTGGGTGTGGGGACCAGTGTAATTTCAAGTCAGCGATGAGCGTAAATAGTATTTCAAGAAATTGGTGACAATGGTAATTTGATAGGAAACTATCTAGGATCGCGGAAGGCAGGGAAGTCACAAATACTGCTAATGCTGCTGCGGCTTGTTGCCTACAGTCATATCAAAGGAAATGAGAAATTTCAGTTAGAGGTTAGTGAAAATAAGAAGATGATTTTTTTCCCCATTCGAGATCACAGACCCCCTGAATTCTATTTGCAGTCTGGCAGTATCTATTAACATCCCTGATGTAAATGTGTATTTATTGAACTGGAAAGAAGCTCATAATATATTAGTAATGGGGGGGAGTGGGTTATAAAACAATATGTACAGTGGGATCCTGCTTCTGTAAATTAAAATGTCCGCGCGTGTGTGCATGATGTATTCCCCCAGGAAGCAGGCCCAGGATGGTCGACCTGGGCCGGCGTCTGGAGACACAACAGCGACAGAGACAGACAGACAGACAGACGTGGTTTTCCCCTTCCCGGAGGACGACAGCGGGAAACATGCAGAGCTCACGACAAAATGTCGAGGGGTGGTCCTTTCTCCAGGCTGATCACTCCCAGGCCCCTGGGTGGCTCCCCACCCAACAGCATTTCCAATCTTTCCACCAGGGTTGTCTCATAGTTCTGCAGGTCAGAAGTGGGACACAGCTCACTGAGCCGAGAGCTGGTGCTGGCCTTGATCTGTCTCTTTGCCTATTCAAGTTTCTGGAGACTCCTGTGTCCTCTTTGGCTCGGGGTGCCCTTCCTGCACTTGGAAGCCAGCAACGTCAGGCCGAGTCCTTCCCATGATGCTATCTCTCTCGACTTCCCTCCAATTCTGTCTTCTCCTTTCAAGTCCCTTGGGATTACACTGGGTCTCCCCAGACCACGCAGGAAACCTCTCTGGTTTAAAAACAGCTCATTAGCACCTTTCGTTCATCTGCGCAGTGCATTCTTTTTGCCATGGAACGTAACACGGTCAGGGTTCTGGGAATTAGGATGTCGATCGACAGCTCTGTGGGGCTGTTATCCTGCCTGTGATTCATCTGTTCAAAGCATGCAATTCAGCCGGGGGTGGTGGCACACGCCTGTAAACCAGAGACTCAGGAGGCTGAGGCAGGAGGATGGCGAGTTCAGTCAGCCTCAGCCACTTGGCAAGGCCCCATGCAATTTAGCAAGACCCTGTGTCTTTAAATAAAATATAAAAAGGGCTGGGGATGTGGCTCAGTGGACCCTGGGTCCAATCCCCTGTACCAAAATATATAAATAAATAAAGTGTGCTGATCAATGGCTTTACTATATTCACAATGTTTTTGGCAATCACCAACACTACCAGCTTTAGAACATTTCATCAATCCCAAAAGAACCTTGCAGCCATTAACAATCGTTCATGACTGGCTTCTTCCACTTTGCTTAAGGTTGTAGCATGTATCAATACTTTATTCCTTTTCATTGCCAAATAATATTTCTCTTTATGTGTCTACCACATTTTATTTATCTGTTCATTAGCTAATAAACATACAAATTGTTCCCACTTTGGGACTCTTATGAGTAATATTCCTGTAAACGCTGTGTACACATTGCTGTGTGAACATGTTTTTACATCTCCTAGGTACCTATCTAAGATAGGAATTGCTGGGTCATGTGCAAACTCTATGTTGAACACTGAGAAGCGCCCACAGTGATTTCCAAAGTGACTGCTTCACTCTATATCCCCACCAGGAGCACACGACAGTTCCAATTTCCCCAAATTCTCATCAACACTTGTTATTATCTTTTGAAAAAAAAAATTATGACCATCCTAGTGGATGTGCAGAGGGATCTTAGGATTTTAGTTTGCATTTCCCTAATGGCTAACGAAGTTGACCATTTTCGTGTGCTTTTAGCCATCTGCATGTCTTCTTCAGAGGGATGTGTATTCAGATATTTCGCCCATTTTACAAATTCAGCCGGTCATTTTATTATTGAGTTGTAAAAGTTCTTTCTATATTCTAGATGCAAGCTCCTTGTCAGATGTATTACTTGCAAGTTACGTCATTTGAATAATCTTCATTATGTCGTTTGCAGCACAAATGGTTTTAGTTTTGATGAAACTAACTTCATCTGCTCTTCTTGGTGCTGTTGTTGGTCCTTATGCTTTGGGAGTGTCTATGAGACTATGACCTCATCCACAGTGATAAAGATTTGCTCCTGTGACCTCTTCTGAGAGTTTTAGAGCTTTCCGTTAGGGCCATGATCCATCTTAAGATGATTTTTGCATATGATGTGAGGCAGGGATCCAGTGTCATTCTTTTGGATGAGCATATTCAGTTGTCCCAGCATCATTTGTGAAAAAGACAATTTTATCATCATTGAAATTTTTGTTGAAAATCAATTGACCACAACCGTAGGAGTTTACTTCTGGACTCCTGTTTCTATTACATTTTTTTTTTTTAAAGAGCTAGGGATTGTAGCTTAGTTTTTTTTTTTTTTTTTAAGAGAGAGTGAGAGAGGAGAGAGAGAGAGAGAGAATTTTTAATATTTATTTTTTAGTTCTCGGCGGACACAACATCTTTGTTGGTATGTGGTGCTGAGGATCGAACCCGGGCCGCACGCATGCCAGGCGAGCACGCTACCACTTGAGCCACATCCCCAGCCCCATGTTTCTATTACATTGGGTTGAATGTTGCTCATATACCACACCATCTCTGTTACTGTGGTTTTATAGTAAGATTTGAAATCAGGAAATGGAACTTCTCTAACTTTGATCCACTTTTACAAGATTGCAGTGTATGTTTGGGACCCTTTGCAATTCCATATGAATTTTAGGATCATTTTGTTATTTTCTGTTTGAAAAACATCCAGGTGGAGTTGTTATAGGAACTTCACTGAACCATAAATCAATCTGGGGAGTATCGCCATCTTAAAGATATTGTTTTGGGATTCATGAACATTGGATACCTTTCCACTCATTTGGTTTTCTTTAAAATTTTCAACCATATCTTGTTGTTTCTATACTTCAAGTTTTGCACTTCTTTTGTTAGATTTTATTTGTAAGGATTTTATTCTTTTTTGATGCTATTATAAATGGAATAGCTTTCTTAACTTCAGTTTTGTATTGTTCATTGTTAGAATACAGAAATACAACTGATTTTGTAAACTGATCTTACATCCTGCAACCTTACTTAACTCATTAATCAGTTACATTTTTTTATTCCTAAAGATTTTCTATATGCAAAAGCATGTAATCTTCAAACAGAGACAGTTTTTACATTTCCCTTTCCAATCAGATGCCTTTTATTTCAGTTTCTTGCCTAATTGATGTGGCCAAGACCTCTAGTACAACATTGAATAGAAGTGGTGAGAGTAGAGAAGCTTGTCTTGTTCCTGATCTTAGGAGGAAAATGCATTTGGTCACATTTAAATATGTTAAATGTATTTTTTTGTAGATGACCTTTATCAGATTGAGAAAGTTCCTTTATATTTCTTGTTTATTGAGTGTTTTTTTTAAGTTGCAGTTGGACAAAGTACTTTTACTTTATTGATTTATTTTTATGTGGTGCTGAGGATCAAACCCAGAGCCTCACACGTGCTAGGTGAGTGCTCTACTACTAAGCCACAACCCCAGTCCTTTATTGAGTGTTTTTTTTTTAATCATGAAAGAGTGTTAAATTTTCTCAAATACTTTTCCTGCATCTAATAAAATGATCATGTGGCTTTTGTCCTTTATTTTATTGATTTTTATATGAATGGATTTTTTTACATATTAAACCAACCTTGCATTCCTGGAATACATCTCACTTGGTCATCATATGTTCTTTTTATATGTTGCTAGATTTTCTTTGCTAGTATTTTTAGGATTTTCCCATCTATATTTATGAAAGAAATTGTTTTTTTTTTCCTTTCAATGTCTTTAGCAATCTTTTATTTAAAGCTACAACACACTGTTGGTAGGAATGTTGTTTGATGCCTGCCATTCCCTTCCCGTCAGCCTAGATGTTGGGAGTCCTGGCTTGAACTGGGACCAATGTGAACACATCATACAGTGCAAACTTGAACTTACATGCTCTGGACCTCAGAGTCCTCTTCTGTCATCATGAGATTCCATGATTTTGCATGTAAAATCTTCAGAGGAGTCTTATAGCTGGAATGGACACCCAGTCCAGTGTTATTTTCCTGGGACCAAGTCTGAAAGGGTCTTCATTGTCCTGCTGACAAATAAGATAGATTAGTGTTCTTAAAGCCATGTGTGTCCGTAATAGGGAAACTTGATAAAATGCAGATGCTGATTCAGCAGGTCTAGGGAGGGTCCCAAGATTCTGCATTTCTCACAGGCTCTTGCTGCTGTGATCAATGGACTACTCTGTGAGTGAAAACGAATTCAAATATTTTTTTCCCCAAACTTTGGTCACATAAGAGCCAACCTTGTATTTTATTTTTTTGCTATATTCTTCTTTCATCTGTAAAATTAAAAATCTTTTTCTTTTAATTGACTGGAATTCTATACTGCCTTTGGGCAAAATTTAGACTTCTTCTAGGCAATAATATGCATTAAATACCATGTTTTATTTCTTAGTTATATTTTTTCCTAATCCACCTTAAAATATCTGTTCGATTTTTAAAGAGTTCATCTGTACACCTCCAGGGAGACTCTCAGACACCGCTGGTCCCTCAGCCCCCAGGGGCAAGTGCGGTACTGGGACTCCTAAGAATGTGGTTCTTGCCCTTTAAACACCATCATGCTTTAATTGGACACTTTTGACTTGCATCTCATGATTTTGCCCCATTTTTCTCTGCTGCAATTTGGCCAGCGATTCCTGTCTTTTCCTCTATTATCCACTCTGATTAACTCAGCTGCACCTGTCAGCCTTTATTCCAGCGAGCGGGTGGAGCGAAGCGTGCGGAGAAAGTCATTAAAATGCATGAGCTTGATGGTTTTCACTCTTTCCTGCCCGGAACACAGGGGGCTGAGCCCTGGGACCCTGCCTCTGCACTTCCCTTGGCAGGCCTGGGGCTCTGGCCCGAGGCGAGGATGCCTGTGGAGACCCGCAGGACCAACCTGCAGGTGGTCCTCCCCTGGGGGGAGGCTGCTGGGAGCACAGGCTGCCCAGTGCTCTGATCACCTGTGTGCGTCCACCAGGCTGCCTGACACCATGGCCACAGGGAGCAGGGAGCAGATGGCTTAGTGAATTTTACCTGTGCTCTGCAGAGGGGGCGCTGTGGGGACGGAGCAAGGCTGGTTTTGATAACTTTGATTCCTCTTGTCTTCATCTGTAAAATGGGCATAAATACCCACACAAGCTGGGTACTTACAATGTTTCCTAGTCCTCCTTTCTTTCCTGTCTTCCCAACCTCTTTTCTCTCTCTCTCTCTCTCTCTCTCTCTCTCTCTCTCTCTTTTCGGTACCAGGGATTGAACTCAGGGGCACTCAACCACTGAGCCCGCTCCCCAGCCCTATTCTGTATTTTATTTAGAGACAGAGTCTCACTGAGTTGCTTAGTGCCTCACTGTTGCTGAGGCTGGCTTTGAACTCATGATCCTCCTGCCTCAGCCTCCTGAGCGGCTGGGATTACTTAGAGGCGTGGGATACTGCACCCAGCGGCTCCCGTATCTTCTTTTATTCTTCTTCTCACCTTCCTACCTTCCTAGATGCATCTGACCACAGGCACCCACACTGCCACGCTGGATTGTGGTCAGATCCTAGAGGGACTGGAACATCAGGGGAAGGAGTGCCATCTTCAGCCTAAGGGTGAAAGTGAATTGGTTTCAGGGCTGGGGCTGGGGCTCAGCGGTAGAGCGCTTGCCTTGCATGAGTGAGGCCCTGGGTTCGATCAGCACCACATAAAAATAAGTAAAATAAAGGTTATTTTAAAAAATTATTTAAAAAAAAAAAAGTGAATCGTTGCAGGTTGTGGAGCAGAAAGAAGGTAAGCTGCGAGCCGGGGAGGAACCTGGCAGCAAGATTGGGATGGAGGGGTGAGGGCAGAAGCTAGAGCCAGAGGGCTGAGACACCTGGGGGGTGTCTTGGAGGTCAGGTGACACGAGTGGGGAGCAGAGGCTGCCTCTCTGTCCGGAGTTTGTCTGGGAGAAGCAGCCTCATCTCCACTTTCACCTTGCCCACAAACCCAGCTAAGAGCCCCGCCTCGCTGTGTGACCTCAGAGGACAGCATAACCTCTCTGAGCCAGCAGTGAGCCACCCCAACCTCGGTGACACCTCCTGGCTTCCCAGCAAAGACTCTGCTGGTCCTCAGGCTTCCATCATCCTGCGGGCTGCTCCCCGCCTGGAGATTAATTTGTTTACTCCCTTGCCTGGAGATGAACCGCGAGAACTAATCGTCCATCAGCCTCCGCTCTCCCAACCTCGCACCGCCCCGCCCCGAATGTCCATTTTCTGGCAAAATATGTCCTTGCCACAGCCAAGGCTGCTTGGAAAATGCTAATTTTATCCTCGAATTAAAATTTGTTCCCTGATCCTCGTTTTAATAAAAGCGAAGCGTCCGGAAACATTGCCACAGCACCGAGGAGAAAGAGCCGACATAATTTTA
The DNA here is from genome assembly GCF_045843805.1 of Urocitellus parryii. Taxonomy (NCBI): domain Eukaryota; kingdom Metazoa; phylum Chordata; class Mammalia; order Rodentia; family Sciuridae; genus Urocitellus; species Urocitellus parryii. The sequence goes on from NC_135536.1 coordinate 179,140,285, forward strand.
AAAATGCCTTTAATCACGCTGCCCCGTGGACGGTCTGTCCTCTCGCCCTGACCCCCTCCCCGCCCCCGCCCCCTGAGGCAGCATTTACATTTCTTAATAACCCCTCATTAATATTCATGAGAAGGGTTGGGTAATAATGGCTGAGCGCACTGCACTAATTCAATTTCCACCCGCCTCGGCGTGTTTACTTAATCATCAAGGGACCGGGGTTACTCAATACAATTATTTATTCGAAATGAGATCTGGAGGCATCTGGGCTGGAAACGGGAACCAGGAGCAAAGTGGAAATCCAATTCTCTCTGTCCGGGCCTCCCAGGCGCCTCCTCCTGACTGTCTGCCAAGGCTCCCGGTGCCCAGCGACCTGGAGGACCAACCCGGGGCTGGCGGGCAGCTCCTGGAGGAACAGGCGTGTGCGCTGGCCCAGCGATTGGCCAGCTACACCAGACCTGCCGAGGAGAAGGGGGCCAGAGGTGGCACCTCCCAGGGTGCTGGGGACCCGGCAGACCTGTGCGGGCACCTGGCAGAGACTTGACTTCAGGCCCTGGAGCGGGGAGACTTCCTGAAGAGGGGTCCAGATCATGCCTGCTCACCCTTGACCCTGAGTTTGACCTTCGCCTCCTCTAGGCCCTTGACCCTGAGTTTGACCTTCGCCTCCTCTAGGCCCTTGACCCCTGAGACTAGGTCAGGTTCTCTGATCACACACCTCCTATCACAACCAGGAGGGGCCTGGCCGTAGCACCCTGCCCACTGTAGGGGTCACAGGGTCACCAATAATCACTTTTTCAGGGTCCCTTTCCCAGTCGACCACCAGCTCCAAGGGCGCCAACCCCCTGACTGTCCTGGTCATCCCTGGTCCCCAGCATCTAGCAACGTCCAGTACAGAGTCACTCAGCACGTTTTTGTGGACTGGCTGCCTGATTGCTGAGCCTCCGTTTCCTGACCTGGAAAAGGAAGGTAAGAACATGCACCTTGTCGGAGGCTGTGAGGACCCAGTTTTCAGTGTCAAGAGGGCCCCCAGCATTTCGCCATAGCACGCCAGCTGTCGAGCTCAGTACCTGGCATCTGGTAAACTCTCGGTTAACACACAGCGCTGTTTGGTTGCTGTGGTCATTTCCAGTCGTGGCAGAGTGCACAGGGGTCGACTAAGCAGGCCAGAGCAGACCCGGAGGACCTGGGCTGGGACTTTCCCAAATCACACACCTACTGAGGCCAGACCTCAATCCTGGCTTTGCCTGTCATGTTTGAACTAGATGACCTGGGCAAGGGGCTTAGCTTTCCTGACTCCGTTTCTTCCTCTGTACAACGGAATGATTGTGGGCTCCTAGGAAGATTCAGTCCCTTATGCAACTGAGCCCAGAAACAGACTCACAAATTTAATAAAAAGGGCAACTGTGGTGCAGATGTGGCGGGTAGAATCCAGGCAGTGGGCATGACATCCACCCATCCACCCATCGTCCGTTCATTCAGCATGTCTTCACCAGTCCCTGGCGAGGTTCCTGGCCCAGTACCAGGCCCAGAGGAGCGGAGGAGCAGGAGCCCGGAGCTCCCGCCGGCAGGAGACAGGAGGCAGGAAGGCAAGTTACTGGCCTGTCAGCTAGTGCCCAGCTGGCGGGGGCATGGGATGGTGGCTCCCAGCTCTGTGAGCTAGGAAAGGGAGACTAGAGGGGTGACATTTGGGGCAAGAAGAAGAATTTGGACCAGAAGGAGGGGGAGGAGGGTCCAAAGAAGAGGAACCACCTAGTGATAGAAATTGTTTGTTACCTTGACGAAAGCCTGGTTTTTTGTTTTGTTTTGTTTCAGGACTGGGGATTGGACTCAGGGGCACTCGACCACTGAACCACATCCCCAGCCCTTTTTATTTTGTATTTAGAGACAGGGTCTCACTGAGTGGCTTATCACCTTGCTGTTGCTGAGGCTGGCTTTGAACCCCCAATCCTCCTGTCTCAGCCTCCCAAGCCACTGGGATTACAGGTGTGCACCACCGTGCCTGGCTCGGATACACCTTTTTACATTGTAGTCTTTCCTTACCTGTGCCTTGGCTTTTCTTGGATTTAGTTACCTGAGATTAACTGCCTGAAAATATCAAGTGTGAAATTCCGGAAATAAACAGCTCATAATTAAATAATGGAGCACAATTAAGCGTGGCCTGTCCTGAGCAGGGTGATGAACCCTCCTGCCTTCCCACCCTTTCTCACGAGGACGTGAATCATTCCTTTGTCCAGTGTATCCACACTATATACACTACCTGCCTGTTAGTCACTTGGTAGCCACCTCAGCAAAACAGCTGTGGTGATATTTTGTGTTTGAATTTAAGTAACCCTTATTTTACTTTATAAAAAGTGCAAGAATAGCCCTGCTGGCCACTTTATGACAGCACGATCATAATTGTTCTATTATATCATTAATTCTCATTATTAATCTTTTATTGTGCCTAACATATAAGTTAAACATTATCATGTGAATTTATATGTAGGAGAAAAACCATTTCCTATAAAGTCCAGTACAATCTGTGGTTTCAAGTATCCCCTGGCTTCTCAGAACATAGCCCCGGCAGATAAGAGGGGACTACCACATGCCACCCCTACGACCTGGACTGCAAGTCCTCGGGGCTCACCCAGCTTCTGCACGTCCTTCAAGGTCCAGCCCCAATTGCCCTCTGCCTTCTGACCCCTCCTGGAGCAGCGGGGCTCCTCCCGTGTCCTCCAGTGCTGTGCTCCTCCCCAGCTGCCCACGTAGGGTCACCTGCTCCCCGTCTGTCTCCGGCTCTCCTCCTTCTGCTGCTCTGCTCTGTAGTGCAGGGCCCGGGTTTGGCCAGTGGGGGGCACTTCTCCTCCCGGCCTTGGCCAGCCTCTCCAGCCACGAGAGGCTGTGACCTCCCTGTGTCTCAGCGCCCCTGGAGCTCCATCAGGGACCCCACGTGCTGCCAAGTGACCCTCTCCTGGACAGGCAACTTGACTTCCTTCCTCTGGGCCTCCGGACTCGGGGTGGAGGCAGCCCCCTGCTCTCCCCAGCCTTTGGGCTGCTTCGCCGTCCCCCCTCGTTGTCTTAGAGCCAAGTTCTGTACATCCTCGAGGGCCTCCCGGCTGGACACGGACCCCGACCCCATGGGAGGGGCTCCACCTGGCATCCCTCGAACCCAGAGAGACGGCCCCAAGGTGAGCGAGTGGACCAGCAAGTGAGAGGACTTTGGTGGAGTGACTTTTCTAGTCCAGCCCTCCTGTGGCTCAGCAAAAGCCAGGAAGCCAGAGGAGGCGCTTCCCGCGGCGGGGCGCAGCCATTTGTGTTAAGACAGTAAGCCCCAAGGGAGGTGTGACAGGACAGGGGGCTCTGTGGCCGAGTCCGGCACCCACACTCAGCCACAGGACGGGAGGCAGAGGAGAAGGAGGTCGGGATGAGGAGGCCCCGTTCCAGCCCCAGAACGACAGGGCCAGGCGGGAGGAGCGGGCAGAGCGGGTGATGTAATCATCGCAGACTCATTCACCGATGCCCTTCCCTCCCTTCCTGCCGCCGAGGCACCTGGACCCTCCGGTGCCCGGCCAAGTCCCTTCATGACAGTGTCCTGGGCCCGGCGCTGGGTTGGAAGCACGTCAAGGCCCCCAGCTTGCTGCCAGCTGAGGCCAGGGCGTGGGAGGGGGCCGCTGTTCCCCAGAAGTCAGCTCGGAGGGCTCGGGAGGACCCAAGGGGACTGCAGAGAAGCAAGGGAGTCTGTCGGAGGCTGGGTCCCCCCAAAGCAGCCCCCTGAAACAAGGACTGGGGGCCAGGGAATTTGCTGGGGAAGTGCTCCCAGGAGGCAGAGGGAGAGGCCCGGGGCAGCCAGGTAGGGAAGGAGCAGGTCGCTGCTGGCTCATTGGGGTTCACTCCTGGGCGGGGGGCCGGGGGGCTCTGAACTTCACACAGAATGGACGTCAGAGGCGTTGCCCAGAGGATAGCAGGGCAGGCCACAACCACCAAGTCCTGTTGTCCCAGGAGCTCACCCCAGGTGGGGCCCAGGGACAGACATGAAGTCCCCGGCACCTGGGGCTGGGCCTCAGGCTTCTCCCCGCAATGCCCCCTCTGTGTTGCTCCCTGGTCCTCCTCCCCTCACCCAGGACCCACAGCCTGGGGGCTGCAAGCTCTTCCTAGAGGAGAGCGCTCACCACACGGGCTGCTTGTCTCACCCTGGGCTGAGCAGGGAACAGGGCTTCCCAGACAGCATGGGGGCGGGATGCCGCTGGGGTGCGTGGGGGCTGTGATCCGACTGCAGCTGAGTTCAGAGCTGAGTGAGGGTCGGGGCCTGGGGGCACCCACAACATCCACTGTAGTAGACAGCCCCCGTGTCCTCTAGCCTGGGTCCCCAGGTCCGTGGCCCATCCTTCCTTCCGTCCTTCTTTTCTTGACTCCACAAATGCTTACCAAGGACCTACTAAGTGCCAAGAATTGTGCTAAGTGCTGGGGAAAGTGTGTGAACGAGATGGACATGGCCTTCGACCTCCCCTGCAAATGTACTTGCAAATTCAGAGCGCAGGCAATCAATAGGCACATAGGCAAACAAACCAGGTGCTGTCTGAGTCCCCTTTTCACTGCTGTGACCAAAGACCTGACAAAAACAATTTTAGAGGAAGAAAAGTTTACTTGGGGGCTCCTGGTTTCAGAGGTATCAGTCATGGATGGTGGACTCCATTCCTTGGAACATCGTGGTGGAAGAGTAAGAAGGAGCAAGTGGCTCAAGACATCACACCAAGAAGCAGGAAGAGATTCCACTGACCAGGGGAAAAGTATGCACCCCAAAGGCACGTTCCCCAATGACCCACCTCCTCCAGTCCACTAGCCTGCAGTTCCCCTTGGTTACTCCCTGTCAGGGGATCAATGCACTGATTGGATTAAGGCTCTCAAAACCCAATCGTTTCACCTCTGAACCTTCTTGCGCTGAACCACATGAGCTTTTGGGGAACGTCTCACATCTAAACCATAACAGATGCTTTCAGACATGTCACGTGTTCCAACAGAAAGAAATCGGTATACGTATAATGGGGATCGAAAGTTCAAAGCCAGCGGCAGCAAATTTGCAAGGCCCTAAGCAACTTAACAAGCTCCTATCTCAAAATAATTTTTTTTTCCAAAAGATTTTTTAAAAAGGGCTGGGGATGTGACTCAGTGGCTAAGCATCCCTGGTACCAAAGAAGAAGAAGAAGAGGAGGAGGAGGAGGAGAAGAGGAGGGGGGGCAACAGAGAGAAAATGTGGGGAGGGAAGGGAGAGAAACTACCTTCCACCAGGCTGTGAGTGAGGGTTGCTCTGAGTCAGACCCCTGAGCAGAGCCCGAATGAGGAGACCGAGTGACTGTGCCCATCTCCAGCCACCCATGGCTTCTGATTCAGGGGCTGAAAATCTGAGGTTTCAGCCACTGGTAAAACATAAAACTTTCATTTTTGAGAATCAATGAAAATTTACTAACTTTTTATTTATTTATTTATTTGGGTTTTTTGTTTTGTTTTTTTGTTTTTGTTTTTTAATTTTTGTATTTGGGTACCAGGGATTGAGCTCAGGGGCACTCAACCACTGAGCCACATCCCCAGCCCTATTTTGTATTTTATTAGAGACAGGGTCTCACTGAATTGCTTAGCGCCTTGCTAAATTGCTGAGGCTGGCTTTGAACTCTCAATCCTCCTGCCTCAGCCTCCCAAGCCGCTGGGATTACAGGCTTGCGCCACCACATCCAGCCTACTATAAACTTTCTTTTTTTTTTTTAATGGTGCTGGGGATTGAATCCAGGTCCTTGTGCATATAAGACAAGCACTCTACCAACTGAGCTATAGCCCCAGCTAACTTTTAATTTTGGCCAGTAAAATCTTAAAAAAAAAAAAAAAATCCAACCAACAAAGGCTATTTACTATCACCTTCATTTTGATAATGAAAAGGCACTGAAATACCCCCAACATCAAAAGAGCTAAGCTGGTGACGAAAAAGAGTCCTGCAGGTAAAATAAATTTAACTTTACCAAACACTCCCTTATTTTCATCACTTTGGCCTTGGCCTCTTGAAAACTCCATCAAAGTTGAACTTGAGTACAGGACACATTGTTATCCCCTTTGTCTTCTTGGCTTGGGGACTTGGACAGCCAGAAATAACCGTGAATCTGGCATGAGCATGTCCCTATCCGTGCATTTTTCCATTTGTAAGGTTGGGGTGTAGTTGCTTGAGTTCATCTCTAAGATAAGGACTAGAACGTCAGAGACCTTAGAAAGTCACTGAACAGGCACAGAAAGCGTACAACTCCCTTCAGCCCACACCTTCTCCACCTAGTGAACCCCTCGCCCCCTCTCAAAACCCAGTTCAAACATCCCCTCCCTGGGCTTCTCTCTGCAAAAAGTCACCCATCCTCTCTCTTCCCACAGCGGAGTCTTGGCTTGTATAGTGCACACATCCCCCAAGACTGTGAATTCTTCCTGGTGGGGGAAATTGCTCTTGTGTCTCCCTCCTGGATAAACCATTTTCAACTACCCCTTCAGGGTAAATGTGAATAATGAAGAAATACAAGGAACAGCTGGACACGGCAACTCTCGCCTATAACCCCAGCAATTTGGGAGGCTGAGGCAGGAGGATTGCAAGTTCAAGGCCAGCCTCAGCAACTTAGTGAGAACTGTCTCCAATTTAAAAAAATTAAAAGGGCTGGAGGTGTAGCTGAGCAGCAAAGCCCTCTGAATTCAATTCTCAGTGCCAAAAATAAAAAAGAAGAAAAGGGGAGTGAAGTAATGTTTATCCCCAGTGCACATGTGTTTACGTATTCTCATTTGAAGGCCTTAAGCAATGACTACTGCTCCTTGCCCTGTCCCTGTGTACACAAAACTCTTTCTCTCTGACCCTTCTGCTCTGAGACACTCCCTCCTAAGTCCTTCCCTCCCACAGGCCCTGGCAGCCCGGGGTGGGGATGGGGTTTGCCTGCTCTGTGCAGAAGAAGGTGGGCGTCACTCCCAGGGGCGTGGTTAAGGTCACCCTAAGTTCCCTACTGGCCTGAAAACACAGGGATCATTGAACCAGAGACTCAAGACTGGTTCCAGGACTCAGGCGTTGTCTGCAGCTATAATCCCAGCTACCCAGAAGGCTAAGGTGGGAGGATTGCAAGTTCAAGGCCAGCCTGGACAACTTAATGAGACCCTGTCTCCAAATAAAATGAAAAGGGCTGGGGATGGAGCTCTGTGGCAGAGCACTGGCCTAGCATGCAAGAGCCCTGAGTTCAATCCCCAATACTGGGGGCAGAAACAAAGGTGGGGGAGACAGGGAGTGAGCTGCAGTTTAGTGATGATGGCTGACCCCTGGATGCTGCTTCTCCCTAACATTCTAGAACTCTCAGATTCTCCAAACAAGGAAGTGGCTTCTGCTTTAGGACTTGAACTCCTCGTCACCTTTCCAGGAGCTACCTGGCCTGGGGCCCCCAGCTAGGCCCCTGGGTCTGACACCAGCCTAGAAGAAAGCCCTAGCTTGTCCCTGTCTCAGGAGACCTCATTCGAACTTAATCCAGGTGTTTGGCAAAAGGGGGGCTGCAGGCGCCTGGGGCAGAGAGGATGCCCCCGAGAGCCGCTCCTCTCCCCAGGAGGAGGCAGCTGCTCCCCAGGACCACAGGAGCTTGCCCGCTGGCATCCATGCCAGCCTCTCCCTACTGGCCCCCGCTTTCCTTCTTTCGTTCTCCCAAGCAAGGAGCAATTCACGCGGCCAACTTTACCAGCTCCTCCTTCCTACCAAGCGCTGGGTTAAGCCTTTGACGCCTGTCCCAGGTTAGGGGCTCATAAGCAGAGTTGGGGTACTAAAGAGGAGGGGAAAGCAGGACTGGGTAGAGGGCGAAGTCCAGGGTGATGCAGGTTGAGCAGCTCATCCAGAGCAACTTCCAAAAGGTCGGAGCCAGAGCCAGAACTTGAACCCAAGGGCTGTCCGTGGCCAAAGTTTCATGGTATTTTTATCATCTCGCGGTGTCCTCTGCTCCAGAGACCTATTTTTGTCTGCTTCGTTCATGCAAATGGTAACCCTGGGGAATATCAAGGGTCATTTCCCCCAGGCTTCACCTCCAGAAAGTGCCCTTTGTATCTAGTTCCCTTGTTCCCCATTTTTCCTTAGGAGTCCCCGGCTTTCAGGCCTTGGGGTCCAAGCAAGGCCCCGCCTCTCTCCTGAAGGAAGCACGTGACTCAAGCCGAGCCAATCATGTTCCCCCGGCCCTATGATTGGTTCACAGCCGGCACACGAACCAAGGAGAGCCAATCAGAGTGGATTCCATGGGAGGAGCTGCCAGAGAAATCTCGCTCTTCCTACCTGAACTTGAACCTGCACTTGAACAGTCAGAAAGGGAGCTTCCGGGGTGTTTCAGGTATTCGTCTCTACGTAACAAACCCTCCTAAACCCCAGTTGCCTAAACAACAATGGCTCATTAGTCCTCATGATTCTGTAGGTTGACAAGGTGGGGGTTCCTCCTGGTTCAGCTGGTGTATTTCTCATGGTTGAAATCAGCTCTGGCTGGGCTGCATCCAAGGACAAAGAAGCAAGTGTGTGTGTGTGTGTGTGTGTGTGAGAGAGAGAGAGAGAGAGAGAGAGAGAGAGAGAGAGAGATGGAGATGGGGGGTCAGCAGGGGGAATGGCCTGCTCCAGGTGTAGACAGTAGCAGGTGCTTATTTTGTAGAGAGCTAAAAAATGATAGTAACACCAACTAAAAGTCGATTTGCTTTCTGTCATCAAAGGCTGCCATCTAAACTATGAGGTTCAATCCTCAGTACCACACATACAGAAAAAAAAAATTCTAAGCTGTTAGTGATCAGATACCCCCAGTCCCCTAGGGCAGCTCACCATCTCCCTAGCTGCAAAGGCTTTTCTCAGGGCCTGGAGCTCACAGTGACAATCAGCTGGGATATCTCTGTTCTCCTCCCATAAACTTATTTTCCACGAGGCACCTCATCTTTCAGGTCCTCTGCACAAGGTCCTTCTCTTCAGCAAGGAGGCCGAGCGTCCTTACCGTGTGTTGCAGGGTTCCTAGAGGGAGCAGTCCAGTCATCCAGCACAAGTACACAGGCTCAGCAAGCCTCTTCCTGCCTCACCCGTGCTGATATCACAGGAGACAAAGCAAGTGACAAGCCAAGCTCAACGCAGGAGAGGACTCGAAGGACACAAATCCTGGGAGGCACATGTGGAAGGCCACCGATATCACCATCTACCAGGTGGTGCTAGCCTACCAGGAGAGGAGTCTAGCAGATCCTCGAGCTGCCAGGGTGGACCATGCAAGGTCCCTGAAGGACTCCGACACACTCAAGGTGGTCATTTCAGAAGAGGGTGATTCAGGACTCTTTACAAAGGTGTCAGGAGAGTTTCCGGAACCCAGTGAAAGGAGGTGCAGTTCCTCTAGGCTGGTAATAGTGGGGAGCCTTTACTGCCCCCCTACCCCCGGGACCAGAGGCTGAAGGCCTGGAGGGAATGGTTTCCAGAACCCAGAGAGAGTAGTGGTGACCTGAGAGAGGTTCCTGTCAGGAGCTGGGCCTGGGGATGGGGACTGGCAGGGTGGAGCCTAGGGTACCTCCACTCTCCTCCCTCAAGAGCCCTGCCATTGCTTTCCTCTGGCCAGGGGAGCTGTTGCTGAGCCAGCCATGAAGCCCAGCCTCCCGCCACAGAGCAGGGGACAAAGGCAGAGAGCAGAGAGGCAGAGCCCAGGGGCATGCTCAGCACCCAGGCCCACCCACGGCTCACAGTCCCGTCACTTTACCTCTGAACACAGGAGCTTTTACCATGAACACAGGAGCTTTGGCGGGATACCTTGTCCCCAAACCATAACTTAAGGTAACGGACTCTCTTCTTCCTGAGGCCAATTTGAATTGGTTTCTGTCTCCTGCGACTGGAAGTTCCTTGATGCCCGCGCTCCAGTCCAGGAGCTGGCCTTTGAAGGCAGTGACAGCATCTCGGCCTCAGAAGAGCCTGAGAAGTCAGAGGGCAGTTCCATATGACAGGTGAACAAACAAAGGCTCAGGGACAGCCAGGGCTCAGTCTAGGTCATCGGGCTCACAGTGGCAGAGACGGGATCTGAAGATGGCCCTGTCTCAACCTTCCAGCCACATTTAGCCACTCTGTCCCCTGAATACACTCAATCTACTTGCCTCTGCGCCGGCGGTGGATCCATAGTGTCCCGTCCCCCCAAAATATGGTCAGGTCCTAATCCCAGGATCCCGTGGGCGTGATCTTATTTGGAAATAGGGTCTTTGAAGATGTGATTAAGTCCAGATGTGATTATCTCAAGATGGGATCATCCTGGAACTGGGTGGGCTCTAGATCCCATGACAGACGTTCTTTTTTTTTTTTTTAATATTTATTGTTTTTTTAGTTTTTGGCGGACACAACATCTTTGTTGGTATGCAGTGCTGAGGATCGAACCCGGGCCGCACGCATGCCAGACGAGCGCGCTACCGCTGAGCCACATCTCCAGCCCCTATGACAGACTTTCTTATCACAGAAAAGAGGCAGACGTGAGACAGCACAGTGGCCACGTGAAGAGACAAAGCAGAGCGCAGGAGCAGTGACCTGTCCATAGCACAGTGTCCAGGGAGCACCTGGCTTGCCCACCACCACCCGAAGCTAGGAAAAAGGCAGGTTCTTCCTGGGCACTTCCAGAAAGAACCAACCTGCTGATCCCTTGCCTTTAGAATTCTGGCCTTCAGAGCTGGGAGTGAGCACGTGCTGCTGCTTTAAGTCGTTGTTTGTGGTAATTGCAACAGCCCCGGAAAGGAATACGGAGCCTTTCTACATACGATTCATCCATCTGAACCTGTTCCTCTTGCCTTCCCCAAATCTCTCCTCACCTCTGTCCTGTGGACACACTTGCAGAGAAGAAAGGAGACCTTTCAAGGACTTGCTGACCCTGTCCCCACTTTGCATGGCTTTCCTCCCTGTCCTGCAGGTCTCAGCTCAAAGGCCACCTCCTCCAGACCGCGTCTGCCACGCTGGGCTGGTGCTGCTGACCTGGTTTGCTGTCCCTCTCACACTGGACCAATGTTCCTCAAGGGCTGAGCTAGACCTAGACTCCCTGGGGCTGCAGAGGCGCCTACAGCTTCAGACACAGCAGGGACCTTCGCTCATGTTTGCTGAATGAATCCGCGAAGGGACAGTTCCCTTCCACTCTGCTCCACCTGGAGACCCCTACTCCACAGGGGAGAAGCTCACAGGGAACAGCCCAAGATCACCAGTGGCAGTGGGGGTGGGAGGGACCCCCACCCTGAGGTCCAGTCCTGCCTTAGCAGGGCGCTCCTGCCTGCATTGCCAAGGCCCTGTCAGAGGCGTGACAAACAGCTTGGCTGATGGCTTATAATGTCAGGGATGATGGAAACAGGGAGGCGATGGCTGAAAGAATGGGTTGGGGACGCTTGTCATAACTTTATTTGTGGGAGGTGAGTTCCTGTCGGCCACATGATGGATGGTGGCAGGGCAGGCACGATGCAGACCCCGCCACTGCACCTCTGTCCCCTCTCTCTGAGCCAAATGACTTTGGGGAATGAAAAATGACTTTCTTGGAAGAGCCGGGGGCGAGGGGGGGGGGAACGTCACCAGGCAGGGGCTGTGTGGTTGGCACCTTGGAATGACTTCCGCTTTCTTCTTGCTGAGAGTGGGATTTTAGCTAATCTAGCCTGAGAGTTGTTCCCTCCACCCCACCCGGTTCTTCCTTCTGTCCAAGGAGGTTATTAATAATAATGTCAGACACACTGTCTACCTTAATTCTCAAAACTACCTTTCAGAGATCACACTCTTTTCCAGATGAGGAAACCGAGGCTTTTAAGTTCCCCGTGAAGGAAGTGGAAGACCTGGGATTTGAACCCGGGGCCCAGTTGCTCTGAAGCCTGACCCTTCTCCACAACCATCTGATAAAGACCACGGGGGAAACACGTGCCAAGTTCCTGAGAGGCAGAGGGAAGAGAACTACTAATCTGATGAGGGGAAGTCAGGGAGGGTCTCTCAGAAGAGTTGGCATTTGAGATAGTCCTTGAAGCGTGAATAAAACGATGTCAGCTGGTAGGAAAAAAGAAGGAAACTGCGTTAGTCAGCTTTTTCGTTGCTGTGAACAAAATACCTGGCAAGAACAAGTTAGAGAAAGAAACGCTTATCTGGGTTCACGGTTTGAGAGGTTCAGTCCCCGATTGGCTGGCTCCGTGGCTCTAGGCCTGACTTGAGGCAGAACATCATGGTGGGAGGGTATGGTGGAGGGAGGCTGCTCAGTTTATGGTGGCCAGGAACGAGACCGGGGAGGACCAGGAGCTCAAGATGTAATACCCACCAGTACGCCTCCCATGATCCTCCTCTTCCAGCTACATCCCACCTGCCACCTTTATGACCCAGTTGTCTTTTAAAGTATCCATCCACCAAACGGATTAACCCACTGATTACGTTCCAGCTCCCACAGTCTAATTGCTTCGCCTCTGAACATGCCTGCCTTAACCCAGGAGCTTTGGGGGGACACCTCGTATCCAAGTCATAGCAACCAACTGCTGGGGGAAGAGGATATTGGGGAGCGAGAAGATTAAAACAGAGGATTTGCATATATTGTTGTTTGCTTACCCCAAACAAGTCCCTGCCTCTTTCTCCTTTTGAACCCAGGGCACTCTACCACACCCTTAGCCTTTTTAATCTTTTATTTTTGGACAGGATTTTTAAAAAAGCATTTATTTTGCCAAGGCTGGCCTCAAACTTGCAATTCTGTCTCAGCCTCCCACATAGCTGGGGCCATAGGCATGTGCCACCAGGGCCGGTGACTCTCTTCCTCTTTCCTAACAGAACCTCAGTTTCGGGGCACAATTCATTCTCCTATCAATGATTCTGGGTTTCACTAAGCTATTCATAAAGCTCCAGTTCCCTTGTGAGGTACTGGTTTGGGATTAGGAATGGGAACGTCTGTCCAGTGAAGTGTGAGGGGCATTTGCTTCAGGGGTTCTGGAAAAGATTGTTTCCTTTTGTTCACAGAAAGAAAAAGAAGAAAAAAAAAACCCTCCTCTGTTGCAGATGGTCACATCTGTACCTGTCTGGATGGAGGTAGTTCTCTGTCCTTATGATCAAGTAGAGGGAACTGCCGTCTTGCTCACGACGACAGGATGGGCAGGCTCTCGGGAAGTTACTGAATTGTTGACTCCCATAGCCCTCACGTCTCAAAACTTCATCTTTTAATAGATTTTTCTATTTTCCTATGATTAATAGGTTTTTCTCATTGCTAGCCAGTTAGTGATTTCTTTTCCTTCTTTTTTTTTTTTTTTTTTTTTTTTTTGTAGCACAGATCATTCTGTAAAGAGGTCAAGAGGATTCCAAACCCAGGGGCTGTTCCAACAGCTCAAGTTTGGGGAAGGGATTAAAAAAAAAAAAAAAAAGCTGTGGGTCAAAGGTACAGGCTTCACAGTCAGACTGAGCTGGGTACAAATCCCGGCCTGGCCACTTTGTAGCTGTGTGATGTTGGGCAGGTCACGGAATGTCTGTGAGATTTGGAGAATAACACTCTTGTCGAGGACCTTCTGATTAAATGAGATACTGCATGGAAGGGGAGGCTCAGAGACGTGCAGCCGCCTAAGAACGCAGCGCTTCATTGTGAGGGCGGCTGTTGCCATCACCACTGGTGCACTCTCCACTCCCGTGGAAAGCTCTGCGCTGTCCCTGGGCCCACTTCAGAGCCATGCTCGTGTAGCCCCACTTAGCCAAACCCGGTGCCCAGCACTGGCAGCTCAGTGGGTGCTGAGGGCTTGGAAGTGCCTCCTTACCAGGGAGGAGAAAGCGGGGGTTGCAGAGCCAGGTCAAGGTGCTTGCTGCCTCCGTCTCCTGGGAGTTGTCACCATGTGGCCGACAGTCTGGGGCCAAAGTGCAGCCAGGGGTGGATCTACACAGAGGACCTCCCTCTTGGGCCTTTGACATCTCAAACAACCAAGTTGTGCCTCCCAAGGTCCTTGATGGCGCTAAGAAGCAGGTGCCACCCAAGGAGAAGTTCACAGCAGGCAGAAGGAGCCATGCACTGCGCCCCTGGGCCTTACCCGCCGTGTAGCAGCAGGCAGTACGGCTTAGCCAGGGCCAGGCCTTCTCTCTCTCTCTGGGGCTCTTTGGCCCAGCTGGGGCCTTGGCCCCCTTACTGTCTGGATCTCTGGCTGTCGCTGTCGCGGTTTGCTATTTCCCAGGGGCTCCTTGACTCATGCTGAGCGCTCTGCTTCCTGCAGGTGGGACGCTCCGGGCCGGGTTGGGCCTACCCTCAACCCTCCATGCCTAACCCTCTCCCCACCCTGAGCCCACCTCCTTCCTCTATCCCTGTGACCCCCAAGGCATGGGCCAACTTTTACTTGGCTTCATCTCTTTGGCCATAGTTAATTGGGCCAGCAGTGGCACCTGATCCACCAAAGCCTGCCCGATTAGAAAGCTTCCCCTGGACTTTTAAAGGTAGGGGCGGAGCCCGTCTCTTCCCAAGGCACATGCGAGGTTTTCCTCTGGAAGCTGCAGGGAGTCACATTCCCCACCACGGGGAAGGTGTCAGGATGCAATGAGGAGGACGAAGGGAGGTGAGAATGGGGAGAGGTGGTCCTCGCAGCCTCTGAGTCCAGGGTGTCCGGCTTCCTGAGGTCAAAGGGCACCACTGCCCTGCTCCCGCCAGAGGACGTACTGGTTCTTAGACGCCAGGAGACAACACATTCTCCTTTTGCCCTTGATTGATTCAAGTTGAATTTCTGTCCCAATGACAAGAACCCCGAGCAGCACCTTCCCAAGTCCCTCCCTGCCCAAGACCTGACATGTCCTCTCTGTTTGTGGTCTCTATTCCGGGGAGAGCTTTGTGAACCCCCCTCCCCTGCCCATTTCCAGCCCCAGCCAGGGCACTGGACTGGTCTCTGATCCCTGTCAGGGTCTCGGTGCTTCCCACTCCACTCACTTTCCCTGCGTGACCTCGCTCCCTTACGTGCGCAGACTCAACAACCCGAATATACCTATAACTTCCCGATCCTGCCTCCATCAGGACCCCCATGAGCTTCCACCTTTGAAACATGGTGGAGCCAGATGACGGCCTTCATGAGGGATGCCTGAATTCTTCTTGAAAACTGCTCTTTGGGAGGGCGCATGGGGGATACCTTGATAAACCTCCCGGGGGCTCCCTTGGCTTTCTTTTAAATGGGGGCAGTAACCCTGTTCATAAAGGCTCTGCCCCGATGGCCCAATTACCTCCCAAAGCCTCCATCTCTTAATACCACTATAATGGGGGGGTTACGTTTTACTACATGGATTTTGTTGGGGACAGAGAGGAGCACAAACTTTCAGACCAAGGCAGAAAGCATTCACAGGGGTCACATGACCTTGATCTGAAGTTGGGTCTCTCCAGTTGTGTGATCCTGGGCAAGTTCCCTAACTCTCTGAGTCTTGGAAATAGAGTGGCTGTCAGGATCCCATAGGGCGAAACATGGTTGCTGGTAGATTCTAGGTCTTGAAGCAGCAACAACAAAAATTGAAATTCAGGGTGTCTCAGGACTTGTCCAAGCTCTCAAAATCCACCAGAATGGTGGAGGCAGGTTGCAAACCCAGGAATGCCCGACCTCAGAGCTACCAGGGAACCGCTGGGCTCTCCCTCCACCAGAAGGCTGACCATGGAGCTGGGCCTGATGGTGGGCCCCGAGCTCAGGGCTGGGTTTCTCCCCGGTGCTGGCTCAGCCAACTGTGGCAAAGAGTTGACTTTTCTTCCCCCGCCTTCTGCCTCCCTTTCTCCCCCCCTCTCCTGGACGGTATTTCCCTGGGGCTCCCGTTACCAATTTGCAGAGCAAAAGCACGCACAGGCAGTTCAGGGGTGGCGCGAGCTCAGCGGCTCTGGTATTGTTTTTAATTCAATATTTTGTCCCCGTGCGCCAGCCTGCTTTATTGGATGAGAACACTGTTATTGGATCCTGCCCTGCAGGAGAAAATGCAGGCTTCCCCGGGACGATGGCAGCTGGGTTGTTCTAGAGTCTGATGAGTCAAAGCAGGGCGAGAAGACAGCAGAGAGTTCCAGAAAATCTGGTGGTTACAAGCTGTTCTGTGACATGCACAAAAATATTAACATATGTATTCTTGACCTTTCCCCTTACCCCTCCCTGTGAGGGAGGACAGCGCTCTGGAGGCAGCCTTCACGCTGTCCTCTCCCTTTCTCTGCACGTCCACAGAGTGAGCCTCTTGGTCCTGTGATTTAATCTCCACTCTTCTCCTTGCTCAGGAGCATCTCCTGCCCGTACAACTGGTCTACCTCCGTCTTCCCCAGCTACCTTCAAACTCATTGTCCTTATTACAGACTGTCTTGTTTGGGATCCCCTCAAAGCCTGAGATCAGGATATAGCATATGGAGTTTGCGTGTCAGGGGAGATCCCAGGAAACCCCTGGAAGCAGGCGAATGGGAAGGTAAGAGGCAAGGGAAGGTGGCCAGTAAGTGCTTATTGATCAGGCTGCACTGTGGACACATGGAGCTGGATCTCCCCAGAGACCTCAGGAGCCAGTGAGCAACTGGTGCTCAGAGTTCTCCCACGGAGAGCGAGGGCGCTGGGCGTGTACCTACTGAGTGTTGTCAGACTGAGGCCGTTATTGAGTGTGTTTGTGTGTGTGTGTGTGTGTGTGTGTGTGTGTGTTGGGGGTGGATCCTTTGACACCTCTGACCATGGGCAGGTAAAGGGTGTACTAGTTGTAAAGAAATTCAGGCAAGAAACCCAGGTTCCGGCCACTGAGAGTCTGTGCCTTGTATGTTGAAATGCAAGGCCAAGGGGATGTTGGGGGAGGCCCTGACACCCATCTTCTCTCAGAGGCATTCTTTAACTTAAAAGCCCCCTGACGGCTTCCCTCTGCTCTTGGGGGTGAAGATCAAGTCCTTGTCCCTATTCTGCCAGGCCTCTGTGGCTAGTCCTGCCCACCTCTGCTTTCTCGCCTCACCTTACACCGCCTGCTCCCTGGGCCCCAGCCAGCCTGGCCTTCTCTCGGCTCCTCGGATGTGGCTTTCTCTCACCCCAGGACCTTTTAACACGCTGGTCCTACTGCCCAGTCCTTCCACTTCACCCAAATAATTGCTACATATCCCTTCGGTCTCTGGGCAGCCCGGTACCATCACCCAGTCGGGGTCCCATTCCCTCTGTTCCCCACTCAGAGCTGAGCTCCTTCTCTTCTGATTCTGTGCATGTGATTAAAGTTGGCTTCCCCACTGGACTCAATCTCAGAGCCCAGCACACTGCTGGGTACCTGGCAAGAATGCAATAAGTATTTTGTTGAATGAATGAGCGAATACATTAATAGATGGGGATTCTGTGGGGTCTTTCTTGTGCCAATTGGGATATAAGGTACAGAGATGAATCCAAGAGAAACAAGATTCTTAAATGATTCATACAGGAAGAACACAGGGAGTGAAACAGATTACAATTTAAGAGGGATGGAAAAGACATTTGGGCTGTTGATATGCAGACAAGAGTATGAGGCTTGTGGCTTGGATACAAAATGTCCCCCCAAAAGCTCATGTGACAATGTGGGAATGTTTAGAGGTGAAATAATTACATTATGAGAGCTATGACCTGGTCAGTGGCTTAATTCATGGGATGGATTGCTGGGGGTAGCTGCAGGCAGGAGGGGCACTGCTGGAGGAGGTAGGTCACTGGGGTGTACCCTGGGGGATTAAATGTTGTTCCTGGTTCCCTCCCTGCTCTGCTTTCTGGCTGCCACCAGCTGAGTAGCTGTCCCTTGCCATGCTCCTCTACCATGATGTCCTTCCTCATCTTGGGCCCAGAGCAACGGAGTTGGGCCACCATGGACTGAACCTCGGAAACTGTGAGCCCCAAATAAACTTCTCATCCTCTAAGTTGTTCTTGTCAGCTATTTTGGTCACAGTAATGAAAAGCTGACGTACGGGGCTGTAGATAGGCAAGAGAGATCGTTAGGACATTTTTTATGCTTGTTACTCAACCATGTCCCTTTACTATTTTGCCGGAAACTTCTCAAGGCTTGCTTTTGTATGTTCCCTTGGATGTACTTCTTCACGAACTGGCCCAAGGCGGCTCACAGTCTGTGATCCCTGCCTGTGGATTCTGTGTGTTCCACTGGTTTCATAATTTGGTGAAAAGGTCACAGGCTGTTGAGTCACACTTACTTGGGTTCAAATCTCGGCTCTGCTCTTGTTAGCTGTGTGGTCTTGGGCAAGCCCCTCACACTCTCTGGATCTTAGTTTCCTAATCTGTAAATCGAGGGAACTCTTTTGGCTTTGTGTAGGTGTTGGGAGACTTAAGGGATGGACAGAAGCCCAGTGCTTAGTACATGGTTTGGGTGCCCAATCATGAAAACTATTATTGATCCAACATGGTATATTAGCACCAGGCCCTAACATTAGTGGAGCATCTACCCGAGGCCAAGCATATCCAGCCTTATTGAGTCCTCTGGCCTCACTGTAAGGTAGGTGCGAGAGGCAGACCGTGCTCACTCCCACCCATCTTCTTCATGGCCCCAGAGAGGGACACATTTCCTCACGTTTCTTGGACTTAGGAGCAGCTCTGTGCCTGCTGTCTTGGGAATGGGACGACGTGGCCGTGAACGCCACGGCTTATAGGCTCTCCCCCCCCCCCAGATCCTCCATGCACACTTCCCACCCACCAACTGGAAGCAAAGGTCTCCAAGGCCCTTGGGGATGGTGAAGCCAGAAAGTGAGAAGAACCTGGAGGCCCGAGTCAACGTGGGGAAGGCCACATGCCCAGTGTCCTCGTGAGCAAGAGACCAATATCCATTTTGTTGTTTATTACAGTAATCAGACTATTCCACGGTGGCATTTCTGTACCTATTCTACAGATGATGGAAAGAAGGCTCAGAGAGGTGAAGTGACTTGCCTAAGCTTCCACAGCCAAACTGTGGCTGAGCTGGGATTCTGACTCTAGAACATAGAGAAAATCCAAGCCCGGCTGCTCTGTGCTTGGACGGCCTTCAACGAACACTTGTTGAATGAATGCAATTAGGAATCTTGACCCCCCTTGGCTTCCTGTTAAGGACCTAAGCATAAAGTAATTCACAGATAAATCACAATGACACCTCCCTCTCCCCCAAATGAAGACGTATGGGTCTCCTCCACTAGATTCTAAATTCCTGGAAGATATATTTTTTTTTGTACTCATATAAAAATCTTTTACTACATCCAGCACAGTGCTTGGTACAGTGTGGGTGTTCAGACATGGTTGAATTTTTTTTTATATAAATATACCAGCTTCTCTTTAAAAAAAAAAAATTATTTATTTTTATGTGGTGCCAAGGATTGAACCCAGTACCTCATATGTGCGAGGCGAGCGCTCTGCCACTGAGCCACGATCCCAGCCTAGTGTTGAATTTTTATAGATAGAAGGGACTGGGTGTTCATAACTTTTCCAGCTGGTGGTGAAGTACCTTGAAATCATTGTCCCCCTTGCAGAATACCGTGAAAGAGTGACAAATTCAATTACAAATGAGTAAATAAATGATTATGTGCAAACATCAAATACTATCATGTATTAGATTCCATCATAAAAAGAGGCAAATAGGTGTCAAATTTGGGGGAAATACAGTGGGGTATTATTCACAAATGAAGGTAATGCCCCCTATTAATTCTTTCCTCCCGTGAACCGGCCCATGACCACCAATTCTCCACAACTGGATTTGAGTGGAAGAACAGCTGTGTCCAGATCCCACAAGTATTCCACAGGTGCATTCATTCCAAAACCACTAAATGGGCTGGTTGGGGTTGGAGGGATCAGTTTTAATTAGTGGCCGAGTTTCTGTTTCCATACTTGTTAGTTAGCAGCATGAAAACAACCTGTGGCCTCCCCCAGAGCGAGCTGGGCAGGACTCCGCAGGCGCTTTCCCATTAGCTCCGTTTCTGTCCCTGTTTTACAACCTTTTCTATGCCTTCTGCTTTTTCTCATACCTTCTTTTAATTTATGCTGCTGTGCTGTGCTTCATGCATCT
The DNA here is from genome assembly GCF_045843805.1 of Urocitellus parryii. Lineage (NCBI taxonomy): Eukaryota > Metazoa > Chordata > Mammalia > Rodentia > Sciuridae > Urocitellus > Urocitellus parryii. The sequence continues at coordinate 179,160,206 of NC_135536.1, forward strand.
TTGTAAGTCACCTGAAATCCTTTCTGGAGTAAGGTGATGATATAAATAAAAACGTATAACATAAATATAAATAAGAAATGTAACACGCTCTATAAAAATCTGTTCCTAAAATACCAACAGTGGCTGTTTATCACAGAGAGAAATAGGATGATCAGAGGCGGGTGGGGGTGGGGAGGTGGTGTGCCTCCAAGGGGGCCAGAGGTGGGTAATTTTACAAAGCCCAAGGTAGGGACGTTACCATGCACTTTAAAAAAAATATGAAGATTAAAAAATGATTTTTATTATTTCCTTTTATTGATATTTATTTTACTACATCTGTAATACTGGTTCAAGATAGGAATTGAGAAAGTACAAACACACACACACACACACACACACACACACACACACACACACAAATAGCATGAAAGCCTCCATCTCTTGCTACTCAGAGAAGAGCACCACCGACAGGCAGCGGCAAAGCCTTCGCATCTTCTCTATGTAAGGTTTTGAGAGAGGGTCCCCGAATGTCCTGCAATGGCTTAGAGTCTGGTGGCCTAATTCTACTGTCTCCCAGAAGAGGGGATGATGATGAAGAGGGGCAGGAGGGAAGTGAGGAGGGAGTGGAGAAGGGAAAAGAAGAGGAGGAGAAACGAGGAAGAGGAGGGAGAAGGGAAAGAATCTTTGAGGTTCTGGGTCGGCATCTGGGGATCGGGAGGGCAGGACAGGGTCTGCTGCCTGGCCTGGCCCAGAGAGGACACCTGACTTGCAGAGGAAGAGACACTGTGGACCACAGAGCTGAGATGTGGGGTGCAGGGGTTTTCATTGTGGCTGGTGATCATTCCACTGATACCTGATAGGAATGATTCGGGGCATCCAATGGGTGTTAAAAAAAATGCACAGTCCATCAATGGGTCACAAAGGCTGCTCATGATGGGAATGACGTTCTCTGGTTCCTAATCTGCTTGGACTTTGTGGTTTTCTTGCTTACATTACCTAAGACTTTAGGAGGCTTAAACAACCAAAAGTATGTATTAGCTTGCTGTTTCTGTGGACCAGGGAGGTAGAGGTGTCTTGGATGATTCTTGTTCCGTGTGTCTGTCAAGGCTGTGGCCCTCAGCAGGCTTGGCTGGAGTTGGTGACTCCATTTCCAAGGTGATCCCCATGAATCTCGCTGTCTGGCATACCAGCCCTGTGTAGTCCAGTCCCACGATGGATAGATCCGACCTGTGAACTCTGTGGGATGTTGTGGAAGTGATGGACAGTGAATTCTAACGCTAGGTCACTAGAGACACTGTGGTTTCCTCCCTGCTCCCTCTGGGACCACTGTGTTGCTGTGGGGGAAGTCAGTTATTTTGTAGGAACACTCAGTCAGTCTGATTAAAAAAAAATAAAGACCCACTTGGTGAAGAACTCCAGTGAGACCTCCAGTCAAGAAACTGCATCAACTTGCTGGCCACATGAGCGAGCCATCTTGGAATGTGACTCACATCTTGACGGTGACTTCACAAGAGACCCTGAGCCAAAACTATCCTGCTAAGCTGCTTCTAATTCCTGACTCACAGAAATTGTGTGAGACAATAAATGTTTCTCGTTGTTTTTAAGTCACTAAGCTTTAGGGCAACTTGTTACACTGCTGTTGATCACTAATGTACATCCTCGGTGCTAAGCTGGATTAGTAAACAGCTGGTGAAGCTCATGAGCTAAGGAACCTGCTTATTTCCTGACTTTGTGCATTTTCTGTTGCTGTAATAGAATACCTGGGGTGGGGTCATTTACAAAGAAAATAAGTCTATTTTATTAAATCAGTTTATTTTATTAAAGTTTATTACAATCATGGAGGCTGGGAAATCCAAGTTCAAGGGACCACATGTGGTAAGGGCCTTCTTGCTTCCCCAAATGGTGCAGAACATCACATGGCCTGAGGCTCTGGAGTGACAGCCACACTAGTTTTTATGACAGACCTACCTGTGTGATAACTAACCTACTCCCTTGATCAATTATTGATCCATACATGGACTCATCCGTTCATGAGGTCAGAGTATCTGTGACCCAATCACCTCCCGAGGATCCCACTTCCAAACACAGTTCCTAGGTGGCTCTGAGGATTAAGTTTCCAGCACAAGAATTCTCGTGGAGAAACCACAGTACTTCCCAGGTCAGAGTGGTCTGGACTAACGTGGATCCACTGATCCCCGTTGGTGATGGCACAAGAAGTCCCCCCGACACCTTATCACTAAAGCGTCTCGGGAAGACTGGACGCGTGAGGGTCACTGGTGTGGGGAGTGGATAAGAAGAGCATCTCAGAATTAGGGACTTCATGAGACTCGTCACGTCCTAGTGAGCCACTGCCAGTGCTAGTTCCGTAGCTTTTCCAGTCCCACGTACTTGACCATGGACTCCTTCCATTGTGCAACAGACCCCGCTGGCCCCCACCAGCCCCTCTCTTCCTTCTCCTTCCTTCCAGAGAGAAGCAGAGCTCCAGAAAAGACGATTCCTCTTTGAGGTTGTTGTGCCTGGAGCTGGTGTTACCATCCCGTTGCCACCAGGAAAAGAGCAAATTGAGCTCCAGCGTAGCCGTTGCCCACCTTCAGCCATAAAGTCACCAGAACCCCCTCATCTGTACTTGACCCACGCCCACACCTGCCGCAGTCCAGCTGCAGCAAAATAACCCGGGGGGGGGGTGACGAACAACTCGTGTACATTGATACAGCAGGAGTGGGAGCCGTTTATTGTAGGACAGGAGGGGTATATATACCTTACACACAGCTTATCTTAATTAACATAAACTAGATACAGCAGTCAACCAATAAGGAATCTCCACACTTAATGGCTCGCTGGCGTTATTTCACAAACCACTCCCTCTGGCAAAATGCCAGACGCCATCCTGACTTGTTTACAGACCCTAACACACACCCACCCCAGCTCCCATTATTTTGAAGCTAATTCCACTCATCAGATCATTTCATACATACATGTCAACATGTTTAAAAGGTGAGATCCTTTTACAATGTCATCCCAATTCCACTGTCACATGCCACCTCCTGGCAAAATAGTTATTATTGAATATGCAGGGATATCGGCTCTTACTTGGATCCCAGTGTACCTAAGAACATCCGTTCTCTGTGTGTCTTTTCGAGACCAGTGCCTTCTGGGAGAGGAACGACCCTTGAGGACTCAGGAGTACCCTGTGCCTGGGTCACAGGTGGGAGTATTGTTTGAAAAGGCAACGACTCCAAATCCCTGCCGTGAAATGCCAGTCTTGCCAGTTACTAACCATGACTGTGGGCAAGGACTAAGCTCTCTACATCCAAGATTTTACAATTATTTTAAAACATTAGAGTACAGAGCATCCACGTACATGGATCTTGGAAATGAGAAGCAGAGGGAATACAGACTTGTCCCTCTGAGCCTCAGAAATTGCATTTTGCTCCCCAGAAATCATATTTCTCTTTTCCTGAGACTCTTCCCTATCCATTTGGTGCCTAAATGGAGGGACAAACTTTCTTTAGCAATGTTGTAATGTCTCAAGTCAGCCTAAGACTGCAAGATAGGAGCTCGATATGGGTTAGAGCTGGGCATGATGGTGCATGCCTGTAATCCTGATGGCTCGGGAGGATATGGCGAGTTCAAAACCAGTCTCAGCAACTTAATGAAGCCCTAAGCAACTCAGCAAGACCCTGTCTCTAAATAAAATGCAAAAAAGGACTGGAGATGTGGTTCAGTGGTAAGCGCCCCTGGGTTATCCCTGCTAACAACAACAAAAATTTGGTGCTAAATGTGCTTCATGTGTTTTTTAGAGTATATACTTAAAGGCTGTTTCAATAAGTAGTTTACCTGGGCAATGAAAGATGAAAGGGACTGATTTTATGGTGGGGTACCTAATGTCTGACTTAAGGGATCTCATTTAGCCCACAGCTTTTTAATTCATGTAAATAATTCTTCCCCGTTACTTTTTTTTTTTAAAAAAAAGGACAGAGTCCTTTTGTCACAATGAATCCCACTATTATGAATAATTATAATGAATCAATAAAAATAATTTTAAAAGGATATAGCCTGTCACCTGGTCCCCAGGGATGCCCTCCTTTCAACCTCCTTGTGGCTAGCACTCTGAAGTCATCATCAGGACATGTTTCTAGATGGCTTGGTACATGTCACATAGCTTTTTGAATTTCCATGTCCTTATCTTTAGAACTGGAATATTGCATTGCTAGGATTTAGGGTAGGGGTTTGAAAGTAGAGGATAGTATTGGGGCCAGGAATGAAAGAATCAGTGGATTGGTTGGCTTTTATTAAATCAACAGCTATTCAGTGGGTGTTAAGTGCCAGGGATGGTGTTAGATTTTTGAGGTTGTCTTGGTGAACAAGACAGCGATCTCTAGCTTTCTGGAGCTTGGAATCCGGGAGGGGAAAGTAGATGACAAAAGAGAAGAAGCAAATAAATGGAGAAACACCCACGATCTACAGATAATGGTCAGGCATGCTGATGGAGAAGCTTGAAGAGACGGGCAGAGCTATCTTAGAAGGATGCGTGTCCCTGGAGGGATTCCCAAGGAATCATGAACGGCCTTTCTCACCAAGATAAAATAGAAATACCTTAATATAGTGTTCAAGATCTTCCATTGATTAGGGTTGTCAGATAAAGTGCAGGGTGTTTTGGGAAAGCTCAATTTCAGGCAAGCAACAAGAAAGTTTTGAGTATGTTCTTAAATACTGCGTGGGACATACTCATATGGAAATATTCACTGTTTATCTGGGTGTTTAGCTGGGTGTCCTGTATTTATTTCAAGTTTGAATCTGCTAAGCCTGTCCCTGAGCTTCCCCAGCCACTGTTTCCAGATCACGTGCTCCCGTTCCTTCTTCAGGAGATGGTCCAATTTCCATGTCTTTGCTCATGCTGTTCCTCTCTGCTGGGCCTCCATTTCTGCCACCACGTCCTCTTGGAGAACTCCTCTCATCTTTAAACTCCAGTTCAAATGGCACCGGCTCTGGCTGTCCATCGTCCCGTTCAGCAAGCCTGGGTCCCACAGGATTCTGCCTTTGGTTCTGTGTTTAAGACATGCAGACTGAACACCTGAAGGAAAGGGATTGAGGAATGCTCTCATCCTCGCCCCCATCTCTCCTGCCCCGTCCCACTCGTCTCTGTGTCCTATCATCATCAGACATGGATGGAGCACTTTTCCGGGCTAGGCACTGTGCTGAGTGCTTTGAACGCAGCATCTCACGAGACCTCTGAGATAGATGCAGTTGAATCCTCACTTTGAGGCCGGAAAATCAGGCATGCAGTGATGAGATTGCTCACTACTGTGTCCCCATCTTTAAAATGAGACTCAGAACAGTATTTTCTCTATGAGGTTTTTCTCTGCGGCGAGAAGGTAGACTCCAAGAAGACAGGAACTTTGTTTTATAAGCTGCTGTATTCTCAGAACTCAGAATTGTGCCTAGCATTGAATAAGCTCTCAGTATATACTGAATGAATGAATCACTTTACAGATGAGGAAACTGCAATTTAGGGAGATAGGAAGTAACTTACCTGAGGGCAAATACCTAGATGTCTAGAACTTTGACTAGCACCCAAACCAGGGGTGTGCCGGTAGGTGTTGAACAACTGGGTCTCTGGAAGAGTGAAAACAGTGACAATCCCTGTTTATCCCATCAGGCAAATCCTCCCATCATGACTGATTTCAAGCTGAAGTCAACCAGCTTACATGCAAACCTATCTATCCAAGCTGGTCTGTGTCTAAAAGTTACACTCTCACATTACTGTGTCCTGCTTCTCAGAATGATGCAAAATCTACATTCATATTAAGTAGGAGGAGAAAAGATACCCAAATAGACTGAGTTCAACGTAGATTGCCTAGGTCATCTTTGAAAAGCATGAACCAGATCTCAGAACTTCCCTGGTTAAAACATTTCAACAGCTTCCAAATGCTGTTAGCATAAAATTTGTTCTCCTTTCCCTGGCCCACAAAGTCCATTGTGAAAATGTCTCCCTTCCAGGCACTATACTACGCTTTGGGGATATAGCTGTCAACATGATTTACATAACCCCTGCTTTTGTTGGGCTTGCGATCCAGTTAATGAGGCTGTCAGTAAATGAGAAGGCAAGTAAAAAATTACAGACTGAGATCTGTAAGCAGTGGAGGGGTGCCAGGCATGAGACTAATGAGGAAAGAGGTTCTGTACTTGGAGGAGAGGATTTGGCATTGAGGAGTATAAAGAATTTCTGTATAATTGGAGACAGTTGAGATAGGACTGGGAAAGTGATTTACATATGAATAGTAATGGCAGAATGACTTTTAAAGATGTTCCTCATTTATGCCCCAGAAGATCAGATGCACTCTTTGCATCTCTTCCAACCATGGGCAACTTTCTCCTCCAGAAAACCTTTTTACATAGCTTGGGAAGACACAAGATCATCCAGTTCCCACTGGGCCTTGCATAGCTGAGTAGAAACTCAGACCTTGGACAAGTCATTTTCTAAGCAAGCACGGTTCAGTGAAGTTATCATGGGGACCACAAATGACATCCACATGTCCAAGCACATTCCAAAGGTAAAAGGCAAAACAGTAAAGAGAACAGGTGAAATTGATTTTATAATATTTTATTTGATTCAATATATCCAATGTATTATTTTAACATGTAATCAGTATAAGCTTTAGAAATCCAGAGTATATTTTATTTACATTTGTTGCACATCTCAGTTCGGGTGCCGTACGGTTCTGAGTCTCAGTTTCCTTATTTGTGAAACGAAGATACAGTTGTCCAGGTCCCTGGAATGGTTTTAAGAGCGCGCGGGAACTGGCACTCCGCCCTGCACAGAAGGGCGCGCAATAAGTCTGCTATCCTTTCAGTCCTTTCTCCCGCTCCGTCTCGCCCCTCCTAGTCTCCGCCCACTTTTAAAGGCTCTAGGCGGAAGAAGTACGGTTACAAATGCTGCGTGCTTTACGGTAGCACTGTCTTTTACCGCAGTGTGGCCGACTCGACGGTCTCGAGCGCTTTTACCCCATTGGCTCTGAGGCACTTCTCTTGCTACTTCACGGCAGTGTGGCTGGAGCAGCTGCTGAGCCGCCCGCGGTTTGGTTGTGAGTGGAGGGAACTCTTGTAACCGGCGTTGACTGGGCCAGGAGCCATGGACGTGGGCGAACTTCTGAGCTACCAGGTAGGTGGGGCAGGGAGTGCCGGGGGGTTACCCTCACCCGGGCAGGGGTCCCTGGGCCAGAGTCCCTTCAGTTCACCTCCTTTCATTCCTGGGCCCCTCACTTGCATGCCACCTGGGGTTCCAGCCTCTCATTTCTCTTCCCCCTAGAAGACCTCCTGGGCCTTTTGGGTTCTTTTTTTTCTCTGGGCCTGAGCCCCTTCTCCTTTTCTCACCCCACTCTCGGGCCTGCTTCCCTCAGCTCCTCGCTAGGTTCACAGTCATCCTCTCTCTGCTCTCCCCCCGGACTCCGCATTGAGCTTGAGGGCAGTGGTGGTGGGAGAGCCCTGATTTTGCTTGGACTTCCCTGCCTGGGTGACATTTGGACCAGTGATTGCCCCCTCTCTGAGTCTCAGTTTTTGCATCTATAAAGTGGAGGCAGTAGGGTTGAGGACCAAACAAAGTGAGGGATGCGAAAGGTGATTTTAAATCATGTGCCCTTGTTAGCTGCGTTTGTTGGGAGATGTTTGGAATTCTGGCGTGGGAAGGGTCCCTGGGAATCTTCCTGCCCCCCCAGCTCAAGGTACTTGTGGGGAAAAGGTGGCCCAGAGGGTAAAAAGACTTGGTTAAAGCCACTCAGTCCTGTAAGAGCTAGGATGGAGCTCAGCTGTCCTGGCTCTCAGCCCCACTGTTTTCCCCCTCTTTTGAGTTTATCTAAAGAGGCTGCTTGTAAGAGGCAGTAGGGCTGGGCTGTCCAGTCTGGTGGTCAGTAGTTAAACATGGCACTGCAACGTGTGAACTGTGACTCTCTGACTTGAGAAATACTGTAATTAAAAGCACACTGGATTTTGAAGACTTACTGTGAAAAAAATCTTTTTGTATTGATTATGTGATCATCATCACATCAGCTGCATTGATCATTTGATTCAATGATCATTTTAGTTAATGGGTGAAACGAAATACATTTAATGCCAATCTTAGTTGTTTCTGTTGACTTTTAAAAAATGTATCTACTAGAAAATTACAAATTTTAGTGTGTAAATTTCATGGATAGTTGGCCTCATGTTTTTTACTGGATAGCTCTGAAGTAAAAGTAAATGGTTAAGGACCCTGAGTCTGGAGCCCCAGGTTGCTTGCCATCTCTCTTTTGCTACAAACTTGGCTGCGGTAACCTTGAACTAAGGTCTGTGCCTTGGTTTCCTCATTGTAGATGGGGCAGTGATGGTACCTACCTCAAAGGGCTGTTGAGAAGCCATTGAGAAATGTAAAGTGGTTAGACCAATGCTTATGAAGGAGTAAACATTCAATAAACATTAGCAATGATTTTTGTGCCACTCCCTCGTGAATTATATATATATATAAATAACCCTGGAGACCACAGACATCTAGGGGAAAAAAACCTATAAGCAGTGTGGAGGTAAAAGGCCAAGATCTTTTTCTTTTTACGAGTGTAACTGATGTTGAAACAAGAAAGGAATAAGTGATTGTGTGCTTGTTTGGGAATCGTGGAAAGGCTAGTCCATGGATTCATTCATAGAATGTTATTGTTAGAAGAGGTTCATTTGTTTGTGTACAAATATTCTAGAATACATACTGTGTGCAAAGCGCTGTGTTCACTTTGTTATGGTTTAGCTGTGGTGTCCCCCAGAACTCATGTGAGACAATGCAAGAAGGTTCAGAGGAGACATGATTGGATTGTCAAAGTCTTAACCCAATCAGTGATTTAATCTCCTGATAGGGATTAACTGCCAACTGTAGTGGTAGGGTGTGGCTGGAGGAGGTGGGAATTAAGGCGTGGCTTTGGGTATATATTTGTATCTGGCGAGTGGAGTCTCTCTCTCTCTGCTTCTTGATGACCATGATGTGAGAGTTGTTTCCCCCTGCCACACTCTCTTGCCATGATGTTCAGCCTTCTATGGACTAAGACCTATGAAACTGTGAACCCTCAAATAAACTCTTCCTCCTCTGTATTTGTGCTGGTCAGGTCCTTTAGTCACAGCAGCAAAAAAAAAAAAAAAAAAAAACTGACAAAAACAAACATTAAATGAAACAGATAAGGCTCTTGCTTTTATTTGAAAGGAAAGTCTGATGGGGAAGTCACAGATAATAAATAAGCAAACATGAAATGTGCTATGAAGGAAATATCCAAGAGTCTGCCAGAAAACTGTGATTTGGTATGGTGGCTACTAGGCACATATGACTATTGAACACCTGAAGTGTGGCTGGTCTGAATCGAACTCTGGTATATGCATAAAGTACACACGGATTTCACATATTTAGTATGAAAATAGAATCTTACTTTTTATATTGGTTACATGGTGAAATGATAATACTTAAGATATATTGAGTTAAAGAAATTAAAGTTAATGTTACATTTTTTCAATGCAACTACTGGAAAATTTAAAGTAAATTCAGTTGGTGGCATTTGTTATATTTCTTTTGGACAGCACTGTTGTAGAAAGCAACCCCTGAGAGAGGGGGACAGGACCTATTTAGATAATGTGGTCAGGAAAGGAGCCTGAGGAATGGACAGACTGAAGGTTGAGAGGAGCCAGTCACGTGAAAGAGGCAGAGGGAACACTAGAACAGGCACGGGCTCTAGGTAGAAGCTGGTGCAGCTGTTAGAGGAGCCCTGTGGCTGGAGCCTGGTGATTCAGCAGGGAAGGGGAGGTGACGAAGTTGGAGATGTAGGCAGATGGCAGCCCATGGTTGGGCTTCTGTGTGGCTCATGATAAATTTGAAGTTTATCTGAGAAATGATACAGATTTCTTCATCAAGTCACTTGTTTACGGATAAAAAGTGAATCCCACTATGATAAGGGACTTGGTTATAGGCCAGGATTGTGGCTGATTAGAAACCGTCACTTGGTCTTCTTTCCAGCCTGCTTCATTCCCTACATGCGCTATTCATGCAGTTTCCCCTCTAGTATGGTCTGTGTCCACTTCTGTTTGTAAAGGATGGTGCAGTCTGGAATCTAGTCCACACTAACCAGATGGACTCATGCCCTTGTGGAAAGTCATAGAGACCAGATGAATTTATGGATGTGAACTTTTTGGAAACAACACTTTCTATAGACATGAAAGACAGATGGCTTACCTGCATCATCTTTAAATTCTCATAGCACACCTCTGAGGAAGGAACTGCTTTTTATCTCTGTTGTTCAAAGGAAGTGCCACCTGAAGGTAGCTAGCCAGATAGTGCTAGGCCAGAGTATTCAGTCTTATTCTGTAGCTGGAGCTCCTGACCATTGTACTATACTGCCTGTCTCCTGTGTGCCAGCTGCTGAGCACTGGTGCTTTCAGATAAGTTGTCACCTTTGATTCTCAACATGCCCTGTGAAGCGGGGGGGGGGGGGGGGGGGGCATGCCTGCTTTGTAGATAAGGAAGGCTAAGCTTGGGAGGGCAGTCAGGAAGGAGCAGAGTCAGAACTGAAGCCCCCTGACCACCCAAGCGAGTTTTCCCTTTTGTTTTCAGATTTAACAAACTTTTAAATTTGATGTGTATAGTACACATATAGAAGAATGCGTGGATCTTTTGTTTTTGGTGATGCTGGGGATTGAACCCAGGGACTCATGCATGCTAGGCAAGTACCCTACCACAGAACCACATCTCTAGCCCCAAGAATGTGTAAATCTTCAGTGCTGTTGATTGTAGTTATCACTTACAAGTAAACTCAGTCTGGCTACTGAAGTTTACTTCTTGCAACATAAGGGACTGAAGCTGTCTGCTTTGAACATGCCAACCCCCAGAGTTTGACTTAGTAAGTCCCCTGTGGGAACTTAGATTTTGCATTTCTAACTAGATCCCATCTGATGTTAAAGCTGCTGGTCCAAGGCCTATACTTTGAGATCCCCTGGTGTAGAATAAAATACATTTCTTTTAAGTTTTTCTCCAGCCAAGACATCCTTTTCTTCTCCTGGGCATTGGTTTGCAGATTTTTCAGCTTAAATTATGCCTTTCCCCTGCCATTCAAGATATCGTGAGCAAATCTCTTAATCTTTCTGGGCCTCAATTTCCTCATATGCCTAATGAGAGGATTAAGTAAGATGCTCTCTGAGGCTCCTTCTAGCTTTAAAGTTCTGTGGTACTAATTATTTTGACTAAGGGCTCCAGAGATTTCAAGGGATAAAAAAACTTGATGAAGTAGAAGAACTTGGGGCTGAAAATCTGGGAGATTTGGGTTTTAATCCTGCCTTTATCATTACTTATCTGGTTGACTCAGGACAAGTCACTTCCCTTCTCTGTACATCATTTTTCTTATCACTTGCAAAATTCAGGGACTAAGGTGAGAAAAAAAAATACATATACACACATATAACATATATCATAAAATGTCAAGAAATGTTTATTAAAGCTATTTAACTTTTTGTGTGTGTGCTTACTAAATTTCATTTTTGGGGCAACTTGGTGGGAAGATTCCAATTTTCTGCTGAGATTGGTTCTTCTAGTAATAGAGTTAGACACGAGGTGTGCCTTATATCCTTGACATATGTTAACTATTCATTTGAGAAGACAGGAGAATTACAATGTGGACAGGAGGTGCTGGAAAAAGTCTTAAAGAGGAAACCGTTATGTTCCCAATATGGAAATGTACTTTTTTGATGCCTTCGGGCTCAGACATCTCATCAAGAAGTGTGCCCAGCAGTTGCTTGGCGGAGAAGTTTCTGCTGCATTGGCGCAGCTCTGAACTCCAGGGCACTCTCATTAATACTAATTCCACAGATGTCTGGAAAAAGTTCTTACCTCCGAAGTTTTGCAATAAAGAATTCACATTTAGTGTAGCTTGGCTCAGCGGGAATGACTTGCTTTGTGTCATGAGAGGTTTTCTCTTTGAGGCAGATTGGGGTCAGGGACCCCAGTTTTGGCAATATTGCAGACACCCACTCCTCTTGCCCCCGTCAGTAATAGCATAGCATCTCCTTGGACTGAATGGGCTTATAGGAATTTCTAATCTTGTTCCTCTCCCACTCTTATTTCTTTCTTTTGAAATAAAAAATTTTAATGATAATAAACTGACAGGAACAGTATTAAAATATTTGAGAAGAGGAAAACTGCCACCCTAATCCAGTCAACATTGTGATATTTTAAGTATTTTGCTTGACTGTAACCATTGCATGCAGACTGTTTGTGTTCTGTTTTTAACTTAACATTGCCAGAAATATCTTCTATGTTTCCACATAGCCTTCACGTTATTTTTAACGTTTGCATATTGTTTGAGCGATAGACCATTTTTACCTAAATTATTTCTCTATAATTGAATATTTAGGTGGTTTCCACGTTTTTGTTCTTGGAGATAATATTGTGGTGAACTTCTTTGTTCATGTGGCATTCCCCCGCCCACCTGTTAGTGGGAAGTATTGCATGTATCAAAATTATTAACACATGATCCTGGGCCTTAAAGAACTCATAATTTGAGGAGTGAGAAAGCCATTTAAGCAGCTCGGTGTATGAATGGCAGCACTGTGGGAACGTGGTGGGAGGAAGGAGTGCTTGTTCCTGGGGAGGGATTGTGTCTCTGAGCATGGATTTGGTTGTTCATTGAAGGAAAGGGAGTTGATGGCATTGGAATCCCAGCCTTGATGAGGGACTAGGCATTCTGGGGCTGACAGAGGAGGCTAGGGAGAGTCGTTGACTCTGGGGTAAGAGCAAAAACCTGGTGGTGGCGGGGCATTGTGGGGCTGGGGGCCAGAGATGAAGGGGTCTCCTCAGCTGCTGGTGTTAAGCAATACCTGGTGCTCATACGGAATCACTCCTTCATCAGTTTGCAGTGTTACCAGCAGTGTGTGTTTCAATTTTACTGCAATCTTGATAGTACTAGTTGTCATAATTTATTTTTTCCCCATTAATCTAGCAGGTATATAAAGTGTTAGTTCAAGGTCACTTTAACATGCATTTTTTTTTCTTGTGTGCGTTTATCATTTGTATTTCTTGTTATCTGCCTCTTTCTTCTAAGGCAGTGGCTGTAGTTTGTGAGTTTTGCTGGGTTTTGTGGTGTGGTGTTAGGCACACTATTGTAAGCCTGAGTGCCTGTGCTCCGATATAGCTGTCATTCCCTGGTGGTCTCATCTTACCTTATAACCCTAAGAATATTATTTTAATCCTGATGTCATTTTATAGCATCATGAGCAATGCTCCTTTTTGTATGACAGTTTAGTGCTTTTTGAAGTTCTTTTGTTAGTAGTGTGGCTATAAATAACAGATAAAGAGCTGTTCTCACTGATAACTCCCATTTCCGGGTGTTTTCGATTTTGTCTCAAGTGATTTTTTTTCTCTTAATTTCATGTCTTCCCTCTGGCATATTTTTTTTGACAAAAAACACATGCCTATGTGCCTCCCTAACCTTGAGGCGGGGACAGCCCCTTGCAGCAGCTTCCTCTGTAGCTGATGTTCAATAAATGGCTGCCTAAGGATGGAGCCAGGGCGTGCCCTCAGGTGTGCCCTCAGGTGTGCCCTCAGGTGGGCCCCCAGGTGTGCCCTCAGGTGGGCCCCCAGGTGTGGCCCCAGGTGTGCCTTCAGGTGTGCCCTCAGGTGTGCTGGCTTCTTCCCTTTCCTGAGGCGTTTCTCGATGCCCAGTTTCCTTGCTGCCACAGGTGCCCTGGTTTTCCTGCAGTCTTCAGGAAAGTTTGATCCAACCCGGTTCTGAGTTGCTTTCCTCTTGTTTCTCATCCAGTCTTTCTACTCTTGCCACAAATAGATTGTGTTTTAAAGCTTTTTGTTTTGAATGAATTTTAAACTTAGAGTAAGTTTATAAACATGGTAGAGTTTTCGTGTACACCTCCTCCAGCTTCCCCTAAACCTAATATTTTATAGAGTATAATGATCAAAAGGAAGCCTTCACATTACACCAGAGACTAAACTGCAGGCTTAATTCAGACGTCGCCTGCTTTTCCACTAAGGCTCCATCTTGTATTTGAGGATCCTCCCGAGGAGCCTGCCTCACAGTTAATTGTCATGGTTCCTTCTCAGTCTTCTCTTTGTCTTTCATTTTTGAAGTATACTTGGCAGTTATTTTATAGAATGCCCTCTTTTGCCAAAGATTTTCGTGGATTTTGCTATTCTTGACTCTACTAGATTTTGACTGTGTAGCCCTGTTCTCCATCTTGGAAGACCTCATCTTTTTCTTTTGGCCCCTTTATGTAGACAACTCCCTGCCCTTTGACCCTGACTTACGTCTCATGCATTTCCTGAACATTCTGGCCAGATGTTCAGGTATCATTTACTCTGCTTCCTCCCACCCCCATGGCCAGCTTTGCAGTTAGTCAGGGTGTTGCTGCTCAGCAGACTTTGGGCTTAGAGACCAAAGGGCTTAAAGATGAAAGGCAGGGGTCTGTTTCTTATGAATTGTCCAAGCCCACACTCAGAAGGCCAGCTTTTGACTCAGGACCCAAGGTGTTAGGACACAAAAGTGACCAACTCTCATTCTGGATACGTGAAGAAGTATGTCACTGTTCTTGTCATCTAACAGGTGGTCCCAAGATTTGTGATCCATGTGCGGAGCGTCAGGGCTGGTATGCAGGCGATATGAGGGCTGAGCAGCTCCCCTGGGGAGCAGGCAGTTGGAAGAAGCTTCATAGGGAAGAAATCTGTCCCTCCTGTTCTATTCTGGCCCCCACAGATATAGTTGACACTCTCAAGGCTTGTCAAATAGGTAGCCTCTGGGAGGTCTTGCTTTTTATCATGTGTCCCTCTACGGGCTTGAGGGTGTGGGTCTGCTTCCTCTACAGGTTAACAGAGAACAAATAGCTTCTCTGGTCAGACTTCAGGCCCACCTACTTCCACCTCCTTGAAGACAGGTTTTATTGAGCAGCCTCCCTAATTTTGGAGGAAGACAGCATAGTGGGATTTCTGGGATCTCTCATTAGGTGTCATTGTTTAAATGGAAGATTTAATTTATAAGTTTTAATCCAATAGGGAAGTTTCCTAGATAAAAATGACTACATTAGAGAATGTGGGTAGTTCAAAATTGCTGTCAGCACTGTCGGAGAAAAGAATTCAAAGCATGTGCCATTCTGACTGCTTGTTAGGGGTCTTTTAATGTTTAGCGTAATAGATGAATACAAATTCTGGGTCAGACATCCTGTGTTTGAATCCCAGCCCTGCTGCTTGCTAGCTGTGTGACCTTGGGTCAGTTAATTAACCTCTTAAGGCCTGGTTTTCATCTTTGAAATGGAGAATGTGTAAAAGTGTCTATCTCTAGTCCACTGCCTTTTTAAAAAAGTCTCCACTTTATCATTTTATTTTTTTTAAAAAGAGGATTAAATGAGACAGTATGGGTAGTATAGTGCCTGACACATAGTAAGTGCCCAGTGAATGTTAGTTATTTTTATCATTGAAATCATTCTAAACAAACATACTACAGAGTGGGGGGGGGGGGAAGGTTTGTCTTGAATTCCACAAAGCTGCCTCAGTATTCTCAAGGTCTTTGGTCCCTTGGAGATTAAGGTTTAGAATGCAATAAAATGAAATGAGAACAGTTTGTCACCCACACATGCCACAGTGTAGAATGTTCTCAATAGGTTAAAGCACAGTCCCATTCTGCCACAGTTAGCAGTCATTGATATCAAGAATTATGTTATCAACAAAGTCATTCTTTTCCCCAGGTCTCTTTCACATTACTAAGAAATCTCAGTTTTCCTCTCATCTATGCCAGGAATCTCATTTACAAATTACTCCTTTCTTCATCTCTCTCTCTCCCTCTCTCTCTCTCTCTTTTTTTTGTTCCCTCCTAATCATCCTGAGGGAAGTAGTTGGTTTTGATCTGAATCTGGCTGCTGTAGAGAGATTGGAATCAGGAGAAGGTATAGCAGGAATTCTGATACTTCTCTTACCTCCTCCAAGGTCAGCCATTTGGTGCTCCAGTATTTCTGCTGAATTGTTCAAAGCCATTTCCTTTTCCATATTTTCAGAAGTGTCTGATCTCAAAGCGTGTTCCTTTGTGGGTTGGTAAATAGAAACTGGGTTATCTTCATCCTGGAGTTCAAAGTAAGATCTAGAGAAATTCCCGCAGTGCATTTCCGTCTCTTACTTCCTGTGGGATTATCAGTTGCTGTGAGCACATTACCTTTCCCTTGGCTCTTTGGGCTTCTCTTCACCCAATTACTCAGCAACGTCCAGAATCACTGACTGAACTGAGAAGGATTTAAAACCAAGCAGAATGTCTTGATACTTCTGTCTGGATATATTTGACTTTATTCCAAAAGTGGGTATGATTGATTATTGAACAGTTTGTTTGGCATTATTCATGTGCTCATGCTGTTAATGCATAAAATTGAAGGTTGATTACATTACATTACTTGAGCTCCTTCTCAGTCAAGAGCATCTGAGTTTAAAATTTCTTTTTGGACTTTGGATGGATTTTAACATTAGCATACATCAGTTCTGCTGATGTATACTGTTGGAACGCTATTTTCTGTGCTGCTTTTGGTTTTGTCACCTTATCTTCTACTGCTAGCCTCTCTGAACACTAACGCTTCTCAAATTAATGGAGGGGGAAACTTTTTGAGCATTTCAAGGTTATATAATTACAGGGTGAGCTGAAACCTGGTGTGGGGGCTCTGGCAGGGGTGACTTGGTTGGGCTGGGAAGGTGGCAGTGCCGCAGAATCCACGGAGTGCTGAAGCTCAGCAAGCAATAAAGGACCAGAGAAAGATATTACCATCGATTAGTTGGGGGTTGTCATGGGAAGAAACCATAATCAGGTTTCTTTTTAAAGGTGTTGTAAGTTGTATTGAATTGTGCTAACTTCTCTTTTATTTGGAGTCTTTGGAAAATGTGGTGGTCTTCATAAACAGAATTTTTAGAGAGCTGAGGTCAGTAAGTGAGGGGAAAGTGTGGAAGAAGGAGGTCAAGATGGTCTAGCCTCTTCTTACAGAGGGGAAGCCAGAGGCCAGAGGGGGAAAGTCACTTGCCTCAGGACCCCAGGTGCCTGGTACAGTGGGATTCAGAGCAGTGCTTGTCCATGTCATGCCTCCTGTGTTTTCCAGCATTTTTTTAATGCCAGTCCTTCTAAAACATGGGCGTTCTGGCCTTTTCTGTAGGCCTCACTGGGTCTCAGAATCATCATCATGGTGCACATGGTGTCCAGGTTCTCTGCTGACCTTTTGAAGTGTGGAAAGCTCTTACCCCTGCATGGTAGAAGGTTAGGGATTCTGAGTTCTTGTACCTACTTTAGCACTTTTTATTCTTCTCCTTGGTGTCAGCTGACCCTCCTTGTGTTGTTTCTTTGATGGAATTCTCTCTGACCCCCAGGCCTTCTTTGGCTTTGCTCTAATGGTGTCATAAAAGTTGAGGTTGTGGGGTGAATGAGGCACGCATATTCTTGGAGCTCTTCTCCTACACCCAGAAGTCTGTCAGATACTAGAAATCCCAGCACGGTTTGTTTTTATTTTCTGTAGAGCCTTTTCTCTAGCATCTCATTGCCCACACAGCCATCTTGGGGACCGGAGAACATCTTAGCAATTACTGTTGGCCACTGGTCAAGAGAATCAGCATCTCAAATAGGGCTGACCCTGTCCTTCTGTGGAATGCCCCTTTCTTTCATGGCTGCTTATCTTCTTGGAGGGTGTGTTTGCCTGTCCGATGTCTTGATTTTGTCTTTTAACCGTCCTTTTAACAAATTCACACACCTACTGGCCCATGGAGTCTAGCTTATAGCAGCCATCTGAGACCCTGTATCCTTGTTCTTGACCTCATTTTGCTTTTCCCCAGTACCTTTTTGGCACTCTCCCTCTCATACCCTACCTTTCCTTTTCCCCTGCCCTCCCAACACACACGCACGCACGCACGCACGCACGCATGCACACATGCACCAGTGTCTTTTAGACTTGGTATGCACATGTGCTCACTGGCTCCCAACTTCTGACTTGCCATGACTGGGGACTCTGGGTGGCAAGACCTGGAACTGTCTCCTTGGTGTATCCTGTCCTTGCTGGACCTTCCATGACCCAAGTTTTGGTCCCAGCCTGTGTGACTCTTTGTGGAAGGGCAAAACCCTACCCCAGAGGCCAGCAGAGTTTTCAGTTCTGCAGCAAGGACAGTCCGCCGTTCTCCACCTTGGTTTTGTCTCTTTGCCATCGGGTTTTGCCTAGTCATTTACCAGGGGTTGGCAAAGAAAGAGCATGTTGTTTACCGTTGTTGGTAGGCCCTGAGCATATGCTTGCAGTCAGGCTGTGAGCCAATCCAGATTTGGGGGGTGGTTAGTAAATTCCATTTGGATTAGTGATCCATGTTGAACCTTTCATTCTTTAATCAATCCACGCGTATTTATTAAACGCCTACTAAATGTAATGTATTATCCTAGACACTGGGACTAGAGTCATGTGCAAGATACCTGTAGGAGTCCCTGTCTTGATGGAACTTATATCCAAAATAGACAATAAATGAGAAAAACAAATGCAAATAAGAGCTCCTAAACAAGCCAACACATACCAGATAAAAAGACAATTTCAAATGCAATATGAAGGAAAAACAGGAGGACTGTACCCGTGATGGGGAGCTTTTACTGTTATTTACTTCAGATAGTTCCAGAAGGCCACTCTGAGGAGGAGGCCTGTGAGCTGAGGACTACATACCCTGTGAAGGGCTGTTGGAGTAGCAGTGCAGGCTGAGGGGAGAGCCACAGAGGCCCTCGGGTGGGAACAGGCTTGTCACATCTGGGTTAGATGGTCAGAGCTTGGCGAGTGAAGACGGGACCATTGAGATGAGGATGGAGAGGTGAGCTGAGGGAGGAGGGAGACCCTGACGTTTTGGGACTTCTTAGCAGTATTGTGGGAAGCTCTTAGGGAGTTTAAGCTGTGGAGTGACACCACTTGGTTTATGTTTCAAGAGATCACCTTGTCTCTGACATGGAGGCTGGACGGCAGGGGGGCAGCCTGGCCAGCTTTACTGTAAAGGGGTGTGGCGCTCCCCCTTGCAGGGGGCTGCCGGGAAGCTGCATTCGCCCTGGGATAATTGCTTTCCCGCCTGGGTTGTTTTCAGAATCTCCCAGTTCTAAACATTTAATCTGTTCTGGCTTAATCAAGAAGCAGCTCTCTCCTAATGCCAGGCTTGGCGCAGGAAATATGGGCATGGTGCCCTGTGTTGAGTACCCTGGCCTGGAGAGAGTGAAGGCAGAGCCCCTGGTGGACCCCAGGACAGTGCAGCTGACCCTCGGCACCTGGTGACTCATCAGAAGCTTTGGAATCCTGTAAACTTTATGTGCTTCTGCAAAACAGTTGCAGATGGCCTGGACTGATGATTAAATATCGAGTTTTGCCCAGATCTGCTGCGGCTCTCCTCTCTGTGTCTGGTTTTACTTTACAGTGGGTAATTAAGGGGGCACAGCCAGTTCTGGTTACTTCCAGCACATCTTTCTCATTTGGCTTGGGGGCACATTTCCATTTCTGCCAGTTGTGTAAGTGACTGCAGTGAGTGGTGTCCAGGAATGGCTACTTTTTTTTTTCAAAATTTTAAAAAGCGAACTTAAAAAGAAGAGTCCCTAATGAAAGGACATAATTGCCTGCCTTTGCTGTTCCACTGGTTTTCCAGTGGGAGTTCTGCCGTCAGACTCGTCAGAGTTGGTTGGCAGGGACTTTTCCTCCTGAGTTAGCACGGAGAGATCTGAAAGGGCGGCGATAACGCAAATTAGCAAGGATACAAGCATATCTGCACAGGAACAGATTTCCTTCTGACCAGAGGTGCCATTGGTGGGCACCACCCTAATTCTCCACGCTTCTCCTAGCGCCGATGACAGAACTGTTCAGTAAATGAAAAGAATCGCCTAAGCACCACCTGAGCTGGGCGTTTTTTATAAGACTTCAGAGTTTCAAAGGGCCTCAGGCTGCTTAGCCTGCCATGTGAAGTTCCTGAATATTATCTCCCTGGCTTCTCTGGGGAGCCTCACTCCTCCCTCAGCATAATGAACTAGGGGAGACAGAGATCCTGATTCTCCTACTTATTTTTGCCAGACTTCTTCCACTCTCACAGACCTTGCAAGGACACAGAAGGCTCGGTGGGGGAAGAGAGATGACATCTGCCTCTGGCTGACACGACTTGTGCCAGTGGTCGCGTGGGGATTCCATAATGAAGATTGCAAATCGCTTTCCGTCCTCTTGGAGCCTGTCCCATAATTAGAAGATTAAACATTTTGTTTAAATTAGTAAGTTTCCCCCTCCCTCCTCAGAGTGCTTAAAGGCACCCTCAGAGCAGGATGGAGACCGGCTAGCTGTCTGATGTTGGACTCCACGTGTTAGCTGTGATTGTCAGCTGGAGGCTGAGGAAGTCTGATTTTAATTAAAAAAGCAATTTTTATTCCTGCTTCACCTTGTGTGAGGCAGAGGCACCTCAGACCACGTGAACTTTGTGATGGCCCAGAGCAGTGAGGGCGGATTTTCTCGGAGCACAACTCCGAGTCCAACAGGATCATGTCGTGGGGTAGGTGTGCCAGGCCTGCCCTCCAGTGGGTAGACTATCTTTGTGTTTAGGGGAGAAGGGGTCACTGTAGGGATGGTGTGTTCCTGAAGTGAAGCGGATAATGAGCAGCTCAAAGGAGCGCAGAAGCCCCCCAGCCAAGAGAACAAAACAAAGACCTGGACTTCTAGGTATTGAAGCCCACTCAGAGCTGTGCTCTGTGCTATTTGATTTTCATATTTTATCCTATCTCGTTGTTAAAAACTTGCCTGGGTTGGGTGAAACTTACCTTAAAAACATTGGATGAGCAAAGGCATTCAGTCTGAGCCCCCTGGGCTCAAAGTGCTCAGTCAGCATTTTTGTTCTTATTTTGCAGGCGAGCAAAGGGAGCTCACAGAGGTTTAATACTCTGTCCAAAGGCACCCAGGAAGTAGATGTTGGAATCTGCTTCCTAGGGATGAGGGCTCTGATAGATGAAGGCAGTTTAAAAAGAAGAAGAGGGAAGCCAGGTTTAGTGGCACACACATGTAATCCCAGTGGCTCCGGAGACTGAGTCAGGAGGATACAGAGTTCAAAGCCAGCCTCAGCAAAAGGCACTAAGCAACTCAGTGAGACCCTGTCTCTAAATAAAATGCAAAATAGGACTGGGGATGTGGCTCAGTGGTCAAGTGCCCCTGAGTTCAAGCCCTAGTACACCCCCCTCCCCCCCAAAAAAAAGGGAGCTTGGAGTAGAATGTGGCAGAATGGTCCCATCATTGGCCTTGCTTGAACGTGCTTCCGTATACTTTGAATACCGTTCTTTACTGGACTTGATTGGTTGTGTGCCTTCTCATAGGAGTGTGAGTTCCTCAAGGGCAGTGACCAGATCTCTGCCTGCCAGAGAGTGAATGCTCAATAAATGTCTCTTGATTACAGAAAGGTTGAAGTGGTGAGTGAGTGAAGCAGCATATCGATTTGGTGACTGAATTTGGTCCCTTCTACATATCTTTCTTTGTTGCAGTTTAGCATCTTCCCAGTTGCCCTCTTTTCTTTGCCTCTTTTTTTCTGGACGGAGAGTAGATTAAGTTGTATTTGTGAAGGATCATGGCCCTCGTCCTAGGAAACTCGCTTGGGTTGGGTGAAAGTTACCTTGAAAACATTGGATGATCTTCATAAAAGCCCAGTTCTGTTCCTGTAGTAACCCAAGAGTTGATTGGCATTTCTTTTAAAGACTGGATTTCTCTCTGACCCTAAAGCAAGAGATCGATTGCTTCATTTATTTGCCAGAGATTTACTGTAAGTCTACTGTGGGCTGTAATTGCTGTTTTCTCTTCACCCAGCCATGCAGGCAAAAAATAAGAGATCATACAGAACAAGATTAGTTTTTATTTTGTGTTGGTTGGGTCTGGCATATCCATTTCCATTTTGATATATATATTTTTCTTTTCTTTTTTTTTAAACTCTTATGGAGTACTTTTTTTCAGGTTAGGTACTTCCACATATTATCCCTCAACATTGAAAGATTTTTTCTAAGGATGAAACTAAGGTTGAAACTGGTCATTTGTCCAAGGTCAGCACTACTAACAACAAACCCAGGTGGCTTGGTAGGTGACTTGGTCACCAGAGTCCCTTCTCTTCTCACTGCATGTTTCCCTTTTAATGGGACTAATTTTAGCATCAATTTCTTACATGTTTTGTGTTTTGTATAGGCTGAAGACACATGTGGGCTTCTAAAACATACCGGAGCCTCTAACAGTTTACTCAGGTGTTAAGAGTCAGACAACAGATCTGTAGTAAGCACAGAAACCAGACACGGACAGGCTGATTTCCCAGCCACGTGTTGGTAGCATGATGTTGTCAACTTAGGCTGCCTGTCCCTGGTTGAATCCGTCTACCATGTCCCAGCTCTCTGACCTTTGGCGATTTGCTAAGCGAGTCTCTTGCACCTTGGCTTCCTTGCTTTAGAAATGGGGAATGGTATTGCCTACCTAGAAGGGTTGTGAAAGGATTAAAAAGAAAATAAATGTTAAGTTTCTGGGGCAGAGCAGGCACAGTTAGCAGTAACCATGTGTGGTTTGGGTAGTCACTTGGCGAGGAAGCTTCAGGAGGAATTCTTTATGGGCTCTTTAAATCCCACAATTCTGCGACATTAATGCCTCCTGTTGTTGAAATTTGTGTCTGACTTTGCCTTTAAGGTCCAGCCTGGTTTACAGGTGCATCTTGTTTGGAAGAGGTGGCCTGATTCCCTTGTGTACAGGTGTTTCGGGCAGTTGTGTCTCTGTGCTTTTTGGTATGTTTACTGGAATTCTCAAGTTTCTAAGTAATTTCAGTCTGAGACAAGTGAGTAGAATTGATGTCAGGCTGCCTTAACACAGGTGTTATAAACAAGATTAAGAGGTTGTTGAAAAGATATCAGGGGAGCTCTGGGGCTGGCTTTCTGAAGTCATTCTAAATTGACAGCTAATGGGTAGCTTGCCTTGATGGCTCGCTCTGAGTCGGCTGTAACTGACTGGAGATTCACCCACAGAGGAAACTTGCTTATGAAGATTCACATTCCTTTTTCATGAAGTGAAGCTATAGTAAGTAGCATGTAAAACTTTCTGCATCATGCCCCACATATTTGCTTTGCACTATTTAGTTACTTTTTTCTAAAGGCAGCCAGTTTCAAATTTGGTACTCTAAGCCTGCTAAGCTGCAAAGAAAACCTTTCTTTTATTCCATTATATATGGTTTTTGTGTGTGTGTGTGTGTGCATAAGACATTTCTTTACCTATTTATCTTACCCTTAGTAGAGTTCTTCTCGCCCATTTTGCCTATTTGATTCACTGGATGCTCCTGCCAGGAAATTGAATAATTTAAAATATTCTCAAAGTGAGCAAGTTATTAGTTTAAAATCACTTTGAAATTGATTTTATATAGCCTCTCTGAGAGAGAGTTGTGGAGGGGTGGGGATAGGGTTTGTATGGGGAATTTGTAGGTGCTTAGGGCTACCAGAGAATTTCTTTGGATCATCTTCCACATATTGGCAGACAGGGTTCTCTACTGTTTTCTAGTGGAAGAAGCATTTCTGACACTGAATTGTCTTGTGTAAGAATAATTCATTCACCATCATTGTCTTTATTGGGAATGGAGGTATTTTGCTAACTTTGTAGTTTATATAGCTTCTAGAAATGGTAAAACCTTTGAGTTGAAGAAAATAAAGTACATCTGAGACAAAAGCAGGCACGAAACCATCTCTTTTCATTGTCTGTGATGGACTCATCAGCAGGCATGTATTGAGGCCATAACACCAAGTACTTCATTCGGGCTGAGAGAGGTAGGTAAATCAGCACTCAGGTAACTGGAGAGTCTATTATATAGTCGTGTTATGTTTTCAGACTCCACAGTATCACCCATAACGTTGAAAAATATTCTTTCTTAACAAGATACTCAGGATAAAGTTCCATCTGAGTTCTATCTTCCTTGAAATAAATGTGGCAGCTATTGTGTTAACAGCGTTATGTGGGTAAGTTCTAAGGTTTAAAAGAAGTTAACCGTAATAGCTAAGATCTAGATTCTCGAGACCAAAACTGGGTCAAAACCCTTAAATGATGAATGAGACTTATTTATAAATGAAAAAAGTGGTTGGTTTCTCACTCATGACCTGGTTTGCACTCACCCAGGCCTGGATCATTCATTCTACCTGCTCTTTCTCTCAAACATCTTTACTTTTCTCTCTTGTTGTTCTGTCTATCTGGTAGTATATACCCTTCCTCCCAATAACTCCTGCTGGAAAGAAAAGTGCAATTTTGAGTCTTGGCATTGAACTCAGAGGCACCTTATAGATAAAGTAATTAAAGGTCTCCTTGCCCCGCTTTAGTCTTAATGAAATCATCCATTGCTAGAGGCAATATCCCGCTGGCTGGAGGCTTCTCTGGCGGGATTGTATGTAACAGGTGTGTTGTGTAACTGGTAGAACCACTTTGTGCTAAATGTGTATCACACTCAGATTCTTATACAGTATGGGGTCTGTGTTATCCTTAAAAGTAAGGTGAATTTGTTGTATCTTAGCCTTGGTTTAAAACCAAGTAATTTACAGTAGCATTCCCATATTAACTTGTTTTTTAATGTTTAAAAGTTCTGAACGAAGTGGTGTTAATAGTAGGTAACCTGGGGCTCCATGTGGGGCTTCCACAAATGATCTGGAGGCAGGGTTATGAAATGAAATCCCCCTGTGGATGAATGACACTAAGTTCTCCTGGGTATCAAAATGCCAGCAAGCAAGGAGTAACTGCAGAAAGAGGTCACCTGTTTGGGCAGAAAAGCAGCAGAAGGATTTTAATGTTGGCTAAAAGATGATGGCAGCAGGCAGAGATGGTGCGAGTATGCCCTTAAGAGACTTTCTGAGTTGGTGACAAGGAAAGGGGTCTGGATGGAGCCTGTGTGTGCTGAGAGGGGGGAGAGAGAGACGTTTCAGGCTCATTTTGGTTTCAGGCTCGAGTCTTTTCACCTCTTTGAGTCTGTTCACCGGTAAGTGGTGGGGTCAGGCTAACAGTGAATGTCTGAACCTGAGCATTACTGTGTTACTTTCCCATTATCACTTGGTGCCACCATTAGAAAAATAAGCTATAATGTAAAATATTGACTGGATGGTACAAAGTGATTAATATGTAGGTGCAAAACAGCTAAGTTCTATCTGGAGTCACTGTTAACCGCCGAACCGCCGAAGAACTGTGAACCTTGCTAATAATTATGATTCCTGGCTGGTCCTTCGACGGCTGTCTTCTCCCATTGAATTAATTATACTGGTTCCAGTTGGGTGTAGAGGTCCCTGCCATGGTCTCATTGTTTCCTGCACATACTTCAGCCACAGTACTAACCAAAAGGTTTGGTGTCCCTCCATTCACTTTAAAAAAAAAAATTATTTACATTTTAGTTTTTAGCGGACACAACATCTTTGTTTGTATGTGGTGCTGAGGATCGAACCCGGGCCGCACCCATGCCAGGGGAGTGCACTACCGCTGAGCCACATCCCCAGCCCCTCTCCATTCACTTTTCTATGTTGTTTCTCATCAGATGGAAAAGTCCTCGAGGACAGGAGGACTCTGTGTGTCTTTGCTGTTTTTAAAGTTTTGTTCTCCAGCCTGGAGCTTTGTAGGTGTGTAGTAAGTGTGCCCTGGGAGCTTGATGTGGGTGGCTCCTTTCTCTGTCTCCCCATTGTGTTCTCCACAGGTTATTGATCAAGTGGGATTATCTTACTTTTTAAATTTTATAACCCTAGAAAATGTTAGCAAGTATTTTATTATATTTGATATAAAATATAATCTGTAGACAAATATTTTTTGATTCCTACATTTATTTGTTCATGGTTGGTATTTTTTTTAACAACTTTGAAACCTTATCAATACAATGGATAAAAAAATTAGTTTTTAAATTTAAAAACGGTGGTTATTATCATTTTGAAAAAGTCAGAAAAGATTAATTTTCATTTAAGTTGGGTTAAGGCTCAGAAACAGAATGTCAGAATCTTAGAAGTCTAGAGAGTCCAGCTGGAATGGAATGACACATAACTCAGGCTCTCTTGGGACACTTGCAGTGAAGGGGGAGCCTCCTGTGTTCTTGTTCACTCTAGTGGTGTGTGTGTGCTAACAGTTAAGTGAGCACGGCGCAGTGAGATACTGTTTATCTGCAGCAAGAGTCAGATGCCAGAGTTCCTATCCTTGAGGATTTAGTTCCTGGTTTACTAGAGGAGGTGGACATTTATTAATGCACACGTTGTATACTAATAAAGATCTAATTCACTGCCAAGAAAGCTCAGAAATCCTTCTGGAGTCCTTGGGAAACTCTCCAAGGAGTTGATGTTCTAGTTGGGGTTCCAGGCTGGGTAGGGTTTCTCTAGCTGGGATGAGGGGAAGGAAGGTGTTCTGCCTTTTTAGTAGCACTATGTACCTAGACCTCAGTACTAGGCATCCGTTAAATAACTGAGTGGGACTCCTGGGTCCTGCCCCAAATCTTCTCCAGATCCCTTCCTGGTTTATCCTGCAGGTTTCTAGACCTGCCCTGCTCAGGCATTTTCTATTTTGTAATGCCCCCCCCCCTTTTCAAACCACTGAACTACATCTCCAGCCCTTTGTATAATTATATTTTGAGGAACTGGGATTACAGGTGTGTGCCACCATGCCCAACATGTAATGCCTCTCTTAAGGTGCTGGAGCTAACTCAGTGTTGTGGGACTATGACTTTGGTGGATATCTAAAAGTGCAACCTTAATAGTATTAGCTTTTTTTTTTTTTTTCTTTAATCAAAGCTGGTCATCCTGTTGTTTCATTGAATTTGAGATTTAAGAAAACTCTCCACTCTGAATGAACTGTTTTTGAGTCACATTCACCTGGAAGGTACTTTTATATGTCTGCTATTTTGAATTTAAAGATAATTGCACGTTTGGCTCCACCAGTTATGGACCTGCCTGTCTGAGCTACTATGCAGCTACAGCTTTCCAACTGTTGACTTGAATAACTTTGTAAAAGATTTTGTTGATCTTCAGGGACTCTATAGATATTATGGGCCCTTAACCTTATTCAGTAACACTATCAAAGGTCCTCAGGCTGTTGGGCATGCTCTTCTGTGGCATCCTCTGCTAGATTCTGGTGGTTCCCGTCTTTTCTCCTCGACTCTGTGTAAAACCATACCATTTTGCCAAATTTATTTCAAATCTTTTTCTAATGAATAGAATATTAAAAGTCTCCTATGTTCTGTAATTCCACTTCATTGTAAACCCCTCCTGAACATATTTTCTCTGTGCCGCCCACCCCAGAAGCAGTTTTTATTCTGAATTTGGTCATTATTGTTCCCATGTAATTTTTTTTTACTATTACTATTTGTGAGGAGCCACAATGAATAACCACACCCTTCCAGTCCTGATGCCTCAGATTCTGACCAACCACTGGATTCCATGGGCTTGGGCGGGGTCTAGCTCTGACAGCAAGGGGTCTTCTTTGTGGATGTGCCCTAGGGTTGAGTTACACTCACCTGTCCCTTAGTCCTGCCCCTTCTGCCCTTTTTTGGATAGAACTTCCTCTTCTTCTTCTTCTCCTTCTCCTTCTTTGTATATTTTTAGTTGTAGGTGGACACAATACCTTTATTTTATTTTCATGTGGTGCTGAGGATTGAACCCAATGTCCCACGCATACAAGGTGAGCGCTTTACCCCTTGAGCCACAACCCCAGCCCCATTGGATAGGATTTTCTAAGAACAAGAGTCCCCCCAATAAAAGCTCACTTCCAAACATGTTCTCTGTCTTGCCAGCCTCTCATGACTTTCTCTTGGTCTCCCTTTTGGGGAGCCTGAGGTCGAGAGCAGGGAAGCCGTCCTGAAGCTTGTGTAAAGGTAAATTGTGTTTGTGTTTTATTTGGTGTCCCTGTAAATTCACACAAGCAATCTTAAGTTCAGCTGTCCATGCTGATTGGGGGCAGCAAGTACCTATGTGTGATCCATTGATGGTGATTTCTCCCTTATTACAAATATACTCCAGTGAACATTCTTTAACTCTCTCTTGGTGCATGTGCGTGATAATTTCTCTGATGAGTATATATACCTTGGAGTAGAACTGCTGGGATAGTCGTAGAATATATGCATTTTCAGTGTTATCAGGCATCATCGAGTATGTTTTCATTTTTGTCAATCCAATGACATGATTTCTAGTGAGGTTGGGCCACTTTTTTTGTGTGTTTATGGGCTACTCAATATTTTTTCTTTTGTGATCATCTGCTTTGTTATCTTATTTAATCTTACTGTCTTATTAAAGGCAGTCCTCTGAAGTAGCAGCAAAGGCTATTTTTTAATAATGTAGCACTGATTATCTAAGTTGGTGTGACTCTTAAGTGATTCACTAGAACCCAGATTTTTCTAATTATTACTCTGCTACTTTTGAACCATGTTACGTCTTTTAGATTAATACTGTTCTGTTGTTATTGTTGTTGGATTGATGTCTAATATTCCTTCCAGCACCTAATAGAGTGATGTTGAGGCTCTATTAGCTCAGTAAATACTTCTGAATGAATGAATGAATGAATGATGATGGTTCTGGTGTAGCTGACAAAACATATTTGTAATAATTCTGCTAAAATGGAGATGGTTTACCTTCCAGTGGTTTTACAAGTATCTGCCTATGGTAGCTTTGATAAATAAAGAAACCAAATCAACATTCAGCTTTCTGAGGTAGCTGCAGAATTAATCAGAGAAGATGTCAAAGTAAATCATGGACATAAAAATATAGTTTGTACTTCTAAAAGAGAAATCTGCGCAGCCTTTGGAGGTGAGATGAATGTATATTCAGGCTCTAACAAGGAATAAGAGTTGGGGGGGATTGATGAAAGTTTTCATGACTAGTGATTTAAATCACAGCCATCTTACCTGTCAGCCAATCAGATTACAGCCAATCAGATTACAGATTGCAAGTGATATTGCAATTTTGATTTCTGATATATTGATATTTCCCTTCATTGTGGACATTATTAAAAATCACATTTAAGCTGGGCGCAGTGGCGCACGCCTGTAATCCCAGTGCTGAGGCAGAAGGGTCACAAGTTCAAAGCTAACCTCAGCAAAAGCAAGGCGCTAAGCAACTCAGTGAGACCCTGTCTCTAAATAAAACATTACAAAGGCATAAAAAAGGGGTGGGGATGTGGCTCAGTGGTTGAGTGCCCCTGAGTTCAATCCCTAGTGTCCCCCAGCCCCCTGCCAAAATTACATTGGCCTGTAAATACTATGATCTCAATATTTATAATTTTTTAAAAAATAAAACTGGGAATAAGTGGAGGTTCTGTTTTATATTTTGTTGTGACTTTGTTTTGGGGTTTTAAGAAGTTCTTGGTACTTTTTTTTCCCCTCCAGCAAAAAGGTAGTAGGTTGCCATGATTCATTGATTTTTGTTTGTTTTTAAGGTTAAGCCTTATAAATTTGCAAAGGCATAATATATAATTATATATGAATGTCTAAAATGTTCACTCAGATGTTCCCTAAAATATGATTATGATAATCCCTTTCATTGGTGTAGCACTCTATGGTTTACACAGGACCCCTTTGTGAAGTGTTCTGTTTAGTCATCACAACAGCCCTTTGGTGGGTGGAATTTTCTGTCTCTGATTACTTTGATCTCTAATTACGAATTTTGGCTGATGGTAGTTGCAGCATTAGAGATCATGAGCTTTTTCAGTTGTGCCTTAAGCAAATTTGCAAGGGAGTCCTGATGTTAACTTTGGCAGGTTTCAAGCCTGCAAATATTGATTGAGCCAGAAGTCCTAGTTGTAAAATGTCACCAGTGAATGTGCAGCCAGTGAAGGCAAGGAAAACTCATTACTGCAGCTCATCTGTAACTTCTGGGTCAGGCCACTCACTACCATCTGGCAAAAATGAGTGTTTGAAAACTCCCTTTTATTCCGACAAAAGGTAATCAGGAGAGGTTAACAACAGATGATTTCTGAGCATTTCACATTGGTTAGACCATTCTGCCCATAAGCTTGGGAGACAGTCCATATGTCTGATTATCTCAAGAGGTATTAGAAAGTTTAAAAATGATGAAATCCCAATGTAATGGTAGGAAGGAATTTAATTAAGTGTTTACTTCCCTTTCTTCCATGACTTGCATCCGCTTCCCATTGAAAGTGCATTCTGAAAAGAGTAGGCAATGGGAAAGGAAGAAGTAAATAGGATTGTGATCTTGAAGTAATACTTTATTTTATTTTTTTCTTTTTAATGGGAGAGCTGTTTTTTAAGGAGAGGAATTAGGGACCAGGGAAAGAAAGTCTAACTTGAAAGGTTTTCCTCCACGTAATGAACTCTCTGAAGGATCCAAAGGTGGAGGGCACAGATTAGGGAGGAGGGGAGCGTCTGGTCATCGGGTGTTGGAAGGTTCCTGTCTATGCCTGACCAGAGATGCTTTAGAAGGGATTCAGATTTCAGGTGGTTGATTGATTTAGATTGAGGCTGCCTCTAGCCTGGACTGATTCTAGTGTCTTAGAAGAATTATGGCAAGAGATTGTGAATCTACATGTACACAAGCGTTTTCTGTGGAATGAATACATAGCCTCTCGTCGATGTGGATGTTAGAAACACAAATCAAATGAAAACACTGCCAAATAGATATTACCAAATAGAAGTTGTTTGTTGTCATCTTGTCTGTCCTCAGTGATTGGCTACAAAAAATGCAACAGGGGCGGGGGCGGGGTGTGTGTGTGGGCGCAGTGTGGTGGTATCTGTCAACATTTTGACACTAAAAAGGATCCACAGTGTAAAACTAGCTTCTAATGGTCAAAGCCCTTTTTAGCCTCAAGCCTCATTAATTTGGAATCAAGTGTGACAGAGAAAGAGGGAGAGAGAGGGAGCCACCCTCCATGTCCTGTCTGTTGTGGGCCGAACAGCCGTCTGTGTTTAGAAACGTTGTTCTCTGCATGCACAGGCTGATGTATACGGAGGTGTCTGTGTGAAAGGGGTTATCTTCCCAGTTCATAGACTGAGAAAACTCAAACCTGGAGAGGAAGGTTACCTTTCAGGGCTGTTAAGTAGAGGGGACAGGATTTAAATTTAGGAATATCAAACTCTTCATTCAGGCCATCCACTATCACAAGCAGCCATGGATTAGAAGCCTTTTCCTGTTGATGGCCTCTAGCTGTAACCTCCTGTCTAAAATAGCAGCTAGTCTGTGTTCTTACATTTTAATAATAGCTTGTTTATTTATTTACTGGTGATTTCTTCAACATTGTCGTATTTTTTCCAACCAGTCATGAGTTAGTATGGAGAAGCAAGCATCGTCCGGGGAATTAGACAAGAGCTCAGAATTCCTGTTCTGTCGGGAGGTCCATTAGATAGTCTTTCTTCCAGCTCCAGTTTCCAAGTTCTCCCCCTTGTTTGATATTTAAGAAACAGCACTTCATGCCCCACTTGGAAGACCCTTTTCTAAGGTTCTCTGAGCTTCTTAGTACCAGGTGAGGAATTCTAGATTATTTTGAGGTAATTTTTTTGGACATTTTCCATTTCCTTAGTAGAATTAGACATCTTTTTTTCTTCTGTTGTTGTGAAAGCGTTTTTTATAAATTATCCCTTCTTTACCAGGTAACTTGGAATGTTGAGCTATTTAGACACATACTCTCATACACTTACACTGTTATATCCTGATACAAATGTGCTCTTCACATTAATAATTGCACTGTGTGTGTTCATGATTTATCATAATGATACCATTATTGCTTATTATAGAAGTTCCCTTTTTCCCCCCACCCCTAAGTCTAATTGAGGTCAGGACAGACCATAAATGTGATGATATAGATTGCGTGCTCAGAGGAAATGCAGTTGGTTTCAGAGTGGAGTTTAATTTCGGCCTCGTTCTGGTGATGTAGCCTCTTCCTATGGTACATTACTTTGAGCCCAATATAACTGCATGTTCCCACAGCCCCTCATTATAGCTGCAGCTTCTCACTGCTTTTTAATTAAAAAAAAAAATAGAAGGGAAAAATGAAACCTAAAGCTTAGGTTGGATATTGTCTGGGTATGCAGGGAGTATCCTAGGCAGATTGCTTATTAATTTTTTTTAACTCTTTCCAAGCTTTCATGGAGACGTCTTGATTTCTCTTTCCAGTGGAATGGATGGAGGTGCACACACGCAACAAGGTCATTCAAAAGCTAAGGCATCGTGTACATTGTCTCGAAACCCACTGTGGGCTTTGAATAAGCAGGGGCCCGTTGGCATCCTAGAAGGACTACCAGCTGTGTGGTTGGCTGGTGGCAAATGCTTTTATTCCACTCGCCAGTTTGGGGAGAGGCAGGGAGCCTGGAAGGTTGAGTCCCTTGAAGGCTGATGTTCTGGTATATCAGAAGTTAAGACTTTTTTCTCTAGTCCTGTGGGCACTAGTAGCAGAGGAATTACTTTATTAACAGCGGTTGCTTTTGTCATTCCTTCATCTTGAAGGATTCCAAATACCTTTCAGAACCCAAACAAATTAACCTCCAGAGGTGACTGGTAAGAATGGCTTAAGCCTCTGGGGATTGGTTGTATGCGGCAGGAAGAGCTGGGCCTCAGCAGCTGACTCTGGAGGCTGTGTGATGTCTTGTCTGGTCAGCAGCCCTTTCCTTGGCTCCCCTGGAGTGAAGTCATGGAGCGCCATACTGCTTCCGCTGTCACAGCTCTGGTTTTGTTTTGTGCAACCAGTTGTTCTCACGGTGAATGTTGGGTAAATATAATCAAGAAGTGTTTTTCTGGGAGAGGATGTGGAGTCAGCTTCAAATAGTGCTAAGAATCCCTATTTCACTCATTGATGCCGGAAGGATGATAATAGTTTGGTTTTATTAGGGAGCGGGAAACTCTTCAGACCTGTGCTGTTCAGTACTGTAGCCACTAGTCCCTAATGGCTGTTGAGCGCACAGAATGGCTCTAGTCTGCATTGAGTTGGTCCTTACTTGTAAATGCTACCAGCTTCCAAAGACCTAGTGTGAAAAGGGCAAACTATCAAATTAGCAATTTTTTTAATATTGACTGCATAGTGAAGTGATAATATTTGGCTATATTGGAGTAAATAAAATACATTATTAAAATTAATTTTCCTCTTTTTATATTTTTAAAATGTGGCTACCAAAAAATTTCAGATTACATCTAGGGCTTGCATTTTATTTCAGTTGACCCCTCTGTCTTAGACTGAGGAACTCTGATAGCAAGTGGTGTTCGTCTTCTTCACACTCTGCCCAGTACCCAGAGCAGTGCCTTAGATGTAGTTGGCACTTGATATTTGTTGAAGAAATGAATCCTTTATTACCCAGAGTGGTGAAATCTCAGGAATGAATATGAACTTTTCTATTTGGATTGTTAGTTTTAGAGACAGTTGAAGGAATACAGAGCAAAGTTCTCTAAATTTTGCCCTGGGAGAGAAGAATGTTGAAATAAGGTACGCCAGGACCTTTCACAGCTCCTAGACCCTGGGAGATGGAGGCTGGAGCAGCGGAGCTGGCCCTGGAGCCACATCAGAGTGCCCTAGAAGGCCCTGCCCTGCCCTGCCCTAGCCTCATGAGAGGGAGGGGCTGGGGACACCATTGGACCTAAAGGTGGCTTTCTTAGGGATGTTGCACATAGGCTATTCATAAATATTCTGAGGTCTGTTCTTAAGAATCTTCACTAGCCCGCCTGTTCTGTACCTTTGACCCCATTTAGACATGGCCCAGCTGGAAGCCTGGGACTGCTCCTGGGCCAGCTGATGACTTGATGATGCTTCTTTAATAACTTATTTGTGAAATTAATGAATTAACAAATAACTGTTTTAAGTTAACCACAGTCTTGTGCAACTTATGTTTATGGTTATACGTAAGTCCCTCAGATCTCTGTCATCAGGGTCCTAGAATCATGGGAGGTGAGCAAACGTTCCAGAGGTCAGGTTCAAGTTTTAAGAGGGAACCCAGTTGTCTTTGCAGGAATTTATGAGAAGGTCTTAGGCATCCTGTCTCCTTGCTTATAAAGCAGAACTGTTAACTACTTCTGGTCCCCAGAGATGTGGTGGAGATTGAAGTTCTGCAGAAGGAAAGTGCTATTTCAGTGAAAATTGTTAGATGTGAAAATGAAACCCCTCCCCTGACCTCTGCAGTGTTTGTTTTAACGGGGAGCCGAAGAGGTTCAAAGAGACATCGCCAGCGTTATTTCTGCTTTGCATTTCATGACTGTGGCAGTATTTCGCTTTCTCCTCTTAATTGTGGGCACTGCCTTTTCTCCCTGCCCTTGGAGATGAACCATCAGAAATCTCCTCTCCATGGAGAGCTCTGGAGCTCGTGCCTTGCCTTGGCTCTGCAGCAGGCTCTTGCTAATCAGAATCACAGCAGGGCTTGTTTTATGAGCCTGAAAGAATTCGTGTTCCCAGGGGGCTGAAATTCTTACCTGCTGGGGAGCTACAGCTTTCTATTTGAAGCCTGCCCCCGTTATGGATGAAGCTACCTTTTACTTCCCCTCCTCACGTGGAAACTGGTACCTCCTTTTTCTTGTAGACTGTAGTTTCTGAAATGTTGGTTTCTTTTTTTCTTTTTTAGGGTAGAGTAGTAATGATGATATTAGATTTTTGGATTTAAGAAAATAGAGTTCATATGAGATTATAATCTATCCCATGGAGACCTGGAAGAAAATGAAAAATAGCAGGTGGTACCCTACAAACGAAATTGTCTCTAAGCAGTGTCATATGCTCAGACTTGCTAAAGCACCTGGTCCCTAGAACCAGCAGGACACACGAATATTAGAGGGAATGACTTTCCACCTCGGCATAGTGCAGTTCAGGGATGGTTGTCACAAGGCGAAATGTGAGATGTGCATGATAGAAATTTATGTTATTACCAAACACCTTCCCAGGCTGGCAGTGGACATGGCATTTTCTTCTGTTTGGTGGTAACATACCACCTTGCACTAGCACACCGTTGGTGAGGGCAGTTGTATCAGGTAGAGAGAAAGAAGCTCAGAGAGGAACCTAACACAGTGTTTTGCTGGGGGAGACACAATCTTTTGGAGAGGCTCATAATGATGATTTTTACATATTTGTTTAGTACTGTTATTATTTAGAATTTTTTTTTTTTTTTTTTTTTTTTTTACTTTAAAAGGAGCTTTCATGAGTCCTTAAGGAAAAGGGTTATTACCTCCATTTGCAGTTATGGAAACTAAGGCTTGGGTAGAAGCATGCTCCAGTTGCACCAGTAGCCAGTGGAGCTGAGTGATGACATTCACCACTTTTGATGTCTGCTGTAGGATGTTTTCCCTCAGTCCGAAGCTCTTTCAATAGTGCCCTGCTTTATTCTAATTCAGTGGAAAGCAGCAGTAAGTACTCCATCATGGATTGTGTTGCAAAGGTAAAATGAGGTCCTATCAGAGCGTTGGAAAGAGCCCCAGAGCAGGAGTCAGGAAGTACCACTTCTGTCTTCCAGGATGCCAGTGGTTTGTGACCTTGAGTGTCACCTGGCCTCCGGGACTTTTACAAATTCTTTACATTTTTTAATTTAAAAATTACTTAATTGACCATGATCGTTCCAGGGTAGAATGTGATCTGTGTGTGTGTGTGTGTGTGTGTGTGTGTGTGTGTGTGTGTTACTAGGGATTCAGCCTTACTGCCTTGCACTGAGCCACATCCCCAGCTTTTTAAATTTTTTATTTTGAGATGAGGTCTTGTTAATTTTTTGAGGCTGCCTTTGAGCCCTTGAATCACCTGAGTAGCTGGGAATTAAGAGGCGTGCACTACTGCACTTGACTTAATCTGATATGTTTAGAATGTGGAATGATTAAATCAGACCGATTAACAAAATCCATCACCTTACATCCTTTTCTTTTTTTGGTGGAGAAAACACCTGGATTTATTTATTTATTTACTTGCAGTTTTGAACTAGGCAGTACATTGTTTTGTATTGTAGTCACCATTCTGTGCAGTGGACTACTAAAGCTAATTTCTCCTAGCTGAGGCTTTGTACCCTTGACCAACATCTACCCTCTCCCTTTGGTAACTGTCCTTGTGCTCTCTACTCCTGAATTCAATGTATGATTGTACATATGAGTGAGATCATGGGATGTTTGTCTTTCTGTGCCTGGCTTATTTCACTTAGCATGTTGTCCTTCAGGTTTATCTGTGTTGTTGCAAGTAACAGAATTCCCTTCTTTTTGGGGCTGAATAGTATTCCATTTTGTGTGTGTGTGTGTGTGTGTGTGTGTGTGTGTGTGTGTGTGTGTGTGGTGTGTTTCTTCTTTCATTTGATGATGAACACCTGGGCTGTTTCTGTATATTAGCTACTGTGAGTCATTCTGCAGTGATCCTGGGAGGGCA
The DNA here is from genome assembly GCF_045843805.1 of Urocitellus parryii. Lineage (NCBI taxonomy): Eukaryota > Metazoa > Chordata > Mammalia > Rodentia > Sciuridae > Urocitellus > Urocitellus parryii. The sequence goes on from NC_135536.1 coordinate 179,196,491, forward strand.
GATATCTCTTTGGCATAATTATTTCACTTCCTTTGGATATATCTCTAGACTGGAGGGTCACTGGCTCTTATGGGAATTCTATTTTTAGTTTTCCGAGGAAACTCCATAGTGGCTGTATTAATTTACATTTCCATAAAAGGGTTCCCTATTCTCTATACCCTCATCAGCAATTCAGGTGATAGCTCTTTGTGGTTTTCATCTGCATCTCCTTGATCAGTGCCTATCAGCATTTTTTCATGTATTTTGTTGCCCATTTGTATGTCTTGGTTTGGGGGGGTCCGCCTAGGTTGCCTGGCCTCTGGCTGCCTTCTACTTTGTATAAAATAGAGTTTGAAGTATAATAGATCTTTGGAAGTCACCTATGTAATATCTTGTTTGAACTACTTCTGGGTGACTATTAGAAAGACTTTATCATCTTCCTTAGACATGACTTAAAACCCTGTTCTAAGGGGTGGGTTGTTTCTTGGTAAGTGAATCTAACCCAGTGTCCCCGACTCAAGGTGGCTTTTTTCTTTGAGATTTCTGAATATACAGGATCGTGTGAAGTGCTAAAACTCCATATAAAGAGTTCTGTTGAAAAGAAAAAAGAGAAAGCCACTGTTCCTGGTGTATTTGTAGAATCACAAAGGACCTGAAAAATGACCGCCTGGAGCTTCCCTCCCTTCCCGAGAGTGTGCTCCTGGCTCTTCCCATCAGGATCCTGAGACGTTCTTAGGATGTTTGCCCTGGGTGCCTGTCTCCATCTCTTCCGCTCTAACATCCTGTTTCTTTTCTCTCCTTCTCAGCCCAACAGGGGCACAAAACGCCCCCGGGATGATGAGGAGGAGGAGCTGAAAACCCGTCGGAAACAAGCTGGTCCTCGGGAGCGTGGCCGCCACCGGGAGGAGGAAGCCGCTGTGGTGGAGGAAGCCGATGACGACAAGAAGAGGCTGCTCCAGATCATTGACCGGGAGGGCGAGGAGGAGGAGGAGGAGGTAGTCTGGCAGAGCCCCGGCGGGGAGCGGGCCTGGCCCTGTGTGTGGCAGGCCACATAGTCCTTGAGCTTCGCCTTCATCTGTAAATGGGGTTGACACTTCCTCCTTTACAGTGCTGATGTGAATGTCAGGGGAGAAATGGAGTTAGGAAGCCATTTGCAAAGTGTAAGGACAAAGTGTAAGGACAACGCGGAGAGAGTTTCTAAAAATCATCCCAGATTACATGCTACGAGGAGGCCCTGTGGGAACAGAGAGGAAGGTGACTGGGTGGCTGGAGGGGCCTGGGCCGCTTCCTAGACGGCTGCTCCGAGGACACCCAGAAGGCACTGGCGACTCTGAATATAGCCGGGAGTCTTTGAAAGTGGAGTCAAATTCTGTCACTTGGACAAGTGGAGAAGGGCTTTTGGGGTAGAGGAAGGAAGTGGCATCAGCAAAACAACAAAGGTGGAGACCTTCAAGGGTGTTCTGGGATTAGCTGTGATAGGGAAAGCAGCTTGTGGCCTGGTGTGGCCTGCTGTGGTGACGTGGGTGGACCTGTAGTCCCAGCGCAGGTCGGGGCTGAGGTGGGGGGATCGAGTAGGCCCAGGGCCTTTTATCTCCAGGTCCCTTCTGGAATGCTCTTCCCCGAGTGCTTCGCGGCTGGTTTCCTCCCACTCAGGTCTCAGGTCTGGTGTTTCCTCCAAGAAGCTGCCTTGCTCTCAGGTAGCCTGCGAGCCATCCTCGCATCCTCTGTCGCTTTCCTCAGTGTATTGTCTTCACAGCAAGTGTCAGGGTTTGAAATTCCTATCTGTTTATTTTATTCATTGTTGCCTGTCCTCAGCCTCCCATGGGACAGGGGCGTCGCTGTGACAGCACAGCGGAACCCCGCACTCAGGACGGTGCTTCGCTCTGGGTAGGCCTTCACGAATATGTAGTGAATGAATAAGTAAATGAAACTGAGAAGAGTGGAGGCAAAATACCAGTGATTACAAACAAAATGACCTTACCGTTGTGCCTTTTTAAATCCCGAGCACTAACTTCTGTGTTATTTCACTCTGGCATTTTGTTCACTATGAATTATGGAAATAGATTCTTAAGAGCCAGCTGTTTTCTACTTCCCTCAAAGATATGATGCTAAGTTTGGATTTTAAAAATGAGGCTGGAGTGTGAGTCGGAGGGAAAAAAAATTGATTCATATTCCAAAAAGGTCTTTGCTGTGTTGTGACAATAGCTCTCTCCTCATTAGGATTTGTACCAGTGCTAATTTGGGAATCAGCCCTTGAAAGATGGTGCCACTTTGGCAATGTGCGGTGGGGGACGGCGTGAATTCTGCTTCCTCTCTGAGGGCAGCAGCCTCTCCAGGGCTCGCACCCGCAGTGCGTGCACACATGTCCCCCCTCCCCTGTGCCTCTGCCCAATCTGTTCGCCCTGCAGCAGCGGTTAATTGGCAGGTATAATTCCCGTGTAGAGCAAGGCTGGTCCTGGAGGATTAGGACAGTAGCTGTCATGGGTAAGTGGTTTCTAGCCCGGGAGACAGAAATGTAATGTGGGACCAGGCCTTCTGTTAAGGGACAGGGAAAAAGAGATCGCTTTGTAAAAATGACACATGGACGGCTACGGGTCCAGGAGTTATTTTCTCACTGCCACCAAAGTCCCATTTGATGAAAAACAAGTGATGCTTGCCCCTGTAAAGTCACGTGAACTTGTAAAATATTATTGTCCTTTTTGTGCTACATCACCAGCATTCATCTTTCTGAAATCTCCCTCCGGTTTCTGACATTGAGCTATTGGAGATACTGCTGTGGCCGATGACTAAGACTGATAATTCAGTTTCCCCCAGTGTTGGAGAGAAATTAAAGGGGGGAAGGCCAGACCCGGGAGGGGCTGGTGTTTGGGAATCCCAGGAGAGCTGCTTGGAAACTGACACAGTTTTCCACAGGGTGGGCAAGGGGTTAGCACAGGGAAAGAAAAGCAGTGGCTATTGTTTGCTTTGTTTCAAGTTTGCTTGAAAACTTTCCCAGAAAATTTGATTTTTGTAGTTAAACCCTAGTGGTATGATATGTTGGGTACGCTGAGCTTAGGAACAGCTCACATCAGTGTGGTTTACCAAATAGTTTTCTGTACATAATTTCTGTAGGCCATCTCTATGACCTTGAAAGACGCAGGAAACATTTTCATTTAGCCCTTCCTGCCTCCCTTCCCCCCTGCAGTGGACCTTGCCTGGGTAACTGCTGTGAGCTGGGTATTGGAGAAGCTGCAGTGAACCAGGAGACGAGGGCCAGCAACTGGTACTGCTCCAGTGTGGGGTTGGAGAGATTATCTGGGCCAGGTCTTGCCTGACCATCTTATGCAGGCAATGAGAAGGATTCAGGATCTTATTGTAGGTGCAGGTGGATGAATTCGGAAAAGACTTATGAGGGAGAATCGTTTGGCGTTAGGGAGGGTTTGAGGAGTAATTCAGCAAAGTTACATTGCCATGTGGCTAGTAAGAAATGAAGGGAGGCTCTCAGTCTTGGCTGAGCTAGGACAGTCACTTTACTTTCTACCTTGTCAGGGAATCTCTCTTGGAACTGTTGATCCTAGGGATCGGGGAGAGTCCAAAAGAGTACCTCAGGATGCTGGCGTCATTGACACAATCTGAGAAATGTGTTGTGCCCAAGATGAATGTATAGGTATCTCTCACTTAAAACCCAGTACGTGAAAATTGAAACTTACTAATAAAATAAGAGCTAATATTTTCAGGGTACTTACAAAATTATGGGATAATTCAGTGCTTTCCAGAAGTATCTATTTCAAGTTCTCTTAACAGCAGGTTTCTTTCATTGCTTTTACGTGTGAATTATGGTCAGTGACTACAAAGCTTTGAAGCTGGGGGGAGTTGGGTGCATGTTAGAGAGGCAAGGTGCACTGCAGCTCATTAATTTAAACTGGAAAGTAAACTGAAGAGAAAACATCTCTGAAATTTTGGTGTAGATTGCTTTTGGCAGGGAGTTCTCAATTTTCAAATATTCATTTTATTTACCTTTGTTGGTATTATTACGGAGTATGAAGTAAGACAATTCTATATGGTCTACTAGCTTTTTGTTGTTGTTGTTGCTTACTTTGGGCAAGATTACTACATTCTTTCTTTCTTTATTTTTGGTACCGGAGATTGAACTCAGGGACACTCGACCACTGAGCCCCATCCCCAGCCCTATTTTGTATTTTATTGAGAGACAGGGTCTCACTGAGTTGCTTAGAGCCTTGCTTTTGCTGAGGCTGGCTTTGAACTCATGATCCAATCCTCCTGCCTCAGCCAGGATTCAGAACTTGTTCTCATCAGCTAGTGAAGACCAGACACAGTAACATGGGAGAAAGGTAACACAGTGGCTCTATCCAATTAGCCATTCTTTGCTGTGGGCTGTGCAAAAACAGGCAGTTGGCCAGGCACAGTGGCACATCCCTGTGATCCCAGCAGCCCAGGAGGCTGAGGCGGGAGGATCACAAGTTTGAGGGAAGCCTCAGCAATTTAGTGAGATTCTGTCTCAAAATTTAAAAATAAAAAAGTACTGGGGATGTAGCTCAGTGGTAAAATGCCCCTGGGTTTACTCCCCATTACCAAAGACGGCAACAACAACAATAACAATAAAACACATAAAAACAGTAGGCAGTGGGATGGATTTGTTCTGAGGATAGTAGTGGGCCAATTCCTGGTGTGGGCAGAAGATTAGGAGCCACAGTCACTGCCCCTGGACTTGATCTTGAACAAGTTCTTTTGAACTTCTTTTTTAAAATTTTTTTTCTTTAGTTGTCAATGGACCTTTATTTTTTTTTATTTATATGTGGTGCTGAGAATCGAACCCAGTGCCTCACATATGTGAGGCAAGAGCTCTACCAGTGAGCTACAGCCCCTGAACAACTTCTTTTTTTTTAATATATATATATTTTTAGTTGTCAATGGACCTTTATTTATTTTTATGTGGTCCTGAAGATCGAATCCAGTGCCTCTCACATGCTAGGCAAGTGCTCTAACACTGAGCCCCAACCCTAGCCCATTGAACTTCTGAATCTTACCTGTACAACAAAGGCAAAGAACAAGATAAATGTTAAATAATAATATCTAGTATTATTGCTTACTCTATGCTATACGGTATGTTCAAGAAACATTTGTTCAAAGAGTCTCTTCATGCTTTAAACTGAATTCCCTGCATTATAGAGACTGGAGATTATGTGAGACACCCAGAGAATACATCTGATGTGACCTCTCAGCCATGATTCTCATGGGGGAGAAAAAGTGTATACTGTCCATCAAACCCAGGAGGGCCAGTAGCAGAGTGAGGTGGATCATCAGAGCCACAGGAAAGTGGTGACAGTAAATGTGAAATTCTTGTGCACTGAAGTTGTTGTGTTCGTCTCTTTGTACCAGGAGGAACCGCTGGATGAAAGCTCAGTGAAGAAGATGATCCTCACATTTGAGAAGAGATCCTATAAAAACCAAGAGTTGCGGATCAAGTTTCCAGACAATCCAGAGAAGTAAGGTTCTGTTTGGCTGATGTCCTTCCTCCTCTGCAGTGTTGTGTTTGCTAATTTTGTGTTTGTTTGTTTGTTTGCCTTGGCTTTTTGGTCTGGATCAGGAGTCCCAGGATGACCCCCATATTTGGGAAATCACTCATAGGACTCAGAGGACTAAGAATCAGTGTTACTTAGGACTATGGTTTATACAGCGACAGGGTACACAACAGGGTACTCGACAGGCAGAGTCTGGAGAAATTCATGTGCAGGCTTCTCGCCACGGGAGAGGGCCAGACAGACACACTCCTTTTTCCAGCAGTGAATTGCCTCAACATGGTGCAGCGTTGCCATCCTGGGAAGCTCCTTTGAGACTCCAAGTCCAGAGTTTTTAATTAAGATTGGTTATGTAAGCATCTCTGGCAGGAACAACACCAGAATTCCAGACTCCCAGAAGGAAAGCAGCTGTTCAGTGCCCCAGGCTGGCAAAACAACCTTATTACTTAGGGAACATTTCAAAAGCCAAGCTTCCAGCTGCCAGCCGTGGGCAGCCTTGCAGCAGGCCCTTCTGAAGATCAGGCCGCTATGTTAATTCTTTCCTGCATCATTCTTCTCATGGCTTCCAGTAGTGAGAGCTCTGCTGCTGACAAAATGTCAAAAGCTTTGGGGTTAGACAAATATGGATGCGACTCCCAAATGATCTTAAATAAGTCACTTCCCCTTTCTTGGCTGTAGCTGTTTTGTCAATGTAAAGAAATAATAGCTTCCATGTGGAGTCGCTGTGAAGAGGAAGTGAGAGTGATCATAGCATTCAGCTCAGTGCCTGCACGTGCTAGATGCTCATGAAATGCCCTGGTGTGATTGTCACCATGAAGTGCCAAAACAACAGATCCCGTGTCTTTTGGCCAGTCTTGAGTCTTCACTAAAAGCTCTTTCATATTTATAGAGATTTCAATGTGCTAAATATCTTTCCCTCCCTGTCTTTCTCCCTTCCCAGTTACACAGTTTTAATGAATCTTATATGCTCAAAGCCCCTGGCGATTAAGAGTTGAACAGTATGGTCTTTGCACTCAGGACCGTAGGTTACCAGGGATACTGAGTACAAATGCAAGGTAGAAGGTCATGCAGTCTTTTAAAAAGATAAAAGTAGAGAGCTCTGGGAGCATAGGGGAAGAGACCGGAAACTCAAGTTCCAGGCTATTAAGGACTTCACAGAAAAGACGGTATATGAGCTGGGCCTTGAAGAATGACTTTAATTATATTAGGCAGAAAAGAACACGGAAAGGCACACAGACAGTGTAAAGACAAAACACCCAGGTGTCAGACTGAAGGCTTCACTGCAACCCGAGGAGGCCAGTGTGGTCCACCCTGCCAGGGAGCAGAGGAGGGAAAAGCTGGTTACCAGACCAAGCCCACTGTACTCTTGGACAGTAGTAGTAGCTGGATCAGAGCTCTGCTGCCCAGCACCTATCAGGTTCTGTGCTGACCTTCACCATGTGGTAGCACTTGGGTGTGTGTGTTTAATTACACAAGTAATGTATAAATAGGTTGTCATTGTAAAGAATACCAACAGAGCATAAGTAGAAGGAGAAAGGAAAGTTCTCCTTCACTGCAATGACTCCCTTTTCATTCCCCTACCTAGATGTAACCTGTGAACAGTTCATGAATATCTCTCGGATTATTTTCTGTATACTTAGTAAATGTGAGAATTTTTTCCTACATAAATTACAGTGGGGCTGGGGTTGTGTGGCTCAGTGGCAGACCGCTTGCCAAGCATGTATGAGGCTCGGTTCAATTCTTAGCACCATGCATCAATAAATAAAATAAAGGTCCATTGACAACTAAAAAAATATTTAAAAAACAAATCATACTGTATGTATTCTGTACCTTGGCATTTGAATTCACATATCAGGAAATGTTTTCATGTTAGTTTTCTGCATATCTACTTCATCCACTTTTTGTTTTAACTAGTGCATGATATTTTGTGGTTGGGAAATACCATTATTTATTTAGTTATTTTCCGATTGATGGACATTTGGTTATCTTAATTATTGGCTTTTATGAATAGTGCTGCAGTGAATCTTCTTGTACATTTGTCTCTTTGTATGTGTATCTTTTTAGTGTAGATACCTAAATGTTGAATTCCCACATTGAGGGATGTGTACATTTTAAACTTCCATAGCTCCTGCGGGGTCTCCCACTGTATCTTTATTCTTCCTCCAGCCGCATCTGTCCCTGCATTCTTATGCACAGTAACTGTGATGGGTCTTTAAACACCTTTGCCATTTGTTTTATTGTTATTTCTCTACTCAGTGATTCCTGCCTGAGACTCTTCCTCTAAATTCTTCTCCTGTCTCTTGGCTCTGTAGTGCCAGCCTAGTACCTGCCGTTCTGTGGGTTTTTGGAAAACATGAGGGCTATTGTATGATCCATTCCATCTTCATTATATCTCCATCACTTAGAACCTAAGACCACATTATGAAGAAGCCATGCTGTAAACTGTTATCACTGAAAGTGTAAGAAATCAGTTTACTTCTTGGAATACCGATATTGCCCTTGGTAGATATCCCAGCAATTCAGAATAGTGAGTTTCTCTGGGCTGTTGTCACCTTTGGAAGCACTGTGCTTTGGTGTTACAGTTCATAAGCTGTTTTTAAGAAAATGTTTTTAAAAAAATTAACAATGTATTCTGTTCAGACAAAATTGATATACTATTTTAGTTTTAAAATCTGAACATGTGAAAATTGAAATTATGCATAAGGAAACCTTTTTGTTGTGTCAAAAAGCAATTAGGAAACTGTGTTTCTGACCTTGAGTTCTCGGATTCTTTCTGGTGTGGTGTTTTTCATAATTCTTGAGACTGGCAAGGCTCAATTAAGATGAAAATTGCTAGAGCATATTTGAATGAAACTTTCCAGATGAGATAAAAAACATTCCCATTTATTTTCCGGTATGTGTAGTTGTCATTTTGATCGCATACCCCAAACGCCTCTTCATTTGGCTGCATTTCAGATTCAATTGACAGTCCTTCCACTGCCTCCGCTTTGCACCGAGCAGTGCTTCTCCCAGACACCCTGGAGTAGCGTGTGCTGTCCCTAGGAAGTCCTTTCATCGTTCTTCTCTTCATTTCTGCAGAGTCATAATTATCTAGTGTGTGATTCTCTGGCTGTTTGTACTTTTAAATTATTGAGTACCCCAAAGTGCTTTTGTTACAAAATTCTCAAAAATAGAAGACCGTACAAGCACATATGCCATTAGCCATCAGGATATTGTGTAACTGTCTGGAAAACCCCACGGGACACCCTCGAAAGAGAAAGAGTGACAAAGGCAAGTAACAGAATTACTATAAAATAATTTCAGTCTGACGGACCCCTGGAAGGATCCCCACCCCCCACCCCCTATTTCTGTCCTGTGTCCCAGGACCACACCTAGAGAACTGCTGATTTAATTGGTGGAGGGAGCATTGCACTCCCCCACTGTAATTGCCGGCTGTGTGGATGCAGGTTGCACTCTTTGGTTTCTGTTGCTTTTCTGGTCCAGTGATTTTGAACTTTGCTAATGTTCGCTCTGGTGGTGGAAGGTGAATGTCCTGTCTGTCTGAAGCAAATGTACAGCGGGAGGATAGGAGAATGTTCTGTCATGTCAGATGGAGTCCATGATCCCCTCTCAGCCTGGGTTACTGTTTAAATATGTTGCTCATTGCTTTCCCATGGCCTCTTTCCCCAGCTAGGAGTCAGTTATTGCTGAAGGTGTGCTGATTCCCCACAGTAAATAGTAAGTCTGTGCTGTAGAATTTTTTTCTGTCAGCAAAACAGAAGAAAATTGTCTTTGTCACAGCATGGCCAACTTGAAGGTACACAGATTTGTTTGCCACCTACTCTGTGACAAAAATAATATGCTTAGGCACTTTAAATAGAGTATTTATTTTAATTATCACTGTAATTCAGCTAGGAAGGTAAGGAAATTGAGGTTTAGAGATAAGTGGTTGATATTCTGCTTCCTTGACCAGGTTGGGACCCCGTGTTCTGTGTTCCAGGGGCACTTCTTCTGATAGTACTGGGCGTCCTTACAGTTAATTCTTATAGATTGTTATATTCATGCTAGACAGAGACTCGATGAAGCCAAAAACTGGGATTATCTTGTTATCTGTTTTAGCCAGTACCTAAGATGGTGACTGGCACCTAGTATGTGCTTGAAATCCTTATTTATTTACAGCCAGTAAATAGTATGGCTGGGAGAATGACCCAGGCGTTTACCACCCTAGCTCATTACTTACGTCACACTGGACCCAGAGGTAGTTTTGTGATGTTTTTTATCTTGTAGTTTTGTTTCTACTGGTTTATTTTGTTTTAATAGTTTTCTGACTTTCTAAACTTAAAAATTTGGGTTAATACCATATATTTGGAAGAAGAATTGCAAAGTTGGAAGAAACCATTTAGGTCTTGGTGTGTTTTTTTGTTTGTTTTAGTATTATCCTTAAAAAAAAAAAAAAAAACACAAAGCTACCCTCAGTCGCAAGGATCTTGCTTTCAAAGAAACCTATTCCATCATTTGGCAGTTCTGACTCAAGATTTCAACTGAAGAAGAACTCCAACAAATTTGAGAGGCTGTCTAAACTATTTGTAATCTTGGTTGCTCCCAGGGTCAGTTTCCATATCCCCTCAAGTTAGGTTCGTAGGACAGATTTTTACAAAATTTCAAGGTTGTCTGACTGGCCCGAGAGCTCGTGTCTTCTTTTAAGCGTTCTAAAACCATAGTGGCATTTGTGGTCACTGCTTTCCTCTGCTCCTTCCTTTGGCAGGCACCTGCCAGGTCTCTTGGTGGACGGTAAATAGGGCAGATGCTGGTGGCCAGAGATGAGTAGGGAGTAGACCCACCTCATGGTTCTGATTTGTGTTGCAGTTAGGGTTGGCTGAACCATCAAGTCCTTTATACACACACATACTCTTGTGAAATGCTCCTTTCCTATCACAGACACTTATACTCGGCTTTTTGGTTCAATGCTTCAGTTTTCATCATTTGTCCCAGGTAATTTTCCCTCGGTTGGATTTGCTGCATCATTATTACCTGTCGGGATCTTGGGAATTGATTCTGTTAGCTGGTGTGTTTTCTGTCTCTTTAAATTGTGTTAATATGACATTTGTAAAGTTCGTCTTTTTTGTATGTTCATGTTCACCCGATTCACTGATCAAAGAGTCATGATAGAACAAAATCATTGATCTAAACAGTCCCGAGGACAGAGCCCACAGGAGTTTTGAAGGCTTCCCCGAGTCTGACACTCATTTCCCGATTTCCACGCAGATCCCCAAATCTTGTCTTGTGCTCAGCACAGTTTTGTTTATTGTTATCTACGGCTTAGTCTCCTTTGCTAGTTCTTCTGGATGGACTAGAAAACTTACTTGGTCAACTTACTATTTTTTTGAAGTTTTTTTTTTTTTTTTTTTTTAAATACCATGTAAGACAATAAGCCTTAGAAGTTTGCTAAACCCATTGGGTTCAGGGATTATGCTCTTTTGCTGCCCTGGAATATTTGAATCCTTCTGCACCAGCCTTTTTTTTTTTTTTTTTTTCCTTTTCGCAGTTTTCTCCCTAAGTTACACCCCCACCTCCGCTCCTGACTCACGATTCTGATTTGGCTTCCACATTTCAGGTGATGGGGAATAGTGACTTTAAAAAGTACTCTATTTATAAGCACAAAGGAAGGAGTCTTTAAAATAAAAATATATACATTGGGGGAGAATCTTGATTTAAAAAATATGTTATTTACTTTGAAGAGCAAGCAGGTGAGAGAGAAGGTAAGGAAGCATTGAAAAGGTTTATCAAGGGAGTGTTTCGCAATAAGAGACATTAAACATACTCTAAAGCTATAACCATGTGGAGGTGTGGTCCTGGCTTAGAAATTACCAGATAAACTGGTGATGTGGAGTGAAAAGTTCAAAAACAGACTAAAATTTGCATTAAAATTTAGTGTGTGATAGATGGCATTTCTTCAAATGAGTGGGAAAGGATAGAGTATCATATTGGGGTAGATGGCTAAATACTTGCAGAAAATGAAATTTGACCTTTGGCCTATATGATATATTAAATTCAGATAGATTAAACATTTAAGTATATATAAAAAAGTATATATATATATATATATATATATATATACACCATAAAATCTATGTGGTCTTAGCATAGAAAAGTCTTTGCTCAAGGTATATGTAAAATAGAGTTCATAAGGCAAAATTTGACCACCTGAACTTTTGAAAACCATTATGTCAAAAAGTAAGCAAGTAAGTAAATAAATAAATATAAATAATTATGTCAGAAAACACAGTGAACAAATTAAAGGGCAATACTTTTGTTTTTCCTTTTTTGCAACATATGACAGAGCTTCATTTCCTTAATATAGAGAGCATTAATAAATCATTAATCAAGATGAGCACCCCGATTTCAAAATGGATAAAGAATAAACCCAAATAGTAAACATTAGAAGAATTTTAACCATTTTAGTGTGTGAAGTACAAAAAGTTAAAAGAGCCTTTCTGATCTTGTACTGGAGGTGGTCTGAAGGGAGTGATGCTGTCTGTGGAGAGGGCAGGGAAACGGGCTCCTCACACACGCTGCCACCTTTCTGGCAGAACATGTCAACATCTGTTAAGTCAGGTGTACTCTTTGCCTTGGCACTTGCCTTCCTGGGAATTTATCCTAACACATTCATTAGAAATGCTTGCCTCTAAGTGTCATTTGTTATGGGGGAAAAATTAGAAGCATCGAATGTCTGACAAAGGGGGATTGGTTAAATAAATTATGGTACACCAACACAATGGGATGTACTACGTAGCTATTTAAAATTTATGATTTAGAACAAGAATTGCAGGTAAACTCAGCCTCCGCTACGCTGTGTGGCTGACTGCTAGACTGTTCTTAGAGCACTGTGGGTAGGGCTGTCTTCTGCAGCTGTATCTGGGCTCTTCAGGGAGGAGCGCTTCTGGTCATTCGAGGTTTTGCCCTGGGAGAAAGAGAGCCACTGACAACAGTTGGTCAGGTGGCCTGACCTGCTGTCAAAGAATGGTTAAAGAAGGGTAAATTTTTCAACCTGTGTTACCAGTGACAGCAAAACTCGAGTTTAGTACTATACATGCTCAGGCTGGGGATGTGGCTCAGCGGTAGTGCACTCGCCTGGCATGGGTGCGGCCCGGGTTCGATCCTCAGCACCACATACCAACAAAGATGTTGTGTCCGCCAAAAACTGAAAAATAAATATTGAAATTCATTCTCTCTCTCTCTCTCTCTTAAAAAAAAAGAACTATACATGCTCTGTAACTTTGGGGGAGAAGAAGGTTGTGAGTTGAGAAAATGACTTAAACACACAAGCATGTTATCAATGAGAATTTCTTATTTATAGGGTCATGAATGATTTCCATGTAGTGTGTATGTCTGTGTGTGTGTGTGTGTGTGTGTGTGTGTGAGCAGAGTTTGAACCCTGTGTGCTAAGCAAGTGTGCTGCCACTAAGGTAATCCCCCAGCACCATCCCCCTTTTTTTCTTTTTCTTTCTTTCTTTCTTTTTTTTTTTTTTTTTTAAGTCAGGGTCTTGCTAAGAGTAGCCCAGTCAAATTTGCGACCCTCCTGCCTCAGCCTCCAGAGTAGTTGAGGTTACGGGTGTGCACTACCACATCCTGCTTCTGTTGACTTTTTGAGGTTTTGTCATTCTTTTTCCTGTTTTCTATAAAAAGTAGTATTTTGTAATTAGAAAAAAATATAAATGTTATTAAAAATAATGGGGAAAAACGATGGTAAGGAATGTCATCTAAATATGGGCAAATTTTGAAAAGTTGTAGTCTCATATTTTGTTCCTTATGGACTCTAGATGTCTAGATTCTGGTATCTGCCCAGGCTCAGTGTCTGGACGCTGTTGAGTCTCATATGACTTTAAGAGTCCCTGCTTATGTTCTCTTTCTTTTGGACCTCTGTTCAGTGAACGTAGGCATTTGTGCATTTATGTACAAAAGATAGGGTTCCTGACTTTAAGAAGCTTATGTTCTAGAAGAGAAGATGGATGTGTCATGATAATAGCAGTAAGTGCAGTGTAGTCGCAGGGACTCTTCTATGCTGTATGTCGTCGTAAGTGCTTTATGTGTTTTTACTTTTATGCTTTACAGTAGCTCTGTGACACAGGTAACAGTATTGTCTCCATTTATAGATGAAGAAACTAAGATGTAGAGAGGCTGAGTAGGTGGGTAGGCCAGGTTCAAACCCGGGCAGTCTGGACCCGGGCTCTGTTTAACCGCTGCTTCCTCTGGTCACTCTCAATCAGGTATCGTTTGATTGCTTTACACGGCTCTGCTCATTTCCTTCTTAGAACAGACCTTTCTGTCTCGTTCCTCAGAGGCTTAATGATGTTCCTCGCGTGTCAGGCACTAGGGGAGGGTGTGCAAAGTGAATGCAAAGTAGCTCCGCCCTTCAGGCCTGGGCACAGGTTGCTGAGAAGTTCCCGTGTAGAAGTGTGAGTGAGGGGTATGCTGGGTGGATGTGGTGGTGGTTACAGATGCCAGAGATGAGGTCAGCCTCGCCTGGGATCTGCCTCCTAATCAGCATGAGAAAAGAGGAACTTTGGGGGGAGCTGCAGAATCCCACTGTCTTCCTGTGGAAGAGGGGAATAATTGACTTCTGACCTGAAGAGGGGAATAGAGAAGCCCCTTTGGATTGGTGGGATAGCTAGTTCAGGGCCAGAGTGAGTTGCCACACCAAGGGGCGTTGGTAGCTGCTAATCTATAGCACTGGCGTGCAGATCATTTAATGCTGCAAAATGCTTTGAGAGCCTCTAAAAGGCAGCTTGTGACCGCAGGAGTAAGGGGGACCCTGTAATGAGATCTGAACCCAAGATTGATTTTTGTAATGAGGAAATCGATTTCCCAAGGAAATTGTGTGACAGTATGATGTTTGGATGAGTGTACTTCTTAGTTGGTCTGTCGTAGACACTTTGACAGATCGTCTCTTTGTCTGGATGTGTTGCTGTTTGCTCCTCGGAGCCAGTAGTGCCCCTTCCTTTTAATGACGCTGTCTTGTTCTCCCCTCCTAGGTTCATGGAATCCGAGCTGGACCTGAATGACATCATTCAAGAGATGCACGTGGTGGCCACCATGCCAGACCTGTACCACCTTCTGGTGGAGCTGAATGCTGTGCAGTCGCTTCTCGGATTGCTGGGACACGATAATACAGATATCCTTTCAGATCTATCCTCAGTAGAAGGCTGACTCGGGGAGGGGGCTGTTTACGCTCCTCCCCTGTCTGTCTCTGCTGATATGTGCTGTCACGTCTGGTGTTCTATTTCCATTCTAATTATCTTCCATCTTGAAACACACGTTGCTCTTTACTCATTTGAAAATCCAGTTTTTATCTGTTAACAAACCTTGGGCAAATCCTTAATTGTCCTATTTGCTTTTATTAGTACTAGAATTCATAATGATGTATCTGTTCAGACATTAGCAGCATTAATTTTCAGGAACTGATTTTGGAAGCCCCTTATTGAGGCAAGGCCAGACAGATTTGAATGTGTTGATCTAGACATCATTCCACTAGCAGATGGCCCAGTGGATCTGACCAGGGGAGGCAGTGAACCGTGGTGGAAAGCATACTGGGATGGCCTGAGGACAGGGAAGCTCGTCTGTTTTGTCCACTGCTATATTCCAGTTCCTTAAAGAGGAATAAAGAACATTTCCTATTGGTTGGAAGGTCTGACTCCCAGCTTCCCTTCTTAGGTAAAGCACGGTGCCTCCCCTCACCTGCACAGATAGTTGGCTCTCAGTGTTAGTGAGAGGATCAGAGAAGCTGTCAGAGTGCCAAGCAGGTTCCTGTTGCTCATTAGGCACTTGGTAAATGTTCCTTGTAAGTGAATTTGAGTCATGACTTCCAAAACCATTTCATACTTTGTCTTTGCCATCAAGTGTGCAATAGCTTTAATGTAAAAGATTTTTGATGTGCCTGTGGACAAGGCTATGTTCATTAAACCAAAATTTCCTCTTAATAGTTGTTCTGTTTGACTCTAGATTTCCAGAGGTAAGAGACAAATGTAGTTAGTCTGCTTGAGTGATATTCATGGGAAATCCGCTGCTGCTTCACGTTATTTTCATCCTGCTGGTAATCTCTCTCCTGAGAGCATGTCTGACTAGGTTCTTTCTTGCTTGATAATTCTCATAGAAATAAATCAGTGAATAATTTTAATGCCGACTTCTTGAAGGGCAATCTTAAGACATTTCTGATGCTTCCATGTAATGTTTGACAGTGTTAAGAATTGCTCTGCTGGTCCCCAGGTTGAGGACTGTGTTCACCAGGGGTTGCTGTGGGGGGTGTGGATTATATAGAGAGCCATGGTCAGTTAGCTTGTGTCCATGAGCTCCATGGAAGGTCTCCTGGATTCATTCCATGGACATGCTTTGATGCCTTGACATTCCAGGCACCGTGAGCTGCGCTGGATGCTCAAGCAGTGTTGTACAGTGGGCATTGTCTTGGTCAGCTTGGGCTGTATCACCAAATACCATGAACTGGGTGGCTGAGAAGTAGTGGGAATTGGTTTCTCATGGTTTTGGATTCTGGGAAGTGCAAAATCCAGGCATTGGCAGCTTTGGTATCTGGTGAGGGCACATTTCCTGGTTCATAGACAGCCTACTGTGTCCTCCTGTGGGGAAAGGAGCGAGGGAACGTGCTGGCTCTTTTATGAGAGCACTAATCTATCTCATCCCTGAGGTCTCTGCCCTCGCAACCTGATCACCTCCAAAGGCCCCACCTCCAAACACTCTCACACATTGGGTTTCCACATACAGATTTTGGAGAGGAGGTAAATAATTATTCTGAAGCCATTACCTGCCATATGAGGGATCCTTTCCAGGACAAAGTGGTTCTCAAAGATTCAGTGATTGGCATTTGAGTTGTGACTTCACTTTCAAGTCATCTATAGAATGGAAGCTTCCAAAATCCCTTAGACCTTAGCAGTAATTTAGCCTAGTGCCCTATTTGCTTCTGTAGTGACAAGTGTGAGGCCAGGTGCTGGACGGCTAACTGTGGAGGCAAGGCTGGCACTCTAGGTGCTGATGTCCTGTCCAGCGTTCCTTCCTGCTCTGGGACCTTCCCTGTGGGCTTCACCACATCTCTGACAGAGACCCTGAGGCACACCTCATCCTGTGAATGAATACCAAAGTCACCTGCTATGTTTCTGGAAACACAGCTCTCTCCTGCCAACCCAAAATAATAGTAGCAGCTTTCCCAGGATACTGACATTTTGCTGATTCACCAGCCGGTTCCACTGAGGAGAAGACTGACTCGAGCAGCGCGTCCCATGTAGGCATGCTCGGGAGAGGCAGGGTGCAGATGTTCCGCATTGTTAAGTCCTGGTCTTTAGAAAGGAAGAAAACACATCCCCCTATAATATCTCTTGACAGACTGCCATTCCCTCCTGTTTTCTGAGAGCTAATCTGTTCCCCACTCTTGTATGCTAACCTTCACCCAACTGCCCTCACGATATTTTTAAAAATCTAATTATGCCCTACGTCACATTTAAAGTGCATTGAAAATTTTTAATTACCTTAATTTTAATTAGATGCAGCAATTAGGGTAAATGTCATCGTCCTCACAGTTCAGTTTCCCGTGATTTCAGGGAAGGATGGGCCCTCTTGACTCGCAGCTGACACATCCTCTGCCGGCGGAACCCCATCTCCCTGCCCGCTGCGCTCTGCTCCTTGTCTTCTCTGTGATCTATAATGGAAATTTTTCTTCAGGAAATGGTTGTTAACAATTTACTGTTGTACAGCTGTAACTGCCCAAAACACTGTACCATGAATAAACAATTTCGTGGCAGTCATGACTTAAATTTTTAATCTTTTTTAACTCTTCATCTATCAGCCAGCACCACACCCGACTGGTTGTGTTCCCAGCAAGCTCGTGGGTCATCTGTGCTTTGTCCTTCTTGGAGGAAACATGAACTGGAGGGATTTTAATTGGATCAGAGGCTGATTTGTTGTAACCTTCAGAGGTAGACAATGTGAGCAAACAGCTCGTGCCTCGTCCTTTCAACCGGGAGACGCTGCTAGGAGTTGCCATCTCTGCTCGGCTGCTGCGGTGGGGTGGTCAGTGCTCCTGGCCAGCTCCCCAGCCCCAGCCCCAGCAGGGCCCAGCCGGCGCCCTAGGTGGCTGCAGAGTGGAACTGTGGTCTGCGAAGAGCTGTGGGTAGCACAACCCCGGGCATTGAAGGGTTGCTCAGAGGGAGCATAAGGGGAACCCGACAGCTGCTGCCTTTTCAAAATATTGCTTTTTAAAATAATTTTCTGTAAAGCAAATCACTTAAACATGTTTAGGACCCCTTTTTAATGAACTGTTTAGAGTGTTTCTACAGAGAAAATAAAACCAAAAGTACATCGAAAGATGTTTTTCTAAGGTATCACTCAAAATGCCAGTTTTTGTGTCCTGGCTTAAGTGAATTTTTCTGTTTGCCTAAAGGAACGAGCAGGAATAAAACAAACAGGGGAAGGTGAAACTCCAGATGGTGGCAAGTCACCCCTTCTGCTACAAAATAAGTAAAAGTCACCATGGTGCCATATTCATGAGTGTCCTGGTTTGGTCATTTGCCATGTTCTCCGTCTGCATGACAAGTCGGCAGAGTCCCCTCTAGTCTTCTTTGGCACATCACTGGCATTTTGGGGGTTCCTCCTTTGTGTAAGTGTGTTGTGTGGCACTAGGGAAACAGGAATGATAACTGGAATCGAGAGCAAAACGCACAGGTAAACCACCCCTGTGGCTCTAGCTGTTAAAATGCTCAGGAAATGTCATCAGCACTCTTAGGAGGTGTAGGTCACCTCTGGCGTGGGGCTGGTCAGGGAATTGGGATTGGCGATGGAAAGCCTTTGATAGATGTGGAGACTAGAGGGCACTTCCGGTCTGTTTCCACGGGCTCTACGTTTGCAAAGGGAACTGCCATTCTTCATATGTTGGAAGCTGACATGGCCTTGCTGGCCGCTTATGTTGTCTTTACAAACCTGTCAGGGCATCGGGTCCATGGTTTTGTTTTTGTTTTTGCTATTTGTTTATTTTAATCATACTATGGCTCCCTAGCTAAGTGCCTTATTCTTTCACTTAAAAAAAAGAAAGAAAGAAAGAAAGTAATCTAAATCAAATTTCATTCAAACTGCTTTCTCTCCACCCTTTGTGATTCAGAAAGATGAGGTGTCATTGTAGTGTTGACTTAAATCATCGCTACTGTGTGTGCATACTAATGGGCAGGAAGAG
The DNA here is from genome assembly GCF_045843805.1 of Urocitellus parryii. Lineage (NCBI taxonomy): Eukaryota > Metazoa > Chordata > Mammalia > Rodentia > Sciuridae > Urocitellus > Urocitellus parryii. The sequence goes on from NC_135536.1 coordinate 179,215,196, forward strand.
AGAAATTGTCAGTTATTGAGATCATTGGTACAGGTGGTACAGCTCCTTTTTTCTGTGGAATAATTTTAGGGAGTGGTCATAGCCAGTATTTTCTAAATTACTGTTTAGTTTTCTTAGACTTTAGAAATCCAGGAGGACTTGCAGATTTTTTCAGTTGGATTTTGTGAAGAATTACCGCAGGAACTTAGAAAAGAAGGAGAAAACAGTTTGTTGTTGTTTTTTAAGGCAAAAAGGGATCAATTGAACTTTGGTTGTTGGGGTCTGATAATGCTAAAGTGGCACAAGCTGACTAAGGCATGCCATAGCATCCCAGAGGGTGTGTAGGATAGAGCAGAGCAGGGTGCCTCGGTTACAGACCCAGTAAAAATGAGCAAGAATTGGGCTGGGAAGGGTTTGAGCCTCCTCAGGGGCTTTTTCCTAATTGGACTGGGGAGGGGGTTTTGCTGTATTGCTTTCCTGCAGGCACTAACAAGACTTGTATATCTTGAGCTGTTTTGCTAGGAGTTATTCTCGTTTTGATAATTCCAGAATCAAAATTGCACCTAAAAGATTAGACTTCTTTTGCCATCTGATGCTCTTCCTAATATGTATTGATAAGCCACTTCTCCTCCCCCTTTTTTTGGATCCAGTTAAATATGCTCTGAAGTAAGGCAGATTAGATAAAAAGGTGCCCAAATGGCAATTTAGCGATCTTGTTTATGGGATTTAGGTGATAAAATGTCTCTGGAAGGTTAGCCTACCTTGGGCATCTTCCCTGCGTCATAATAGTGTCCACTAGCAGTTAATGGTACTTAATGTTGAATGATTGCATCTTCTTCATATTGGTTTGATCTAGGATTGGGATAAAATTAAGAGTCCAGGTTCATTATGGGTACCTTTGTGCCATCTATTTTAAGAGGAGAAAAAGACCACCCTGTGTTTGAAATTCATCTGCGTCAGTTAAACTGTATTTAATCACTGTCCTGTCTAAGAATAAAAGAAAAACAGTTTTAAAAAGCCCACATTTGTTGCATTAAGTCATTTATATTCTCTGAATCTACACTGGTTCATTTTCTTAAGAAAACCTTTTTGAAATTACTTGTAAAAAGCTATCTGCTGAATTCCTCTTCCTCTTTTTTTTTTTTTTTTAAATAACTTTGTTCTTTGTGGTCACATCTCATTGGAGATTACTAAGATTAACACTCAGTTTTTGTACCAAGGCTACAAGTGGTGGTAGGCCAAATAACAAATATGCAGAGCCAAAATGTAGAGGTAAACACTGCTCTTTCCCAAGATCCCTTGTGTTATGGACCATTTCATGCCCAGCTGGTCTTTTCTACTTCACTGTTATTATACCATCTTACTGCCCCAATAGTGGACAGGTACAGAAGAAGTGATTTGGGGTGGCTTTTCTGCCCAATGTGACAAAATGGGCTATCAGAAACTGTGTTTCAGTAATTCACAGAGAGACAGGCTCTCTGTTCTCCTATTATACTTGGTGAGAGAACCCTTTACTTGTGAAATGAAATTATAACTACGGTGGAAAACCTGTCAACCATGCGCAGCCTCTGCTTGTGAAGAAAGGCTAGGTGGGTGGCAGAGCGAAGCTGAATTTCCTCGTCAGGATTGAGAGTTCGTTTGTCGATCTTTAGTTCTGGTTCTCAGTCCCCTTTCTGGTCTTCAAATGATCTCCTGTCTTCTGGGTCATATTACATTACCTGAGGGTTGACGATCATAATTAGGGACTCTTTACTGCCTTGCTGAAATGGTATTTTTGTGAAAGGCGGGGATTTATGTAAAACCACAGGTAGGATTGATGAGCTGTTTGCCAGTCCTGGTGAATAGGTGATTTCCTGTTTGATTTCTCCACTGAGACAGAAAAGTAGGACATAATCCACTGGAATGTTGTAACAAACCACTTTTCTTGGTAAAAGTTAAGACACTTATCCTGTTCCTATATAAGATCACCACTGTTTTCACAAAAAGTCTTTCTTCCTTTTTTTTTTTTTTTATTTTTCAAGTTTCTAGTTTAATGTGACACATTGTGAGCATGGTATAAGTCTAATCAGAGAAAGAAGTGGTAATTTGGCCTACAGGACCTCAGAGACTGAACGAGGACTCCATCCATCTGAATGTCTGGGACCTGGCTGAAATGGAAACTCAGCTCTTCAACCCACGGTGACCCAGAAGTGAGGGCCACTCTGCTGTTAGCTTGAATTTTAGATTTTAGAGAAATCTTTTGGAAAAATGAAGGCAGTAATGAGGGCTTTGGACATCCTGTGAGAAGACTCGACTCACAGTCTGTATTTAGGGCTTTCATATTTTGTGACTCTCTTTACCTGGCCTTTGACGGACCTGATGATTTTGTTTCCTGTAGGTCTGCAGAGGGTTAAGCTGGGCAGAGACCATTACCCCCATTTTATAGACAAGGAAATGAGCTGCAAGGAAGTAGAGGGGCTCACACAGACTGCTTGGCTAATGACAGTGATGCAGCCTTCAGCTGACTAAAGATGCAAAGCGAGATGCCATGACAGGACCTGTTCTCAAGCTTGCCCTGGCTCCTCCTCTGTTGCCCTTTCAGATATATAGCTGCCCCTTCACTTAGAGAGGAGTCATGTCCTGAAAAACCCACCAGCTTGAAAATTCACGTAATGCCCCTGACCTGGCACACACAGCTTAGCAGCAGTGCACTGCAGAGTGTCTGTGCGGCTCCTCATGGCGGCCGACTGGGAGCTGCAGCCCGTTGCTGGTGCCCTGTATCCCCACAGAGTATCTGTGTCAACAGCCTGGGAAAAGGCCAGAATCTAAGTATGGTTCCTACTGAACACTATCGTTTCTGTACCATTATAAGGCCAAAAAAATCGTAGGTTCAACTATCACGTGTTGGGAATCATCTATACTCCACTTGTCTCTTGAAATTACTTAATTAGTAATTATTGTATACTAGTTAGTAAGTACTTAATCATGCCTGGTGCTGCTCAAGGGATGTGATGATAATACTTATTGCATGTCTTTGTTCCTTGTCCCACAGCTATCTGACACAGTAGTGGATGATGGATGGACAGATGGATGGGGTCATACACATGTGCATGTGTGTGTGCGCGCTAGATGAAATGTTGCCTCGCATATCAAATAAGCATGTGAATGGGTTTTTAAGTGTTTACAACTCTTAATGTAAGAAGTTGTCAAGAGAACAAATATGGGAGTTTCTCAGATGAGGGGGAAGAAGGGGAGATAATTAACATTTTGCTCATTTCCTAGGATAATTAATGGCTTATGTTGGAAATAAGTGACAATTTTTTTCCTCTGTGATTACAGCAACATCAAAGCTAGAATTTACCTGAGTCTCGCCACATTTAATCCTGACATCTGTGCTCTACCCCGTGCGTTCATATGAAGTGGAGTGTGCTAGGTGGAATCAGGTGGACCTAACATTCTCCCTTAACGGTCGCAGTGACTTTAGTCAGCTGAATCACTCTGAGCCTTGGTGTTCTGGTCTGTGAAGTGGGGATCCCTCTTAACCTTCTAATACTGCTTGAGAACTCAGTAACATGGCACTTGGCCTGAATATGACTTTTAACAAGGGCCACTATTATGGTGGCTTTCATTTTTTAGAGAGGGAGATTACTAATGCCTGCCAACAGGGTAGTTCAAGGGCTTTTAGGAGCTAGTTTGGTAGCTTGATGAATTTTTTTAAATTGATTTGAATGGTTTGTGTGTTTTGGTTTGCTGTGTGTCAGATATAACACTCGGTCTTGTGGGTCAACAGCTTTACTAGTTACTTGGAATTTTCATTCCAAGACCTTTAAGCTCTTTTTGCTCTTTTAGCACTCTTATGGTTTGGGCACATATCTTTGAGAGTGACAGGAATAGGACATGGAAGGCTTACTTGCTCATCGTGGTCAGCTGGTCAGTTAGAGATGAGGAAAGCAAACCAAGTAATGTTTTTTTCAGCAAAACATGTTCATAAAATTCCCAGAACAGCACTTAGCCGTTAGCAAGTCCTGTGGTACTTGTTTATTTATCCTGCATCTTTTACTTTTTCCCAAGTACCGATAAAACTGCCCTGCTTCTGATCCCTGTCTCGCATTTGGATCCCACCTAGGAGGCAGCTTTGGATGTCCCCCTTCAGACTCCTCCTACCCTCCCCAGCTACCCAATCTGTACCCACTCTCTGCCCAGCCCCGAGCACTCGAGGTCATAGTGCATCTGCACAAGCCGAGGTTGTTCTTTCAGAGTGTCAGTCTTCACGTGATTATGACTTGCTCCCCTCCCCTGGGTCCTCTCCCCGTCCTCTGCAGATGCCGTGGTGGTGTATTCTGGTCTCTTTGCTTTTGATCCTGTGGTTTGGCTTTCTAGCCTACCATTATAGTTGCCTGTTTTCTGACCACTCTTTTTCTAGTAAGTTATTCCTCATCTCCCAGCTCAGTTCAGGAGGCCTGCATCCAAGGTGTCTGTATTCCTCGTTTGTCACATGTTGTTATTATCTTTGCTGTATGATTTTTAAAAATTGGCTTTGGTTTTCTAGCTTCATCATTTCATAGATGAGGAGACTGAGACCCAGAATGAAGAACAGATTTGCCTTTATCACCATACAGTGCCTTATTTATTCAGGCAGTCACTGAATACAGGTTGATGGAGCGAGGGGAGAGTGTGTGTGTGTGTGTGTGTGTGTGTGTGTGTGTGTGTGTGTGTGTTTCCAGGTCGGGGAAGGGAAGCTTAGTTGGAAGTGCAGTTTGCCTTCCAGGTTCCTGATATAACTCCTTTCTTTTTCTCTTTTGTGCTCCTTTCCCTTATATTTCCCTCTCTTTCTCCTGTTTTTACCTGCGGCCTGGTTCCTATGTTCACCTTCCCCTTAAGTCCAAGGTGGTGAGGAATTTGAGGGGAAGACGGTGGGGAGCCAGTGCTGCCCTGTGTAAACCTTTCTTGCTGTTTCTCTAACCCATTTGTCCTGCCTGATCTCTGAGAATTCCTTGGAGAGTGCCAGCCATCACCGCTGCCTTTCAAGGTGAACAGTACCAGGTAGTAAAAATGACACTGAGCTTCAAGAGTTTAGATTATGAGATAGGGTTAAAGATGTTGACCTGTTTCTTACTGGAAAAGTGCCCTCCCAAGTCATCTATTTAAAGTTTGGGAATTCATGAAAAAATGGAAGAAGTTATCAGGAAGGAGCCCGAGCGGATCAGTTAACTATCGACCGAGCACCCCCTGGGGGAGGAGCCTTGTTGAAGAGAGGCTAATAAATCCAGAGTGTATTAAAGGTACATGGTGATAAAGCAGCTGATGAGGAAACGGGGAACTGCAGATTTAATAACTCATCATTGGATTTCATTCTGTGCGTGATCCCTTAACACTTGGCACATGTGTCCATCGCCGTGGTTGACTTGCTTCAGGAACTGACAGATATTGACACCCTCCACGAGAGCGAAGAGGGAGCGGAAGTCCTCATTGATGCGCTGGTAAGTTGCATGGTCCCCTGGAGTTTTGCAGGTTTGCTGAAGGCACAGGTGGCATCCCCCCTGTTGTGTCTGAATGGCGTCCCTAGGATTTTGTGGCTGGGCTGGTTGGAATGAGTGGGATATGGAAGTGCATCTTGGAGGAGATGCGTTGGCTGAGGGCCATAGAAGGCCAGCATTTGTCTGCTGTAGGGAGCCATTGCTTATCTGTTCCCTGTTTAATCCTCGCCACATCCTGCCTGGTGGGTTTATTCCTGAGGCTTAGAGAGATGGACACCTTGCCTGTGGTCACAGAGCTGACTCCCTGCTCCCCACCCCCTATGTGCCACCACTGACCTTTGTACTAAGAGCTTCCACTGATGTTTATTTTCTCTTTGGCGTTTTATAATCCCTAGTGCCCACATGGAAGGGTATTGTTCTTAATTATTTTGGAGATGGGTCATCAAAGAGGCATTGGAGAATGTGGAAGGAGAACAAATCTTAGCACTCATCTGCCAGGGTTGCATCACCAGCCTCTAGCAGACAGGCCTGGTGACTTCTGTGTTCTTTTTGTGGAGCGAAGCAGGGCCTCTGACTCCTCGGCCTTTGGGTCAAGCAGCAGCTAGTGCAAGGTCCAGGTACATGGGGTGAACCCTGTCTGCTGATTCCCCTCTGTCTCATCACCCGACACTGAGGAGACCCCGGAGGCAGATGTGAAGCTTTCCTTTGGGCCACTCAGCCTGTCCTTTGATCCCTGAGACTGCAGCCTGCACCCCAGGCCTCTTGCACCACACTAGACTCCCTTGTCAGAGTGGGCTCCGGACTGAAAAGGCACCACAGTCGGCCTGTGGCGGAGGAGGTCTAGTCCAGTCTCCTGCCTGATTCTGCCCGTGGAGTTCTGACCAGCTCCCACGTCCTCTCCCTCCTCTGTGGATCTCCCTTCCACTCTGTCATCTTCTCTTGCCTTTTCTCTCTGGTACAGAGGTAAGTGCCGATTTTGGAGCAGTTTGCAGAGTTTATCTAAGATCATTGCGGCCGCTTGTGTTGAAAGCACACAGGTACTTATTAGGCTGCTTTCCGGCCCCACCCGAGACCACTGAAGCAGAACTGCCTGTCAGGGGGCCCAGATGGTTCTGAGACGCACAGCTGCATGACCCAGCCCTCCTTACCCTTTCTCTTAAGGTTCTTGACACCAGAAGTTTCTCGTGTGCTGTGCTTGCTGCTGGCATTTGGTGTGAATGACAGGGTCGTGAACCCACTGGATATGAAGAACTGTCTCTCCCGGAGAGCGAGGCTGCAGTCCAGCACGGCCATGTGAAACTGTGAGGGAGATTTCTATGGCCATTTTTCTTACATGCTCCCTCCTAGAGTGAACTGCCACTTTGGTAGGATCAGGGCCTTTATTTTTCCTTGGGACCACTGTGCGGAAAGCAGGGGACGTTGCTGGGGTGTTCTTTTTTTTTGAGTAGCAGCTGAGGGGAGCTGTGGCAGCTGCTCCCGCACTGTGTCCCCACAGTGCCATTTGTGCAGTCTTACCTTCCAGAGGTTAATTACAGTGGCCCTGGACGAGCCTTCCTGCCTGGTCCCTGGGCTGATTTTAATTACCTTCCTTGCCCGTGTGAATGGAGAAGACAGGGGAGGAACAGCTAGCCTGGCTGCTGCATGGTGAACCTACCCAGAAGCAGCAGTTCACACAAAAGCCCCTTTTGTGATTTCTGTGTCGCCTGGCCCACCAACAAAGGCTGGATCTTGCAGAGTTTATTGTCTGTGTGGAAAGAAACAGTTCATCCTCAGTCTGGGGAGCCATTAGGTGGCTGCTATACAGGGTTTTGTGTTTGTTTAGTTTCTTTCTGATTATATTATTTTAAGATTTTGATGCTTACAGCTTTATCCTGGTGGGGCTGGTGTGAATCACAAACACTGAACATTCTAGACCCCAATACATTATTTGCTCTCCTGCAACCAGTCAGAGGCAACAGTAAATATCAGAGGGCAGAACCGGCAAGTGGTCTTCCATTTATTCTTCGCCACCCTTGTGCCACATTGGGGAGAAGTTTGATAAGTAGTCTCATATTACAAGGGTTGAGTTGTCTTCGTAGTTTTAATTTGGGGCCAGTGTTGGAAGCCTGGAATTGCTTGAGCAGAGGCTAGAGGGCATGTGGCAGGATTTATTGTGGAGTGCAGTTTGCAGTTATTGCCTTGGTCTTTTTTCCCAGTTGTAAGTCTCAAGTAATAGAACAGCTCATTTGTGGGGAGAGCGCGCTGTTCTGGCATTCTTGGGGCTCTGCACAAGCTTTCCATGTTGGCCACACCCACCAGTGTTCCTCATGCAAAAGGTCAAGACATGTTTGTGCTTTGGAACAGGTGAATTTGGCAAATGGACTCCTTTCTAGAGAGTAGTAATTGTGCGGGTATATTGCTTTGATGGCATTTCTGTGGCTTACTCCTCCGAAGGTGGCTTTGGAGTAGTGATTAGACTGCTGTGATTTCTCTACTTACTACTTGGCATGCCTGGCTTCTCCAGGTCACCTGGAGCACTCCTGCTCCTCCTCCTCCTGTGAAGCCCAGCTTCAACCTCGGCTCTTCTGAATTTTTCCAAACTCATCACCTCAGTGGAATTTGTGTTCCCCTAGCACTTTGTACATCCTGGAACTTGTCAAATTGCATTATAGATTTCTAAGTTTGTCTTTTTTGAGTTGTGGTCACTGTTGGGAAAGCAGTCAGAGTGGTGGCTCTGTTACTTACCAATTGTGTGTCCTTGGGAGAGCTACCCCACCACTCCATACTCTGCTTTTTTTTGTCTGTAAAATGGAAATAACAGTAGGCCCATTGCACAGTGCCAACGTGAGGGATAACTGAGATATTTAACAAGTCTCTAGGACAGTCTGGCACAGAGTAAACACCCGATAAATGTGGGCCATTATTGTGTAAAGGTATTGAGCCTGGCAGATATTAAGCAGTTAGTAAATGTCAAGGTAAAATGACAAGTGTCATCTGCCACACAGTGGGATATTTGTGAAGGTTATTAAACTCAAGTATTTTTTCAGTTCAAAAATGTTTCAAAAAACATTTTTAATAATTCTTCAGAAACTGTTCGGATGGCATAGGCCTAAATAAGACATGCAAAGATAGAGGTTTAGGGTGTGTGTGTGTGTGTGTGTTTGTGTGTATGTGTGTGTGTGTTTTAATGGAAAAAAATAAGCAATGGTCATTCGAGGTCGAGTATTGAGAAGGGCTGAGAGAGATTCAGGCTTCTGTGAAATGAAGAGGATGCAGTGGTCACGCCTCATGGAGAAGAATCAGAGTTGGCTGCAGAGCTCAGGTGCTGGCCACGGCCTGGAGGAGGCTTATCCACGAGAGGGTATGGGGGTGTCGCAGCCAGAGCAGGTGCAAGTGTGGCTGCACCATCAACAGGCTAGGAGTCATAAAGGGTTTCACAAAAGTGGCTTTGATGTGAAGAGCTGGGGACTACCCTCCATACCGTTCTTGCCCTTCATTGACCCCGTGTAAGGGTTAAGCTTGGAGCTCCAGATTGGGTTGGCTGGAACTTGGTTAGTATCATATTTGTGCTGCTCAGGTGAGACCCAGCTTAGCACATCTCATGTTGCTTTATGTGTGCTCACTGTCCATTTCTGGCCTGTTCCTTCCCATTTCCATTAATGTTCTTGCCTTCATCTTTGTTCCTAAGCAAAACTAGATTGTTCATTCATTCACTCAGTGCTTACTGAATGCTCGGCATGTTCCTGATCCTAGGCACTCAGGTGTGTAATTGTAAGAATGAAAGAGTCTCTGCTTTGGTAGAGATTATGTTCTAGTCTAGGGAGAAACAGTAAATAAATGAACAAGAAAACTAACAGAGTGATTGTCTGTTACGCAGAGAATTAAAATAGAGTGATGTGTTATTGGGTGACAGGAAGTCAGGAAAGGCCTGGATTCTGGGTGACAAGAAACCAGCCTCTCAGAATGAGCTAGAGCAAGGTGGAACAAGGGCAGAGACAGACAGGTATGAGCGTGACATAGTGAAGGAACAGAAAAGGGCCATCCTGTGGAGTACAGCCAGGCTCGTGGGGGAAGGTCGGGGCCAGTCCACCTGGGTGCCAGAGGCATTATCCGTCATGAGGCCAGTGTGCACAGGGTCATAACAGTCTGACCAACACTTCAAAAGACCACTGCAGCTGTGCAGATAGTGAATCCGAGGGACAGGAATGGAAAGGGCACTGCTGTCAGCGGCGGTATAGCAGGCCTGAGTCCCGCCTTATGACCATGTCACCGTGTATATCGTCAAGATTTGTTTGATTGAGATTCAGTGGGTGTGGGGCTTTATATTTATTATTATTTTCTAAATCTGAAATTCCTAGTAGGTGGAAAAACTCTAACTCTGGGGAAAGCTTGTTGGCAGGTTGTACCAGACAGAAAAAGAATCCTCCCTCAAACCCTCTCATCTGCCTCTCTCTTTATTTTCTCCTCTTCTCTTATATCCATCCTCTTTGATCTAGTGGAAAACAGTGCCTGATCATGCCCTTGAACTTTGTGTGATTAAGACCTTCTGGAATGTTGTCTGGGAGACCTGCTGATGGGCAGAAATAACCAAGGACTTATCAGAAAAGGACAGAAAAGTCCTGATTTTCAAGGCCAGGGTTGCTCTGGCTCATGCTTTAATCCCAGAGCAGGATCTGTTTTTAGTTTCAGACTTCGTCACAGGTTCAGAAAATTGAAGGTAGACCCAAGGGGTTAGCGGGAGTAGGACAGAATGCTAATTTATCCTTCTTACTAGGCAATATCCAGAGCTATACATAATGTAAATACTTTTCCAAGGGTTTTCTGAGCTAAATGTATTTTGACTGCTTTTGGCCCTTCTGCAATCAGATAAAATTGCATTTAACCCAACTAAACATAAAGTTTCACACTTTGCAAAGCTTAAAAAGGCTGCCTGTTAGAAGTTAGATTTCCGCAACAAGAAAAAAGATTTTCCTCCAGCCAGACGCCCATTATCCATAGCCATTCAGCTCTAGGATTTGAGTGCGTCGCTCATTGCCACTGTCCCCGCCACTTTGCAGACAGCAGAGATGGGAAGCATAACTAAGAATCAAGGAAAGGGGGAAATAATGCAGATAAAGAGCAATAAGCAATTGAAGCCCATGAAGCAGTTTGCAGAACTGACAAGCAGTTTGATACACAGCGGAGTCACAGTGTCTGCTGCTTTAGGATTCAGAGAGATTATAAGTCAATCAGGGTGATTTAGGGAAAAGCAAACTGTGACATGGTTCATACTCTTCCCCCAGATGTTTTTCTGTTTTCTCTCACATACCCAAATTGTCCAATTAATTAAGAAAAACATTGCAGTAGATTTCTTCGGTGACGCTCTTGCTGGCTGTGAGATTTGAGAGCAAGATTGTGTGTCTCCTGGTATGTGAGGGGAAAGCAGCTCTTTCCTGCGTGTGGGCGCCTTCAGCTCTGTCTTCAGTGTCTCCTCCAGGAGTCTCTCCCACTGCTGCACAGAGGAGAGCCTAGAAAGGTAACTCGCTTGTGATTCAGGTGGCGCAAATTGGCCAGTCATTTCAGGTTTTCTTCTGGAATAGATGTTTCTCTGGAGTCTCACCCAGAAAGAGCGGAGTGGCCTTGTTCCACGTCTGTCCCTCTTCCCGAGCTTCCTTCCGCAGGCCGAGTTTGGAGCAGGTCTGTAGAGTTCCTGTCTTCCTCAGAGTGCTCAGGAAGCGCGGCTGAACAGGATCATTTCCTTCTCTCTCTCACCAAAGTAATAGGATATAATAGGAAAAAATGCTCTTCAGAGCCACCTCTGCCACCGGCTTTGTAACTTTGGACCAGGCCAATTAACCTCTCCAGGCTTTTGTTCTCTTATCGGTAAAAGCGAGAGGACTCCTTGAGGCTAAGTGGAGCGGTTTTGCACAGAGCAGGCGTCTGTCAGTGCTCCCATGTGGTGAAGTGTGTGGGAAGGGTGGGCTGGACCCAGGGTGTACCCAGACTAAGGTGAGGAACCTGCCTTTGAGGTACTTGGCTTTCACCTAGGAAATGTGAGCAGGGAATAATCAGGCCCTCAGAAGGGGTGAGGGCTGGATTCACACTCTCTACTGAGTTTTTCAGCTGCTGCCTTACACCAAACCCAGGGTAAGGCCTGTCATATTTTCGTTTAATCTTTGCAATTTACCCCCATTTCCTGAGTGAGGACACTGAGGCTCTGGGGATGAGGCTATACCACCAGCATGCAGCAGACTGTGTCCTCATGACTGCCCACTTGGAATGCTGTCACCCGGTGAATAGTCACTTCTTCCTTTTAATTTTTGTTGTTTTGGTTTTTGAGTGGTTTATAGTCCTGGAGATGGGAATCCAGGGCACTGTACCACTGAGCTGCATCCCCAGCCCATTTGTTTATCTGTTTATTTTTGAGACCATTGTTGAGGCAGTGATCTCAACCTGCAGTCCTCCTGCTTTAGCTTCCCCATTACACTGCCACCATTCCTGTTGTTGTTGTTGTTGTTGTTGCTGCTGCTGCTGCTTCTTCTTCTTCTTCTTCTTCTTCTTCTTCTTCTTTCTTCCTCCTCCCCCTCTCCTCCCTCCTCCTCCCTCCTCCTCTCTCCTCCTCCTCCTTTGTCCTCCTTCTCCTTCCTCTTCCTTCTTCCTCTCCTCCTTCCTCCTTCTTCCTCTTCTTTTCTTCCTTCCTCCTTCCTCTCCTCCTCCTCCTCCTTCCTCCTCCTCCTTCCTTCCTCCTTTAAAAAGAAAACATTTTAAATTTTTTTAGTTGTAGATGGATAGAGTGCCTTTATTTTTTTTATGTATGTGGTGCTAAGGATTGAAGCCAGTGCCCTGTGCATGTGAGACAAACACTCTACCTCTGAGCCACAACCCCAGCCCAAGAAAATTAGGTATTTCCTCAGTTTCCCTCCCTGGCATGGCTTTGGATCCCCCAGGGCAGTCTGCCCACAGCACAGATTGTGCCAGGGAGGAGCCAGGGTCGGAGAGTGCTGCTTCTCCCAACCCGACTGGAACCCGGCCTGTTCTTTTGCTGCCCCTGCTCTCTAGCTGTGAGGTCCTGGTGAAGTCCCCAGCTCTTGTGAGTGGGCTCTATCTACCGCATGGCTACTTCAAGTTTCTTGTTCATCTCCAAACGTGTGAATCAAATCAGAGAAGCACACTGGCGTTTCTGTCCATTAAATGTGGTTCAGATACCACGCGTTTTGTCCTGTTAAGATTCTTCTTTTTAATAAAGAAGTAGAAATTCATTCATAAAAGCTTGGCATGGGAAGATAGAATGTTTTGAGTTTAACCCTAAATTTTGAGGTCAGCGTAGTGTGGCTGGTGAACCTGCCGACTGCACAGCTCTGCGCTGTGCTCCAGAAATGCGGTAGGGCTTGAGTGAGCCATTGGCCTGGCCCCAGCTGGCCCTCTGGTGAGGTGTGGAAGCGCCACTGAGGAGGGGAAGGGCGCCGGCTTGGTGTCAGGTCTGGGTTTGAGCACAGCTCTGGTCAGCACTGCCTTGTGACCGTGACCTTCACTTTGCTTCCTTCAGCTTCAGCATTCTCCTGAGTGAGAGATAAGGCTGCTGCCCTTTCCTTGCCTCAGGGCACTTCAGGGCTCACAGGGAAAGGGTGGGCGAGCACGGGGCAGTGCAGGCTGCTGATTAAGTGCTTGCTGTGTTCACGCAGATAGAGGAGATGTGAGTGTGGGAGTGGGAACATGTGGGGCCTATTTGTGACATGTGTCCCTCTCTCCCTTTGCTTCCCTGTTCCTGCAGGTGGATGGGCAGGTGGTAGCGCTGCTGGTGCAGAATCTGGAGCGGCTGGATGAGTCTGTGAGAGAGGAGGCGGACGGCGTCCACAACACGCTGGGTAAGCCGGAGGCGCCGCTGTGGGCCCTATGCTCCTTGCCCTTCCTCCCTTATAATCGAGTCAACACAGAGTGTTTTCTTTCCTGCTCTTCCCAAACTGCCTTTTCAGAAACGAAGACTCGTGTGTACATTTCATATAACTGTAGTTTGGGTTTGGCTTGCAGGTAATAAAAGCAGAAATCCACTGAGGAGGTATATACCTTCCAAGATCAGAGCATGGGCTCTCTTTGCAGGCCTTTCCCTCCAAAACAGGATGAAATCTACTAAGGATCCCATCCCCCACCCTGGAAAAGTGTATATTTAAAATTTTTAAGTCATTTTTTTTTGTGTTGGTTTTTCTAATCACTCTCCTTCAGTGGAACTAGAAACTTTTGGCCAGCTGTGTATCTGTAGAAGAAGGACATTTTCTTTGAAAAACAGTGTTTATTCTTTTTCTTAAATATAGATTCCTTTGTAAACTCTGGATTGAAATACTGCTGCTAACTTGGCTGCCCCTGTATCTGATGAACATTTAAGTGGATTCCTCTGCAGTATTTCTCCTCTTCCTTCCCCTTCTCAAATCTCCCAGTCCTTCCTTTTGCAAAGTTGCCAAACAAATAGCCTATTTAAAAGTGTGCTTTTGTGTTGTCCTCTTTATCACTGGTCCTGCCATATAAGACCAGAGGTGACATATCTGTGAGCCAAGTTTGAGACATGAATGAGGCCCAGTAGAAGCAGGAATTTTGATGAGGTTAGATTTTCTCTCTGCTCCTTTGTGTTTGCCACAGATTTCTCTTGTAGTTCTAGACTTTCTTCAGTGAGGATTATTATAAAGCAGGGGGAAGATGGGCACCCAGGGAGTAAGAGAAGAGAGAATAAGCGCTAGTCTAGAGCCAGAATTTGGCATCGTTCTCTGTTATCCTAGTGTTGGATTTTATAGAATCCTAAGCTTATCCAAAGAAAAGTCAGCTTACTGTTAATAAAAAGGGCCTTCTGTAGTGGAAAAGGCCCCAGCCTGGCCGTCTGCAGAGATTGTCTGGTTTCAGGTTGGGCACCTGCCGAGAACTGGGAGGAGATCATCCCTGTCTCCCGTCCTGGGTGCCCCACAGGCACCATGCTAGGCCCTGGGTAGGCGTGGCCTTCCTCCTTACGAGGTGAACTGTTAGGAAAGACAATTCCAGGAGAAATGGTATAATGGGAGCCAGAGGAAAGTTCTGTGGGCACCACAAGGAAGGGTCTCCAAATTGCCTCCTAGGAGCAGGTGGGGACCGGGGCTGAGTAAGAAGGGAGGTGCCTTTGAGGAGTGGGGCAGGGCCTCTGAGTAGGAGTGTCCTCTGCAGTCGTGAAGGGGGGGGTGGCTTTGGGAACAGTTAGATGTGCACTTGGCAGTGGGAGATGGAAGTGGTGGCAGATGTTTTGTCCAGGTTTTGGGGAGACCTTATAAACCTGCCAAGAAGTTTGGGTGTTTGTCCCAGGGGGCAACGGAAACTGTCTAAAGTCCAGGAACAAGATAGAGCCAGGAGACTGATATGAATGAGTTGATTTTCTTAGAAAATGTGAAAAAGTAATCGAGGGTATTGAAATGACCTCATCTTTCAGGCTCTTGTTGATGCTCTGCATCCGCAGTTTTGTGTTGTGTCACCCTCCCCCAGGGACCGCCTGGCCTTTCTTCACTTGCTGTTGGTGAGGCCAACCTGGGCGGAGGAGTGAACAAGAAGTAGGGCTGTGGGGATGTTTTGAGCCTTCTTTCTTTCAAACTTCACACCCAGTATAGTGTGTCTGGGCGTTGTGCTTAGAAAACACCCAACTGCGTTGCTTACTGATAGTGACATATTCTAAGAAATGAAGCAAAAGGGGCCCTGAAGGGAAGGGAAGGGAAACATCTGCTGTATTAAGGACTATAGGTAATATTTTAAAAAATATCATAGTCATACAATACCTTCTATTTTTGCTTCTCGTTTTTAATTTTTCTGTGGTGAACACTTGCTGTGATAGGAGATAGCAAGACTGATTATTTGCTTCCTAGTACCTGGAAGCTACTTCTGCCAGCCTGGCCTTTCCCCTCTGTGCATATTACTTTGTTCAATTAAGAACATCGTGCTTGCCTTTTGGTAATGTCCTGGTTCCCATGATGCAGGGGAAGAGAGCTGAAAATGGGTGAATCCTGAGAGCAAGAGACTCTGAGTCCCCACCCCTGGTTCTTCCCTGAGGTTTCTGCCTAGCCCTCTGCCTGTGGTTCCAGGTCCCGGGGACCCAGCATACCAGCAGCCACGGGGCCTTCCCAAGCACACAGCCACCCTTCTGTGGGCCCCATTAGGGCAGAGTGCCTGTCACTCTCCCTGTTGTGAATGCCATCATTTTCAGCTGTGACTTTTGCTTGTAATGTAACTTGAAGAAAAGACCCGCAGCATCTCCCTAGTTAAATCTAAAAATGACAGCACGGCATCTGGCTGGGAGGAGTGCAGGGAGGTGGGAAGGGAATCCATGCCTGTCCTGGGAAGCCAGCTTGTTGCAGATGGAAACAAAGTTGCCCCCCCCAGTGACGTGCCTGTCTCCTTTCAGCGATCGTGGAAAACATGGCTGAGTTCCGGCCTGAGATGTGCACAGAGGCCGCCCAGCAGGGGCTCCTGCAGTGGCTCCTGAAGAGGCTAAAGGTGAGTGTGGCTTGGTGGCACTGCTGTCCCACCTCTCTTTGCTCTGGGCCTGGCTGACCCTGGGTTGTTGATACAGATTATCTTCCCCAAGCCTTAGGATCTAGTTTGGGAAGCTTCTAGTGCCTCTTAGCCCTTTCTTTGCTTATTCTCTTCTTTTTTAAAAAAAGATCCCTTCCAGTTCCATTTCGCAGAGGCAGCTACTGTTATCAATGTATATCTGTTCTTCAAAAACTTTCTGTGCGTATATAGGAGAGCGTTTTATGTGTGTTTCACAAACAATTCTATAATGCCTTCTTTTTTAAAAAAAAATTTTTTTTGTAGTTGTAGATGGACAGAAGGCCTTTATTTTATTTGTTTATTTTTATATTGTGCCGAGGATTGAACCCAGTGCCTCACACATGCTAGGCAATCGCTCTACCACTGAGCTATAGCCCCAGCCCCAGCCCCTATAATGTCTTCTTAATGTGAATTATTTTTTCACTGAACTGATGGTTGCCCGGTATTCCATTGTACAGATGTACCAAAGTTAATTTTGCCATTCCTGGTTGATAAGCATTTGCCTGGTATAAACAGTGATGCAGTGAAATTCCTCATATATACACACTCATTTTTTTTCTTACACACTTGCCTCAGCTTATCTGGGTAATAAATTTCTAGAGTGGAACTGAGCCCAAGGGTAAGCGGTAAGCACGTTAACATTTTTCGAGGTATTGCAAAATTGTCCTCTGTAAAGACTGCCCCATTAATTTGAGAATTTCAGCTACCTATAAACCCTCGAGTATTTTTGTTATGGTTTTGTTAATCTGATGAGTGAAATTGGTGTTGTTATTTAAATTTGGAACTTTAAAATCAAGTCAAGTATTAGCTTTGTGTAGTGTGTATCAGGCATTTGTATTCATCTCTTTTGGCGTCATATTTATATCCTTTATCCATATTGTGGTAGGATTGTTTATTCTTTTTCCTTGTTAGCCGTCAGAACTGTCCATATAGTAAATGGGGAGGTCAAAGGTATTCCAGATTCGCCTTGACCACAGGTGTGTTGGTAGGTAGTGTGGAACGGCTTGTATGCTGCTGCAGGCAAGGATTCCAACTTTTAGTAAGCAGGAGGTGCTTATTTGTAGCAGGAGTGAAAGGTGGTCCTGGACTTGCTGTGGTTCATTGTAGGGATCCAGAAAGACCGGGGTGGACCACCTCCACCGTCTAGGCAGGGCCAAGGATGAAGGTTAGCGTGTAGCCACCATTCCCTGCCTCTCGGGCAGCCTAAGTCTTCCCCAGCTCTACTTATTGGACCATTGGTCCCCATGACCTCTGTCACAGAGACTTATGAGACATGTGGACGAGGATACTCGCTAGCCTAGCTCTCACCTCGGCAGGTGTGGGTGCATCTGCCTGGCAGGCCCAGTGCACTGAACCCCTTGACCCCACTCCCCTTTCCTTTCAGCCCTGCACTCAGCGGGTGGCTGCTCAGTGCATGGACATCTCCTCCAAGTCGGGACTTCCCTTGGTTCCTGAGCTGCCCTTGTTTCCCCACGAATTCCCTTCCATCTCCCTACACTCCCGCCCTTCTTTTCTCAGTATTCACATGTCTTTATTCTCGAACACCTTGAAACCTTTTGGGAGTCAGGGGTAGGGAAGAAGGAAGCAGAAACCAAGTTAAGGGGAGAGGACAGTTCTCAGTGACCACCTAAATTGGAGCAGCAGCTGTGGGTCATGACCCCAACCTTAAACATGTAAAATCCACTAGTTTTTGTCTCTAGGAAGTCAGGACAAATTTCTCTGTCAGATGTTGAAACTTGCTGGTCTTTTTTTTTTTTTTGGCGGGGAGGAGGGACTGGTTATATAGGGAGGGAGATTGAGACCTTTGGGCGTTTACCTTGGATTTCTTTACCCTTATGACAGTAATAAAGAGGCCCATTTGATATTTGAACAAGCTATTGACTCACGCCTCACAGGCACAGTGTTTGTGTATTCCTCAGGGCATACATAGTCACATCGCTGTCTCTAAAACAGGTTTTCAAGGTTTCAGGGTATTTAAATATCAAAATGCTATTTGGTTATGTTACTAGTAAACAAGTTTTCTTACAAAAACCCTGTGTTTCCCAGAACATTAATGAAAGAAAGTCTTCCCGTCTTTAAATGCAGTGCCTTGCGCTTACATTTTTTCACACTCGGGGATGATTCAGAGTGGGTGCTGGACCTAGATCCTGATTTCCCTTATTAGCCACGTGACTATGGGCCATAGTCCCTTCACTGATCTGGCTCCTGTTTTATCTTTGGAGAACCCAACTCACAGGATTAGGATTACACTGAAGACCAAATGTGATGATAATGCTGAATTGTGAAAATCCAGATGGCCATGGGTTGCAGCTGGTGGTTGTGTTAAAACCACTCCTGGATATTCAAAACTTACAGAGTTCTACACTACCGCCCCCGCTGTCTCAGTCTCAGTCATGTTGTCTTGGTCTCCGTTGGTGTAGTTAGAAGAGCTCCACATGTGTTTCTGATGTACCACCCTCGCTAAGATCCACTGGTCTCTAGAAATGTAACCCTCTTGTTACCTGTCCTAGTTCTGCAGACTGATGTAAAACTCCATTTTTGGTTGCCATCACTATAAAAGCTCTTCCTCCAGCGATGCTGATGCCCCTACCCCAGAGCTCACCTCTCCTGCCTACTTTTAAGGCCCCTTAACCTGGCCCAGGATAGCCTTTTCCTTTCTCAATTTTGAAACCTTTTGACCTTTGTAAACAATTTGATAACTTACCCATCCCCTGCTCTGCAAAGATCAAAAGGTTTTACCCTCTGCTGGCTCACACTCCAGCAGACATGACCCTTGTCTTCCTTCTGTGTTTCTGATTGAACACGGCCTTCAGGAGACCCCTGCGTGTCCATGGAGCCTTCTCCCTTTTTAGAATTGAAAGGAAGTTTTTATGTTGTAGATTTAAAAATTCGGAATTGAGACCTATAGATATCAAGTGCCTTGTCTAAACCCAGACCTCCTCAGCTCTAGCCCTAGAGCTGGAAGTGAAGCCCCTGCCCCAGCGAGTCCTCCTGCATCCTTTCCATGGTGGTGCTCTGCCCCAGCCCATGCAGCCCTCTTTTCTGAAAACCAGCCTCTTCATTTTTTTCCCTTATGTTTTTTGGTGGGAGCTCATAGATCTGGGTTCCATTGTGTACCCCTAACATGTGACACTCACCTCAATGGAGCATTGCAGCACCTGGGAAAATTTCATGTTTTGTGTGCTAATTTTCTTCCTGCCAAATATCCATGAATTCCATATGAAGGTCTGGGTCTCTGTCTTCTCCTAGATGTTCCAAAAATGTGGCTTCTAGTCAGGAGCTTCAGTATCACCTGGCAACTTATACAAAATGCAGATTCTTGTGTCCCCCCAGAACCTGTATCTTCAAGGCTGGGAGTGGAGCCCAGCATTTTGTACTTTACCAAGCCCTTCTGGTGGCAGGGATGTGAGCCGAAGCATGAGAGCCAAGGTTCTAGAGTGCTTATGTCTAGATTGCTGGGTAAAAACCTTGTTCTTTGATCATCCCATATTATTCAGTAATCCTTGAGTAATTCTTAAGTGAGTGACACATTGGTGACAGGCATTTTAGTCTTGGATATCTCCTTTTTACTGGTAGCTAAGCTCTCAGTATATAGAGATATTCATGGATATTTTTTCATCCACCAAATGAAACCTCACTAATTTGTTCTAATGAGGATAAAGCCCATTGCACATGATTGCACTAAATGGATTAGTAGGTAAGCAGATCACTAGTGGGAGTGATAACTGCGTCACGGCACTTTTTAAAATGGGGAATACAAACTTAGTAGGATATTATATGCTGTTGAAAATGGCACCAACCCAGAAAGTTTTTTTCTTTTTTAAAGAAACAAAATTAAGATTCCCAGTTTATTTTCCCGTTAAATCATGCTCCAGAAGCAGTTGTAGTATTCAGCATATATGTTAATGACTTGAGAACTACATGTACAACTGGTTGATGCAGAAGTCCTTTGCCTCTGATGACCAGAGGTGGTGATTTTGCAGGGCCCAATCTGCTTCGACAGTTATATGGAGCTGTAGATGTGTCTGAACTTGCCCCATGTGTTCCAGGTACCAGAGGTGAACTGCAGATATAACCTACAGCTTCTGACTGCAGGTGGTAGCATAATTGTTTTGTACTTTCCAAAAAAGCAGCAGTTCCCAAAAAGGTGAAGTTTAATTTTATTCAAGGCTAGTACATGCTGAGTACAGACCTATGCTTGATTCAGTAATTACTCTGACAGCTGAAAGATTTAGGATCACCAGGCTCCTGGATAAAGAGAGCCCTACACGCTCCAAGTCCCACTGGTTAGCTTTGCAAAAACCAAGAGACTGTACCTGCCACGTTCATTCTCCTTTCTCCTGGTTTTGATGAAATGCTTTTGTAATTTGGCAGTTTGGTGTTGTAATATCTGGCTGAGATTTAAACAGAAATAAAGTTTTCTTGTTAAATTCATGGCTAGACATGAAAGAAAGGGTGGACTCCTTCCTTCCTGGCTGGCCTAGATTCTTTTATTTCTTACTACTAGATTAAAATGTGGTTGTCATCCTCACCATTACTAGAAGTTTTCCCCGTATGATAATGAGTTTTACGTATTAACTGCCCTCTGTGTGCACAATGTTTCTCTGGATCTTAACATACATATTTCTAATCCTCACAAATAGCTCTTCCAAGAGCATGAAGCTGTCTCCAGTTTACAGATAAGAAGGAATCCCAGAGAGGGGGAATACCTCACCCAACCTCACAGAAGTAGATGGGAGAGCCAGTGAGAGCTGGGCCTGGTGTGGTCACTTGGCTTCTCTGGAGGGGCCTCCTCCTACCAAGCAGCTTCCCAGCTGGTGCAATGCTCAGGTTCTAAAGCACTGAGAGCTCAGTGTTGGGAGTCGTGGGGCCTCATCATTTTGTTTCCCTGACTAGGTTTCTCTTTCATGCCAATTTTTCAACCAGAGGGCTTGTATCATAAGAAAAAAGTGGTGAACTGGGCGTAGTGGTGCACACCTGTAATTCCAACAGCTGGGGGTGCAGGAGGAGGCTGGCTGAGGCAGGAGGATCACGAATTCAAAGCCAGCCTCAGCAACTTAGCAACACCCTAAGCAACATAGCAATCCCCTGTCTTCAAATAAAAAATTAAAAAGGGCTGGGTATGTGTCTCAGTGGTTAAGTGCCCCTGGGTCCAATTCCTGGTACCAGAAGAAAGAACACTGGGGTTGCAGCCCAGTGGCGAAGCACTTATCTAGCATATATTAGGCACTGGGTTTGATCCTTAGCACCACATAAAAATAAACAAATAAAATAAAGTCAGGCATTCTGTCCATCTACAACAACAACAAAAAATAAAAAAAAAGTTGATGAATATTTTGGTTTTTAAAATGTTATTTTGGGTAAATCAGGAACTCCTTATATGATCAGACCACACAGCTGAAGCTGGAGGTGTCTTGGGCAACTAGGAATCCTCAGCAGAGGGCAGCTCAGCCTTGAGTGCCTCTTATGTATATGCCATTTCACTTAATGCAGCCACCTCATAAAGAAGATCTTAGAGCCCCAGAAAAATTAGGTTAGAGAGTCGGGGCTATTTGGCTGAGACCACAGAACAGGTGACCATAAGAGCATTTTAGGGTCTAGTCACTGGAAGAGCTTACAGTATATACTATCTGTTGGGTCTTTCATCTTTTATCTTATTTAATGCTCATAGAAATTCTCTTAAATGTTATTTTTAATTTCCATTTTTCAGATTAGGAAACAGATCAGGAAATGTTGCTTGGGTCATAGATTCCCACTCATGGTGCTTTTAGTACTCAGTAATTTTGTTTTTAAAGTGCCTCCATGCCAAAAAATACCTAGCATTCTGTTTATTAAGTAGTTAGGCCCAAATAATTTAACATATATGCATAATCTAACAGTTCAGTAACTATTTGAAAAAAGAACACACATAAATTGAAAGAAATGTTTTATTTCATTCTGTGTGAGAGTGTGAGAGTGTGTGAGTGTGTGTGTGTGTGTGAGTGTGTGTGTGTGTGTGTTGTATAAGGACACAATACATTTATTCATTTATTTATTTATTTAACGTGGTGCAGAGGATCAAGCCCAGTGTTTCCCATGTGCTAGGCAAGTGCTCTACACAGAGCTCCAACCCCAGCCCCTTATTCCATTCTTGTTTGCCACGGTTGCTAAATGGCTGGGTGTGTGCCTTTTGGGTACTGCACAGCCTTCCAGATCTTGTCATCAGGTTGACTACCACCACCCTTGTTCCTGTTCCTTGTTGATTTTCACACAGTTCTTTTTTCAACTTCCAAAATCTAGCTCCATTAAGGTACAGTGTCATAAGGAATGTATTTCATGCTAGTAGTTAGTGCAGTGCTCAGTAGATGTCATGAGTTACCATGTTTTTCTTGAAAATTCAAAAATACCCCGATGTGAATTCAACATGGCACCCCATCTACCTGAGCACACAGTTTGTGAACTGTAGACTTTGTGGCACATAAATGGTGGCACATTTGTGAGTAAATTCAGGTGTATATCAGATCTACCTCTCTCTTTCTTTCTTTTTGACTGTACTACTTAATAACATTAATTTGAATTCAGTGTGATATTTTTAACTGCTCTAATAGAGGGCAAGGTTCACATTGTTGGCTGTTGTGTTTAATTCTGTGCCTTGCATGCAGCAGGTGCCCGATAAATGTTTATTGAAAGGAAGAGAGAAACTCTAACTCAGAGACAGGAGTTTATAAAGTCAAATGAAGGATGGGAAGCACTCAGCAGTCATCACAGATAGGCTGTTGCTGTGGTGGCCTGCATCTTCAGGCTTCTACAAGTCAACTGCGTCTTGTTCAAAGAACACTGGCCCTTGAAAATTTGCGTGTAAGTTGGTGTGGCTAAAACCAGTTAAAATATAGTCGCAGTGCTAGGGATTTAAATAATTTGAGTGATCTTTTAGCAAATCCTTGATTCTAATGGAGATTCTCACTCCTTGGCTTTTCACCTTAGTGTTTTGATTTTTATAAAACCATTTTTCTTAAACTGAAACACCACAGAGTGTATTTAAGCCCTAGCTATTATACAAATTTTTTGAAAGAGGGCCTCCAGCTTGCCCAGGGAGCATCCCGTTCAGTCAGAACATATAAGACTTTGCACTTAACAGATCTTTTAACTTACGCTGGGTCAGACCTGGTCATCCTTCTGCAACCCTGTGGGGTACACTTCGGCTCAACAAGGATAACGTGCATAGAAAACTGAAATGGTGCTGGGTGATGCTTTATTAGGTGCCACTCTTCCTTCCTAAGTACAAAATCAATGTCCAAACATAACTGTAAGTGGTGTGAAGGTGATAGAAGTGTTAACTCCAAGATAAACACTTCCTCTGTCCTTTGCAGGTACAGAAATTTCAAAAAGCCTGGATACACAGCAAAGGCTGCTGCTGATTAACAGTCACTGTCTAATGTGCTGCATTTTAAGGATCATAGATACCATAAATAAAAACATAGCCATGAGCTTGCTGCTCTCTGCACCTTTATCCAAGGGGCATTGTTAATGGGAAGATATCTAAGTCTCACTATTACTAAGGCAACCATGTGGATAGCCATCAAAGACAGTCAGTGCGGTAGATGTGTCCCTTCTGAATCTCCAAGTAGCAGAGCACTCAGCAGGGAAAGAATTGTGGGTAGTAATTTCGGTGTTAAAATATTAACACATTTTTGCATATTTAATGTGGTTTCCTTTTTAAATAGTAGGCAGATTATGGCATACAAGCAGATAGGTTTATGATTCAAATTAAATTCCAAGCATTAAAAAAATCCAAAAGGAACTACTTTGTTATAAATACATTCAGCTAATCTAAACAAGAAATTGCTTTCTTTTCAACTTCTGTGATCATGTATCAGCTAATTTACAACCTAATTTTCTGGTTCTAACTTGTGAATGACACTTCGTGGGCTTTAGTCTTAAAAGTTCAAAACTTTCTTGTGGTTTATCTTAGACATGTATAGTCTCTGGACTCAAAATGAAGGGTCTGGGAAGGCTTCACAGAGGAGGTGACATTCAGGCCTTTGCAGTAGGGGTGGAGAGTCATTGTGTCTGTCTACTGTGTGCTGTTCAGCACGTGGGTCTGGGCTCTGGAGAGCAGAGGCAGACTTTTACCCTTAACCTGCCTTTTCCCTAACTCCTGCTTCTCTCTAATGTGTGAAAAATTTGTCCTGGGAAAGGAAGCAAGACCCCTTAATGGTTTTCTCATTTCTCCTATTTCCCCACAGGCAAAGATGCCTTTCGATGCCAACAAGCTTTACTGCAGTGAAGTGCTGGCCATATTGCTGCAGGACAATGACGGTGAGGCTCCCTCACAGTATTGATATTCTGTTAGGATAGGAGCCAGGCTTGTTTCAGATCATGACAGCGAGCTCTCTTGCCTTTGGCATCCCCTGGCTTCCCCTCTCGCTCTCTCTGCAGCTTTTGTACTCTGTCAAGCTGTATTGATTTTGTTTGCTGATGTATCAGTGTTAGACGGCTGTAAAATCTGACAGTTAGCTTCATTTTTTTTTCTTCCTCTATTTTTTTCCCCTTTTAGAAAACAGGGAATTGCTTGGGGAGCTGGATGGAATCGATGTGCTTCTTCAGCAGTTATCCGTGAGTAATTCTTATGCTTCCTGTCTGCCATGAAGATACATGGCCTACTTTAAATGGGAGGCGGAGCTGGAAATTGCCGGATGGAGAAAGCCGTGGTTCAAAACACGTGGGTCGTGTTGGCAGGTTGGAGGTCACCGTGCTGGCATGGGGTTTGCCTCCTTTTCTTGGTCATTCGTCTTTCTGACCAGGCATCATTGGGATCTTGGTCTAGCCTTTCCCCACCTCTGATAACGAGATTGCCAGTCCAGAGGAGATGAGCTTCCTACTTCACATAGGTTCTTGGACCAAGAATATCACATGACTTTCACTTGAACCATTCCCACGATTATTCACCTCCTTTCCTGTCAGTCTGCCATTAAAACATTCATTTAGGAAAGAGGTCACCGAGGATGATAGGGGCACTGGAGGCTGGAGTGAGAAATCAGAAGCTGCCATTTGCTCACTGAAAGACATGTAAATGCAGTTGAAATGCTATTCTGCTGGCATTCTGAAAGCACTGTTAAGATTTCTCCTAACAAATCTCATCTGTGTTATTCCAAAAACAGGACTGAAAATAGATCATTTGGATAAAATCTTAAGAGTGTTGGGAGTGTCTGAGATGTCAGTTTGCATACAGCTTCTATCTTGGTGCCAGCAGCCTGAGTGGCTTGGCCTACACCCCAAAAATAGAGCTTTCAAATGTGAATCTGTTCCTCCCTTTCCTGCAAGATTATCTTGTAGTTGACTGTACATACATACACTGCTGGAAGGCTCTCCTCTTAACATGCCCTACAACTCTGACAAAGACAAAACTCCAAGCCCTTCCCCTGACTTGAGCCCCGGCTATTGTATGAAGCCGTTCTATGAAGCAGTTCCGAAGCCCTGTTAGGAAACTTCCTTACATTAAGCCAGGATTTGACCCACTGGGTTGCAGCTTTTTAAGAGGGGGGAAAGCTTGATATGGTCGGGTTGTGCCACTAGAGGGTTTGAGGGAAGTGAACAAAGTTGTTTCTGTTATATTTCAGTTAATGGGTCTTGGGGTTTTGTTTTCTTTCCTTAAAAAAAAAAAAAAAAAATCCTTAGAACTGAGAGTCACTCATGGATCCAGTGTTGTGTTTTTGCATGAACTGGCATCCATGTATTTTAATACCAATGAATCAGAAAGGTCTGTTTTTCCAAAATGGAAACTGATGAGATTTAGTATGGTAAATTTGTGTCCTCAGTGGTGGGGTTATTGTGATGGCAGGCGTTGGAAGTTGGTGGGTGGTGTGTGATTAAAAGGACTTTGTGATTTCTGCTGTCTTTGCTTGACAGGTGTTTAAAAGACACAATCCCAGCACAGCCGAGGAGCAGGAGATGATGGAGAATCTGTTTGACTCACTGTGTTCCTGCCTGATGCTCAGTTCCAATCGTGAACGTTTCCTGAAGGGCGAGGGCCTTCAGCTGATGAATCTCATGCTCCGGTACGATTCTGATCTCCTAACTCTCCCAACTCTTTTACCAACTCCTGAATCTAAAAACTTGTGGCTGTGGCTTTTTAATGCCCTCCAGTTTCCCATCTGTACAGAACAGTCTTCAGGTATGGGTGAGTTTGGGCAATCCTGTTAGAGCAGATGAATGAATGGGTTTTGGTCTGTTGATGCCCTGTTGTGTCAGGTGGTAAGATGACCCCTGCATTGAAGGGTGATTTATATTTTGTGCCTTCCCTTACTGTGTTGGTTTTGGAAAAATCTAGCCATTAATTTCTAAACATTTCTTTTGTTCATTCTAAGCTTAGTCCCATTTTTTGTATATCCCACATAGACCTATCTGTGCCATGTTGGTTTTATTTTTGTTATTGACAACAAGTCATTCATATTTTCATTTATACATTTAATAATGGGTTGCATGTGTGCTGTGTCAAAGCATAGAAGTATGAAAATGTGAAGGACAACTCTAGAATTTTTGTTTGTAATACTTTCCTTGTATATTTTATTATGTATGCCCAAATTCCTTTAAGAGGACATCATGCTAGTTTCTCAGTAATTTCCTAAAGTTGGAAACAAAAGAGGAAGATCATTTATATTGATAATTCTTTTCAAGACCACTAAGAAGGAGAATAGAGAACAGAAGGGATGGCAGTAAGAAGAGTGTTGTTCAGGGTCAAGGACAGTTTCTTAAGTTGAGAGACACTGAAGCATGTCTGAATGGTTGAATGCTCTGTAATCATTGTAGAGTTATTTTTTTAAAAATTGAGCCAGAGTCTACCATCTTGAAACTTCCATTCATATACAGTGAAAAGTCTGTTGAAATTTTTTTTCAGTTTGATGTATATTAAATATATATATATTTAATTAATGCTATACATTAAATATAATTTAGTCTATAGACATGCAAGCTTGGTTAAAATATTGATAAGGTACTATGTTAAGGGTCAGGCTTACATGGAAATAAAAAGGTCAGGATTTCTGTTTCCAGAAGCTAAAAAGACAGTTCTGTCACCCATACAAAGACTGTCTATGGGTATATATTTTCTTTTGCTGTTTTTTTTTTTTTTCTTGGTTTTAAGCCTGCCACACATAGAGTTTCCTATAGTATTTCTTACAAACAACCTGCTGTTTCCCATACCTTGACATTATATTCAGGAGAATTCAGTAACTACTTAATGGACTCTAAGGGAGTTTGTATTCTATTGGTGATTTGAGGTTTATTTATAACAAACTTGACAATGACCATTTTGTGTTTAAAATTATTTTATGACTATTGAGATGTGTTTTTAAAATTTCTTCTCTGTAAAAGACTTGTGAAGGGTTGGGGGAATTCTTTTGCCCAGCACATTCCAGACTTCAGATTGATTGAAAATCTTCCTTCGAGAAAAGCTTTTAAAAATGAATTCTTTTTCAATGGGCAGACAGGAATATGGGAAATTAACCAGAGGCCTTTACTGTTCTGCTGATGCATCCTACCTTTGCTCTCTTGAGTGCTGTGTTTGTTTACCTGCTTTACCCTTCTAATTGCCTGTCCTTTTGTTGAAATGACCCACCTTCTCTCAAGCAAATAGCATATATAGAAGATGCTTTTGGCTTTTTGGGTCTTCTAACCTTAAAACTACACTCTGCAGGGACTTTCCCGTAAGCTTCTTAAAGGTCTGAACTGCCAATGTCTTTGGATGGTTGAGTGCAAACATGAAGTGATGTATTTCTGTAGCATATGGCTTGGTAATGTGTAGCAGTGGGGAGTTGAATAAATAACCAGAAATATGGATTATTCAAACAGGAATGCTGAGATTCTGGGAGGCTAATTAAAGAAGAATCCAAAAGACATAGAAACTGTACCTCTCTAGGATCTCGCCTCACTTTTCATTTTTGAATGCTGAAGTTGCAATTAGATCCTCCTTTTGCATTAGTTAGCTATATTAGCAGATTCAGCATTTCCTTTTGTCTCTTTGAAATGCTCTTTGTTCTGCATTGTTTTTCTTCTTCAGAATCCCAACTAAAAAGTTTAATTGAGAGGAGAAGGGTTTTTTTTCCTACTATATTTACCCTTCCTTATCTAGTAAGAGCTGCTCTGTGTAGAGGGAGCTCATCCAGTGAAGCTGTAATATTAGAAGGTCAGGAAATCTTCTGTGTTTCCACTGCCCCAAAATACAAAATTTTACTTTGATTTGGTCATGGGTCAGGCAGTTGTGAACTGCTACCTGGGGAGGTGGCAGGGTAGTAGAGAGTGAAGAGGGTGCTGTGGAATTGAGGTGAGTGGGTTTTGGAATACAGATTTTTGCTTACTACCTCTGGATATTTGCTGAGTTACTTTAACCTTTCTGACTCACTTTTTTCATTTGAAAATGGGGTAATACTGCTAAGTTTGCAGAGATTTGAGGGAATTGGACAATATAAAATGAGGCAGCCTGCAGCTATTAAAACATTGATAAGGTACTATGTTAACTTTCTGTATTAAGTGTTAGGCTTATATAGAGATGAACAAGACAGGATTCTTGCCCTCAAGAAACTCAAGAATAGTGAAGGCAGCAGATGTTAAA
This sequence comes from Urocitellus parryii, assembly GCF_045843805.1. Classification (NCBI taxonomy): domain Eukaryota; kingdom Metazoa; phylum Chordata; class Mammalia; order Rodentia; family Sciuridae; genus Urocitellus; species Urocitellus parryii. The sequence continues at coordinate 179,243,732 of NC_135536.1, forward strand.
TAACCAATATAATTTAATATGGTGACTATCAAGTGGAACAGTTAATTTTGCATGTAGATAGCCTGTGAATTTTTCATTTTTGATTGTTGACAAGGAAAGGTCACAAACAAGATAGTTACATATACACGCACGCAGTCTCTTATACGCACACATGCACACACAAAAAAACACATATATACTACCAATTTAACATTTTTACCCCCAATTTAAGCTGACAGTTTTAATTTTAACAGACATACTCCTTTGTCTTTATACCACAGACGAAATCACAGAAGAGTACTGTCTAGTAGAAATGTGATGCAAACTAGATATGTAATTCATATTTTCTATTAGCCACGTTAAAGTGGTTAAAACAAACAAAAGGAAGTTAAGTTTATTTCAATTTAATTTAATAATTAGCTCCTAATTATTAGCTCCTCATTTGTATCGGCTACATTTCAAATGCTCCATCGCTATACATGGCTACTGGCTACCATATTGGACACTGCATATATAGATCATTTTAATTATCCCCCAAGTTCCCTTAGATTGCTTTTTGTAATCAGTTCCCACCCATCCATCCCAGCCCCAGGCAACCACTGTCATTCTAGAATTTCATTTAAGTGGAATTATAGGGGATGTTTTTTCTCTAGCTTATTTTACTCAATAGACTGTTTTGGAGATTCATTCATTTTGGATCTATCAAATGATTGTTTTCTTTTCTTGCTTAGTAGTAGCCCAGTCATCCTTACATTCCAGTCTATCTCTTTATTACCTATTGATGAACATCTTGTGTTGTTTCCAGTATTTTGCATAATAAATAAAGCTGCCATAAGTCTTTGTATAAACGTACTTTCATTCCTCTGGTAAGTGCCTAGGAATAGAATGGGTGGGTCATATTGTAAATGCACGTTTATTGTTAGAAACTGTCAAGCTGTTTTCCAAAGTGGTTTTGTGATTGTATATTCCCAGCGGCAAAGTGTCACATTCGGACCAGCAGTATTGTAGGACTTTGATTTGGGCTCTTAAGTGGGTGTGTATTGTGATGGTTTGCAATTCCATTTCCCTAATGACTAATGATGCTGAGCATCTTTTCATGTGCATGTGACCTTTCTGAAAAAATCTTGAAGTTTTAAGTGTTCTTTATTCTACATACAAGTCTTTGTTAGCTATATGGTTTGGAAATATTTTCCTCCTCGTCTGAGGCTTGCCTTCTCACCTCTTTTTTTTTTCTTCTTTTTTGAAGTTTTTGCATCTTTACGCATTTATTTATTTTTTTCTTTCCTTTTTTTTTATTATTAGTTGTTCAAAACATCACTTAGTTCTTGACATATCATATTTCATACATTTGATTCAAGTGGGTTATGAACTCCCATTTTTACCCCGTATACAGATTGCAGAATCACATCGGTTACACATCTACGTTTTTACATATTGCCATGCTAGTGTCTGTTGTATTCTGCTGCCCTTTCTCTCCTCTACTATCCCCCACTCCCCTCCCCTCCCATCTTCTCTCTCTACCCCATCTACTGTAGTTCATTTCTCTCCCTTGTTTTTTTTCCCTTTCCCCTCACTTCTTCTTGTATGTAATTTTGTATAACAATGAGGGTCTCCTTCCATTTCCATGCAATTTCCCTTCTCTCTCCCTTTCCCTCCCACCTCTCATCCCTGTTTAATGTTAATCTTCTTCTCATGCTCTTCCTCCCTGCTCTGTTCTTAGTTGCTCTCCTTATATCAAAGAAGACATTTGGCATTTAGGATTTTTTAGGGATTGGCTAGCTTCACTTAGCATAATCTGCTCTAATGCCATCCATTTCCCTGCAAATGCCATGATTTTGTCATTTTTTAGTGCAGAGTAATACTCCTTTTGTATAAATGCCACATTTTTTTTATCCATTCGTCTATTGAAGGGCATCTAGGTTGGTTCCACAGTCTTGCTATTGTGAATTGTGCTGCTATGAACATTGATTTAGCAGTATCCCTATAGTATGCTCTTTTAAGGTCTTTAGGGAATAGTCCGAGAAGGGAGTAGCTGGGTCCAATGGTGGTTCCATTCCCAACTTTCCAAGGAATCTTCATACTGCTTTCCAAATTGGCCGCACCGCCTTCTCACCTCTTGGCAGTGTCTTTTAAAGAGCAAAAGTTTTACTTTCAAGTCCAATTAATAATCTTTTCTTTTATAAATAGTTTTTGGTATTATATATCAATTATGTTCATCTAACCCACAATCTAAGAGTGTCTTCTATGTTTCCTTTCGAAGTTTTCAGTTTTAGGTTTTACATTTAGGCCTGTGATCCATTTTAAGGTAAATTTTGTATATGATGTGAAGCATGAAATGAGGTTCGTGGTTTTATTTATGACTTATTTTTATATATAGATGGCTGATCCTGGAACCACTTAATGCAATTGCTATCCATGTTCCATTAAATTGTCTTTATAGTTCTTGTCAGAAACCAATTTATCATATATATGTGGGTTTATTTCTGTGCTTTCACTTCTGTTCCTTTCATCCCTGTGTCTTTTTGCCAGAGGCATACTATCTTGATGATTCTGACTATAAAGCTAAAAGTTTAGTTTTGATACCTGATAGAATAAGTCCTCTGACTTTTGGTCTTTTTCAAAATGGTTGAAACTATTCTAGTTCCTTAGTTCCTTTGCCTTTTCTTATAAAATTCAAAGTCAGACTGTCAAAAACCCTGCTGGGATTTTGTACAAAAACCCTGCTGGGATTTTGATTGGATTGGGCTGAATCTGTGTCATTTGGGGGAGAATGAACATCTTGCAGTGAGTTTTCCAATCCATGTACATGGTACATCTCTCCATTTATGTAGGTCTTTGATTTCTTTCATCAGTTTTCTAATTTTTCTTGGCAATTTATTGTTTTATATGTTCCTAGACATTTTTCAATTTCTTGTAGATTTGCAAGTTCATTAGTATAAATTTTTCTTGTATTATTATCATTCTTTTTGATTTTCTGTACTTTATGTCCCTTTTGTATTTTCTTTTTTGGTATTTAAATGTATCTACTTTTCTCTTCAGTCACACTTTTCAGAAGTGATTGGATTGTTTTCTGTTGTTTTTTTGTTTTTCTAGGGGTCTTATTTTTGTAGAGAACTAGTTCTTAATCTGTTTATGTGTCTGTCAAAATATAGCTGGCAAATAAAAATAGCATATTCTTGTGATCCACAGTGTTTATATTTTGATTTAGCCTTTTGTATATTTCTGTATTTTTTGCATCCTTGGGAATTTTTAAATTTTTTCTAGATTCTTTTCATTTACAGTATTGTCCTTTTCCTAAATTTCTGAGTTAAATGCTTAATGCTCTTAAAAATAATTCTATTCTTTAAAAACAAAAACAAGCCAGGCGCAGGGGCGCATGCCTGTAATCCCAATGGCTCAGGAGGCTGAGGCAGTAGGATTGTGAGTTCAAAGCCAGCCTCAGCAAAAGCAAGGTGCTAAGCAACTCAGTGAGACCTCCTCTCTAAATAAAATACAACATTGAGCCAGAGATGTGGCTCAGTGGTTCAGTGTCTGAGTTTAATCCCCTGTACCCCAAAAAATTAAAAAAAAAATAGAAAATAATGACATTCAGCCTATGGCAGTAGCAGATGCCTATAATCCCAGTGACTTAATAGACTAAGGCAGAAGGATCACCAAGTTCAAGGTCAACCTCAGCAACTTAGTGAGACCCTGCCTCAAAATTAAAAAGTAGTAAAGTAACCTGGGTTCAATCCCCAGGACCAAATAAATAATTTTTAAAAAGTGTTTAAGGTTAAAATTTTTCACTTTACATTGCTTAGCTTTATCACACATGTCCAAATTCAAGTTGCTTTTTCTTATTACAGTAACAGAAAAAATGGTCCCAAATGTTTACTTTTCTTAATTTGGGATTGTTTATTTGTAATGGCCTCGTACATGGCAAGTTTTTAAAAAAAGCCTGAACATTTGAATAAAATTTGTTTCTGGGGTATAAAATGCTATGATTATTTCCTAAATCAGCTTTATAAATATAGCCAGATTTTGTCTTTTTAGCTATTTTGTTCTTTCTCTCACTATAATTGTGGATTTTCTCACTATTTCTTTTCTAATTTTTTTGTGTTCGTTATGTTCTAATTTGCTCAGTCAGCGAATAATGCTGTTTGCTTATCTTAATCTTGATTTGCATGTTTTGTCAATGTGTCTCCTTGCTGTATGTGGATTCTTTTATAATTTTATATTTATCTATTTTATTCCTTTTCATCATTTTGTCCTTATTTTATCATGTCATTTTGTTATGTGTAACTCTTCTGAAAAACTGAGGAAGTACTCTTTTAGTCCAGCATTCAAGTTCAGGTCTTGCAATGAACTTGACCTATTTGTTTTTATTGTAGTGACTCCATGGTTCGCCCTCTTCCTGTCTATTTTATTTTGATAGTTTCATTAAAGCTTTTATTTTGTTTTGTCTTTTCTTTTTTCACTTTTTCATTATTTTCCTTTGTAGATTTTTCGTATTTTTTTCTATTAATGATTAGCTTTACTTTTTTTTTAAATTCTGCTTTTTTTCTTTGCTTTGAACATTTGATATGGTACCATGTCTCCTTTCCCCTTTCCATACCTTTCCATTCTGTTCTCTAAACCAAACTGTCTTAGCTCTCTTAACACCATTGTTTTTTTCTGGGAGACTATCCCTGGATATTGAGCCTTAAAGGTCTCTCAGCAGCCTTCTGTCCCTGTCACCTCTCCCCGCTCTGTCCCCAGCTGTCTTCAATGTGGGGGTTAAATTCTAGCAGCCATTGCTCATCTTTTCCCACACACTTACCACCCAGTGAGGTCACGGCTGTGGTCCAGATCTCCAGCTGTACCCTAGGACTTTTGAAAGCAGAGCCAGGGCCCAGCAACAGATACACACATTGGGCTTCCTGTAAATCTGATGAATGAGAAAAATCTGAAAAACATCTTTGTTTTTTAGAATTATTGATTCATACAATTTCTGGCAAATCCCATAGATAGGCCCAGGAAAGAACATCTCCTTAAAAGCTTTGAGGTGAGAACTCAGTCTCTTGTTTGAAGATATTGAGTCCTGTTTTTTCTTATTAAGAGCAAAAAAAGGGCCATCAAGTGGTTGTGAACCTGATCCTCAAGGCTCAGGAAGGCCTGGATGGGAGGCCCCTGTAGTCCTGGGCGTGTGGCCATTTAGCCTGTGCCCAGGGGGTTCAGAGCAGAGGCCAGCATAGGTGTCCACACTGTGTAATCTTTGGGTATTTAAACTCTCCTCTTCGTTCCTCATAGGTATCGCAGGGGTACGTTTTGTGTGTTGAGTTCTTATAACCTTTCGACTCAAGGCGCACAGAGGCCCCCACACAGGTTCCTTGCCTCTCGGCTTTTATTTTCTGGGTCTGAGCACTAGCACCTCCCTACCCTCATCTCCCAGGCCTTTCTCCTCTGTCCACTGCCACCCTGGGATGAGTTGACTTGTCAGGTAACTTTTTCTCATTCCTGTGTTGAGTGTCTGGATTTCGCAGTGCTTGACAGAATCAATAAGAAAAGGCCATTTTTTGTTTTGCTTTGTTTTTCTCTCTGCCAAAGAACAAATGAAGACATCTTGTAGAAGAAGAAAAGATTGTTGAGGTGATATTTAAAAGTGAAATCCATGCTGTGATAAAAGCAGCAGGTAGCCATCCTGGAGAATAGACCGACCCTCCCCGCCCGCCTTGCCAACACACACACCCATATCCTCAAAGAAAAGGAAAGAAAAACTTTAGAAAGAAAGCAAGAAAAAGGAATTTCTCATTTGTTCAACCTAGTGTTTTATTTTTTTTTTCTTTTTAGTTGCCCATAACAATAGAATGTATTTTGACATATCCTATATACATGGAGCAGAACTTCCCATTCTTGCATCACCCTAGCAAGAATGGAAGGTCAGAGCCTCTCGGGCAGGGCGAGAACCAGTCCCCTCGGAGAAGACGCTGCCGAAGACGCTGCCCGTGTGTGTGCCGGGCAGCTCGGCCTCGTTCTTTCAGTGTGATAGTTAAGAAGGGACAGAGAAGCTGTTTGGAGGGTCTTCAGTGAGCAGCAGTAGAGTTAAGATAGGAACATGAGCCAGGTGGTATTTTTATAGTTAGGGATGGTTGAGAGGAAAATAAAATTCAGGGAAGACACAATTAATTTTGCAGTTTAGCAAAGTGATCGGATTCAGAGGTTCCACTCTACAGAATAAGGCTAAATTATACTTACTGGGGGGTGGCCGTTTTAGAATTTGCAGGAAATGAGGATGGTGCTATTAACAGTGCCCTGGGTGGAGACTGGTTTGCCATTTCCACGTTCTTGGTGACAGATGTCTCTCTTTGGTAAGATGGTTGCTGCAAATAGAAGATTCCAGTATCTCAGGTTTAATTTTAGCCCAAATCATCTGCTTCTTGTCACCACAAAGCACTTTCTAACAGTATGTCCTTGTATCAGAATAGTTCCGGGCTCTTTAAGAAGCAGCAAAGCCTGTGGGAGACAGAAGAATTACGTTGTCAGTTTCCTTGAAAATGTTGACATGAAGCTTATTACTTCTGTTGTAAAACCCAGTTGCAGTTAGAAATAGAAGAGACCACCATGATCCCAAGGGATGTGTACAAATGCAACTTTGGGTCGTGAAGCAGAAATGCAGTGAACCCATCTTGGTTATTAACTGTAAAAGCAAAAGAGAATAACACACAGTCACGTCCTTTCCAGGAACCAGCAGTGTTTTCACTGGTCTGGAAGGTTTTTCAATAAGATTTTCCTTAATCCAAAGAAAAGTTTCTCTAATAAAGAAAACAAAAATCAAAAACAATGACATACCATCTGCAAAGAAAGTCTGCAGGCCCACATCTGGGTTGTGGGTTGTGACAAAGCAGGCAGGTCGATGGGCCAGCATGCAGAGCTCTGTGGTCTTATTCCCTAGTTTTTTGACTTGTTCTACATTAGTTTTGTTCCTAGTGAAAATCTGAAAGTCCAAACTGTTCTGTGTTTTTATTCTTGAGGTCCTATAAGATTTTCAAGAGCCAGAGTCTTCCAGCCCCTAGTCTCTTCCGGGTTTCAAGTGCAAAAGCTGAGGAAGGGTGCAGACCTTTAAGGAGTCACCTGGGTTTCCAGGCTGCGCACAGTTCTTATTTGTGGTCTAACGACAACATTGCCTTCCCCACAAGCTGAAGATTACAGTTCTTTCTTAGATGGATAATAGTAGTTTGCACCTGTTCTCTAGGAACCCGAAAAATGCTTCAAAGGCACAAAGTAATCCTTCCAACATCTCCCAAGGCTGATGTTACTCCTTCATAAATGGGAAAGTGCTGTGGTGGTGGAGAAGGCAGATGAACTGAATCAAGATTACCTGGCAGGAAATGGTATAGAACCTGTCTGAGCCCTCCAACCGACTTGCTAGCTGTTCATCATCCCAGTGTAGTTGAGTTGCACACCTCTGCAGTGTACAATCCGATGAGTTTTGCAGTATGTACATACCCTCACTGGCAGCATGGCAATGAATGTATTTATCACACCCAAAATGTTTCCCTGTGCTTCTTTGTGATCTGTAACTCCTCTCCTCTGCCTCATTGTCTCCAGGCAACTATTGATTTGCTTTCTGTTCATTTTATTTTAGTTTGCATTTGTAGAATTTTATACATATACAATCATATGGTACCCCCCCCCACCCTTTGGTCTGGTCAATTTGATTCACTGTAATTATTTGAGATTTGTCCATGTTGTGATCAATAGTTTGTTTCTTTCTCATGGCTGAGTAGTATTCCACTATATAGACATATCATTCCACTATACAGACATATCTTGATGGACATTTGAGTTTCTAGTTTTTGCTCCTGAGAATAAAGCCTGCAATAAATATTCATGCCCAAATCTTTTGGGCAAACATGTTTTTCACTGCTCTTGTGTGAATAGGAACTGAACAGCTGGGTCACATGATATGTACATGGTCAGCTTGCTAAGGCTTTGCCAAACTGTTTGCAAATTGATTGTACTGTTTTTTAATTCCACAACAGTGCTTCAGAATTCAGTTGCTCTACATTCTTGCTGATACTTGGTGTGGTCAGTCTTTCATTTTAGCAGTGACTGTGGGTGGGTAGGGATCGTCTTCTGGTTTGGATTTGTTTTCCCCTTGTGACTAAGGGTGTCTGGTGTCTTCATGTGCTAATTTGTCATCCATGTATCTTTTTTGGTGGTGTCTGTTCAAATCATTTGTCCATTTGGTGATAGGCGGTTGTTTATCCTATTACTGGATTGTCATGGTTCTTTCCATATCGTAGATACAATCTTCAGATAAATGCTTTACAAATATTTTCTCTTAAGTTCATGGCTTTGCCTTTTCATTTTCAGAATAGATTCTTTTTTTTTTTTTTTTTTTTTAGTTCATGTCTTTTATTATCTCAAATACATTACTTGTCTTCTGGTTTGTTGAAGCAGTAAGTCAGACAACACTTGCCACAATAGTGTCTGTCAAAGTGGCTGGTCATAAAAACTCCAGCAGCATATTCATCTGAAGGGCACTCATGGTGAAGGCGGCTAATTTTGCCATTTTCATCCACCTTATAATATTTCAGGACAGCCAACTTAACCTTCTTTCTCCTAGGCTTATTCTTCTTGGGAGTGGTGTAAGACGACTTCTTCCTTTTCTTAGCACCACCACAAAGCCTCAGCACAAGATGAAGGGTGGACTCCTTCTGAATGTTGTAGTCCATCTTCCAGTTGCTTACCAGCAAAGATCAGTCTCTGCTGATCAGGAGGAATCCTTCCTTATCCTGGATCTTGGCCTTTACGTTTTCTATAGGGTCCGAGGTTCAACCTCGAGCATAATAGTCTTCCCCGTAACAGTCTTCCCACCGAAGATGGCGGATCGGAAAGCCAGAATAGATTCTTGGAAATTTTTAAATTCTGATGAAGTTGAATTTATTTATTGGTTTGTTCCAGTAATCTTTTTCTGTTTGAGGAAATTGAACCGTTTACATCTTTTAAGGAATTTGTTCAGGTGGTCTGTTGCCGCATTTAGGGCAGAAAGTTGCTTGTGACTTAGAATCTGGAGTGGTGTGTTCTCTCTTATTCCTGATGTTTGTCATTTGTGCCTTTTTCTTTTTTGCCCCTGATCAGTGTGGCTGGAGGTCTGTCGGATTTCACTGATTCCTCGGCGACCAGTGTCCGTTTCTCGATGTTTCCTGCCACTTTGCTGCTTTCTATCACTGTGGGTTTTGCTCTGGTCTTCATTATTTATGTTCTTTTGATTTTGGGGCTTAATTTTCTGTTCATTTTCCTGATTTCACAAGACAGGAATTTGAAATTATTAACTTGAAGGCTTTTATATTTTCTAATACAGTTTCTCTGCCATAAATTTCCCTGATTGCCACTTTACCTGGGTTAATGCATTGTGACATGTTGTATTCTCATTTTTATTTAGTTTGAAATACTTTACTTTAATTTCATCTTTTGAGTTATTTAAAAGTATATTGTTTAGTTTCCAAATATTTGAGGATTTTATTTCTGCTTCCATACCATTGTGATCAGAGAACATACTTGGTGTGATTTGAGCCCTTCTAAATTAATGAAGACTTCTTTTTGGCCTAGAATGTAGGTAGGTAGACGTGTTTATGTGTGTGCTGCTTGGATGGAATATTTTATACATGTTGAGTAGGTTCATTTGGTGATCATGTTGTTCAGATTTTATATCTACTTATGAGAGGGGCGTTGAAACTCCTGACTAATTGGGGGTATTTCTGCTTCTCCTATAAATTCTATCAACTTTTACTTCATGTATTTTGAAGTCATTGCAGGTGCATAAATATTTTGGATGATACGTTCTCTCGTCTGTTTGACCTTTTGTTGGTATGGAGTGACTTTTTTCATCCCTGGTAAGGCCCTTTGATCAGAAGTCTACTTTGTTTCATGCTAATGTCACCCCACGGCTTTCTCTTAATAACATGGTGCGTCTTTTACCATCCGTTTTCATCTTACTCGTGACAACCCCTTCTTCTTTGCCCTCTTCCCTGCCCTGTCACGTTCATATACTTCAGCCCTAACACTCCTCTCCACCAAAGTGATTGATTATATTTGGAGGCAGGGCCCCAAGGAGATGGTCAAGCTTCAATGAGGCCATGGGGTGGGCCCTGCTGCAGCAGGACTGGTGTCCCTATGCAGGTGGAGAGACGCCAGAACTGCCTGCACACACTTAGCACTGAGCCTCACCACATGACTTCCAGTCCTGCTCCTGGTTTAGTGCTGTGGTTGCTGCATCTTTCACTCCAGCATGTGTTACACGTCCTACTGGGCACTGTTTGTTCTCTTTAGGCAATCACTTACCTTTTAAAGAAGAAGAAAGTCTTTCATGTTACCCGCACATCTTCCATTGCCTGCTCTCCATTGCTTTGTGCAGGTGTCTGTCTGGCTTCCATCCCCTCTGCCAAGTGGCTTTCTCCAAGATCCTGTGGTGCTGCCTCCTGTCGGCTCGTGCATGTCTGAAAAGGTGTGGGTTGACAGAGTGTTTTCTTTGAGTGCCTTTGGGCTGGCTTGGCTCTCAGCAGGAACTCTACTATGTGTGTTCCTCTGTGTGTTGTTTGCCGCCCCACTTTTTCTGTTTTTAAGATTTTATCATTAGTTTTGAATAGTTTGATCATGATGTGCCTTGGTAGAGTTTTCTCCATGTCTCTTATGTTGAGGGTCTTAGAATTTCTTAAGACGATGCCTTTATAGTTTTTATCAAAGGTGGAAATTTTGGGGGTTGACATTTTTCTTATATTTTCTTTGTCCCCATCTGCCTACAGGGCCTTTAATTACATATATATATATATATATATAATTTATATTTATGCATACAAAATAGTTATCTTTTGTAACTACATGTACTTATAAATCATCATATAATCGTATATTATGAAATAGGACTCCGTGTCTGTTAGGCGGTTTGCAGCTGTCCAGCCGTAGCTCCCTGAGGGTGGGTGTCAGTCTTTTTCTCTCTGAGTCTCGTCTTGGGCAGCTCCTGCCTGTTGTTGCATGGTCAGACTCACTCTTTTCCTTCTGCGGGATGCAACCTGTAGTTAATTGCCACTGTGTTTTTTTTCTTTACCAGACGTTGTCTTTTCCTTCCTGTGGTTCCGTTCATCTTCACAGTCAATGTGCTGAAGATTTTCTCTACTTCCATTTTACATTCAAATCATAGTTATAAGAATTGTTTTAATGTCCTCATCTTTTAATTTTGTCATCTGTTATTGTTACTAATGATTTTTCTCCTCTTTATGGCTCATATTGTTCTGCTTTTCAGAGTCCCCTGGTAATATTTATTGAGATTCAAATATTGTAAATTTTACCTTGTTAGCCCCGTTTCTTTCTTTCTTTCTCTTTAGGTAATCATACATATACATATATATTTAAATCTCTGTTGTAGGATAGTAAGGTCCTGGAAATAGTTTGTCTCTTTGGGGGCCTACATTTCAACTCTGTTGAGCAAGATCAGACTCATCTATAGTCTGGCTAATTTTGTCTCATTACTGAACTAGAGCTTTTTGAGGGCTCCTCCTGGTGCCCTGTGAATTTCTAAGATTTTTGTATGTAACCAGGGGGACTATGCATTAGTTAACCTTTTGGTTGCTGGGACAGAATACCCGACAAAATCAACTTAGAAAATGAAAGATTTATTTTAGCTCCAAGCTTCAAAGGTTTCAGTCCATGGTCGGCTGCTTCCTTGTTTCTGGACCTGTAATGAGGCAGAGGACAGCATAGTGGTCGAGTAGAGGGTAGCAAAGCTGTTACCTCTTGACAGCCAGGAAACTGAGGCTGGGTCGGGGCAGATTGAAGGGGCCGGGGACAAGATGTGCCCTCAGGGCACACCCCCTGTGGCCTACTTCTTCCAAGAGGCCCTGCCTACTTCCTGCAGTTTCCACTACTTCTCCCTAATGCCATCAAGTTATTTATCAGTGGATTATTTCACTAATGAGATCAGAGCCCTCACGATCCAGTCACTTCCCAAAAGCCCCACCTCTGACCACTGTTGCATTGGGAACTAAGCCTTCAACACGAGAGACCTTGGGAGGACATGCCAGATCCAGGTCACAACAGTAGAAACTATTTCTGGTTCTCTGTAAGCTCTAGGGATTGTTCCCCTTCTCCCTCCAGGTGGTTCCTTTCTGCAGACCTGGTTGGTGTCCTCACCTGTGTGTGCTAATCGCACTCAGGACGGGAAGGCCCTGCGCACCTCTCTGCAGCTCTGTACTCCGGTACCCTGCCTTAGGAACTCTGGCGGCATTGGTCTCCCAGACTCCATCTCTGTCTCCTCTGGTCTGAGCCTGTTCTCGCTGTGCCCAGCTGGACCCATTGCAGCATTACCCTCCCAGAGTTCCCTGTCCCCAGCTGCCTGCTGTCAGGTGTCTGAAAACCATTGTTCTGTATCCTTTCTCCATTTTTTCTCCCTGCCTTGTTACCAGAAGGGAGAGAATAATGTAAATTCAGTCTCTGTCATTGCCATTTTAACCTGGAGTGGAAGTTCAGTAGTATATTATACTTTTTTCTACATTTTCTTATTCTTCATTGCTGGTGGATACTAATGCAATTAACCTGAAAGTATTATTCTTAAACACTGAGCAACTTTTCAGTATCGTGGATTTTATCAGTCAGGTTTCTTTGAAGCAACAACCCCCAAATCTCAAGGACTTTCAATGACAAATGTTTATTTTTTACTCTTGGTACATTCATCACCTGCCACCAGAAGCTCTGTGTTCCACCTGATTTATTTGGGGACTTAGGCTGAAGGAGCAGTGCTTCTTGGGACATGCCTCTCATCGGGCAGAGAGACTGCATGATGCAGTAAGCCTCCAGCTCTCTCTCTGAGGATGCCTGTGGGGCACTTACTTTGTGTTGGCTGTGGAAGGTCACGTGGCCAAGCCCGAGGTCTGGTGGGAGGAGCTATGTTGAGTGGTGCTGCCTGGGCTCACAGAGCCTGGTGAGGACTGATTGGCAACTCTCCCCAGCCAACATTTAGTGCGTTATGTCAGTAACATGAAATTGGCGGTGATTATTGCTTTGGTTTGGATGAGTGACCCCAAAGGTCTGGATGTTAAAGGTCTGATCCTCAGGGTGGCACTGATTGGCAGTGACGGGACCTTAGGCGAGGAGACCTAATGGAAGGTCCTTGGGTGCATACCCTTGAAAGAAATTATGGGATCTGGCCTCTTCCTCTTGCTTCCTGGCTTATGAATATAACTGGCTTCACTCTTCCACATGCTTCTCACCGTTGCCATCAGCACCTCCACCAGAGACCCCCAAATGGAGCTACTTGATCATGGATTGGGACCTCCAAAACCATGAGCTAATAAACCTTTCTTCTTATAAGTTACTTGCCTCAAGTGTTTCATTATAATGACAGAAAACTGATTAATACAGTCATATTGATTCCATTGTCTTAATTCATATGAGTCCTAAGTTCTGTAATCTTTTATTTTGGAAGCTTTAATGGAACTGAACCTTAACATGTACATTATAAAACAAACAAAAATGATCTCATGCCATCATCCAATTTCATGCCAAGATTAATTTATGATTCACAGTATTCTTTAAAGATTGCCTATCACTTTATTACTTTATTTTTTTTTTTAATTCCTCAAGCTCCTTTGGCCCAAGAGGGAAAGGACTTTATCTCTCCCACTTGCCCTCCAGAAAGTTTCCTCTAGGGTTCCATTCTTCTTCTTTTTCTTCTTCTTTTTTTTTTTTTTTTTTTTTTTGTACTCTTCACGGTAATCTTATACTTCATTACAACTCATAGATTTAATGACTCTTCTGCACTTTCTGCCATTGCTGACTTCCTTCCTGGACTTGAGACAGTTCATTCCTAGCTGGACATCAGTGCCGTGTCCAAAGGCTTCTTGGCTCAGTCCCTGCCTGTTGTTACTTTGCCTTTCTCTCCGCCTCTAGCATTGTTTCCCTTTTCTGCTGCCTCGCCCCTGCTGTCCAGGACACTGGCAGATCAGTTCTTCAACACAGAACCAACAGGCTCCGTGCGCTGCTGCTGCTGCTCGCCTACTCTTCATGTTCTAGCAGTTTCGTGTACCTCTTCCCTGAGTGATCCATGCTACTCACATCCTTGCACATGCAGTTGCTTCCTTCTGCTTGAAGCACCTTTTCCCTCTTCACCTGACTGAGGAAGACACCCACTGACGCTCAGTTCAGGCCTCATCTCCTTTGTGAGGGCAGACAGCCAGCCCTCCTTCCTGCGTGTACCACCAACTCTGTATAAAGGCCCTGTGTGGGACTCGGCTTTTCCCATCTGCCCGTTTTCGGTATGTCTGAGTGCCCTGTGAGCCAGACTCCCCAGAAGCAATGAGCTGTGCCCTGTCTCTGCATCCTTGACATAATGTCTCACACCTGTCAGGTAAGTCATAAATGTTTGATGATAGAACAAATGAGCTAAGAAAATCATACTCAGAATCCATGTTCTTTGCACAAGTGTTTTTGTGTAATAAAGAAGAATAAGCTAATTAAAACTACAGCAAGAAACGTTTTGCCTGTGTCACAAGGCTCTGTCACAAGACTCACTTGAGCAGACTGGTAGCAGTAGACGACCCCCAGTCATCTCCCACAAGCACCCCGTTTTACTGAGATTGGTGTTCACATTGGTCCCGGCATGATCGACAGCCCGATGAACCCAGACAAGACTAAGATAAACTACTTGTCCTCCTGTAGAATAAATATTTCAAATAAAGTCAACCCAAGAAAGTCAAGCCAAACAGCTATTGATTGCTAAAAGCCCGAACTTAAGCCCAATGAATATTCCAAAGTTCACCTCCATGCAGCTTGCCTAAATGGTGATCAATATGCAATTACTGCCCCCTTTAAATGTGTCTTATGCTGCCTACCTGAAGAAGGGTTTCACTTTTAAATCCTTTGTTTCTTGAATTTGCTTAGGCAGGAAAAAAGAGAGAGGCTGCGCTACTCCAGAGGCCTTTGCCTTTAGTATATCAAACAATTCTGTCTTGTTCGTGAGATGGTTTCAATGTATGCTGAATGGTAACTGAAGGTGCCCTGTGCTGTGACCGTCATTCATTTCAAGAGGCCTTTTCCTAGTGACTAAACAATGAGGATTTTGTATCTCAGTTTCCTAATTTCTGCCCTAGTCATCACCTTTGTAAATTCAAATTTGTAAAGTAGGATGCAAAAGTCTAGCTACAGTGAAAACAAATACATTATTTGTCTAGTTTCCTGTTAGAATTTCATGTTGATGCACAAAATCCTTTCCTGCTGAATTTGGAACGTTGTTTACTCTGCTCCCGATGTTTAAGATTTTTCTGTTCCTCTCAAATGCACCTTTTTTATACAGATGCCACACTTAGAACCGTTTGCCATTTCTCACTTGCACTGTTGCCACAGTCTCCTCGCTGTCCTCCCTCCCCCAGACTCGGTTGCTGCAGCTCCTTCATCTCACTGCTGCCAGTGTGAACCTTCTAGAGTGTGTCCATCTGCGGCCTCCCCCACTGACGCCTCTCACACCTTCTCAGTACCTATGGGATGAGCAGGTTCCCTGGGGGCAAGTCTAGAGGCCTGAGGTGACAATATTCTTGCCACCTGTCCTCAGTCATCTTCTTCCTCTGTCCATTCACATCCACCTCTAATTCCCAAACCACGGGCTGTGTATCCACCACTGCCCCAGTGTCACCACTGTCCCTTCCCTTCCTGGCAGATATGCTTTAGATTCAGTGCAAATGTCAGGCACCTGCCATTTGACACCTCTACCTCTCACCTTCTTGGATGTAATTTCTATTACTAAGGTTATAGAAAATTACTTATATTGATAAAAGACAGGGACCTTGTAATCCCTGGCAGCTGGACTAGTTAGTGTCTGCTGGGTAAAGCATGCTTACTAGTAGCCTTCTTTTTCTCAAACTCAGAGACTGAACTAAAGGTCATGTGTGAGTATCTGTGAATTGTTTTGATTAATCCAGAACAAGGAGAAGAAATGTAGGACTGTTAATAATACACCCTATTTTATTTGCTTGACAATATTTCCTATCAAGCACCTTAGTTTCTCTTTGTCTCCTGCAGTTAGAACATAAGGTGCATGAGATCTTTTATCTTCAAAGGAGAGGTAGCCAGTAAATATTTGTAGATTGAATAATACAGGAAGATAAATTATATGTTGATTTGTATTTTCCCCTGATTATTTCACATTAATTTGGCCTCCCCAAATAGATCTAATTTTTTTTAAGCAGAAGCCATGTCTTTGTTTTCTCTTGTATCTATCACAATCCTGAGTAAGTGCTCAGTAAACATTGTGTATTGGCTTGGTTGATTGATTTGCCATCTGTACCAAGATAGGACATGACTGATTTGCTCCTCTCTACCTCAGAGTGTTAAAGGAAAAAAACTAATGTTGTAGAAAAGTATACTCCTGATATGGCTTGGATCTTAAACGGTCTCTGAGGGCCCATATGCTAAAGGCTTTGTTGCTGGTCCTGTTGGGAGGTGGTGGATCTTGAAGAGGTGGGGCCTAGATGGGCACGGCAGCCCACGCCTCGGATCCCAGTTACTCAGAAGACTGAGGGGAGGATCACAAGAATAAGGCCGGCTGGCCAACTGAATGAGACCCTGTCTCTAAATGAAACTCAAAAACAAAAAATAGCTGAGACATAGCTCAGTGGTAGAGCATCTGCCTAGCACGTGCCAGACCCCGAGTTCAATCCCCAGTCCCACAAAAGAATAAAAGAGGTGGGCCTAATGGGAGAGAGTCAGGCCCCCAGCCCCGGCTGCCAGGAAGCCAGCGGCTCCTCCATGGGCCCCTGCGGTGACAGACTGCGCCATCACTGCCCCAAACATGGGTCCCAGCAGCCATGAACTGAAGCACCTGACACCACAGGTCTGAATGAGTCTTCCCTCCTGATAAGGGTTTTGTCACAGCAGTGGAAAGCTGGCTGCACTTAGAAAAGTGTCTGCAAGAGCAGTCGCCCGTGGTGGGGTGGTTATCCTGTGATCTTTGGTTTCAAAGGAGGGATTCCCTTTTATTTTTTTTTAGTAGTTAAATTTTTCTAATTCTAAAAGTATTATATGTTTATTATGGAAAAAACATAATAAAAATAGAAAAGAGAAAATATACCAAAGAGATATACCAGTAGCTGATAAGTGCATGAAAAATTGCTTGATATCATTAGTTAGCAGAGAAATGCAAATGAAAAGTACAAAAGATACCACTTCACACCCACTAGGATGAGTAGAACCAAAAATTCAGATTAGTGTTGGAAAAGTATGGAGAACTCAGAATCCTTACTTGATGCTGATGGGGATGTACACGGTGCAGCCACTTTGGAAAACAGTGTGGCAGTTCCTCTAAAGGTTGAACAGAGTTCCCACGTGTCCCAGCATTTCTACTTGCTCAAGAGGAATGAAAACATGTCTCCATAAAAACATGTACACAAGTATTTATATCAGCATTGTTCATAAAAGCAAAAAGGAGGAAGCAACCCAAATGTCCATCAGCAGATGATAGACAAATCCTGGGTTAGCTATAGTGGTCAGCCAGAGAAAGGAATGAATCGCTAACGCATGTGCTACAGCGTGCATGAACCTGGACAGTAGTATGCCAAATGAAAGAAGCCAGTCACTGGGCCCCAAGAATACATGACGTCATTTACTGGGAATGTCCAGGCGAATCTGTGTAGACAGAACGCAGATCAGTGATTGCTTCGGGCTAGAGAGAGGACCGCTCAGGGTGTGATAACTAAGGGGTATATGGTTTCTTCTCAGGGTGATGAAAATGTTCTATAATTGGAATAATGGTTACCTTTATCTGGAATTGACTGCAATCCATTGAGTTGTGTATTTTAAATGGGAGAATCATATAGCATGTGAATTATATCTTGCTAAAGCTATTAAAAAGAAAGAAAAAGGAATAATAAGTCATCTGTAATACCACCATCCTGAAATAATCTCTCTTAGAATTTTGATCTCTTTTCTTTTTTTAATATTTATTTTTTTGGTTATAGGTGGACACAATGTCTTTTTTTTTTTTTTTTTTAACGTTATATGGTGTTGAGAATCAAACCCAGGGCCTCACACATGCTAGGTGAGCGCTCTACCTCTGAGCCACAACCCCAGCCCATGATCTATTTCTTTTTAACACACCTTCCATATAATTGTGGATATGCTTTGTATGAAATTTTAAATATTACCTTTTGTATTTACTGTAAACTGTTAGAATTTATTTGTGCTTTTACAGACTCCTGATTGTTAACAAGTGTGTAATATTCCATTTCAATATAATATAATCATTTTCTCACTTTGGGCAGTTTTTTTCTTTCCTTTTTTCCTCATTTATGAGACTGAAATAAATACACTTTTTTTTTTTTTTTTTAACATTGGAACTTCCCCTTTAAATGTCTCACATGAAACCTCTTCTTTTCCAGTGAAAAGAAGATCTCCCGGAGCAGCGCCCTCAAAGTGCTGGATCATGCCATGATCGGACCCGAGGGCACGGACAATTGCCATAAGTTCGTTGACATTCTTGGCTTACGAACCATCTTTCCTCTTTTTATGAAATCTCCCAGAAAGATCAAGAAGGTGGGGACCACGGAGAAGGAGCACGAAGGTAGGAGGAGTTGGCGGGAGGGGTTGGCCTTGTCTGGGCTTGATGAGGATCTGGGAAAATGGATGTTACTTTGAGAAACTGCAGGCATTTGGGGAGTAGAGTCTCGAGGGGAAGAGCGCTCCTTTCCCTTTCTGTCTTCCGATTTCTGCACACGTGGAGCAGCAGCTCAGACCCGGGCCCTCACATCACACGTTGGGCTGCTGTTTGAATCCTGGTGTTTCCAGTTGCTTCCGGCCTGTTAATAAGTCTGAGCGGGAAGCTTTGTTTTCTTCACTGCACTTCGTAGCGAGGTGTCTCTCTGATGGAAGACCCTTTTGAAAAGAGTAATGAGGTGGCAACACATGTCACCTCTGGAGTGGTGCTTTCATGTATTTCTGTATTAAAGTATGATTCAGCCAACATCAGGAATTGCCGAAATAAACTATTTACAGCCCAGGTTCCCCTTTTTATGTTTCTCCTCCCTGATGGTGCACACTCCCAGCAAAATGCTGCCATGAATTGCGATGCTGTAACCAGAGTAGTTACTGCTGGGCCAGTCCCTTCCTGTGACTGTCTAGTGGCCTGCCACGTCCCTCCCCCAGTAAAAAGCCGCAGTGCAATCCAGAAGGCCAGGATTTATGAGCGTTGACAGCTCCACTAGAGGCTAGCAGACACTTGCACCAGGCAATTTACATGGTTGGGTGGTTATTTTAAAGAGTGGGAAGGGCGAGGAGGGGCAGAGGTGGTGTGTGAGGTGGGAGGAGAATGCACCCAGCTCGGGAGCTTGGTTGTCAGAAGCAACATTGGTCGCGAGGTTGGGTGAGCCGTGTGTCAGTATCTAGTATCTTTTTCATATGTATCTAGTATCTTTTTCATTCTTTACCCTCCTGGATAAAAGTTTGAGAGCTCTTGTCTTTGTCTACTCAAATTACTGTGTTTTGTCTCCGCCATCTTGGAGTAGCTAAAGGGAAACTAGTGTGGCCTGTCTTCAGAGATCACCTCTAGTGCTGTCCTCTATGATAGATCTCCAGAGAGCGGAAAGTCTGGCAGGGACAGGGAGGAACGGGCAGAGTGAGATCAGGTGGAGACTGCAGCGTGCCTCAGATGACACGTTGACCAGACGCTGCCTGGAACAGCCTAATCCTCCGCCAGCTTTTTTCCTTTCCCAGTGTAACTTACTGGGGCTGTGGGGCAGGGCATGGGGTATCTGGGAGATGTAGGAGATAAAATTGTGCCCTTCTCGGCAGACCTGCCACCTTCCTGCCCCGCTATGTAGGCCCCACAGCCTGTGCAGTTGATCCCTGTTCCTTCAGTTGAGGAAGGAACCAGACTGTGGTTCTGTGCTGGCCAACTGCGTGGCTTTAGAACCTCTGTTTGCTCCCTGGACTGCGTTGTCCTTCCTGATGGATAGAAAGGGAATGAGACTAGTGAATGGGGAGCTCTGCTGTCTGCACTTTCAGACTGTGAGGCCCAGGCCCTACTGTCACGTTCACTCTGAAAGTCCAGATGACTCCTCAAGGACTGCGCTGTGACTGACCTGCTGGCTTCTGCTGAGAGACTCGTGCTGCATCTGAGCGTGCTTGAAGAGGGTGTGAAGGAAACAGCCCTTAGCTGGCTCTTGCTCTGTGTTGCTGGTACTGAGAAGAAAAAGAAGTGACAGATTCAGTGAGCAGCTGTTTTCTTTCTGAAAAACGTGCCCGGTGGCGTGCTGGTAACAGTACATTGGCTTTAGAGTACCCACATTAGGAATTTGATAACATTATATTAGTGAGGGCAATGGCTTGGTGAGACAGCTCCTAGAAGGCGTGTGGACGGTAATGCTTGAGGCTGAGCTCTGCATCCTGAATGCACCCCGCCTCTTGCCACCTCTTCCTGCTGCTGCTGCTCCTGGCAAATTAGTCACCAGACTGCAAATGGTAGGGCGAGAGGGAGGCAGAGCCGGACTGGGCACATCGAGTGAGGTTTCTTTGTTCTGTCGTGTCCTCTAGAGAAGTTCTGTGCTCCGTACCTGCTGGCCATGCTGACGTTAGCACACCAGGATCATGTGCTGGTCTAGAGAGCAGTCGCCTCTGGCCAGTAGGAGGACTTGTGCCCTGCCCAGCTTATCCCGCCCAGGCTTCCACTGTGCTTTTCTCTGACCTGTCTGCCTGGTGCCTTAGTCTTGCCTCAGTCCTTAGTTTTGATGTCCCTTTCTCTGGAGTGCATATCATGTGCCCCTAAACTAGGTTAAAACCTAGGACTTTATCTCAATAGCTATAGAACCAGTGGCCTTGTTACTTCTGGGTCCCCTTGCCTAGGACCATGCTTGACATGTAGTAAATGCACAGAAAATGTTTACTAGGTGCACAAATGAACAGCTACTTCCCCGAAGGATTGTCCCCTGAGGACAGACATGGGTTTGGGGCTCTCCCCAGAACCACACAGGTCGACGTCCACATGGTTGACTTTAGTTCACCGACAGCTGTCCGTCGTCTGCCTGGAGTAAGTGGTCTTTTACCCGCTTGCTTGGAAGCAAATATGAGTAGGTCGCTAGCCCTGTTTGCCTTTGTCTCGTTGGTTTGGTGGTGATGCTGAAGGGCCCCTGGAAGCCATGCCCTTGAGATACCTGCCGTGCGCAGGACCTCCCCGCAGCTGAGGCTGTCTGTGTGGGACTCCTTATTTCCACAGGACGATTCCTCCGTCTGCCAGCCCAGAGCTCTGCAGAGCTGCCCTGCACGCTTCCTTTTCCTCATCAAGCCTCAGGGGCTCGTCACCCATCCTGGTTTCCCTTTCTGAGTCCACTCTGGTCCATTCTCAGCCCCTGTAACCTGAGGACCTTCCCAAACTCCTGCAGTAGCAGCGCAGCCCGCTGTGGCACAGAGGGGTCTACTGCTGGGGAGCTGCTCGATCTCTAAGCTTCAGTCGCCCCGTCTGTAAGATAGTGAGGCTGAATCTACCACACGGCGTGTTGGGAGGTCCAGGCGACATAGACAGCTGGGCCATCCTTTCGGTCATCCATGTGTTGATTTTTGACCAAGGGTCAAAAATAGTCGGGAAGAAAGAGAATTTTTTTTTTTTTAAGAGAGAGTGAGAGAGGAGAGAGAGAGAATTTTTAATATTTATTTTTTAGTTCTCGGCCGACACAACATCTTTGTTGGTATGTGGTGCTGAGGATCGAACCCGGACCGCACGCATGCCAGGCGAGCGCGCTACCGCTTGAGCCACATCCCCAGCCCAAGAAAGAGAATTGTGCCTGCTGGGCGAGCCTGTGCTCCTCCTCTCCTTATTCCCTGAGCACCGGGGCAGCTCAGCTATTGACAGAGCATTTACATGGTGTTAAGCATTATAAATAAGTAATCTGGAGGTGAGCTAAGTAGATGGGAGGTGTGCCTAGGTGATATGCAAATGTTCTGCCATTTTACATAAAGGACTTGAGCATCCAAAGATTTTGGTATCCGCAGAGGGTCCTGGAGCCCGTTCCCTGCAGGGATGACTTCATGTGATTGTCATAGACCCACAATAAAACAGGTTCCTTAAGAAGTGTTACTTCTGTAGCAGAACTGCCTCCATCCTGGCCCGAGTCACGTCCATTCCTTTTTAGAGGTCAAGGGAAGGCTTGGCTGTGGGAGGTCTGGGAGAGGGGCTCTTTGCTCCATGATAATGTGCGGAAATAGGCAAACTCCTCCTCCAGAGCAGCGTCAGAAGTCATACCATGCTAAAGAGTGAGGTGACATAAAACAGCTAGGTTCCCAAGGCCAGCAAAAGGGCTCGGGAGAGGAGAACTTCTAGATTAAGGTGACTCTAGAGAGGAGGAAATAGCAAAAACTGCCTTATAACCTAGAATTGCTGGTAATTTCGTTCCTCTTTTGTGAGTTGGGGTGGAGAAGGAAAAGAATTATTATAATTGAAATCCATTCAGGTTTGCATAATAAAACCTTCAGAAATAGATCAGGGGAGGCACTTAGCTTGGGGGATGGGTTGGAAAGAAGTAATTTGCCCTTGGGTGCAGGAGCGTGACTGGCTGCCTCCTTGGTTTTATAAAGAAGGCACAGTGTGTACGTCTCCTTGGTGCTCACTGCTTCAGAACAGGAGGGAAGAAGAAAAGAGCTGGGATCCAGAAATGGCATCTGACCTTTACTTCTCGTCTCTTTATAAAATTCTTATTAAAATAGGTCCAATTTTCCTTGTATTGCCTCATTAGGTAGGTGAGTTATTGAGTTTGTAGCAGTTCTAGTTAATTGCGCTGTTTTAACATGGTTCCCCTGGAGGCTGTTAAGAGCTTTGGGGGGGTGAGCCGTGGAGCAGCATGTAGGTGTGTGGAGTGCCCGCCAGGCGCATGCACACGTTTCTACCTTATCAGCAGTGACAGCAGTTGATAACAGGTCAGTGCTTTAAAGAATACTTTTCTGTCATCCGCCAAGAACTGTGAGTGAGTCTGGGGGGCCCCACGTGTCAGGAAGCCTGTAGTTCCCTGGTGTTTCTTGGACTCTGAACGTACACCACCCACCAGGGTTAGAAGAGAGAAATGGCAAGACCTTCCCGAATCAGAGGAGAGGGAGGTTAGCCAGTGCAGACAGAGGAGAAACACTTTACAGGTCTCCGTGGTGGGTTGTGCTGATGACCTAGCATTGTTTGGGGACAACTATTATCTGGGCCCCTTCTATGTTCAAGATAGGACAAAGACCCAGGGTGTGGCGGGTCCTGTGTGGACAGGGAGTAGGTGGAGTGTCCGCCTTGGGAGGATGCCCTTCCCAGGTCTCCCCCTCTGGATCCGAGTCCTCCTGTCCCCCAGCCCCTCGTTGTCACGTGAATCAATGGTGTCTGTCACTCCACACGCTAGCACAGAGGTCTCTTACCTCCTCTGTGCTGTTGACTCCCAGCTCTTCAACCCCATTTTCTTTGGCATAGCTAATAACCAGCAGGTAGCGCCACACATATTCAAACTCAGCTTGTTCAAGGCCTTACCTGTCCCTTCACTGTCCCATCCTTTTATGCTTTTCCTGCCCTGGTAAGTGGCACTCCCCACAGCAGAAATCAATGCACTGTGCTTAATTCTGTATTGCCACAGGTCCCCGGTCTTAGGCCCTGTGGTTTCTGCCTTATAAAAACCTCTAGGTCCCGTCCTCTCCTTTGCCACTGTCTCTGCCCTCATCATCTCTCTGAACTTGACTTACCAAGTCTCCCCGCTGGCCCAGTCGTCATGCACTCCCAGAGTCTCAAAGGCACCAACCTGGGTGAGGAAGACGCTCCCTCAGCAAATTTATGGTTTAAGGAAGGGGGAAGGTGGACATGGGAGAAAGTGATTTGGGGGATACTTTTCACAAAGCTGCATTAGCAACTGCAAAGACATCAGACTGTGCTTGGTTGTTCAAGGCGGCAAGGAAACAGGGATACCGAGAGCAGAAGGTGCTTCTGGTGGGAGGGAGACGGGACGTGGGCTGACCCTAAGGGCACTCGGCGTTTCCAGAATGTCTCTGCTCATCTGGTCACATTTGAGCCCTACAACAGCCCTTGAGCTCGAGGTCAGAGTTCTTTCTCATTCTGAAGATGGGGAAATTTTGAGCCTCAATGAAATCATGACTCTAGATCCCACAGTGGGTGAGAGGCTGAATGGGGACTCGGACTCCCTCAGTTTCTGATCACGAATCTCACACTCACTTCAAAAAGACTCTGCCATTGGTCTTTGTTCTCCTGGGTCCAGACCAACTTGCTCCTCTCTGAATTGCTGAAGACTCTCTGATCCGAAGACCTTGGTTCTGATGTTGGTACTGTGACACGTCATCATGGTGGTGGAGACTCACTTATCCCTTCAAGTTGCACAGCTATTAGAAGCAAATGGCAAAGTGACTTGGTGAAATTTTTGTTAGGCATTTCTAGTGTCATAGTTCATGGTAGATGCTTAGTCAATATTGGATGAATTAATATATACATTTATTTAGCACCTGTGGACCATGTCCTGGGATTGATGGGATTAATATCTACCTTTGGATATTGTGAGAATTAAGTCAGTTGACTTCTGCAAGTCTGACGTAGCATGGGAGTTTGTAAGCATTAGTTTATTACAGATCACTGTTTTATGTATTTATTTACTTACTTACTTACTGGGCAAAGAACTTTATTAACTTTATTATTGCTTCAAACTTTATTCCTAGGCTTCTTCAGCTTAGTTAGCTGCAAAGACTAAATTGTGTATAAGCAAAAACTGAAAAGACTGCAGTGTCCAACGGGCTTGGGCTTAAAAATATTAGAGATCTAGATCTTATCAAATCCATAAACAAAACAATTTTAAATGAAGGACTTTGATCCTTCAGAGAATTCTGAAATATCAGCTGCTCTCATACGCCTTCCCAGAATTCCTAGGACACGCCTTCTTCTGAGCTGCCGCAACCTCTAATGTAACTTTGTCACACCGTGATACCTGGGGTATTAAAACTGATCCAGTGGCCATCCTGCATCCCTACCTGTGCACCTGATCTCTGCTGGTCTGAGACTCCCTGAGCGTATAAGATAGAGCTCCCGGCAGCAGCTTCTTCAAATTTATCTTCCTCAGAAGTTAATCAGCTCAGTTTGCCTCATTCTTAGAAGCCTCAAGAGAATTCTCCACAGGATCTGGATCCTCCTCCTCCTCTCCAGTGCAAGTGGTGCTTTTCCATCCACAGATGATTTGGGCAGAGCTTCAGCTGGTGTCCTTAAGCTGGTCAGACAATCTGCACCAGCTGGGTCACTTTTCTGTCAGTCACTTTGTCCCAGCATGGCCTGTGACAGGGATAAGTTCTGCCAGAGGATGCAGGATGGCCACTGGATCGGTAGGGTGGTCACAGTGGACCGCTGTTCCTCTTTAGTACCAGGGACACTGCTCACCCTAACTGCTTTAAGGAGAACTGAAGTTCTTACTCATCTTCTGCAGCTGCTCTGTGAACGCCACCCTCTGTCACCAGCGGTTCCTTCCCACAGAGCGCACTTGTGCCTGCGGCCTGGCGAGCTTTTCCTGGCTCACGATGGTTTCTTTCATCCTGTCACAGCAGAAATGGGACCGTGCCGGGAACTCAGGTTGGCTCTCGGGGAGTCTCAGACCAGCAGAGATCAGGTGCACAGGTAGGGATGCAGGATGGCCACTGGATCAGTTTTAATACCCCAGGTATCTCGGTGTGACAAAGTTACATTAGAGGTTGTGGAATCCCAGAAGAAGGAGTGTCCTAGGAATTCTGGGAAGGCTTAAGAGAACAGCTGACATGTGAGAATTCTCTGAAGGATCAATAGTCCTTCATTCTTACACCATTGAGGGAGTGGCAGAGGGGACACGGGCAGTGGTGGAGACGTGTTTAGTTATTGTGACATGGATGATTAAGAACATGGGCTTTGGAGAAAGATGGGGCTCGAGTTTGAGTTTTGGTCCTGTCATTTACCAGCTCTGTGACCCTGGAAAAGCTGCTTAACCTCTCTGAGTCTTTATTTCCTCAGTTGTAAAACTGGGATCATCTTTGAGGATATATCTCATAAGGGTGACATGGAGACTAAATTAAATAATACAGATCAAATGTCAGTACAGTCCTTGTTTCACTAGTGTTAGTGGCTAGAATAAGGATGGGTTTCCAAATTATATTCCTCTTCCTTCTACCATGTTAGCAGTTGGAAACACCCCAAAAAAAAAATGCTCTTCCTACCCAAAATCTGCTAGTCTACTCTAAACCAATAGTATATGGAATAGAAAATAAAAACCTTATCAGGGAGGATATACCAAGGAGATCCCTGCTGCCCTGTTTAATCTATAACAGAGATTTCAGGGATTTTTTTCTTCCTTTTTTTATTCCTCGAGCTTGAAAGTCACCAAAGTTAGTTGTAGTCAGAACAATGAGCAAGTGAGGAGTGAACGGTGTCTAATTTTGAGAACCTCGGACACTTAATGTTAAACAGGGGTGAAGTGCCTTGCCATTGTTTTTTTGTGCGATTTGAAAACCTCATAATTGAATAGTTTGTGGATCAATTCCTGCGTTCTGCCTCCAGCTGCTTGTCTCATTCCCGATCTCACACAACAGAGTGTGGGACGCAGCAATCACAGAGTGTTTGGATTTGGGGTTCCTGTCTTCGGGCTGGAGGGGATGATTCCCATTGTGGCACATCTGCTTTGCTAACTGGCCCAGGTCATTAAGGGCTTACCCACAGGTCTTTCCAACAGAGCGTGGGATACTTGTTTGCCACTGAGGAAGACAGTGAGACAGGATGTATCTGCCATCCTAAAAGCAGCTCCTAGGGCGGGGAGGAGACAGGCCGGCACACATTTATTGAGCATCTACCAATACACTCCTGCTCTGTGGATTAGGCATTTCTGTCTTCTTTTTACAGATGAGTATTAGGTGGCCACTTATCAAATACTTTTAGCAGGTAAATGACACAAGCAGAATTTGGACTTAAGTCAGCTTCTAAAGGTGCTTCCAACAGAAAGTGCCTCCCGGGATCTTCTGGTTAGTAATCCAGAGGTCACACAGGGTCGTGGAGGGATTTATATAGACAGGCAGACCTGGTTTCCGATCCCATCTCTACCCACAAACTGGCTCCTAGCCTTGGGAAAGTTGTTTCTCTCCTGAGATCTTGAATTCTTCAATCAAACAGGTCTGATAAAAACTTCCCAAGATGTTGTTCAGAGTATAAAGAGTATGAGTGTCCTATATGGTCTCTAGCCCTGGACACTGCATATTAGCTTCCTTTCAGGAATATCCTTCTCTCTCTCTCCAGTTTCCATGTTTCCATGTGGAGCCCAAACTCTTTTGCTTTTGTGGGTGTGAATCCCAGCTATGAACTGGGACTGTAGGAGAGCAGGCTGGATCACCCAGAGAGAGGGGGCAGCCACTGTTTACCATGATAGCCTAGTACTATCAGTTAAGATTCTGGCTATTGTTGCCCTGTGAAAATCCAGCCCTACCTCAATGCGGTACCAGACTCCTTCTGTTTCAAGTTCCCATTCTACACAGCTTTCTCAGAGAGTCTGTTTCTATGGATATATACCCAAAAAGTGAGGCCTCATTCATTCTTTTATTAGACAACCACTAGTCCCTGCCTTGTCCCAGGCTTGGAGTTCTAGGTAGAAGGTGACCAAGCTCCCTGTCCAATAGGGAGGCATAGAAACCCACATTTGTATTACAAGGTAGAAATGGAAGATGAACGAGCTCACAGCCCCGCTAGGAGACTGACATAGGAACCTGCATTTCTATTCGGGGTAACGAGAAGGGAGCCTGTGGCACCCTGTGAGGTGTGACACCAGAACAGCTCCTCATCTAATCTGGTAACTATTGGAAACAGCCCCACCCGGGAAATGTGGTGTCCTGGGCCAGACCTGTGGCAGAAGGTAGCCAGGTGAAGGAGTGCCAAGTGCAACAAGCAACACCTATAAAAGTTGGAGGGGCGGGCTCCAGTGAGCCTTAGCCCCGGCTGCCCATCAGCGTCATGTGGAATCTCGTGGGCAGCGCAGTCTTTGGGACCTGTGCTCAGAGGGCCTGACCCCACCAGTCTGTGTAAAGCCAGTGGGTCCGTATTTTCCCTCAGCTCCCCAGGAGTTACCCTCTGAGACCAGCCTGGCACCAGGCCTTGGTGACTAGATCATGGAGTGACTAGGTGATTAAGCAGAAGAACCCTGCAGGGCTGAGGACTGACCGAGTTAATCTGCAGGGGACTCGAGACAGTACTGGCAGCTGGAAGCACCCAAGGGGTCAGTAGTCATTGGTGTGCGGGTACTTATTTGTTTACTTTATACTAAAAAAGGACTATCACATTTTTACAGGTCATAGGTATGACACTAATTTCAGATATTCCGACTGTTTCCGCTAATTTAGCAAAAATTCAATTTTGATATTGAGGACCTGGGTGGGAAGGGTGAAGGAGAAGCATTTATTACTCTTGTTTTTCTTTCACATTTTTCATTTTGCCAGGTAGAAGTGTAGTTCTATAGCGCAGCATTAGCAGAATTCTTACTCTGGAAGTAGAAATTTCTACTGATGTGTTTGTTATTTTTTCAATAAGACTCTTGTTGATTTTCATTTATAGTCTTAATAAAGTTTTATAGAAGTGGCTTAGTTTGTAATTATCTTCTTTATGCAAGTAAAACAAGTACTAGCAGAAGAGAAGCAACAGTAGAGAACTAGCCAGGACATTTTAGGTTATTTCTCTAGCCTTTTTAGGTGGTGCCAAAGTAGAGAAATAATGTAGGAAATAGGCAGTGATTAACTGTGGGCCATGTTTTTTTAAAATTCAACTCATAATCTCAACTAGGATGTGCTTCCCCATGTTACCATTTGGGGGCCGTTTTTGTTCTTAGTGCTCTAATAGGCATTAACAGACATTATCTTATTTCACCTAATTCTCACAGTGACTCTGAGCTGTCTATTATTACCCACACTCCGCAGGTAAAAACCCTGAGGCACAGAGAACTTGTCATTTTTCTGAAGGCCGCAGATATACATGGACCTGCTAGGTATTTTCCTATGGTTTCCAAAAACTGAATCACAGACAAAAGTCTTTTTTTTTTTTTTTTTAAATTACAAATGAAGGTTGCTCACTTGTAGTGAGCCCAATTTAAACTGCTTAGTGTCTTTTCCTATATAATTAGTCAGTAGTCCTGCCTCTAGTACTGCATATAAATAACCTCCAGGTGGACGTGAGGCTAAGGCAGGAAGATCTCAAGTTCAAAGCCAACCTTAGCAACTTAGCGAGGCCCTATCTCAAAAAAATGGCTGGAGACGTGGCTCAGTAGTTAGCGCCCCAGGTTCAGTTCTTCATACAGAATAAGAATAAGAATAATAACCTCCATGTCTCAGTCCCAAACACTTGCCATGATGTAGTTCAGGTCTTCAAGATGTGTGACGGCTGCCCACTGTATCCTCTCTGCTCGTGGCCATGGCCTTCCATGCCCAGGCTCAGTTTCTGCTCCTAACACGCCTTGTCTGGTTACCTGTTACGTGCCCTTCAGAAAACATGTTCCTGACACTGGCTTCTGCCCTCTCTCTGTTGGCACCTCTTTCATTTTCAAATGAGACATCCGTCTGTGGCTCTGCCACCTGCCTGGCCACTAATCTCCTAAGGAGCTTTGACAAACTGCACAGGCCTGAGCCCATCTCCAGAAATTCCAAGCACTGGGCATCATTTTTTTTAAAGTCTCCAAGTCTTGTTGTTCAGCTGATATTGAGGACACTGGCCAGAATACCCAGAGCACAAGCCTTAGTCAGCCTCCCTTTTTACTTTGTCTCTCTGCCGAGAGATGCACCGCGTGTGGGTCCTTTGGGGAGGCTTACTAAGAACAGCTTTATTGCTTTTGCTGAATATGAATAAAATTTTATAAAAAATTCAAATACTGTGGAAAAAGGATGGAGGAAAAGTAAAAATCACCCCCATGCCCCCCATCCAGAGTTAATTACTGAAAACATCACGGATGCCATCCATCCAGATATGCGCTGAGGGTGGGAGTTGTGTCTGGGCAATTTTGTATAAAGGGAATCATGACGTGTATGCTCTTTTGTGACTCCTGTTTTTACTCACTCTTTGGGGACATTAGGCAGGAGGGAGCCTTTTAATACAATTAGCAAGCTAGACCAGATTTTTAGAAGGCAAGATAACTTTCAGGTTAAAGGATTAGGTTGTGGAGGTGACGGCAGTTGAGAGAGGTGATCTCTGCTTGGCTGGTAATTGTGGCTCTTGTGAGTATTGAGAACGCGCAGGGACTTCAGAGTGGTAAGGAAATGAGTTGAGGACTGAAGGCTAATGTGTCCAGGTTCATTTGGTTGTAGCACAAGAAGAGGAAGTGAAGATGCCTCTCAAAGGGGATTTTTTTTAACGTGTGAATATTCGAATGTGTTAGACATGTTGGTGTCTAACAGAAGATGTAATGTGGAAGAGAGAAAACAAAATAAACTTGTATGCATTTCACTGCTCATAAAGAACACAATTACATGTGTGAGACGTTTGTTAGTGTCCTTCTTCCTGGGCTCCTGTAATATTGGATGTGATTTTTATATGCAGCAACCTGCAGGTTGCTGGGGAAATGCTCTGTGTATTTAATCATGTTGCAGTCTTCCTTGTTTGTTTTTTTTTTTTTATAGTAGGAAAATGTCTTTGGCTTGCTTCTGTAGCCAGATTGATTTTGCTTGTGGGTGTCCAGATGCTGATGAGCTGTAATTAGCATAAGAAGGAGGCTGGAAAGATGTTGAACATTCTTTCCAGGTAGCCAAACAAAGGATCCCCAAATGGAGATTATTCTGGAGATTATTCTTTGGTATCAGATTGGAGAGAAGCAGCCCTTTGCTCTTCTAGATGAGCCTACTGAAGGATGTGCGGGTGGGGCTGACAGGTCCCCCCTGAGGCTGGGGTTGGAGAGCCCTGCTGTGAACTGGGGTGATTCTCCACAGCTGAACTCCCCTTGGTGAGCAGTAACTCTGAATCCCCTGAGGAGTGCAGGAAAGAGGAGCCTGGGCTAGCTTCAGAAGACTGGGCTTGTGTTTGTGCTTAGACTCTGTTACTTGGAAAGTCATTTATTCTCTCTGAACCCCAGTTTCCTCACCTTTAAAATGGAGACAGTGGTGTTTCACAGCGTGTGAAATTTGAGTAAGATAAGTCTGGGGAAAGGGCTCTGTGTCCTGTAAAATGATGTGGAGGTGCGGCGTGGCTGTCCACGGTTTCCCCATTTCTTCTATATCCCTTACACTTTTCCTTATAACACTTTTTCCCCCTCATCCCTGACTCCCAAGTAGAAAGAAAATGATTGTTAATTTGTTCCCTGTTTGCTTCAGGGTTACCATGAAATAAATAAAGCATATCATTTTGATAATCACTAAAAAAAATATGCCTACAACTTTCTTAAATGTATTGATTACTAATAAATCATGTCTATGTTAAGTATGCCTGCTGGCTGGCAAACTCCAGGAACAACCACGTTTGTTCGCCTGGTTAACAGGGTGATTTTCCTACTAATGACACGTCTGCTGGTCCAAGGCTGCTATTGATGGTAGCGGTGGTGACTCACAGTTATTGACCATTGCTTTGTTCCAGGACGGTGACACAGATGTCATTATTCCTTACACCAGCTCCTTGCGAGATGTCTTTCTCTTGTATTATCACTGAGGAAGCAACCCCAAAGTAATAAGTGCTGTCTCAAACTCTACACACAGTTTAAATTAACATCTATGAGAATGTAAAGGCTTAAATTCTTATACTGTACTTTGTCTCTTAAGGAGACATTGAGAACCAGACGGTTAAATGACTTTTAATCACCAAGGCAACAATCCAGTAACTAGCTATTTCTAGAAATAGCAGAGGAAAATTTATGATCCTGGCATGGCAGGGCAGGAAAGCTCTGTTGCCAAGTTTTTGGTATTGGATAATGTGGGATGTGAAGGTTTTTTTTTTTTTTTTAATGACTTTATTCTTAATTTTTGGAATAATGAACCATGTTCTGATCCTTTTTTCTATATACATTAGATGTCATATTACACTAGATGTGTTTTTCTAGGCATTAGCTTGCAGGAGTCTTGGTAGCTGGGGTGGGAAAAGCCCAGCCTTATAGAGCGCGCAGACCTGAGTTCAGATCTCAGCCCCCGCCAGCTGTGTAGCACTGGGCATGTTAGCACTGGCTTCTCGGAGCCCAGCTTCCTTATCCATAGCATTGCTTCTCAAAACTTATTTGCAGATGAGTTACCTGGGATCTCGCTGAAATGCAGGTTCTGCTTCAGTAAGTCTGGAGTGAGCCCAAAATTGTATTTTTTTTTTTCCTTTTTCCTTTTCTTTTTCTTTTTCCCAGATAGGGGCTTGCTAAGTTGCCCAAGCTGGCCTTGAACTTGGGATTCTTCAGCCTCAATCTCCCAGGTAGCTGGGATTACAGGCGTGCACACTGTGCCCAGGAAAATTCTGTTTCTAACCAGCCCCCAGGGGGTGCCAATGCTGCTGGTCCTGTGTCAGGGAGTGTGAGATGGAATTCTGGTATCCAAGTCTCAGATTTATTGTAGCTTAAGGTAGATGTTTAACAAACGTTAGCTCTCTCCTTCCAACATAGCTGAGAGTCTCTTAGGGTTGGCCTTGCTTTAAGAGGTGAATATCTGTTCCCAGCATGTCTTTTCTCTGTCAAAATTCCCAGACAACTGAGGGCAAGCGAAGAGCTGAGGATTAAGCTTTGGAGCGAGAGAGGCTCACACCTGAGTGCCCCTCCTAGGTTAGGAGGCTCATCTTAGGGCAGTAAGCCAGACGAGGAGGCACGGAGGAGGTCTCTGTGAAGACCTCTGTAAGGGGGCTCCGCTGACCTCTCCCATGAGTCCGCGCACAGTCTGGTTCCCCTGCAGTATTTGTTGAGCACTCAGTGGGGCTGGGCAAGGTGTTAGACCCCAGAAGCCGGATGAACCCCTTCAGGCCTGCCCTGGAGGCACTCTCTTCTGTGGGGAGACCAGGTAAATCATGCTCATCACACAGTACCCTAGAGGTCCTGGAGGAGGCAGGTGCAGGTCACAGTTGAAAACACTGAGGGAAACAGTCCGCATCTCATCTTCTCGGGGAGAGCCCTGGAAACCTTTGCTGAGGAGACTCAAAAGATTGAAAGTGAGTAGGGATTTCCCAAGTGGACATGAAATGGAAGAGCTTACAGGCAGTGGAAACAGCATGGACAAAAGGCACAGCGAATGCAGTGGGACTCTGAGGTGGCAGTATTCCGGGGTTCGAGCGCAAGGCAGTCAGCCACACTGCACAAGATACTGGGCCGAGCCTGGGAGGCATGACACGGGAGGAGAGGACCTGGAGCAGGCCGGCCTGAGCAGGCTCTCGGAGCCACAGTGCCACAGCTCCTGCATGTACCCCAAACCTTTACAATGCAGAGTCGGGAGGGGGCTACAGCCACAGACTGTTGACCTGCTTGACTGTCATCTGTAGTGCCACCAAATTCATTTTATCTTTTAACATCTAGTGTGGATTGTGCTGTACTAATCCCAGTTTGGGTCTCTTTAAGGCAGATCTCTCATTTTCTTTCCACTTAGAAGTTCATTTGATGGTGTCAGTTATGACGGACACTATAGCATGGATGTCCCTTGAACCTGATCTCCTTGTGGCTCCTGTTTCACCCCCAAGGGCCCCTGTGGCCCTCAGTTCCTTTCTTAGTTCCTCTCATTGGCATTCTTGCCTCTCTCCAGGACATACTTGGCTCCTTCCAGAATCACAGGAGCCGCAAATGAATTGCCTCTGCAGGTGTCAGAAGTGGGGATCCAGATGCACTTCAGCTGTAATCCTCTGGTGCTTTCTTATTGCAGATCTAGAATAAAACCTAGCCTGGAAAACCCGCCCACTTGGCCTTCTGTCTTCCTTGTGCCTCTGCTGCCCTTTCCAGCCTGCCTGAGCTGTCCCTGTTCCTCCTAGTGCTCCTCTTTCCCACCTCCACACCTCCACATTCGGTGCTTTCCTTGTCTGATCTACTTTCTTACCTGTTTCTCTGTAGGACCCGCTACTTACTTTTTTGAGATTTTCCCCACTCCTGACCTCCTTGAAAACCGTGCTGACTCTCCACCTCCCTCCTGGACTGGCCCCTTTCTTGCACTCCCAGCAGCACCCTAGGGTGCAGTGGTTGTTGGTTTGCTGTTTCTACTTGGCTGTGTGTCCTGCCAAGAAAGGACGAGCCTTATGCTTGGGGGGTGAGCGGTGGGGGTAGGAGTCCTTTTTATCTTTTATATCCCTTCAAGTAGCTTCAGAAGGAAAAAATATACTTTATTATGGAAATTGTCAAAAATATACAGAGGCAGAAAAAATTACATAGTGAACCTTTCAGTGTACTCATTACTTGGCTTGAGGATTAACATTTTGTTAATCCCCTTCCCTTCCTTTTTTCCTAGAATATTTAAGGCATCCCTAGACATGTAATTTTCCCCCATATAGATTTGTTAATTTACAAAACGAGTAATTGATATGAACGAGAGCCTGGAATTTAGGCATTTTTCTATATTAACATTGAGACCTTTTGGCAGTTCAGCCTCATGCAGTTAGATGCCAGAAACAGCTCAGGTCAGGGTTTCCCAGCCTTGGCACTATTGACACCCTGTACTGGATAGTTCTTTGTGGAGAGGGGCTGTCCTGTGCACTTTCCTCCCCGGAAGCCAGTTGTAAGCCCGCATCTCCACACACACACAGGTCCCAGGTGGAGGCACGCCTTCTGGTTATGGCTGTGCTTATTAGTGTCATTAAAGTTTGTTTCTGCTCCCTGTGACAACACATGTCCTGTCTACCAGACAGAGTTTCTGGGAGCTACCAGGGTGAAGTCAGAGGCTTCCTAGGAGCAGAAAGAAGTCCCCCGGTCCCTTGGGGAGAGGGGGTGTCCCCTAACAGGGAAGGCAACATGGCTAGGCCAAGGAGAATTCTAGAATAGTGCCACCAGCAAGGATGCATGCTTCCGGTTTGTAGCCGTGCCCAGCATCTGCCAAAGCTTTCATCACTCCCCATTTTCCAAATATTATGATGAAACTAGCTAGGGAATTCTTCTTGGGAATGCATCTTGGATTCTGCAGTGGTAAACAAGGAGGATTTGTGTCACAGAAATTACTTTGAAGTCAGTTTTCACCAGAAAACACCTGTTTTGTATAAAGCAAAGGGACATTGGAGTTTCGTTTTATAGCTTTGTTCAAAATGGGCTCTCCACATATTTCACAGCTCAGCTGGTCAAGCAGCGCCCTGGAAAGGTGGGTGTTAAGGAGCAGTTCACCTCGAGAAAAGCAGCTGAGGGCTGTCCTGTGGAGTCAGGTCCGTCACTTCGTGGCTCTTACCAGCTCTGCACACACGGGCAAGGCACATCACCTCTCTGGCCTTATTTTTCCTCATCTGTAAAGTGGAGAGAGCAGTTCCCTGCAAGGGTTGTCACGATCATGAAGAGAGAAAGCGGGGCAGGGATGTAGCTCAGTGGTAGAGCACTTCCCTAGCATGTGCAAGGTCTTAGGTTTGATGCCCAGCTCAGCAAAGGAAATTTTTAAAAAGTGAGAAAGGGTGGGCGAAGCATCTAGCGTGGTAATTCGGCACACATCTCCAGGAAATGTTTTTTCCCCTCTTAAGAAAGACCCATTGGGAAAGACATGTGGGTCTCACAGGCTCTTAATGCTAGTTCTTCACTTGTGTCCCTGTGAGATGTTCTGGGCGGATGGAAGACTGGCCTGTAAGAGAACAATGATGGCAAAGCCCTCCGTATATTTGCCAATACATATTGTGGGTTTCATCCTGTTAGTAAAGCGAAGCGTGGCATCGTCTCTCTCAAATGCAGGATGTTTTTAGGACTAATAGGTTCTTTCATCTCCTCCCACGAGAGTTCTCCTCCCTGTTAGAATGGAATCCCAAGGCATTTTTACAACCAAAATGACTCCCTGTTTCCCAGTAGTTTCTGCATGTGAGGATTTCAGAGTGGGGTAGTTCCATTTGTCTCAGACCCAAGCTCTGCTGGTGCAGCTCTGGAGTCCCTTCCGTCCTTTCATCCCGCCACATGCCTTGCAAAAGGAAGAAGGGTTAAGAAGTCAGACTTCAAGAAATGGAACAGAAGGCCACCTTGGGTCTGTGCGCAGGTTTTCCTCATTTCTGAGGCAATCAGCTGAAGCCCTGGAGCCTGGAGGAAGTGTGTGTGGAACTCAGTGGTTGGTGTGGCCGCGGCAGCTTGAAGAGGACTTTGCTGCTAATGCAGGAAGAAAAGGAGGAGGGGACTGGCCATGTGGAGAGCGCCAGGGCAGGTGCTGGATGAGATGAAGTGGGGCGGAGGTGCTCATGTCATTCTCAGAAGGCCTCTCCCTCCCCAGCTGCGCTCTGTCCAAACAGGCTTCCAGGGAGGGTCACACGACTCCCCTGCTTTGGGGCTGATGATCAGCTCTCCTTTACAGAGGCGAGGCAGGCTGATGCTGGGAAAGTGGGTGGTTGGGAGGGTGGAGAGATGCTGGTGAAGGAGAAGATGGGGTCACCCTGCCACCCATGCCTCGCCTCGGGAGGGAGGCGGATCCAGCCTGAGTGTGTCACGCCCTGACGGCATTCTGGGCTGCTTTCCCACCATCTAGGGCTGTTTGAGAACACACTGAGCTGACCATTGAAACCAACTCCACAGAAGAGGAGTCATAGTACAAATATCCAGGCTGCCTCCTTTTAGGATCTAAGGGTTTTTATTTATTTATATATAAAGAGAGAAGATTGGTAACCATATAATGTACTTTTCAAATCCCGAAAGAGCTTCTAGGCCCCAGAGTCAGTTTAATTTAGATGAAATACCCCTAAAAGCGATGGGCTGAAGGGAACCAGCCTGACAAACAGCTGTCTTCATCAGAGGACACCACAGGCCTCAGCCAGGGGAGCGGGAAGCTGCCACTGCCCCGTGTAGTTGCTCTGGGGAGTGTTGGTGGGGTACAGAGAACACAAAGGTGCAAAACACTAACAGGAATTTCTGCCATTACAAATTTGAGGGTTAATTTTAAGAAGCTGCGTGTATCCTTCCAGTCTCCGCATGTAATAATGGAAATGTGCTAAGGAGACCCTTGGAGACAATGCCGGGAAGGAAGAGAATGTGCCTTTGTGCCAACAGTTGCTTCTTGTCCTCAGACTTTCCCCGCTGAGATGTGTTGCTGCTTGCAGAAAGGAGTGAGTCAGTACCCTCCCCTGTGCCTGGGGGCAACACCTGGACTCTGAGGACTCCCAGTCTCTCCTGTGGCCCCCCTGAAACTTGTTGGAAAGGGCCTTAGCAATTTGCTTGTCGGCTAGGAATTGTGGGTGATGGCAAATAAGACGCTAGAATAACAATGGGTTAAGCAAAACAAAACACAGGGGTTTATTTCCCTCTCAGGTAAGACAAGTGCAGGGGTCATCGGGGCTGGAGTGGCAGCTTCACAGTGTCTTCAGGCACCCAGCTTCCTTTTGGCTTTCTATTTCCATCCTCACCACAGGGCCAGGGATGCTTCTGAGCTTTTAATGTGCCCCAAGCACCAATAAATGCGCCTGGCTTCTATTTTCGAGATTGCCTTATGGTCCCAGATGACTACTAGAGCTCCGGTTATTGCATCTCTATTCCAAACAGCAGGAATGCAGAAAGGGCAGAGGGAAGGGCAGAAGGGGCCGTGTCCCCTCCTGGAAGACCCAAATATCAGTTCCTTCTAGATCTCTGAAGTCACGTGGTACTACCTAGCAACAAGGGAAGCTGGAGGTTTTTCTGTTTGGTTTTTAAGCTGGTCAGATAATATTAAAATGTGTTCTAGTACCAAGAAGTCAGAGGAGAGCCAGTCTGGTCACTGGCCCTTGCCATGTACAGTGTCTCTCGTGCAGAGTTTGGCCAGGCCTCCATGAGGTCCTGAAGTCACGGGTGCCCCAGTTGTTCTTGGTGGTCCCAAGAACCAGCCCCATCCCCCGTGTCCCCCTGCTGCTGCTGGAGTGGTAGGGTTGGTGTCACTGACAGCACGTATTTTAGGTGCTATGGAAAACAAGGTAGAGAAGTAGGTCGGAATCATTTTCCAAGGAGGTTGCTCTGTGCGCATGTGGCAGGCGGCTGAAGCCACGCGGACTTCTTCAGCCCATCCGAGATGTGGGCCTTCCTGCCATCTGAGCACTCGACCTGCATGGTCCATACCCTTCCCGTTCCCTTCCCACGAGGGCGTGTTGGATGCCATGCCATCTGGCCTTTTCCCTCGGGCTCTCAGAGGAAAGCGGTCCAGCACGCAGAGGCCTTGCCTGCGCATCGCATCCACTTCTTGCTGCAACACACGTTTCCCACAGTTACAAGGCTGTAAATTTGTTAAGATAGCACTTAAATGCTTTTTAAATCCATAGTGCTGCTGGAACATTCTGAAACAAGAAAAAGGAATCCCACGAGAGTGGCGCACAGGGTGAGTCATCACCGCCTGGCACCCAGTGGGTGCTCTGTCAGCGTCGGAGCCTCGGCACAGCTGAGCAGCAAGACTACTAAGTTAATTTTGGCTATATTTCAGGCAAAACAGGTTTCAGTGGGCCTATTTCAATGGAAAAGACATTCAACACTTCAAACAACAGACATATAAAAACTGCTTTTTGGAAAAAATCACCTTCGGGAATCTCATCATTTATATTCCAAGTTCACATCTCTCTTACTTCTTTCTTGCCTTCTCAACATTTTCTTAAGAAAAATCTCAAGCATACAGAAAAGTTGAAGGAACTGGAAAGCAGATACTCATGTGCCCACCACCTAGATCATAACACCAATGTTATGGTTTAGATACAATTGCAGAGTGAAAACACACAGCTCTCACGGGTGTCATTTAATGGCTTTTGACAAACACGTAGGCTGGCAAGATGTAGAACTTTATACTCCCAGTTCCCTGGTCCCCACCCTAGTCAGATCCCTCCCCCTACCTCTCAGAGGTGACCACCATAACCAGGTTGCCTTACCCAGAACCCAGCTGGACAGGCTTATACATACAGTACAGACTTTTAAAATATATATGTTTATTTATGTATATTTAGTTTTTTAGGCGGACACATTATTTTGTTTTTATGTGGTGCTGAGGATTGAACCCAGTGCCTCATACATGCTAGGCGAGCGCGCTACCACTGAGCCACAACTCCAGACCCATGGTGCATAGTCTTTGGGGGAGGTTTTCACTGGGCATTCTGTTTTTGAGACTCAGCTGCGGAGTATGTAGGTAGTCTGTTCTTTTTATTGCTAAATACATAGAGTAGTTTTCCATTGTTTGAATGTATTTTTCCATTCTTCCTCTTAGTCTGTTTGAGGGTTTGGACCATCAG
Source organism: Urocitellus parryii (assembly GCF_045843805.1). Classification (NCBI taxonomy): domain Eukaryota; kingdom Metazoa; phylum Chordata; class Mammalia; order Rodentia; family Sciuridae; genus Urocitellus; species Urocitellus parryii. The sequence continues at coordinate 179,282,970 of NC_135536.1, forward strand.
GAATGTGAAAATTCTTGTACAAGTCTTTTTATGATCATGCTTTCTTGACATCTTGGGGGCCAAGAAAAACACCTAGGAGTGGCATCGCTAGGTCACTTGATAGTTGTTCACAGCTTTTGATGACTAGCATCTTGGGGGTGGGGATTACTTGGGATTAAACCCAGGTTCTCTGGCATGTGAGGTGAGTGCTGTACCGCTGAGCTACGTCTCCAGCCCGTTAACTAACTCTTACTGAGTTTAAGGAGGACCTTATACGTTGTCTAGTCCTCATCATCCTACAGACAAGGATGTCGAGACCCAGAGAATAGGTGTGAAAGAGACCTCTTCAATCCCATAGAAGGTTTTTCTTAAAGTACAGACTAGAATCCATTCCACGAACTCCTTGTAGTCTTCTTTATATCATGCCTTCCTTCTTCCCTTGAGAAAGGGGGAAAGGAACTGGTACTCTTTCTGAACGGTTGTTAACTGTTTCAGTTTTGCTGAGGGTCATGTAACTATTAGATACAAGCAAATGCAATTTGCTGTGTGTTTTGCCGTGTTTCTGTGAGATCTGGGTCTGGTCCTGCTCCTCCTCCAGTGTAGATCCCTGTCCCTTTTCTAGAATGATCTTTCTGGAACACAGGTCCAATCACAGTGCTGCTTCTCCACCATCTGTCCTGTAGGCCCTTTGGTATGAAGTCCAGATTCCATTCAAGTGGGCAGGGGTCTTGTGTGCTTCTCCTGCCTCACCTCCCATCCCGTCACCCCGTCTGCAGCCCACCCTGCAGATTGTCTGCATGGCGCTAAAGCACTCGGGCTTCCTCTGGGGCGCCTTCCTCCTTGGTGTCTCTTATGAACTCCAACTTCTGCAGAATTTGGCTCCTCACGACACTCTCAAGAGTCAATCTTCCTCCTGTCCTTTTTTATCAGGTAATCAGTTATTCCCTTTTTATATGCATGAGCCTCTAAAAGCTAACTTTCACCATGTGTTATGACGTCAGCATTAGTGGAACTCCTGGCACAGGACCAGGAACAGAGATGACCAAGACACTGGCCTGGTCTCCTGAGGGGCGTGGTGGCAGCAGTTTGGGTACAGCACAGCAGGCACACAGACAGGGAGCCTGCATGAGAGTCCACCTCCCGTGTCCTTCCAGGCAGGAAGTAATTTGAAAGATTCATCACATTCACTGTGTCATGATTTTGTTTGCATTACTAGTGAGGTTGAATGCCGCCCCCGACACACACACTGCTGTCCCATACTCCTGTTGGAAATTCTTTTAATTCTTGAGGAAAATGATCAAGATTTATTATTTACTGAGAGGGGATTTCCTTTCTCTGACCCAGTCTCTTGTTTCTTGTCTGTAAAATGGGGAGGCTGATCAAATGTGATCCACAGGATTGTTGTGAGAATTCAGCACATGCAGGCACACGGAGGGTCTGCAGTAAGTGTTGTCTCTGCAAGTCCCGGTCCCTCGCCCACTGCTTGCCACATAGTGGATGTTCAGGAAGTGTTTGTGAAGAACAGGAACCCGTGTATTTTGTGTATGTGTTAAAGGGGGCTATATATAGGTACTCACACAGTCCCATCTGTCTTGAGAAGAACGTTGGATCTGACTTGCATCAATATTCAACCAGAGTGGCTGAGCACACACGCATGACTCTTCTTGGGTTGCCACATCCCCTGCTAGGCAGATGTCCATTATCATGAAATATAAAAAGAGAAAAAATAATAATAAAGGCAGAGGAGTGTAATGTTATGGCTTGATTTGACAGGGCCTCCTGCTTCGTCAGCTGCCAGGGCTGGGCATGGAACAGATTAATCTGTATTCCAGCCGCCGCCGCTGAAGTCAAGATCGATCTAATTAGGGTATTTTAAACATCCTGTTTGCATCTCTAGTCTTACAGAAACCAGGATGTCTGTCCATCTGGGGAGTTGGAGGGAGCTGGGCAGTGAGGTTCTGCAGTAAAGAGAGACTGTTGGAATCTTAGAAGTGCGAACACTGCTGTATGATTTCCTTAAAACAAAAGAGCTAATAGCCTTGGATGTTGCACGGAAACAAAGGTAGCTCTGCGGTATGGCCTTGAATTTTAAATGGCCCTGCAAGATCCTGCCGAGATATGGGTCTGATGAGTGAAGTACAAGGACCATTTCCATCCTAAGAATAGAAATCTGGCTGACCCATGCATGTCTCTCTTTAACCATTTGGGCTACTGGAACCAGGTACGGGCTCTGAGGCTGGCTGAGCAGAACAAGAAGCCAGGCTAGGCCGTAGTCAGATGCCAGGCGGTCAGGATGGTGTTGGTCTGCCTTCATAGCCCAGCATTCAGAGTATCCAGTCTGCCCCCGCCTCGTGACCTCTCGTCCTTCCCTTTCCTGCCATGCGATCTCTGCCCAGCTCTTTGTCCAGATCTGTGCTCTCTGTTTGGTAGCTTTGCCTCGTGTTTACTTTTTATTTTTTAACAACTTTGAGATGTCAGTGTTTAAGAATGTTATATATTGGGGTTGGGTATACAGATCAGTTGGTAGAGTGCTTGCCTAGCATGCACAAGGCCCTGGGTTCAATCCCCGGCACCACACACGGAAAAGGAGTGTTACATATTTAAAGTATATGGTTTGATATTTTAATATAGGTAAACATTATAAAGTGGTCACTGTGTCAGACTATTTAACATGTCAATCACCACTCGGGTACCATTTTCTGCCATGTAATTTATGTGTAATAGACCATACAAGAGCCTCAAGGGCAGAATCCATGTCTGGTGACCTCTGCTCCCAGACACAGTGCCTTGCAGTGCCTGTATTATGAACAAACGAGCGACTCCGGTGCCCGTGGTGCCAGGCCTCTCCTGCGGCCCAGCTCTACTGTAGCACCTCGTCTTCCTCCTGGTGACCTCAGGCTCCCTACCCACCAGACTGAAATGTCAAGACACTGGCCTGGTCTCCTGAGGGGCGTGGTGGCAGCAGTTTGGGTACAGCACAGCAGGCACACAGACAGGGAGCCTGCGTGAGAGTCCACCTCCCGTGTCCTTCCAGGTTCTGAAGCTAGAGTCGCTCTGTTGGTGCAGAAGGATGAGGAAGTCAGGTTTAGGAACTATCACTGTGCAGTTGTCCCCTTCTTCTCTGTCCCCACCCCACCCCACCCCACCCCCATCTTCTTGATATAAACAGCACTCCATTCATCCCGACTTTGGAAACATGATCCAGGGTTGTGGTAAGAGAAGTAAATGTGTCTACAGGATCCAAACTCCTGGCCTCTGTCTCCCAGCTGCACCTCTGAGCAGGTGAAGCTGCACACTCATGGCCACTCGATTGCCAGAGGACACACCAGCTCTGCCTCTTCCCAGAAGTCTGGAAAATGTCTCAATTCTGACCCCTTTCCTCGGGTCTGTCGAGTCACTCCTCCCTGTCCTTCTTTTCTACACAGTTGAATGCTGTGCATATGTGCCATGTCCCCTTCCTGTCAGTTAGTTATGTGCTCTGCTGAGGTGGCTATTTCTCAGCCCTTCCTAAGTGGACCGTCTCGCCTCTCCAGTCCCAGTTCTCGCCTGGCGTAGAGCGGGAGCTGAGAATTTTGTGTCGGGAATTACTGGTAAACGTACCACTCCATGCCCTGTGATTGTCCTGAGGTTACACAGCTCAAAAAGCAGCAGCTATTTTTCATTTCCTCTATAGATCACGTGCTGCATTTTCAGCTCTTGCAGCAAGACCAAAAGGTAAATGATCATCGTGGCCAAGTACATTTATTTTTATTAAAAGGTAGGACCATCACTGCGTAGATGTGCTGTGTCCTTCAGCCCAGTAGTAAATAGCCCCTAACCACCTCGGGCTGTCTGCCGGTCTCCCACAATCTTGTATTATTTGGCTTTATAGGCAGCCACGCGCCAGCACTTTATTTTAATTTACTGTCGGATTAAAGAGTCTGAGTGAAGTTGGCCTTCCTCCATTTTAGGGTTAGAACAAATCTTGAGTTATAGAAAATAGCCATACCAGCCGAGAAAGTCAAGCCATGTGCTACCTGCTTTTCTTAGCAGGGCGAGTGGTTGACCCTGGCCCACTGAAACATGCCTTTGGTCAGGACGCCATATGGAAGGAGGTGGCTGGTTTCTGGAAGGTGTGGAGGTGAGAGACTCTCTCATGCTGCCCTTGGTGGCTGCAACAGATCTCAGACTACCGTCTGCTGAACGCTGTGGGTGCACATATCTCACTCGAAACCCTGGGTTCCGTCGAGGGGCAGGATGGTCCCATTTTACAAATAAGGAGGTGGACTCGGCACCACCCCAAGGTCCGCCAGCCAGTGCGCTCCAGAGACAAGACTTGAATTCACGCCTGGCTGGGCCTAAAGCTCACGGAAGGTTGAATCTTCCCTGTTGTCACATCTGGACCTGAGAGGCCCACTTGTGAGCAGTCCCGTCTTAGGAACGGAGCTCTCCTCACCGGGGGAGGTGCTGCTAACCCAGCGCCCGCTGGGATTTGGACCATGCTCATTTTTAAGAGTAAGAGGGCGAGACGCTAATCCTTGGCACACACTGTGCATCTGGTTGAGTCACTGCCACCGTCTGGCTATGCCGTTCTGGAGAGACCTGGTCTGGGTGTAATAGATCAAGGGGTCGCTGCTGGGGAGGCATCCCTGAGACGCGAGAGCCCTGGGAAGGCGTGTTTGTTACATGTGTTTTTAGAGGCATAGCTCACAGCAGCGCTCATCAGATCCTCAACATTGTCTGTCACGACTTGAGGGAAAAAAATGAAGATTTTGGATTCGCAGCCCCACAGAGGTGCTTTTAACCCGAGGCAGATCGCATGCCTGCCCAAGGCCCTTGTTGCCATATTCAGAACCCCAGAGGAGGTGGCCAAGGAGCCTGACTCCCTTCTGGCTCTGAAAATTGGGAGACTCTCAACTGCCCCAGTCCCCTTGCTCTACACAGGCTAACCTGTCACAGGTCACCCTCGAGGCACCCAGGAGACTGGAGCCAGTTGACAGGTAGGCCAAGCCACCCTCAGGTAGGGTCAGTAACTGGCGTCTGAGGCAGGCAGGGACAGTTCCGGCTTTCTAACGCCGCCCCGCCCGGCGGCCCACCGCCCTGACTGGCGGGTTGGAAGTAGACTTGCCTTTCCCCCTGTGGAGCTGCGGGTTCAGGGGTGTGTTTTCTCCTCCAATGGGCCCTGCCTGGAGCTCCTTCTCTGCTGTGGCGCTCCCCCTCTGCATTGACAGCTCCATGGCCATCCTTCACCTCCATTTTATCCTGTCGAGATGACAGAGCAGCTGAGCAGAGCTGGCCGGCAGATAAACCTGTTATCTCCTCTGCTCCCTGGGCCAGCAGCTCTCCCCATCTCCTTGGTGCATGAAAAATTGACACCACCTTGGGCTGAAATCTGTTCTTAGGGAAGCTACATTTATTAGTAGCTAATGAAACTCTGTATGTGCGTATATGTGTAAAACTTGGGGTGGCTGGAGTGCTTCCCTATCTGGCGTCCAGTCGGAGAGGTAGAAGGAACAGAGGTAGCTGAGGTCTCCCGAAACCGACAACCAGTCCTTCACTTAAAATCCCCGACAAGTAAATGTCATTTGTTCTTAGTACACCACCACCGTCCATCAGCAGATCTCCTGCCCTAGGCGGGGATGAGCTGTGGAAATGCACATTGAAAGGATCTGGGTGTCAGAAACAGCAATTCTTTATATATTTGCCTCTTTGAAAAGTACAGCTCCTGATACCCCCCCTCTGCGCCATCAGCACCACCCCCTTTTTGAGGTATATAAAGAACGTTCTTGGAACTTTCTCATCCATCTTAATCAGCAAGATTAAAAGGGAAAATTATTGCAAAGTTCTGGTTCAGTATTTGTGGAACTGCCTGAAATCCAAAGTCTCTTCTTTATTTAGACTCTGGAAGAAATCGCTTCTGGAAAGACTAATTTAGTAAAATAGAGGAGTTGTTATTCATGTCTTACTCCATATGGCCTTTTGCTTCGTTTTATTCTCATTAAAACTGTTGATTTTTTTTTTTAATCCACATTCACTTCGTGCCTGTCTTTTGGGCACACTGAGCCCCACATGAGACATGTTTTCAGGCTTTGCTGGTTTAATTTCTGATCTCTTTTATCTTGCTTCTTTAACAGTGTTGATTATTGCCTTTTATAAGTGGGAAACATTTAACATGGTAGGAAAAGCTAACAGTTTGGAGACAGACAACTTGGATTCAAATCTAAGTTCCCACCACTTACTCAAGCGTGTGAGGAAGTCAGTCAGCCTCTCTGAGGCTCACATTCCACATTCATAAAATGAAGCTGAGAATGGCATCTTTCTTGAAGCTTAATTGTCAGGATTCAATGAAAAATGTACATACAGATTCAAATAGGCCTACTCTGAGAGATAAATGATAAATGTGTTGACACCTATTATCATACACTACCTACTTTAAACAGAATGTTTTCACCCCTTTTTTGTCTGGGCTGAGGCTCAAACCCAGGGCCCCAAACTTGCTAGGCAAGTGCTCTAGCACTAAGCTGTACTCCCAACCCCTCTATCAGCAATTCGAAGCACTTATAGAAAAACAATATGGTGGTACTGCATCTTAGCTTTGATTAAGAATTTGCCAAAAAAAAAAAAAAGGAAAATTAGGGAGAACATTTGCAACATATGTGGAAAAAAATACATTCTTCATTTACAACGAGCTCATAGTGTTGTGGGGCAGGTCGCTCAGAAAACACGCCAAGTCCCAGTTTTGTCCAAGTGGAAGAGTCTTCATTTAGCCAGCTAGAGACTGCTCCCCGCAGGACCCATAACTGTCTCTGCAAGGAACAGCCCTGAGCATTTAGGATATTTATACAAAAACCACATCCAGATTGACGCAGCTGCAAGCAAGCAGGCACAGAAGCTGGACTGGGCAGTTAGCGAGACAATGCAATGGGTACGTTGGTATTTCCCACGGGACTCTCCAGGTTGGCAGAGCAGCGAGCAAGCAGAAGGGAGGGGGTCAAAATGACCCTAGTTCAGTACAAGTTAGAGAATGGTCACTAACGTCTAGACAGCCAATCTCTGACAAAGTAGATTGCCCAAGAAAAATGGAAACCAAAGAGAACAATTTTGTACTGTATCAGAATTGCTGTTTTGCGTTGTCAAGTATGTTATGCGAGGTAACTATTAATGGGTACAGAGGCGGGGCTTTCCCACCGGAGAAACATTTCTTACATGATATGGAATCTTAGGGTAAAATGGCGTCTGTTTGGTAATTGCCTGTATAGCCTGGCCCATAATAATAGAAATCAAAATTAGACAAAGGATAAGTTCATGGGGAAAAGCAACACAGATGGAACATAGTGTAACCCAGTGTGATGGTACTTACCTGTAATCTCAGAGACTCAGGAGGCTGAGGCAGGAGGATCTCAGGTTTGAGGTCAGCAAGTTTGAGGTCAGCCTCAGCAACTTAGTGAGGACCCATAACTGTCTCTGAAGGAAGAGAGACCTCATTTTAAGTGAGGTCTCAAAATTTCAAAGGGACTGGGATGTGGCTCAGTGGTTAAGCCTGGGTTGAGCCCTGGGTTCAATCCCCCATACCTCCCACCCCCAACAAAGAAACAAAAAATAGCATAATGGTTAATTTTATGGGTTAACTGGGCAAAGGGATGCCCAAATGGCTGATAAACGATTATTTCTGGTGTGTCTGTGAAGGTGTTTCTGGAAGAGACTGGCATTTTAATCAGTTGGCTGAGTAAAGAAGATTGCCCTCACCCAGTCTCTTGAGGGGCCCAAATAGGACCATGGAGAAAGCAGGGCAAATTTGTTTTCTTATCTGGGACAGCATCTTTCCCTGCACTCAGACAGACACCAGTGCTGTACTCAGACCTTCATATCAGACAGGCACTCACACCCCTGGCCTTGGATCCTGGACGGGACCTGGTTCCCTGGCTTTCCTGGGCCTTCAACTGCAGACAGCAGACTGTAGGACTCGCCAGGCTCCACAGTCTCACAGTCCCTCATAACAGATCTCTGTCTGTCTACACATCATACTTGCTCTCTGTGTCCAGAGAACCTACTGCTGTGCGTAGCAGAAAGAGTGCTGAGTTTTTTCATGACAAGAAGAAAACTTGCTAATCATAAGTATCTCATTTCCACCCACCTCGTCCTCACAGTTCCTCCTCCTGGGTAATATGCAGTTTGATTGGGGACGTGGGTAAACAGATATTCATGTATACTGAGAGCAAAAGTGTAATTGATACAGTCTTTTTGGAAGACAATTTATCAGTGAGTTTTGTTGTTTTGTTTTGTTTGTTTTTATACTGGGGATTGAACCCAGGGGCGCTTTCACCCCCAAGCAACTTCCCCAGCCCTTTTTATATTTTAGTTTGAGACAGGGTCTCGCTGAGTTGCTTAGAGCCTCACTAAGTTGCTGAGGCTGGTTTTGAACTCATGCTCCTCCTGCCCCAGCCTCCCAGCCTCTGGGATTACAGGAATTGTCAGTGAGTTTTAACAATCTAAATGCAAATTTCTTTTCATCGCTAATTCTACTAGTAGGAATATGCTCTAAGAACAAGCATGCAAAAGTATACCAAAACTTGTAAACAGTAGTGTTTCTAGTAGGAAGACAGACAGCCCCAGAATGGAAATGAAGTACATTTTGTGTGTTTGGTTTGCTTTTGTTTGGGGGGTTTAGTTTGTTTGTTTGTTTGTTTGTATAGTTTAATTTTTACCCTGTACACCCATTGCTTTTATTGTAAATCTCAGTGGTAGAGGATGAGGGAATCAGTAATAAAGCAATGAAAGGAACCCTGTTTGTGGTTGAGTGTAAATTCATCTTTGAGCTTCCCCATAGCCCAGGCAAAGAGGGAACCTTGATAATCAGATACAAAAAAAAAAAAGAAAATCATCAGAAGAGAGAAACATTTTCCTGATGTTGATCTCAAAAAGGACTGTAGCTGCTAAGGAGATTGGTCTAAAGGCCATCTGATCTTGTCCCTCCCGGGCCAGCAGAAAATGCACTGAGGGGTCCTTACCACCTTCCCCGTGATCCAGATTGTGCCCACCTCCTGTCCTCCCGTGTCTCCCGTGTGTGTGTGTGTGTGTGTGTGTGTGTGTGACACTCAGGCCAGTGATGGCCTTTGTGGGGATCACTCCTTCTGCTCCACCTGGTTCTTGGCTGCGGCTTCTTTTGTTTCCCCCAGTGGGGGTCCTCCTAGGGCCTGTGGCCCTCCTCTGTGCTCCCACAAGCCCCCGGGGCCTACTTCAATGATGGAACTTGTCCCCCGGGGCCTACTTCAATGATGGAACTTGTCACACAGCACTAAATTGTTTTGTTCTCTCCACTACACAAGGTTAGGGGTACCTGTTGTTTGGGCCCTAGCACCCATCTCCTAGGCACAGAAGCAACTGTCAGTGAGCGCGTCTGTGGAATCGAGCCCATCTCTTCCACCAGTTGGCCGAGTGGACAAGCCACCTCACTCTGGGCCTCCGTTTCTCCATCCATACAATGAAAACAATGGCTCAGATAAATCTCCGAGAACTCTGGCTCTTTCTTTTCCCCTCTGTGGTTGACAGGTTGTTTCCCTCTCTGTCTCTCTCTCTGTCACACACACACACACACTCACACACACACACACGCACACACACTCACACACACTCTCGCACGGAGGTTGTTACCAGCTGTCATGCTAAGTAATTCCAAAGTTTCAGAACTGAGCTTGTTAGAATCCCTGCTTCATTATGGCCTGCCTCACACCTGTTCACAGCCCCAGGGTGCGGAGCCCGCCCAGCTGCCTTGGACCAGGACTGCAGAACTGGTGACCCGTCTTCTGGGGGTGCCTAGAGGTCAGAGGGCTTTCTGACGGCCTCCAGCGACCTCCCCTCTTACCCTCCTTCTCAGGCTGATCTGGAACTCCCTGGCCTGCTGTCCTCCCCCGTGTTCCTGGTGCTCCTTGCCTTCCTGTTGGGGTGGGTCCTGTCCCCTCCACTTCCCATCTTACCCCTGCTCCCCTGAGGTCAGTTTCAGCAGCTGAGGTCACACCCCGAAGTCCCAGCTTTTCAGAGAGTTGAAAGAAAGATGCTAGAGGTGAATCTGGGATCTTTTTTTAAATATATACTTTCATTTTATTTATTTATTTATTTTTATGCGGTGCTAAGGATCAGACCCAGTGCCTTGCCCGTGCTAGACAAGTGCTCTACCTCTGAGCCACCACCCCAGCCCCGAACCAGGGGTTTTGAGAAGGTATATAATACCTCTGTGCAAAGTATATTTTAAGAAAAACATTGTATTTTTAATACTTAAAAAATTGAATCTATCAATTAAAAATTGAAACTGACAGCTCCTCAGGAAAAAGCCACCCCGTTACTCTCAAATGCAAATACCCTTGAAGGATCATTTTTTACTGAAGGTTCTGAGAACATACTAGTAAAACAATCCTGAATTTAGGATAGATACTGTATGCAGAAGCGGGGAAGCCATTTGGAAGATATCCAGAAGTCAAGAGTAGTCAGTCTGGCCCTGCTACCGAAAATTTACATTGAGAGCCTGCTTTCCTACCATTCATTCAGCGGGTTTTTTCTCAGCTCCTGCGAGGTGCCAGACATTGTTTTAGAACTGTGGATGTAGCAGTAAACAAAGCAGGCTGAGACCCCTCCTGTGTGGAACTTGCCTTCTAATTGAAGGGAGGTGGTGAGCAGGGTGAGGCAGTAAGTACACACCTTGAGAAGGTGAGGCAGGCTGGAAAGTAAAGCAGGTGAGGCTGAAGGGCAGCCAGTGCTGGGCAGAGCCTCGTGAGACAGGTGGGCCTAAGACAGGTGGTCGAGGAGTGGGCCCAGAGGGTGGGGGGCCTTCCAGGCAGAGAAGACAGCAGCCTGCTGGGGTTCACCCAGATTTGACTGGGTTTTAACTGAAGACTCACTCCGGCTGCTCTGGCGATGGGGCCAAAGGGGGCAAGGGCGGAAGGCGAGAGACTCTCTAGGAGGCTCCTGACCATCCCGAGAGCAAGAGATGAGGGGCTGGGGGTCAGAGTAGCAGCGGCAGCGATGGCGAACGAGCTGGAATTCTGGGTATAATCTGCCAAGGTTTCTCCCTCAAGGACATGACCGTGTGGGGCTTGGGCAGTGGGAGAGCCTGGTTGCCACTAACTGGAGGGAGAAGACAGGGGAGCAGGTTCGTGGGGAACTAGCTTTGGGACCGTAAGTGGAAGGACCTGCTCGATGGCCAGGGGGAGCGAGTGAGGGGTCAGAGGCCAGCCTGACCCCCAGGGCCCCGCCTGACCTCCAGGCTCCCTGTGGGACCAGATGAGATCACCAGGAGGCGAAGAGAGACACTGAGGCCCAGGGAACTCCAGTGCTCAGAGGCTGGGGAACCAGGAGGCAGGGAGGCTTATGGTGCAAGTGTGGAAAAGCCACAGGAGTGCAGAGTGACACCCCCGCAGCTGGGGAGGTGGGAGCGTTCCTCGGGCCTCCCTTGATGGTCGAGAGGCTCTCGGGGAGCGCAGGGAGCTTGGGCACATGAGGATGCTCTTCAGTCTTCAGTAGAATCTGTTGTTGCACTCTGAGTGTTTATTTCAAAACAAACTGCACCATTTCTCCTTGAGTAGACTCCTTTTCAAGGTCACTATTGAAGGATTTTTTAAAATTCTTTTTAAAGAAGGGGTCTCTGCGTGACTGAAGCCTACACTATCCCCTTCAATGGCCCCTTTTCTCTGGGTAGAAAAGCGTTTCATGAGGGAGCCACCGGGCTGCGTGGACTCGCTGGGTACTGGGGTGGGGGGCACTGGCTCAAGGCCCTCACAGCCCAGCCACCTCACGCGGGAAGTGGGGGTTTTAGCTGCGTCAGAATGCAGGTGGTCATATGGGGACCCTGTCGTATTTCTTATTTAATTGGGGGGGCATTTACTCGGGAAAGGGATAAGGAAATTTGAGAATTCTGTGGAACATTTCTTATTCGTGATTTGCTCGTGTCATGGCTGGTATTCATATCCTGTTCACAGGTTATTTCTGTAAGTGGGGGATTAGTTTAAGGTTCTGTTGTGGACAATAAAAATCAATTAATTCCAGGCAGGGTTGAGATTCTTTCTGAGCTTTGATTCACTTGTGAAGTCGTCCTTGAGGATGTCATCCCTCTTGACGATGTGTCTTGTGCGGGGAGTGCAGATCAGCTCAGTTTTCCAACGACACAGTCGAGGTTCTTGTCTTATTAATCAATAGCAGCAGTCAGAGAAGGCCCACTTATTCCTCCTTCAATAGAACCAGGCCAGGCTTGAAGAGAGGTGATAATCACTGCTCTGATCTCAGCATGTTCTCTTTTCTCCTTCCCAACCCAGAGCATGTCTGTTCGATCCTGGCTTCCCTCCTGCGCAACCTGAGAGGGCAGCAGCGGACCCGGCTTCTGAACAAATTCACCGAGAACGACAGTGAGAAGGTGAGTGACTGGGACTGTGAGGGTGGCAGAGCACTGGCCTGGGCGGAGGGCTCCCCACCTAACGTGGCCCCTTCCATGGGTCACCTTTCTTGTGTCCCAAAGCACTCCTGAGGGAGGGGTGGTAACCTGAGAGTGAGAGCAGGGAGGGAGTTTGGGTTGGGGCGGGGCGGGGCGGGGCGTGGGCTTTGGTTCAGAGGCCTGGAGTTGAGCCTGGCTTTTCTGCTTTCGAGATCTGAGCCACTCTGAACCTCACTTCCCCTGGCTTTAAAATGGAGCCCGTGGTTCCTGTCTGAAGAGTCAGTGGGAGGTGAACTAGATGAAAACAGGGTCTTGACAAGGGCCCGCCCTGGTGGGCTGTAGAAGCTGGCAGTGATCACTCCATCAGACGTGCTTAGGTGGATGTTCTATGTTGTTGTCACTCCTGCGAAACCTAGAGATCCTAACCACCCCGTGAGCTGCTGTTTGTGGAGTGCCGCTGCAGAGAAGGTAGCCGAGTCTACATTCCTGCATCGGGCAATGCTCTATTCATCCTGGATGGACGTGCACATTTTTAGGTAGGGAAGTTGAAGCTTAGAGACATCATATGACTTGCCCGAGATCACACCACTGAATAGTAGATCTGGGACTTGAACCCAGGCTCCTGAGTGCAAAAAGCCTGCGTATTTTATCGCTCTGTATGTAAGAAGGCAATTCCAGGTGAGTAAAGGATCAAAGGCCCCCTTTAACATGCAGTCGCTTTCCTGCCACGGTAAGGCTGAAACGTTTTCCTCCCTGGGAGAGGGGTCTAGGACTGTCTCTTTGAGCCCACCCCTGGCCATTTTGCTGCCCTTACTAGCATGGCAAAAAAAACATTGGTTTAGAACAAAGAACATTTTAACAGTCACGTGCGTTGTGACATTTAACATCTGTGCTCCTGTTTCCTCACCTTTAAAATGAGGGTTGCTCTTCAACTCTTCTGCTACCTTATGAAGTTTTTTAATGGTTTTAGAAAATAATGGATGTGGAAATACTCTGTAAACTGAAGTACACAAAGTCTTCAGGTCATCATTGTTAGCTGCGGAGCGTTTGGGCACCGTCTCCCTGGACAATCTGAGGCCATATTGGAGAACATCTCCAATTGACCAATATCAGCCCCTCCGAAAATAAATGCCAGGTTGTCAGGAGCTGTGGTGACAGATCAGAAGTCTGGGCTGCCTCGCTGCACCCCTTCAGTTGTTTGGAAGTCTTGGGGGAAAATGAAACTTCTTCAAACCCAGGGAGTATTCCTTAGGTCATGCTTGAAGCATGACTTTGCTCAGCCTAAAACTGATTTTTAGGTTATTCCTTTGCCAAAGTCAGGGCCTGTTTTCAAGTTGCTGAAGAAGTTTTTCTAGCACTGACTCAAAAACAACTAAGGAGATTTTACTCAGACATTTTTTTTTTTTTTTTTTTTAAGATCAGCTCTGGGGCAGAATCTGAACATGAAAGGTTTCAGTTTGAAAAAAGGAATTTCTGTAAAGTTCTAAGTGAATATCAAGTATATAACTTCAAGCGCCTTCTCTTTGCAAGAAGAGACATGAATTTTTACTTATTTATTTGTTGTTAACAACTCGACCACCTGGGAGTCCTGGTGGGGGGCTGGGAGAGCGCAGTCTCCTTCGGGGAGTGGCCCGTGTGGCTTTGTTCCCCTGGCTCTTCCTCATTCTGCTGTCTCCCTAAGCAGAGCTCGTCTCCATGTCAGAAGTGGCAGCGTGGCCCCCATGCAAGCGGTGGCGCAGGATGAGAGGAGCCCCACCGTCCTCTCACCATGGTGTTCGCTTTCCTTCCACTCCTGCCTGTGAATCTCTCTTTCAGGTTGACAGACTAATGGAGCTGCATTTTAAATATCTGGGTGCAATGCAGGTGGCTGACAAGAAGATTGAAGGAGAAAAACATGTACGTATCCCGCCTGCCTTGGCCAGCTATTGACCAACCCTCCGTTCGGTCCCTGTGTACCTCCCCTGTCTGCCGTGTGCCACGTGAGGTGTTGTAAGAGCAAAGCAGAGGACAGTCTGCCAGCGGGTAGAACTACTGTCCCAACAGAGAGACAAGCTTTCAGGTCTGCCCTGGACTCGGGAGGGTAACACAAGCACCCTAGACAGGAGCTTCTCTCAGAAAGTCTGGCTGGAGCAGAGCTGAGTCTGGGTGCCGTTGGCAGAGTTGTCTTGGTGCCCGGGCTTGCCAGCCACCGTGACCTGGAGGGAGGCAGTCTCAGGAAGGGAGGTCTCAGGAGGTGATCCCGGACTGGAGAGTGGGAAGGGAGCCGAGAGCTTACCCAATCCAGTCCCCCTTTTACAGATGGAAAACCGAAGAGCTAGGGAAGGGGGTCCCAGGTGCACCGCAGCCGAGCCCAACCCCGGGGTCAGCACGACCTGGTTTTCTTTCCCCAGTGCTCGCAGAGGGAGTGACACCGCCAGGTTGTTTCTGGAGGGGCTGTTCTTCATGTGACTTTCCTGCCTTCTGCATTTTCCACCAGCTTCCATTCCATCCCCTGCCATCTCTGGCCTCTGCACTTCTTAATCAGGCCAAGTTTTCATGTCTGCTGTGCAGTACCCAATTTGCATGCTGTCCCCAACAAGACACCCTCAATCTTTGGTCACATTACAACATGATCCCTTTCTTGCTTTTTTCCCAGCCTGTAGGAGACCTTGTTTTCTTGTGATCTTTATTCCCAGGAGTGCCCCGTTCTTTTCCCAATGTTCTCGCCTTAAAAACACATTTGAGGCTTTTGAGCCTCCTGGTCGGAGAGCCCCTTTCAGCATCGCCGTCCCCAGCTGTGCAGATGCCCCTGTGCCCTGGGCGTTGTGCTGACACCTACTCCCCCCCAGCTGTGTGCAGGCCAGGGTGCCAGACTACAGCTGGAGAGGCCGCCCCCCCACCCCGTTTCACTTGATGAAGACCAGTAGACAGCAACTGTGTTTCCGTGCTGGTGATTTCCCTGTGATCTCTAAACCTAGTAAGTGCTCAGATGTTTGCTGATTGATTGGATTGATCGGCTGGGACTTTCTTCTTTTACACAGTGAGACCACTGCAAGATAAAAGGCAGAGTCTCTAAAGCCTGAGCTGGACTTGAGAGACCAGCATGTTCCACACACGGCTCTTTAATTCCACACCCCCACCCTCTTTGTTTTGTTCTTTGATTACCTTTCCTTTGCCATCTTTTCTTCCCTGTCCAGTAACTCGTCTATCCAGGGCACCAAGCAACTGTAGAAATGCCAGAGTAGGATGTCCTTTCTCTTTGTTCAAACAATAATCAGGAACAAATTTAAATTCCCCTGGACTTGTACAAGGAAATAGCCACCAGACCACTGGAACTCCAGCCCTGACAGGATCCATGATGGAATCTGTAGGAGCAGAATTTGAGAGGCCTGAGGAGGAGCACCTGGGAGGAAGGTGACTCCATCTTGAAGTCACTGCCAGTCACAGCTGTCACTCTGCATTGTCACACGGCCTCGGTTTCTTAGCTATGAAGTGATACTAGCCAAAGGCTCTTAGGTCCCCTCAGGCTTGATCTTTTCCTTAGATTCAGTTGGACATCCTTTAACAGTGGTTTGAGAAACACAGTGAGGAGTGGTGAGTGACTGGGCGGTAGCAACCGTGAGGGCAGCACACTCAGGAGTCAGAGAGCCCAGGGCTTAGGGCCAGCTCTGCCACTGCCTCATGCAGAGCTCTTGGCCAGGTGAGCTGGCCTCTGCCAGCTTTGGTTTTCCTGTCTGTTAAATGGGGATAACAACTTCCTTGCCATTATTGTGAGGGCTAGATGTGAAGTATATAAGACACCTGACTCAATAAGTAGAGGCTGCTGATCCTGGTAGATTTTCTAGCTTCCATTGCAATTCTTGTATAGCCTTCTAAGTAAGCCAGGCCTTCCTCTCCCCAAGCACATCCCCCTTATCAGACGTCCCAGAAGGAGCCGCCCAGCGGAACAGAACGTTGGCACCATCGAGTGCTCTGTTTGAGGGAAGCATAGACATGTTCTGTTTTTCTGGGCTTGGGCTTTTGCTTTTGCAGGGCTGGGGGTGGACTCAGGGTCTGGCTAGTCAAGCACTCTACCGCCGAGCTGCGTGGACATATTGAGGGAGAGCAAGTCAGCAGTTGGACCTCAGGGAGCAGCTTGCAGGTCGCTGTTGGGAAAGCTGGCCTGCTTCCTGCAGGATTATCTATTATCAGCACTGAAGAGGGCATGAAATTGATTAGCACTGAGGGAGGGTGAGCACGCAGCCGCTCCCCAGCATCACAGAGCTGCCGTGTGCCACGGGCACTGGCCCTGCCGTTCCCTGACAAACATCTGTCTCCTTGATGCCAAGGCCGTTTTGCTGGGCACTGGCAAACATTCCAAGGCCATTAGTGCTCAGCAGCCGCCGTGCTGCTCAGGAGCTGGACGGGCGGGGGAGGGAAGCCTTTGTGAGCAGGTTGCTGCCAGCCTCGGGCTCCACCTGGCCAAGGATGCCCCTGCACAGGGGTAAAGGGCTTAGAGCAGCATGGCCTCCCTCTCACCCCCGCTCCTTGAAGCACCTCTCTGAGGCACCTCTCTCTGGCCCAACTGGTTTGTCTCCTCGCCCTACCCCACCCATTCAATTTAGATGTCCTGCACTAGTTAGAACTCGGCAAAAGAATGACAACTTGAATTGAATGCTTATTTCTCAGGCATTTTGGTGACATTGACAGTAAGATTAGTAATGGAGAAATACCTACTTTATCAAGTCTGCCAACAAACAAAACCAAACCAAACCTAGCTGACAGATTCAGGCATCGATATTTGTAGTGACCCAGCCACCCACCTTCCCATAACCCTCCATTGCTCTGGACATGGTGCTGGTGTCTCTGGTTCGCAGTTGACCAAGATTCACCAGGCAGAATCTAGTCATTTGGCAAATGTTGATGAGCACCTGCTCTATGCAAGGCACTGGGCCAGGCCCGGTGAGGGGCAGGAGGCCAAAGTGCCAATAAGAGAGGGGGCCCAGGAGGGTGCTCCTGCTGAGGGCCAAGGGCCTGGGAACAGCTGGAGGCCCCAAGTAGTTTTGCAGGTGGGTCAGCAAAACTGCTGATACCAAACCTTGAAAGATGGAGACCTAGGGGTCATTTCCAGCCTGGGCAGGGACAGCCGAGGGGAGAGCATAGGTCAGAGGGGAGAGCATAGGTCAGCGTGAGAGGGAGCGCGTGCCCTCTACAGCCAGGCCTTTCCCAGGTTCTCCAGCTCCTGGCGGATAGCTTAGCTGGCCCAGCCTGTTTTCCTCCCCGGGGGCGTTTTAGCCTCCAGGTTGGTGTACTTTGAGAGTTTGCAGGGCAGCGATGGGCCACGAATGCCATACACGGAAGCTGCTGCTGTCCTGGCTTCTCACCGCCCTTCCCCCTCCTGTTGGTTCAGTGTCCAGAGCCTGCCCCGCTTCTGACTGTCGGAGTGAGACGTAATTGGATAGGTGCTGGCAGGGACTTCTGGTGGAGGGAGGGGAGAGCCTCCGAGAGGCTTTTCCTTTTTAGTTCCTTGGAAAATTATACTCAGCAGGTTTATTCAGTACCGTGTTCTCACCACATACTTTGCACCATAATGACTTACAAATTGCATGCTAATTTTGCCACAGTTAAATCATTGCAGGCTTTTTTTCCTGGAAAGAAAAAGATGGACTCTGTAATGAAACAGTATCCACAGGACTTGATGTCTTAAGCAGACTTTGACCATTTCCTCGGCATTTTGAGCTCACTCAGAGATTTGTGTGAAAGGGGCTGAAGTGCGGGAGGGAATGGGGGCCGCGTGTTCCTGAAGCACCAGGTGAAGATGCAGATAGTGAAGTGTGAGGCTGCCGTCAGTTCATCTGCTAACTGTGCTACAGGCTTCCAGGGCAAGCTTTAAAAAAAAGAGAGAGAGAATCCTGCCGAGAGGTCCTCTCAGCTCTTCTTTAAACCAGAGGTTCCCAGACTCCCATCTCGTGAATTTGCCAGAACATAGCTTTCTGCCAATAGATGCAGGGGAGAGGGAGTCATGGGGTGTCTCCTCTTCTCCTCTCCCTGCTTCTCTGTCTAGGACACCTGTGGTTTCAGCCATGCACCCCTTCATCCTCTGCCATCCCCCTTTCTTCTAATCCTCGTCTCTCTGTGATTGGAAGAGAAGTCAGTTGACCTGAGTTCTGGTCCCCCACCCTGCCTCTTGCCTTGCAGTGTGGCCTTAAGCACTCCATTTGGCTTTTCTGACCTCTGTTCTCCTCAGTCTGGGGGCTATTAGCTCCCCACCCCCACCAGCCTCCCAGGCTGGTGGCAGGGTCTGCTGTGACAATGGGGGCTGTGTGACAGGCCTCCCACCTCTGCAGACAGCTGAACACCACCATGGACTTTGCTGACTCAGAGAGTTCAAACCCAGGCTTGTGGCCCTAACCCTGGATAATCTGCTCCCCTCTCCCTCACACCAGGGCCATTCAGTTTGACCAGGTCAAAAGCCTGGGTGTCAGCTGCCTGCTCCTGCCTCCCGCCACACCACCATCTGGTGAGCTCCGCCTGCTGCATCTCTGCTGCCCACCTCCTTTTCCTCCCCTTGCTGCCAGCACTGAATTGCAGGCTTCCATTATCTTTTCTTCTTGTGCTAATGCAGCATCCACACTGCACTGTGTTGACTTCGGCGGCGTGCTCTCTCTGTCTCCCTTTAAACTAGTTCCAGGTCTTCAGGAGTCCTGCCTGAAACCCTGGTGGCATCTCACCCTTGTGTGCACAGGCCATTCCGCACCCCAGTGCCTCCTGAACCTGTGCCTTCTCCACCTGCTCCCCGTTTGCCCATTACCCTTTACTCTGCCTGGAACCCTTCTCTGTGCCCACTTTTCCACATCCTTTTTCAGCAACTGGCCAGTCCCTCTGATTCCCTCAGGGTTGGGGGCGTTCAGATTAGTCAGTCAGTATGCACCGAGTGTTAGCCACACACAGCTGCTGCCCAGTGCTTCACTGTCGGTTCCTGCAGAGAACCCTCCTTGAGACCCCTGGAGCCCCTCTGGGTGCCTAAGGGCACCCTGTGCACCACAGTCTCGGGCTGAAGATCAGGGACTGGGACAGGACTACATAGTCACCAAGCCTGGCTGTGCCTCCACCAGCCCGATGACCGCAGGCAAGCCACTGAGTCACCCTGCTTCAGCTTCCCCATCAGTAGAAGGATGAGACTAGCGGTGCTTACAGGGTTGTGGGGAAGAGTGAATGAGAGCAGCTCCTGGCACAGGGGAGGAGGCCACACGTGGGCACAGCGATTGTGGCCTGCACTCCTTTAGTTGTTGATGTTGTTCTTTTTAGATATATATGTCATCAGAGTGGATCCGACATATTATACATACAGGGAGCATAACGTATTCTAATTAGGATCCCATTCTTGTGGTTGAGCATGACGTGGAGTGTCACTAGTGGCGTATTCATATATGAGCATAAGGAAGTCATGTCTGATTCATTCTGTTATCTTTCCCATCCCCCTCCCTTCCCCTCATTCCCCTTTGTCTAATCCAATGAACTTCTGATCCCCCCCATTCCAACCCTCACCTTATTGTGTGTTAGCATCCACATATCAGAACATTTGGCCTTTGATTTTTTTGGGGGATTGGCGTATTTCACTTAGCACAATAGTCTGCAGTTCCATCCATTTACCAGAAAACACCATAATTTTTTATTTTTCTTTATGGTTGGGTAACATTCCATCATGTATATGAACCCCATTTTCTTTATTCATTCATCTGTAGAAGGGCATCTGGGTTAGTTACATAGCTTTGCTGTTATGAATTGGGCTGCTATAAACATTGACGTGGCTGCGTCACTGTAGCATGCTGATTTTAAATCCCTTGGGTATAAACCAAAGAGTGGGATAACTAGGTCAAATGGTGGTTCCATTCCAAGTTTTCTAAGGACTCTCCATTCTTCTTTCCAGAGTGGCTGCACCAATTTGCAGTCCTACCAACAACATAGGAGTGTGCCCTTTTCTCCACACTGTCTTGTCCTGTACTCTGGTCTGTCTCCCTCTAAACCAGTTCCGGGTCTTCACAAGTGGGACTGCTCTTATTCACTTTCTCTGCTCCTTCAGGGGATCTGCATTTTATGGCCTTACGTTGTCCTGTCTGCTGTTGTGGAAGCTGTGTTCTCTCCAGACCAGCTTGTGTGTTGTCGATATTTAAATGAGCAATTCTGGCCTTTTCCTTAAGAGAATATGTTAAGTAAATTAGAAACACAGACCCCTGTGACAGGCAGAATGGCAGGGCAGAAGGAGCCGTGGCGTCACGTGGCTCAAGGTTAAGTGCCAGCTCTGCTGTGCACGAGCTCTGTGCACTTGGGAGATGCCTCACCCTACATGCGTTTTCTGGGTAGCTTTATCCCACGGTCACTTCGAGGATTGATGAGAGTGTTAGTGGAAACCTGGCACAAGCTCTTGTGCTGAGGTGACCTGACCTTTAGTCAGTCTCTTCTCAGGGGCAGAGCTCCGACCCAAGACCCTTGGATGCTTGTTTGAGCTGCTGTCAGCTAGCTGCCTCCCCCTTACCACCTCCCCAGCCTCAGTTTCCCCAGCTTGCAAAGACATGTGGTCTCTGGGACCGCCCTCCACAGTCTGCCCTATTTTAGAAGCTTTTGGAGGAAGGTGTGGTTTTGCTGGTGTCGTGCTCCTAGTCTCTGTGGCCTCTCTCTCCTGTGGTTCGGGTTTCTCCCCTTGCTTTGGAACATACAAAGGAGTAGGCGTTTTCTGAATGGTGGGGCGTTCTTACCCATGAATGCAGACAGTCTCTGATGGTTGGGGCTCCCTGTTCCAGCCGTGAGCTGCGTCCTCCCTTATTGAAGCAAGAGGGATTCCTATCAGCTTCACAGAAGCCTCTTTTGACTGTCCCCTTCTGTCAGCCTGGGGTAATTTGCTGCCTGTCAGGGGCAGATTGGAAATGGCATCAGCCTGCTCACTTGGAGGGCTCGCGACTGACTGCAGAGAGATGGAGGCGCGAGGGAAGCCAGCGATTTGGTAGTGCTCCCAAAGACAGATTAACATTTAAAGTGAAGATGTGCTGGGAGCGGGAGGCAACACAACCCTGTGGAAATGGCACCTTGACGCTCCACATACCACCTCCCTGTGTATCTTTGGAGATGAATCTGTTTATTTTAGCAGCCCCAAAACAGGCTTATGCTGCCGTGAATTGCAATCTGTTCTACTTAATGCGCCATTCACTGAATTACCATCTAAGTTTTTATTCTAGCCCTCTCTATGGAATAAACAAAACAAAACCTATCAGTGGGTTTTTTGGGTGGTTTTTTTTTTTTTTGGTTTTTATTTATTTATTTTTAACACTTTCGAATTGCATGCAGAATTTGCTGGCTGAGCGATAGTGGCTTCCCCACATCCCCACCCCCTGCTTCATTTTAAATTTCTTCAATTTATAGGGAAATGATAGGCCAACAAGCTAGGTGAGCTTACATTTAATGCTACTGGTTTGCATTAGTTCCCAGATATGGCATAAAGAAAAAAAGCCCACTTAACCGCTCATATGCTAATACTGAGAAAGGTCCCTAAAACAAAGACTCTGTCTCCCTTTGAACTGTGAAAGTGAGCCCACACTTGGAGTCGGATTTGTATGAGTTTCTGTTCTTCCTCCGCCACTTACACCATGAGCTTTGTGAGCATAGGACAGACTCATCTCTCTGATCCTCAGTTTCCAGTTTGAGAAGTGGAGACAGTAATTGTTCTTCCCCTGGGGTTTTGTGAAGAATTTGAGAAATACATGATGGTGCTTCACTTGGTGCCAGCCGGGCAAGGGGCTCGGGAATATCACCATTTTAATCCCTCTTTACTGCCCGTCCCTGGCCACAGTGAAAGGACAAGTATGAAAGGTATTGGGCTAGGGAAGCATTTTCCGCTCAAGTCTCCAGCTGGAACTCAATGACAGCCGTGTGACATCTGTCTCCATCTTTCCATCTGAAATCAGCAAATGATGTTTGCCATGCACACTCAACACGGGCAGGTACCGAGTTGAGAAGTGAGCACTGCTGTGTTGTCACACTTCACAAAGAAGGCGGTCACCTTCCCTCTCCTCGCAGGGGAGGTGGTGGATCATTCTGTGGAGGTCTCTGAAATCTCAAGCCTCCTGTCTTGTTCCAGATGCAAGCTGACGTGGGTGGAGGCTCTTGCCCTCAGTTTGTGTGAGGGGAATACGTCAACCGGGTTCTTGGAATTTCTCTGTAGTCCCATTTGAGGGCACTTGAGTTGCAGGCCTGTTTTTAAGTGGCCTGTCCAGTGGAGCAGCAGATCCAGGGCCATGTCTCTGTTAGAGGGAAGTTTAATTTAACGTCCTGTTGGTGCTGCGTTGCTCCAGCTGGAGACCTGTCTTGTGTGGCTGTCCTGACAGCCATCAGCTTAATCCATCCGTGCACCCAGTACAGGAAGGAACCCGTTACCCGTGAGGTGCCTCGTCCCTCGATTTGCCACAGATCATCTGAGCCAAAAGGAACCTTCTGGAGCACCAGACCAGGGAGACCAAGGTGAGGCTTGCTGCCTCCCCGCTGTTCTGCAGTCAGCAGGCAGTGCTCACTGACCTCAGGGCTCTTCCCCACTGAGTCCCACTGCTCCACACCCTCTGCCATGTTGTCCTCTGCAGCCACTATGGTGGGTTAGAGTTGACACTCGGGAAAGCCTGATCCAGAACAGGCTTCTCATTTTCCAGCAAAGAAGCTGAAGCCAAAAAAGTTAATTGACTTGCCTAAGGACACTATGAAGTTAGTATTAGAGTTGGGGTCTGATCCCATTGGCATAGTGTTCTGTCCCACCTTGACAGAGGAACTGGTTGTGGAATTTATATATTATATTTCCAGGAAATTTTACCATTTTACTTAAGCATTTTTGGTACTGTCAGAGGGTCTCTAGAGACAAAGAAAGGGGGTGGTCAGCGACCTTCTCTAGAAAGGGGTATTTGTGCCAGGGACAGTGGCCCACACAGCTTAGGAGGCTGAGGCAGGAGGATCACGAATTCGAAGCCAGCCTTAGCAAAAGCAAGGCACTAAGCAAATCAGTGAGACCCTGTCTCTAAATAAAATACAAAATGGAGCTGAGGATATGGCCCCTGAGTTCAATATCTGATTACCCCCCAAAAAAGGGAGGGATATTTGTTATTTGTTAGCTCGGTGCCCATGTACTGAGGAGGCTGTGCTGCCGGATGGGTCTCTAAACAGCCAACTGGATGCACTCTGTTGCTGGTCACTTTTAAAACCTGCTACCTCAGTCAGCTGGGCTCCTCCCTACCATCACATAGGAAAGGAAACGAGGCCATTTGTGTATTGCTAGTGCATAACCTTTGGAGTACCTGAGCTCACACTTCTTCAGTTTGGGAACCTTTTACATGGGACAGAATAGGGTGGCAAGAAGCTCGTGATGAATTTCTCTTTGATTCTTACAACTTTTACGTTACTGAATCCTAGCCAGCTGCAGGAGTTGAGTTATACCAGCAGCCATTGGGGAGCCTCAGATACCTTAAAATTTTTTTCAGAAGTCTAGATCAGCTTCACCATACAGAGAAACCCTGGGGACCACATCAAGTCCTTATCCCAAGGTCAATTTTTTGTCTTAGGAACCCAGAAAGGCATTAGAAATTCATTAATCTGTTCATAATAAGTTGTCTCTGTGCGTACATAGTAAGGAAAGGGTAAAAGTAAAGTGATATGCCATCTCACTTCCTTTTAAAGATACCAGAACTTGAGAAGATGTACCTCTTAAGAACTGGGCCCAGACTTTCACTGCCTTATTCTGCTTATTCAGAATGATGCAAAATCCTCCTGCTTCTTTTTTTCCCCTTAAACAGCGAGTGCGTATTTGTGCTCCGCTAACTCGCATCCTCCCGGTAGTAAATACTCCGTGCCGTGGTGTCGGAGCAGGCGAGATAAGGTGCTGTCCTGACAGCACTCATCTTCCCTGCGCGCCATCTCCCCAGCGCTCTGAAACTGCCAGGGCAGAAGCTCCGTCTTCAGAAGCTGATCTGCTTCTTGCGTGCTTCCCGCTGCTGTGGTGAAGTCTTTCTGGGAGATGAGCTATCGTCCTATCTCAGATCTACATTCGAAAATTTCACTTTCAAAACATAAGGCTGTACATCTCAAGTAGAATGTCAAGTTGAATGGTGTCAGGGAAGTTCTGAGGGAAAAGGGAAGAGAGGGGAACACAGAGCTTGGCATGGCTCTCATGCATCCTGGGTCCAGCCTCTCTAGAGGACACAAGTCAGAGAGCCCAGTACAGCCTGCCAGGTTAAAGCGTCAGGTTGGTGGGAAAGTTCGAGAAAGGAAGAATTGCCAGGGTACTTCTGACCTCAGGAGAGAAACTAGAGGTTGCTCACTCCACTCCTGAGCCTTCCGTTACTCTCCTTGACCTCTTCCTTTGTTCTCCGGCCAAGTCGCAGTTAGTATCTGCACAGACGTGGCAGTGTAGGGAGAGTTTGGGCCAGGTCTGCTGCCCCAGCTTGGCTTGAACATGTTCTTTGCTATCATGGGTAAGAATTCCCACCTCGCAGTGATGGATTGTGGGAAGCCCGGGAGTGAATATGCGTAAGCCCTGCGCCTGACGCAGAAGCAGTGCAGAAGCAGTCCTCGGGGACACTGGCTGCTCCCTTCGGTGGGTGGGTGAAGGTAGCAGCCGTTATTATTCACTCTGCCTCCCACAGTGCCTCCCAGGTAGTCATCAATCAAAACTAACATGATCTGCCGATAGCACAGCTCAAGTAAGCAAAAAAAAAAAAAAAAAAAAAAGATCCTCCCTGCTCCTTCCTAATGTTTGTGTTAGTGATAAGATAGTCCCCTGCTTTCCCAGGCCAGCTGAGTTGACTTCTCTCTGCCGTGACTTCCTGTGCTTCCTGTGCTTCCTTTTCCATCCCTGTCAGACTCAGGGCCTTCCAGCTGCAGCTCCAAGGTTGCATTTCTGGAACTCCCCTGACTGCCCCCGACAGGACGAGCCCGTCTTCCTGAAGGGTTCCCACAGCAGCTGGTACCGCTGAGAAGTCCTGTGTAATTGCAGCTATTATTGTTTTCAGAAATTATTTATTCCTATTTGTTGACCTCTCAGACTTAAGCACCTTGGTTGTGGGAACTTTCATTTGTCTTTGCTGTCCCTGCGTATCACACAGCGCCATGGCACACGCGGCGGTTCAGGAAGTCCTTATTGGGTGGATGTGTCCATGGGTTCCGCTCTGGGTCCCGTGTTTGCAACTCCAGAGGCCTCGTCTCTTCTCTTCCTCCTCCTCCTCACAGGGGCTGCGGCTGTGGCCTCCCAGCCATGCCCTCTACCAGCTCTAAGCCGTGTGTCCATCATAGGACCGTGGACATATTCTCAAGACATTTTCCTACACGGTGCTGCAGACTGCAGTCCCTGGCATCTAACTTCTGGTCAGCACTCCAGCTCCCACCTGCGCCCCTCCCAGCACCCTCCCTCACTGCGTCCTGGTCTTTCTACCCCTTCTACCCCGACCACTCAGCTCTGGCCACACCCAGCTCGTTAAATGGCTTGAGGCAGTGCCTGCCTTCTTTTCAGCCCTCTGACTGATGCTCTCCATGAGCCAACTAAACACAAAGTCCTTTGCGAGGTGCTCCCCAGCACCCACAGCTCTGGTCTTCAGGATCTACAGGAAGGCGGCCCGCATGTGAGTGGCCAGCACAGCGCGGGCCACGGGAGGTGCCGTGACAGGTGCACTCCCAGGGCGTGGGTGTCTAAAGCTGGAAAGTCGTATCTGCTTGGGGATCTCGGGGAATGTGAGAAGTGTCACATTGTAGAGGTGGGTATATCATGGAGTGGGGAGGGTAGGACCAACCTTACAAGGAAAGGTGAAGAGACCAGGAAAGGGAAGCAGGCCCCGCTGTGTGGGTTGGGGAGTGCTAGAGGGTAAGAAGCCTGGACAGCTGGAAGCATGTCCCCTGGGAGTGGGACACTGGGAGACCTTGTCTTTAAGGCATTTGCTCTGCTGTCTGCCCACCGGGTGCCCCAACTTGTCAGCTGAGCCTGATCAGCGCTGCCAGCTTACAGTTGTAACTTGTGTGTCCCTTTACTTCATGTCATTTCCTGTCTCTGTGACCTCCCTAGACAGTCTGCTCCTGGGTGACCAAGACCAGGGCTTCTCCTAACCTCCATTTTCCTTTTTTCTTTTCCTTTTTTGCTTTAACTCAGCACTTTGGATTGTGTTCTTGTGCCAAGCTCTCAGTAGGGCCAGGAGTCTGAATTCTCTGCCTCCCGTAACTCATTTCCCTTCAGAAATGAATCAGGGAGCCCCGTCCCCAAGGAGTCCATATTCTGGTAACTGGTAATTAAGTAATTATGGGCACTTTTGCCTCTCTGCCCTGGCTTCTGGTCCATACAGTGGGATCAATAATACCTCCCCACCATCTTTACGTTTGCTAGTAAGGACACGTATGTGTAATGACACTTTAAACTCTGTAGCAATATAGAAATAGGAAGTGTTAGCCCTAGATGCTTTTCGTGTGGTCAAAGTCAGAAGAGATTTTCCTTCCTGGGCCCAGTTGCTGAACACTTTGGAGTGGAGGAGCAGGAAATTAGGATTCTGAGCACACGAGAAGCTAGAGCGACGCCTCTTCCTTTAAACTCCTCGGCCATCAGGCCAGTGCTCCATGACCACCTTGTGAACGTTAGCGTAATCACCAGCTTACCAGGGAATCTACTACCAAATGGAGCCAAGAGTTAGTGGCAGCGACTGGCGGGGCACAGTGGCCCTGGCGGGCTGCGGCCCTCTGCCTCAGAGACAGGCCTTCAGTGGGAGATGAAAAGTAGCCTGTGCGGCTGCAGGCGGCCCCCAGGCAGATGAAGAAGCGGGTTACTGCGCGTCAGTGGTCCCTGAGGGGTTCTTGTGGAGATGGATGACCACAGTGCCGAGCCCTTGCAGTTCGTGGGAGTGGAAAACAGCGTCCCCAGGGCTCTGTCAATGACAGGAGCTGAGCTGTCAGAAGGAACCATGGCCATAAAAATACCCATGGAATTAAGTAATGGGTTGTTGTCATGAGAAGTGTGGGCAGGCACCTGCCGTCCTAAGTGTCCACTAGAAGCATCCACTAGTCATGTGACCGAGGCTCTCCTAAGAGCTCACAGACTGAAGTACAGATGACATTTTTCTCTCATTTGCCACGTGAAAGTTTACTGGTCTGGGGACAAACCAAATTCAGGCCCGCGGGCTTCCCACAGCTCACAGTTGGCAGGAAGTAGATAGTGATGAAGTCGGAGTGTGTGTCCCTTTACTTCATGTCATTTCCTGTCTCTGTGACCTCCCTAGACGGTCTGCTCCTGGGTGGCCAAGACCAGGGCTTCTCTTAACCTCCATTTTCCTTGTGTGACCATGGTGGGCAGCCGGAGGCCTCAAGCAGTGGCTCACCCAAGATGCTCAGGGATTTGGGGAAGGGCCTCAGGTGAGGCAGTTGAAAGGTCGTGTGGGCTTGAGCGACACCCAGGGTCCGTGGCAGGAAGCTGGTGGGGGCTTGAGCTGGGGAGAACAGCTCTCCCAGGAGAAGAGCCTGTAACCTCCTGGGTGGGGGCGAGGGTGCCGGCTGCAGGGGTGATGGCACAGCTCTGAGCACACTCAGCTGACTGAGAGCACGCTGTGAGCGGTGGATCGCCTGGTGTGTGGACTGTAGTGTATGAAGATGTTTTTAAAAAGAATCCACTGGAGAGGAAGAGGGGCAGGGTTCAAAGGACTGGGAAGGAGACCCGCGCACTAGGCCTGTGGCAGAGAGGAGTGTTGGGTTGTGAGCTGCAGTGGCAGCGCTGCACCCTTGGCAGTGGACACAGCGTGAACGAAGGATGCATGGGCACAGAAAGGCTGCCTATACCTCGGCTTCACTAGGCACCCAGAATCATAGAGAAAGGAGGCCTGTCTTCACCGCCAACCTGACTGGGTAGGGGAAGGGTTAAGGGAGAAGTTATATATGGCCGCCCAAACCAAGCATCAAGAAAGAGTGGGCCAAGAAGTTAGTTTCCTAGAAGGAGAGGGTAGAATAGTGGTCACCAGAGGCGAGGAAGCGGGGCAGACCAAAATAGTTAGATGGGCGTGAGCTCCAGTGTTCCACAGCACAGCGGGCGACTGTGGTTCACGGTTTATTACATATTACATAGAGAACTAGAATAGAGTTCAGGGTTCCCACTACAAAGAAGTGATACATGTTTAAAAGGAGGCAGAAATGCTAATTACCCTCATTTGGTCATTATACTTTGTGTACATGTATCGAAATATCACACTGTACCTCATAAATATGTGTAATTGTTATGTGTCAATTAAAATCTTCTAAGATAAAATAAATTTTTAAAAGACTGAGTGGAAACCAATACGTAGCTTAGATTTATATCCCTTCAGCTTATTTTTTTAGTTTTAATATGTGGATAAGATCATTGTGGCCCTCATTCATCAGATAGAAAAGAAATGGGGCGCTGGAGCTCAGGGGTAGAGCACTTGCTTAGCATGTGAGGCCCTGGTTTCAGTCCCCAGCACCACGTATAAATATATGAATGAAATAAAGGTCCATCAACGTCTAAAAAGCAAATTTTTTTTAATGGCTTTAAACTTGACTTCTGGGGCCTCTGCAGTCCATTAAGTGAGGAGCCAAGAAAGGCCCTTCAGGGCAGTGGGAGAGGCGAGTCAGGACGAGGCGGGAGTTACTGTGGCCGGGTGGAAACCCACTCTGCCGATCCACTCGCCGTCCAGCTTTTATGCCCACATGCCCATTTGTTTCTAGGACATTGTGCGGCGTGGAGAAATCATAGACAACGACATGGAGGACGAGTTCTACCTCCGGCGCCTGGATGCGGGGCTCTTCGTCCTCCAGCACATCTGCTACATCATGGCTGAGATCTGCAACGCCAACGTCCCCCAGGTAGCAGGGCCCTCCCAGGTGGCCTGACCTCCCTCCCTCCTTCCTGGCACCTGGTGGGTGGAGACTTGCGAGGGAAGAAGTGGGTCGTGCTCTCCTGGGGTTCCCTCCCTCCGGGTGCACCCTTGTTTTCAGGGGTGGGTGAGGGGATCGAGGTGCTCTACTCTGGTGTTGCTGGGACAAACACCCCCTTTTCCTTCTCTCCTTGCTCTTCCCCCTCCTTTCAGATCCGCCAGAGGGTCCATCAGATACTAAACATGCGAGGAAGCTCCATCAAAATTGTCAGGCACATCATCAAGGGTGAGTTGATGCGCCTGTGTCTGGGCTCTGGGAGTTACGCTCCACTCGCTTCCCCAGCCTCTTCCGTATCCCTGGTGTCTGGCACTGAAAGCATCAGAGGGTCTTCTTGTTCATGTGTCCAGAAGGCTGTGAAGACTAACCCTGCGTGCCTCTGCCTCTGCCCCTCCAGTTCTAGAATGTAAACTCACACCAAATAAGAAGCAGAGGGCTCAGAAATATTTATTTATTTTTTTTTTTTAAAGAATAGTTTTATTTATTTTTTTTAGTTTTCAGTGGACATAACATCTTTATTCTTATGTGGTGCTGAGGATCGAACCCAGCGCCCCACACATGCCAGGCGAGCGCGATACCGCTTGAGCCACACCCCCAGCCCCCCTCAGAAATATTTAAAAAGCAAAACGAAGGGCTGGGGCTGGGGCCAGTGGCAGAGCCCTTGCTAGCACTTTTGAGGCCCTGGGTTCAATTCTCAGCACCACATAAAAATAAATGACGGTATTGTGTCATCTACAAGAAGAATGCATATGGAGCAGCCGAGCGGGCCCTCTAAGTGTCTAACTGTGTAGTGGAATGGAAGAAAGCAAGGGTAAGTCGAGAAACGGCTGGAGACAAGCAGGCCAGGGAGCAGACTCGGGGCAGCGTGGTGGAGTGGGAAGGGCAGCCTCACAGCCTTTGCTGAGTGCACTCACTCACTTTTCCTTGTGAGAAGAAGACATTTTGCAAATGTTGCATAAGGTACTGCCTAATGTGAGGTGAGCACTCAGTCACTTTGAGTTGCCATCTGTCCTCTGTCACCCCTTGGACTCCCTGAAATGCTAGACCTGCCCCAGCTGGAGTGGCTCTGAAGAGGACTCCAGGCAGCAAGCAAGCCTCAGTCAAAAGCAGGGCCACGTGTGTACTTGAGCCGCACAGACTGACACACCTGGGTGGTGGTCAGTGGGAGACACTGCAATACGGTGGCATCAGGGTTTGTAGAGTCAAGCTGGCCCAGATGACCAGAGTCTCCTTCTCTGGCCCTTGTTCTGGCCCATTTCTAAGATGAGGGACTGAGCTGGGCTTCCAGGATTGGCCTTGAAGTTGCTCCTGGGCCTGCATCCTGACCCTGCTACTCATTGGGGTGCCCTGGGCAGGAGCCCAGGTGCTCTGTGCCTGGCAGAGTGGGCCTGAGGTGTGGGTGAGGAGCTCGAGGGCTGCATGGGCCGTAACAAGCTCTCAGCAGACCCTAGCCTGTGGCACCATGAGGCGTTGTGATGATCCTCCTCCTCCTCATCATCATCAGTGAGGTGTAGCTAAAGTCCTGTGAGAAGCCTTTTGGGAGAAGTGGCACTGAGCTGGTCTGTGGGTCTGGGACAAGGACATTCCACAAAGATGGACGAGTGTGACTGAAGGCACGGGGCTGGAAGTCGTGTGCTCAGCAGCGCCCTGCAGACAGGCCACGCGGCAAGGCTGTGTGCCCGTGGTAGACAGGGCACGAGGCCTCGGGTCTGTTGTTCCGAGAGGACCCTGGGCAAGCCTGCCCTGCTGTGGCTCCTGTCGGGACCCAGGGTGCTCTCTTCGCCTGGGCGCCGGATCCACAGAGATTCTGCTGCCGTTGTGCTGCCGCCTCCCTTGGGTGTAGCCGTGGTGACATGAGACTACAGCCTTTAAGTGGCATTTACTTTTAACGCCCACGTGTGCAATTAGAACTTTCATTACTCCGGGCTCTCCTGTCTTGCGTGGCGGCTTCTCCCGCACTCCATCCCTAGGATCCTAATAGTGCTGTGGGGGGGGGGGGCGGGCGCTCTTTCTTCCTCGAACCCTGCTGTGCGTAGCTGAGGTGGATGAGAGCTCCCCGCTGCCGGGAGCCAGCCCCCCTGGCTCATTCCCCCTGTGCACACTGAAGTGCTGGCACAGCTGGAGGCTGAGTCTGTGTTTTCCATGGGGCAAGTGGGTGAGGGTCCTGCACGGACGCCGTCTCCCTTCCCACTGCCCTGCTCCACCAGACCCTTGTATCCCTCTGCCCCAAGTCCAGTTTTCTCTCTTTGAAACTAGTCCCTCGGTTCTGCCTCCAGACTCAGGCGTGAATCTAAGCGCTCCTGTCTCTACTTCCCCATTTATTTCCTTCTGAGCCCTTATCGCAACCTGTGATGGCTTTATTTAAGTAGTCTACTCACTTGATCTGTCTCTTACATTACAATGTAAGCCCCGTGACGAAGGGACACTGTCTGCCAGGTTCACCCCGTCTCCTCAGCTTCTGGGGCCATAATGGGAACCCAACAGATATCTTAAACATTGTGTGGATGTCATTTGGCCAGTGTTCCCTGGGCCTCCTCCAGACTAGCCAAGTGCAGGGCTGGGTGCTGTGTTTCAGAGGGCCTGCCCTCGGATGCTCAGTCTCCTGGGGTGTGTGATAAAGGACACACTCCAGGAGTCTCTCAGCAGGCATTGCTCAGTGCCAGGTGCTGCATCCAGTGCTAGAGACACCAAGCCGTGCAAGCAAGTCCCTGTCCTTGCAGCGTTCACAGTCTGGTAATTATAAGGTGATAAGTGTTGGGTTGGAGTTGTGAGTGGTGCTAAGGTAGCGGCAGCAGCTGAGGAGCAGAGGCTCAGCAGGACAGGACAGGACTGGCGGCTATAGTTAGAGCTCCAGAGAGGGGTCAGGAGTGTGGCTGGAGCATTGTGGGAGGGGCTTGCTGGGCAGGGATGCATTCGGCGGGTGCATATAGGGTCTGGGGTACAGGTAGTGACTGCGTCCCCTTGTTGGCAGCAGCCAGTAGACATTCTCATTAGAGCTCAGGAGAGATGCTCTCTGGGGCATTTGAAGTCATCACAGAGAGGTGATATTTAAAGCTAGGGAATTGAATGCCATTGCTGGGACTGAAGTGGCCTTCGACACGATGCTGACCATTACAATGAAGAGTTCTCCACAGCTTGAGGGTTGTGACAAAGGGTTCTTGGCCCCCTCCCCCTGGCATGACCCTGACCCATGCCAGGGGAACTGTCTCTGGTGCCATAGGGTCTGGACCCTGTGCATCGAGGCTGCCTCAGAGCAGCCCCTGGACACAGCAAGCGAAGACCCTCAGGACAGGTGCCTCCGCCGTGGGAGGGCCGCGCGGGGTCCAGGGGGCTGGCTCTGCAGGCCCCCTCCAGCCGCTCTGGTTCCTTCCTCTCCTCCCCCTCCTGCACCGCCCTCCATCAGAAGGCCTGAAAAACAAAGCCTCATAAAGAGAACCAGCTCGTCAGCCTGTCCTCTTTGATTTTAATTTTGTTTTTCAGTTTGGGTTGCTTCCTTTTTTTTTTTTTTTAACGTACTAATTAGATGCAAGCTCTTTTCTTTGATTTTATGGCCTACATATTTCCTCAGTTTTGCTGGCAGGATGACAGCTGATGTATCCCTTGAGGTCGCAGGAAAACGCTGACGGGGCGGCCCAGCAGGGGCTTTTCCAGGGTTTTTAGTCCCCCCCCCCCTTTCCTGTGGGGCTGCCAGAGGAGCTGGACAGAGGGATGGCTCAGTGGGTCTCTGTCTCCGGAGCTGCCCACATGGCTCCTGAGATGGCCCTCCCTGGAACAGGTGGCAGCTCTGGGCCTCAGGACAGTGGGCCTTTTGGGGAGCCAGGGTCTAGGGACTGAGAGGCCCACCAGAAAAGGGCTGGCAGGCTGGGCGCCCCCAGGACAGCACAGGCTTCCTGCCTTCCCCTTCCGGTGCCCGGCGCCGAGCGGGGCTCAGGTACTGCTGAGAGCGGCACATGCCCAGTAGGACCTCAGGCTTCCCATTGTTCCTCCAGAAATGCAGGATCCCAGTGGGCAGAGTGGACCCTCACTGAGTGCCTGCTCTGGCCAGGCTTTCGATGTCCCTCATCTGTGGTCCTCTGACAACCTCAGGAGACAGATTGATCTCCATTTTGCAAATAAGGAAACTGAGGCACTCTGCAGTTAAGGGATGTCCTCTGCATCACTAGTCATGTTGGAACCCGGGCACAAACGCAGATAGGTCTACACAGTGGTACTTCAGACTTGCAGAAAGGAGGGCTCCCGCTGTGTCACCGGCTCACGTGTGCTTTAAGGGCTTTGAGAAGGAAAAAAAAAAAACGAGGGCATCTACCCTCAGAGAGCACCCCTTGGCATCACAGGCAGGAGGGCTGCTGCAGTGAAGGAGACCCTTAGGAGGCTGTCCCAGAGGGGCCTCCAGTCCCCTCACAGGGTCACAGAGCAGCAGGAAGCCAGTGCCGGGTGCGGAGCTGTGGAGAGAGGAAAGCGTGGTTGTTCACTGTAGCAGTGCCGTGGCCTGCGTCCCCTGCAGCTCCCCGCCGTCTGCGCGGACCTTTTCGTCTTGCAGACCTGAAGCTCAGGGTGGAGGCACTAACCCTGCTTCCCTCCCGCATTCCCCAGCCCCGTGCCAATTGCTGCTTTTATGACTGGGATGACAGTAGGTAAGGAGGTGGCTAGGTCGCGGGCAGACGTGCATGTACGTGACTCCCGCAGCACAGGAGCTGTGACCCGGGAAGCCTTGTTAGCGTAAGTGATTATCAGTGGGTGCCCTGGCCAGTCTCGCAGGTGCCTGAGTCCACGGGTGGAAGTTGTCCACAGCCCTTTGACCTGCTGGTGCCCTTATGGCTTAAAATCTCTCCGAAGCCCATAAACCTGCACTTCCTGTTGCCTTGGGGCTCTTGGTAGCCCCAGCCTTGCCTCCTGGTTTTAAAGCTGTAGAAGCTGGTAGAATTAATCTTCTAATGACATGATGCGTGTGACTTGTGCCTGGACATGGCTCCTGTGGCCACCAGGTCTGTAGAGGCAGGAGAGGATCCTGAGGAGAGGCCTGTGTCAGCCCTCTAGCCAGCTGCCTTGACAGGACTGAGGCTTTTTAGGGACGCCTTAAGCCTGCTGCGCCCTGGACCCTCCTCCCCCAGTCCACCCCAGAGGGCTCCCAGATGCGCTGCCTTGGACATGGAGGTGTGGTGTGGAGGAGGGAGGGGAGGAACCCCCAAGAGCCAGCCTGGCAGGGCTGTAGGGTCTGCCTGGCTCCCCAAGCCCCTGCTTCCTGGCTGGCTGGTCCTGGGCAGCCACCTGCCCTCTTCCAGCTGCAGTTTGTTCATCTGCAGGAGTCCCGGGGAGAACCAGGGGAGCACCCAAGTGTCAGATGCTAGCACGTGGGCCGGCACCCGGGAGCTGGGAGAATGCCAGCCATGTCACTGTTGAGTAGGTGTCCCCACTCACCTGGTGGCAGTGAGCACAACAGGGACGCACAGCCCAGCCTCATCTCCATCTCTGTGTAACTTCAGGCAAGTAGCAGATGACATGTCTGAGTCTTGGCTTCCTTCTCTGTAAGAAAGCAAACCTAGATGCTCCCTCTCTCAGGAAGGCCCTGAGGCTGGGTGCCGGGGACCCAGGACCTGCTCAGCAAACACGGTCCTGCCTGCCTCCGCCAGAGCTGGCGGGAGAGCCATGGGCCACCATGCAGGCCAGACCCAGGGGCTTCATGGGGGGTGGCTGTCAGTGGGTGCTTACAGACAGCTAACATGTCCTCAGGATTCTGGGGATGTGACCCTGTGAGCACTGTGAGCCAAGAAGGACCTCCCACAGCCCGCAGAGTGCTCTCTCTCCTAGGGAGGCGCAGCCTTTCAACCTTCCAAGCTTGTCATTGTCATCTAGGCCTCTGTTAGACTCAAGGGTCTTCTTTCCACTTCCTGTTTTGTGATTACTTGTTTGTCTTCATGGGTATTTGGTGTGAAAATACTGGCTCTCCTCCTCTCTTCCGCACCCTTCCCCCTGTGCTGTGAGGCGGGAGCAGTCAGGCCTGGGGCCCGGCTCTGAACCAGGCTCCTGAGAGCCCTGGAGAGGGCTGGGCGGGCAGCACCCACCTGGTCCATCCTGCCCCCTCTGCCTTCGTCCCTCTCTCCCCACCACCTTGGCTCTCTCTTCATCCGCCATCTCTCCCTACACACACACACTCACACACACACTCACACACACACAAATGAGAGCTCTTCCTGAGACCCCTGGGAAGAGTCTGTTCAATATTCATAAACCCTGCGCAGCGCTGTAACCAGGAGGCAGCGGCTCTACCAGGACGGGCCCAGCAGGGCTCCTCGGGAGCAGAGCCGGGGCGGGCGGAGGCGGCTGCTCAGACTTGCCGTCTGTCTCCTCAGGGATCCTCAGGGCAGTGGTCAGCTTCTAAGAGCCCTGCAGCCCCCACCCCACATCTGTCCTGAGTCCCCTTCACTACCTCGCAGCCCCTCCAGGGGGACAAGGGGCAGGTGTAGCTCTGGAGTGCTCAGGGGCACTTCTCCGGGGGCTGGGAGCAGGCAGGCGGGGTAATGCTTAGGGCAGAGGGTGCCATCTGGGGACCTGCACCACCAGAGGAGCTTTGGGGCGTGTTTCTCCACTGCGCCCGGCTCCTCTGCCAGCCTAGGCGAGGGCAGGCTGCTGCTCCGATGGCCTCGGTTTCCTCTGAGCCGAGTGACGCCTCGCCCCTGCAGTCAGTGCTAGGGCCAGCCCAGGGTGTGAGGTGCCCCCTCCACAGATCTGTCCCCACCTGTGTGAAAGCGACCCCTCCCAGAGGACTGGCCGTCTGGCCTTGCCCTCTTCCCATGGCCTGAGTGACCCAGAAGGTGGTTCTCTGTGAGCAGGGCGGCCTGCGTTGTTCCTGGGCCCTGGAGGGGAAGCTGGCTTTACTCCTGGAAAACTGCTGTCCCAAAGGCCCAGCCCTCCCTCCGCGTCCCTCCCTCCTGGACCCAAGAAGACATTAGAGAGCCAAGTGTTAGTTCAATCCATTAAGACTCCTGCTTCCCGACCGTGCCTCGGGGGGCATTAAATGCTCTGATGGCCATTTCTCTCTCTCCTGGGGCAGCGGCAGCATCACTTATGTGTGAGTAACTTCCACGTGGCCTCAGAGCTTCTCCCGAGGCTCCCCGGCTGCTGCCCGTCACCCCAGCCCTCTCCTCCAGGGGCTGAGACAGGAGGCCTTGGTCATTTGCCGTTGGAGGTGATGGGTGGGCCTAACAGGAGGGTTTCTGTGGGGGAGTCACAGCAGGCACATGTGGGAACCCCAAATCCCGTTTTCCAGCACACGTCCAAAGCGCTACAGAGGAAGGGGGGCAATGAAGAGGTGGCCGGAGTGACCGTGTCCCGAGCGTAGAGGGTGGCGGGGTCACACTCCTCCCTCCGTGTCTGGATTAGCGGACGTGTGATCATGCTGCAGCCTCAGATCCAAGAGTTCCCTGTCCTAGCCAACTGGTGTGCACTTGGCCACCACGCCCCTGTCCACGTTAGTCACCTTGACTTCATGGGGCTTCCGTGTGGCCTCAGAGGCCGGCCCGCGTGTGCAGAGCCTGAGCAGCCTGAACACAGAGGGGGGGACGTCTGTCGGGGTGGCCTTGCAGGGTGTGTGGATGTCCCCCGTGATGTCACCAGGCTGGGCAGAGGAGGCTCGGGAAACGAGTGTTCCTGGAGCGCCATGTCTGCCGGGAGCTTGGGCTTGTTTTCAGGGTGGCCCAGGGTTGAGAGCAGACCGGTGCCAGCTCTGCCCAGGCCTTGCCCCGCTTCCTGTGAGTGTGGGTCGGGGACCTCAGAGGGCAGTGAGGAGTTGGAGCACCTCGTCCCCTTCCCTCCCTCTGTTCTTGATACCTGGTCGTGAGAGTCACAGCGGGAAGCCCAGGCCACCACGGACTGGGAGGTCGAGGTTGTGAATGAAATGGCGTCTTGCCGACCCCAAGCTGGGATGACAGGGCAAGCCAGGACCTGGTCACTCTCCACAGTGCCCTGAGGTCTTCCCCTGGGGCCTCCTCCCCACAGCCTGGTCCTCCTGCTCCCTGGAGCCCAGCTCCCCCACCCTCAGGGAGCTCTGCTCCCGCCTCCCCGTGGCCCGTAGCCCCCTCCTCCCCTCCCCCCCCCCCCCCGCAGCACCCGGCTGCTTGAATCTCTTGGGGGTGGCCCAGCCCCCACAGCTCTCCCGGTTGGTGCAGAGACCTGCCCTCTCCATCCTTGGGGACCCCACTCGTTGTCACCTTCCCACTACTTTGTCACCTGTCTGGGTGATTTCGATTCGCCCCTCCTCTCACACCCACTTCCACCCTCTCGCGGATCCTGTTGGGTCCTCCTTCTGAAGGCATCAGTCTGTCTGCACGTCTCCCCTCCACCACGGCCTGCTTGGTCCCAGGGCACCCAGTCACCCCCTGCTCCACCCCTCCGCCCTCAGGGCGCCTCCCACACAGCGGCCAGAGGAACCAGGAAAAGGCACTCTCAGAACCCGGCCAGACGCCCCTCTCGGGGAAGATCCAGGGTGCTCTCAGCCTGGCTCCCCCGGCCCTGGCCCCGGGCTCTGGATACACAGACCGGCCAGCCCTCGGATGGATCAGGCAGGCCCCCCTCGGAGCCCCCCTCCCAGCCTTCCCACCCTGGTCTCCCTCGAGTCTTCAGCCTCTCCTTCCCCAGGAGCCTCTGGCAGCCATCTTGGGTGTATTATTTACGTTTTGGGTTATTAACCTCTCTAGAAAGTAGGCTGTGTATAAGCAGAGATTTCCGTCCATATTGGTCATTATTGTGTTCCCACTGCCACAGATAGTGGTTCTCATAGGGTACGTCAGTGTCACCTGGAGGACTTGGTAAATGCAGGTTGCCAGCCTTACCCTCTGTTTCCTGTTTAGAGTGGGCCCAGGATCTGCATTTCTAGAAGGTTCCCACATGCCGCTGCTGCTGGCCAGGTCCACATGCTGAGACCGCTAGCCCAGGACGTGCTTGCCCAGCAGGCCTGCCTCTGCCCATTTGTGCCATGATAACAAAGTACCTGAGGCTAGATAGTTTTATAAAGAACAGAATTCCTTCCTTACAGTTCTGAAGGCTGGGATGCTCCAGGGTCACAGTGCTGGCCTTTGCTGTCTGGTCAGGGCCAGAAGGTCAAGGATGCCATGTCCTCACATTGCAAAAGGCAGGACAGAGGCCTAGCGAGCTCCCTGGGGTCTGTTCTTGTCCCTGAAGGTGGAGCCCAGTCACCACCTAGCTGGGGATTGAGTTTCAGGGTGAATGTTGGAAGGGACATGTTCAAGCACAGCAGCAGCCATTAGGCGTGTGTTGGGGACATGGGCCACCTAGCCTCCCGAGCGCATGCCTATAGTACAGCCTAACCCTGCCCTTGTCTCCCTAGAGTACGCAGAGAACATCGGGGACGGCCGGAGCCCAGAGTTCCGGGAGAGCGAGCAGAAGCGCATCGTGGGCCTGCTGGAGAACTTCTAGAGCCCCGGCCAGCACGTGGACAGCCGCTTCCCCCGGAACTGTCTCTGCACAGCTCTGTGTGCTCTGGACAATTAAAGCTAGTTTTGGAACCCCGGACTGGCCTTCTTTGTAGCGAAGCTCCCCTCTGACCCGTTCCCTACGCGCTCAGAGCAGAGCGGGGCAGTGATGGCGTCACCACCGCGGTTGCCCTGGTGCGTGCCGGAAGCTGCCTTCTGTCTCTAGGCAGTGGGGAGGACGTGGACTGGGCCTACCTCGGACTTCAGCCACAGCACAGCTCCTGGTGTCAGAGTCACTCAGGGACAGGGCACAGGGGACAACAGACACACAGTGGTCCCCCCACCATCCACTTTCTGTGGCTTCAG
Source organism: Urocitellus parryii (assembly GCF_045843805.1). NCBI lineage: Eukaryota > Metazoa > Chordata > Mammalia > Rodentia > Sciuridae > Urocitellus > Urocitellus parryii. Next base: position 179,322,039 of record NC_135536.1, read on the forward strand.
GGACATTGTCAGGTCAGCAGTAGCCTGCTGCTACATCCTGGCACCTGCATCACTCACCTTGCCCATCTCACCCTCGGGTGACGTCCACGTCACTCCAAGGAGGGGGTGGCACAGTTAGACGTTTTGAGAGCAGGGTCACATCACGTAGCCTGGATTACGGTGTATGGTTGAATGCTCTTTCTCACCACTAGTCACTGTTGTTGATCTCTATAAATGAACCTTGTCACCTGTGTGTCTGTGTTGGAAAAAACCACACAAGGTTCAGTACTGTCCACAGGGTCAGCGTCCACGGAGATGAGGGGTCCCCACCTGAACAGTGGCAGCAGATCTCGTGTGGCCTGGTGCTAGTGGTTTGAGCTCCCGGGTGGTCCTGAGCATGGGAGGGAGGCCTGGAACAATCTCACCTGACTGCCTGCCAGCAGCATCACTGGGTGAGTGGCTCCGACTGAGTGTCCCGAGCATCAGAGCAGGTGGATGGTGCCCAGACGGGGCCACGGGGAGGCTGCCCTGGCTGAGCCACAGCATAGCCACAGAGGCACAGCAGGTGCCTTGGACGCGGGCCGCCAGGTCTCCACACAGGTAGCTTCCGAAACGGAGCCTCACCCGTCTGACCCAGATCAAGAGCTGGTCACCTCCTCTGCAGAAGGCGGCAGTGCTGCAGCGTGGCCCAGTCCGGCCTCAAGAGAGGAGTCCTCGAGTGTTCGGAGGCAGCAGGATGGCTGCAGGGGCTGCTGCACCTGGTACCAGGCCCAAGGGGCAGCTCCCATCACGCGCTGAAGCCTGAGGGCCACCACCTGCCAGTCAGCAGGACAGGTGAAGTCCGCTTGCCATCCCAGCCAGTGTGCACCCTGCTTCGGCTGCTGGTGAAGAGCGGGGCCAGCCCTGCCCACCTGGGCTCCGGGGCAGCCAGCAGGTGGGCGGAGCAGAGGGCCCGGCCCACTCCCGAGGCAGAGAGTTCCACCGGGATGCCTGCCCCGTGCCCCTCACTAAGTGTACCACGTCCCTGCTGGCACCGTCACCCCTCATTCCAGAAAGCCAGGACGGATCTCACAGGGTGACCAACAGACAGCCCAAGATCCTGCAGCCAATAAGCAGCAGAATCTACGTTCAAGGCAAGTCTGCCACTGCAGAGTCCCTGTGCTCCCTCCCGAGCCACCTCTATCGAGAAGACAGTCACGGATCGCTGGCTGACACTGCGCTTCGATCTGCCCCTCTGTCAATATGAGGTTGATGGATTCGCAGCACAGAAGGGGCCACACGGAGCGGTGGAATGGGGCTGTGCAGCCGGGGTCAGTGCTCGGAGGTGGTCACCCCTGGGCTGTATTTTCCTCGACACTGTTGGTTTGTAAGCAGGTCACTCTGGCCCGTGGAACAGAAGCTCGGAACTTAGCAAGAGACATGTGGAGGGGAGTCTTCCCACCCCGTGGGGCTTGCCCGTCCCTGGAGGCAGCACCTGCCACCTGATGTCCTCCCAGGGTCCCAGGCAGCCCTTTTCCAGCCGTCGGCTTCCTCAGCCTGTCAGAAGCCAGCACAGGGAGGGGGCTTCGTCATCTCCAGGCCACTCACGCCTCAGCTGTGCCTGGCCTTGCCTGCTGGGTACACTGGGGAGCCTCCCTAGATCCTGTGTGGCCCCAAAGTCCCTCTGCTAAAGCCTTGTCTGAAGGCACCCTCCTACAGTTGAGGAGTGTCCCCTGAGTTCTGAGAGCAGGGGGCGCACAGGCATGACCCTGGGGCCCCGAGGAGCCCATCCCAGGTGCGGAGAGGCCAGCAGCACCCTGCTCGTTAACAGCCACTGCACCTTTAGTACCAGGTCAGCTGGGGACTAACCCATCCTGGCCGCCGGGCTGGGTCCCGGCCCCTGAATCTGCTCGTGGCCAGCTGAGCGCTGAAGGCTCCCGAGAGCAGCCCTCTGGAAAATTCCCTGGGCTCCGGGGGGTGGATGTCCTGGCCTCAGGGTGCTGAACTCCACTCTGCTGCCCACCGCTCATGTCCGGGGCACCCCAGGGGGCCAGTGTTCCTTTTCCCACTGAACACGGCAGCCGCGCAGCCTTGCAGCAGAGTTAGCCCGGTGTCCTCACGAAAGAAGTGGGGTCTCCCTCTCCACCTCTGCAGCCGAAGACGGCCGCGTCTAAGCCAAGGGGGTCTGCCTGCAGGCCTGGGGGTGTGTTATCAGGGAAGCCGGGAGCCCTCCTTCAGTGGCCCCTGCAGCATCCTCCGCCATCAGCGAGAGTGTCACTTAGTGTCGACAGGGAGATGAGACTCGCTTTCCTGAAGGCAGGGCTCCTTGATGAGGAGTCGCCCCAGCAGCAGAGGGACAGGCAGGGCCACGGCCTCCAGTCGGCCTGGCTCCTGGGTGCGCACGGGAAGTGCTGGCGTCACAGCGGGGCCTCCGTCATCTGTGCTGGGAACAATGGCGCCCCTTCCTCCAGTCACCTCTGGATCACGCAGCACGCAGGGGCCTCGCTCTAGACTGGGGGGATGGAAGGACGGCCACGAGCCAGCCTCCCTGCCAGTGCCTCTCCTGGCCACCCGGCCCCTCCCCAGAAGCTGTCGTGGCTGATGAGCTAAACGCACCTTCCCCAAGGGGTGGCCTTGGGTGTTTCAAGTGCATAAAAAGTATCTTTAACACAAAGGACGGCGCCTTGCTTCTCACCCCGGGTACCGAACTCCGGGCCACCCAGCTCCTGCAGTAGCCGAGCTGCGTCGCGAAGCTCCCCTATAACTTGCTAATGGACTAATCGTGTGATGGACATTTCAGTGGTGTCTGGTCCTTGGCTCTCACGGTGCTGCGGGAGCCTCTTGTAGAGAGCGTCGTTTCACACCCGGGTGAGCTTAGATCCCAAGTTGAATGGCCAAGTCAAGGAGAAGGACCCTTTTCACTGTGATGTGATTGCCGGGTCGCCCTCTCTGCATCAGCGGGGGTGCCCGCGTCCCGCGCCCACGCCTCCCCAGCACAGAGGCCAGTGCCTCCCGTGTGCCCTTCTGAACCGCCCGTCGCTCACACGAGAGGTCACTCGGGTCTGGGAAGAACGGGTTTACAGGTGTGTGCCAGGTGAGCTCTTCCCCTGAGCCAAGGACGTCCCTGAGAGCCGGTCCCACCCTCGTCCCTGACAGGGAAGCACTTCCATCCACGACCCCGTTTCACAGATGAGGAAACCAGACCCGAGCGTCCACTTCCCCTTCCTCACCGGGCGCCCCCCGAGGTGTGCACGGCAGGGCTTACATGAGCTTCGGGCTGTGACACCACCAGGCAGGTTGTGCAGGAGCGGGAGTGACCTGTGTCCAGCTTCACCGAGCCAGCGACAGGCCAAGTCCTTGTCCCACTTCCCCCAGGCCTTTCAGTCCCCAGAGGAGGCAGATCCCAATGGCGGGTCAAGAGGCACCCTCTCGGGGTCTTCCAGGAAGTGCCCAGGTCCCAGAGGGAGCTTGGGCCCCAGTCAGGAGGAGGGCTGTGTGAGCTGGGTCCACCTAGGTCCCCAGAAGGAGCTTTGCTGTCAGGGCCCCGGCAGCAGCTGGGGGGAAGCCATGGGGGACAGACTCCAGCCACAGCTCCCGGGGCTCCCAAGGGGCCCCATCCAGAACCCCCCAGGAACACAGGGACAGGAGACCCGGGCCCTCAGCTCAGCCCTGCCCACCCTCTGGGAGCCGTGAGATGTCCCTCACACTCAGAGTCACTTCTTCAGTCACCAACTGAAAGCCAGAGTCTCTGAGGGGCCAACCTGGGGAATCGCACAGAGACCGGTCCCTGTGGCCGCTCTGGGTACACCAGGAATCACCCACCACCATCCCTCCGTCCTTCACTGGACACCTGTTGTGAGCAGCACCACCCCTGTCCCAGGAGGTCACACCTGTGGGACAGACCAAGGCAGTAAACACGGAAACAAATGTGGGGGATGATTCCCAAGGGCCATCGTGGAACAAACAAGGTGCACGGTGACCGAGAACAGGGGACTGGCTTTGGGGCCAGTGGTCTGGGAAGTCCTTTCTGAGGCATAAGCTTCCTTTGACCTGCGCTAAGCTCTCAGTGGTGTCAAGGAGCCTGGCAGCCAAAGAGCTGGAAACAGAGGGGTCTAAGCAGAGGCTCAGGTGCAAAGGTCCTGTGGTAGAAACAGAGATCACCGTCATTCTCTAGAAAAAAGCCAGAAGAGACCATGGCAGCTGGACCTAAGGGTGAGGCAGGGGCCAGTAGGAGACAAAGCCAGGACTGTGGCAGTTCTGAGCAGGAAGAGGTGCGGTTTGATTTGAAAGGATGCCTTTGACTGCTTTGTGGGAGACACAGTGTGGAGACCAAGCAGGGCAGGGGGATGGCCAAGAAGGGCTAGAGCACTCTGTTCCCGGGGGAGGTACCGAGGCTTTGGGCCAGGCTGGGGACTGGGAGGTGTTGAGGGTGGACTAACAGGTCTCCGTGCAGGGAGCAGCCTGCCCCGGCTTCCCCAGCGCTAGGCCTGGAGGCCCCTCACTGGCCCAGCAGAGTCAGGTGGGGCCCTCGGTGGGAGCTGCTCAGTACATAAATATCCTTAATGAATAAATAGAAGTGCTTTCAGGGCTGGCGGGGCCTATCATTTCCACCTGCCGTAAAATTTCATTAGAAGCAGGCGCTGCAGGGGAGAGGAACAGCGCAGTAAATCTGCCCGCCCACCCCAGCCCTGCCTGCCTGAGCCACCGCTCCCCACTGAGGCCTTCTGGGCCAGGCCAGTGGGGTCCTCCCCTCCCCTTCCTGCACCCTAGGGAGCGAGAGGCAGCAGTGGGCGAAACCCAGGGGCCTTGCCCTCCTTGGCTGGGAAGGGGGTGCCCTGGGTCTGCCCCATCGGGGAGCCCATGTTCAACAGAGGAATCCTGCCACAGAGCTGTGGGCTGGCACCGGGTTTACAGGTGCGGAGACCGTTCCCACGAGACCAGGTGACTCTGCTCACATCACCCAGGACCAGCAGGCCCAGAACTCAGGGCAACCACAGCGAAGCTACGTTCCTCAGCATCAGCTCAACGCCAGGCTCCACACCAAGACCTGATCAGGCGCCTTCTTGTGGGGTCCTGGAACCAGCCCGTCCTGCAGACAGAACACTGAAGCCCGCCACCCCACGCAGTGACAGAGCCACCCAGTCTCCACTCCCTGTTTCTGGTTCTTTCCAGTGTGATAGGGCTGGGGCTGTTTTCTAGAAATCATCAAACTATGAGCCTTTGGAAGGACCAGGTTAGAAAGTTCCCTGTGTGACAACCCCGTACCAGTCGTCTCCGAGCTCCCTGGGCATCTTCCTAGGTTGCCACGCCCACTTCCACTTCACAAATCAGAATAGGAAGCACAGAGAAATCTAGGAATCCGCCCAAGGCCACACAGCTCTACCTCGGATGCCTGTGGTTGAATCGCCAGCCCCTCCCGTGGCCCCACTGCCACAGTCCCTTAGCTGAAGGTGTGGAGCCAGGAAGCCTGGCCAAATGGGCAGGCCCTGCTGGCAGCCTGCCCGGGCCGTGGTCATCAGTTAAGCTCATTAAGTGGCCGTGACAGGACATGGCCGGGGCCAGCTGCTTGCCCTCCTGGGATCGAGGCCTGAGGACAGGCTCCTGCTCACAGCAGCTGCAAGCAAAGTCCTCTCTGTAGCTGGGGAGGATCAAGAGGTGCTTGGAGCAGCCTCCACCAGGCTGCTCCGTGGACTCCCCGGCAGCCATGGGACTCGGGCAGCAAACCCAGGGCTCGGATGCGGGCTCCCTGGTTGACCCCAGCCCTGCCGCTCCCCACGGTGCCACCCCAGGCAAGCCACCGCACCTCTCTGACCTCCGTGTCCTCATCTGTTAATGAGGGCTGGACCTTAGATGCTACGGCCAGCTGAGGCAGGGCGGGGCCGGGCGGCTGCCCAGGGCTGAGCAGTGTCCCTCTTCACTACCCTTGACCTTGTCTCACGGTGTTTCCTTGTTCACCTCCCTCCCAGGCTGTGAGCTGACTCATCGTTACTTGTCCGCGAGGGCAGCCAGTAGGGGCAGGGTGAGCAGCGGGCCTGGACACGGGGCCTGGCGGGGGTCAGGGAGTTGGGCCCCAGGGAACGGCCGTCCAGCTGCTGCCCACAGCCCCACCCGGGCTCCCTCACCCAGTGCAGCGCACAAGGCTGGCCCGGCCGTCCACACCCTCCTCTCCGCCTGCCCTGCCTCCCCCGACCCCTGGGTTGTTCTAGACTAGATGCTGCCCTCCCTGGGAAGCAGGGACCCTCAGAGCCCAGGTCGCCCCCTGCACAACTGCCCTTGACTGGAGGCCCAGGCTCTGAGCAGCCTTCCCCAGGCTTGGACTGCAGAGGAGGGGGCTGCATCCCATCCACTCCCCCCAGGCAGTGCCCAGCCTGGGGCCTGCGCCTAACAGCTGCTTCCTCACCCTTTGGCAAATAGCTTCTGAGCTCTTGCTAAGCGCCAGGCGCTGCGCTGTGGTTGGGGTGAAGCAGTACTCCCGGCAGAAGCGCTGGAGGGAAGAGCCTGGTCTGAGTGGACAGGGAAGGCCTTTCGGAGAGGGGCTGTCAGGGCTGAGGCAGGACTGACCAGCCAGCAGCTGCGAGGGGGGCTGGGAATTTCTGAGCAGGGAGTGCAAAGGCCCTGGGGCAGGTGTATGCTTCACATAGTCAAGCAACAGCCAGATGTGCCCAGAATGAGGAAAGGTGGGTTTGCCAGATGAGCAGGGGTCAGACCACCCAGGCCCTGGCAGCCCAGGGAGTGGCTGGGTGTCTGCCACTCACCTCAGGGAGGCAGGGTTTCCTGGGAAAGTGACCTCAGGGGGTATGTGCAGGAGATGGCAGCGACTGAACCATGGAGCCAGGGAGGAGAGGGAGAAGATGGAGGGAGCGGGAGGCAAGGCTGGGAAGTGCCTCCGTGGTGGGGCAGAATCCAGGCTCCTCTCACCCTCCATGTCCTCTGATCCTGTCTTTGGGGACCAGCACCCAGCCCGGGCTCACAGTGGTCAGGGCAACATCTGGAAGCAGAGGCTCTGGCGGGAGGTCCCTGCTGCTCTCCCTGACCAGGGACCTCCAGAGAGGCATTGCGAGGACCCAAGGCACGAGGTAAGGTCAACTCTGCGCCCGGGGCCTACAGACCCAAGGTCAGGAGGGTCACCCCACCAGGAGGGGCTTGCTGTCCCCAGCCCCAGCCGACGGGAGAGAAAGCCGAGGGCCAGAAGGGGCGGTGCTGGATGGCCACAGCCGTTACAGGCGAGGGCCGAGACCTGAGCTCCAGCCCAGGGTGGTCAGTCACATCCTGACGTCCTGGGTCCTGGGGAGCAAATGTGGCCGCCAAGTGGGGGGGATGCCGTCAGGACACAGAGACCCGACGGGGCATAAGAGCGCTCATGCTCCCGGGGCATCAGGAAGGGCACCATGGAGGAGGCGGCCTCTGACCCAGCCATGAAGGCCAAGTGACCTCTGGTGGTGGAGGATGGGGCGGGGGGGGGGTGCAGAGGTGGCAGCAGGGTGGAGGCCAGGGGAGGAGGCTGCAGAGTACTGTGCAGGGGACGTGGGACAGGAAGGGAGGAGAGAGCCACAGGAAAGGCACCTGGGAGGCGGGCAGGAGCCAGGGAAGGGGACCTGGACGCCAAGGACAAGTGTCCGCAGCCTCCCGAAGCCCTCGAGGGACCCTGGAAGGCCTGGATCCAGAGAGAGGGGTCCGGGCGGGAGTCTGAGCCTCCCTCCTGTTCTGCGCCTCTTGGGTGGAGAGAGGGCAGGGCAGGAGGCGCGGGAGCAGGGTGGCCGCTGGGGCGCCATCCCCGGCAAGCCACCAACACAGCTCCAAGTGGGGAGAGGCCTCGGGGCGAAGAGGACGCTGAGGGCAATCGTGAAGCTGGAGAGGGCCAGACCTGGCTGGGGGCGGGGCTAAAGGCAGAGGTTGGATCCCCTGGACAGTCAATTTGGTCACCTCCCCTGGCCAGACAGGAAGCCACTGGTTATTCACCCATCCATCTCTCCTGTCATCCACCTGCCCATCCTCCCATCTGTCTGTCCACTCATCCTTTCTTCACAGTCCCTCCATGTCCAGGGGACATGGGAATGACAGGACAGGTCCCTAGCTCTCTGGAGCAGTTCAGTCTGATGAGGGAGACCACTGTGACAAGAGGTGGTCAGCCCAGGTGACCAGGGAGACAGAGTCAGGAGACAGAGGGGGGAGGGGCCTCATTGCAGCCAGCTGCACCTTGAGACAGTGGGTCTGCAATGTCATTGTCCCAAACAAAGGACAGTACACTATTAGTGTTATTAATATCATTAATCTAATTAAATGGCAATTACAACTAAGAACACAGTGATAAAAATGCCACCTTGGATTTAAACGGCTCTTCTTCTCCAGCACAAGAGTGAACCGTGTCCCCTGCGCTCAGCCCCTCACCCCGCTGGGGCGCTGTGCATGCAGTAGGTGCTCAGTCAACCCCGCATTCAGGGTCACAGCTCAGACACCACAAGTCCAACCCCCACCCCGATATGACAACCCCCCAACACCGCCGCGGCACACCCTGGGAGGGGAGGCCACAGGCAGATCACCCATGAGTCTGGAGAAAGCGGATTCCCAGTCGCCTCCCAACCCACTCTGTCCCCAAAACCTTTGTCCCCCCGGGAAGAAGCCGCTGTCGGACGCAGCCGTGCCGTAGCCATTAAACAAGGCAGATTCTACCGGAGCCGAATCGCAGGCACCATGGACACCGAGTCACTCAGTCCGGAACGAGAAACCCCTGGGCAGGGAAACGGAAGTAGGAACAGACAGAGCAGGAGACAGCACAGGTCCCCTCCCTGTCACCAGAGCCAACCCCTCCTGCAGCCCTCCTGGGAGGTGGGTCTCCTGGTCCTTACGTGAGGCCTCTGCTCCCAGAGGCCAAGGGGGGCCTGGAAGGGGCTGTGGGATCTGGGCCAGGGCAAGAGCCATCACAAGAGTCCACCAAAAACACGTGTCATTCAGGCTGCCAGCAGGGCCGCGAGGGCCCGGCCAGGCTGGGCAGAGCTGGGCTTGACCAGGAGCCAGGACACTGCCCGGGGCCTCGGTCCTGGCCAGCCCACCCTGAGGCCAGTCCCAGGAGGCTCTGTCCCACTCAGTCGGGTCGTGCTTTGCAGGCTGGCTCCGCTGTCCCTGCCCACCAGAGTCCTGTGAGTCCATCTTAGACAGGTTGTGAGCAGGGGGGCGAGTCCTGCGTGATTCCATCCCTGCATCCCCCCCATCGTCCCCACCCCCGTCGTCCCCACCCCCATCGTCCCCCACCCCCATCGTCCCCACCCCCATCGTCCCCCACCCCCGTCGTCCCCACCAGGGCAGAAGCAACCCAACAGAGAGTTCAAGACTCAACTTGCCCTGTTTGCTGGGCTCCTCCCTGGGCCAGCAGGACCCTGGGCTCCAGGAGAAGACGGGGACAGACACTGAGCCCTGCTCCCGAGGCGCTCGCGGAGGGGGGAAACTCTGATGGGAACGAGCAGCAGGAAGAGCATCCCGGGGACGAGTTCAGGAGGGGACTGGGGTGTGCGGCGGCGGTGCTGGGAGGGTTCTGGAAGGCCACACCCGGGAGGTGATGTCTGACCCGGGATCCTCAGGAGCAGCATGAGAGGAGCTAGAGGAATGTTCTAGAAAGACCAGAAGAGTAAGCCAACTGAGAGGATGGGCTTATGGCCAGGCAGAGGGGAAAATGAAGAGGAGGGGGCTGCCGTGGGTGTCCCGGCTCCTGGAGGGGTCACAGGCCCTCATTCCCCCTGCCTTGTCCTCCCGCAGCCCCTTGGTCCCCTCCACTCTCCTGGTCACTGCTCCCCCTCCACTGTGGGCTCATGGCTGCGCCCTCAGCCGCATCACCCCTCCCCTCCCCTGCTCGTCACCTAGGCCGGGAGGTCCCAGGAGCAAGCTCCCAGGCTCGGGTCGCGTCTCTGAGTGACGAGAGAGCACCGTCCGCAGACCTCGGGGTTCTGCCCCCTCGAGGCCGGGGGCCCTGACGTCAGCCCTCCTGGGAGACGTGGAACAAGGGACCGCTCTCCTGAGCCTGCATGGCCACCCTGGCCGCCATGTTCCTTCCCACTGCCCCCACATGCCGGCCTGCGGGCCGGGACAATTAATGGCCACCCCCTCTACAGACTTGGAAACTGGGCCTGGGAGGGCCTCAGGTCAAGGCCCAGGAGGTGGGGCGGGGGCTGAAAACCTCAGGCTCCCACGGGAAGGCTCGGCGTGATGTCTCCACCCCAACCCCCCATTCCCAGCCGCCATGTTGCCTGAGGAAGCACTGCAGCCCCCGAGGGCAGGGCCCGACACAGGCCGTGGGTGTTTCTGTAAATTTAAGAGGAATTAGTTCAAAGTTTCCCAAAACTTACAATAGACAAGAGGCCAGTGCTCCTTCCATGCTTGCCTCCGTGTCCACGCGTCCCTCGGGACCCGCTGCCCATGGGGACTCAGGTGCCCTGACCGGCCCTGCCAGGGAGGGGTATCACTCTACCCCTCACTCTGCAACGAGGTCACCAGTTCAGAGTTGTCCAGCCATTTTCTGAGGTCACACAGCCGTGAGGGATAGGAAGCCGGCCGTGCAGAGTCCCCCAGGGGACAGAAAGTCCAGGAGAGCAGGCCAGGGGCAGGGGAAGGCGGGGACCAGGGAGGACGGGCCTCTGGGGGCCGCCAGCACGCTGGGCAAGGACGCTGACCTGTGGAAGCCCAGCCCTGCTCTTCGGGGCTCCCAGCCCTGCTCTTCGGGGCTCCCAGCCCTCCTGGGAAGGGAGGGGAGCCTGGGGTTCCCACCCCAGTCAAGGGTTGATTGATCCTCCACGGTCCCCAGAGCCGGTCCCCTGGTCCGTACCTCAGGCTGCGGCGTGTTTTCTTGTCTCTGATTGTAAACAGATTTGACTAAAGAGGTAAATTAGAAGTTAATTAGAGAGAACATGATTGATGAGGCAGTTTGCCGTGATTGGGAGGCGTGGAAAGGATGGGGCTCCCCGCGTGGGGCGAGGGAGCCGAGGGGCGAGGGAGCGGGGAGGGGCACCTGCAGGGGGCTGCCTTTCTCCTAGGCCCCGGGGCCCAGGCCAGGGTGCGTGAGGTCCAGGTGGAGCCCTCCAAGAGACCCCGTCACCAGGGCCCAGGCCCCTGCTGGACTCAGGATGAAGCTGCCCACCTGCCCTGAGTATGCAGGTGACCACAGAGGCTGAGCAGACATTCGAGCCGCCCCGGGCATTTGCATTTTCTCAAACCCTTGCCAGGTGGATGCTGGGCCTCCATTTTCCAGATTAGATGATGCAGATTCGGAGCTGAACCGGCTTTCCTGTGTCACGGCCAGCAAGGACAGAGCTGAGGCTGACCCCCAGAGCTGTGTCCTGAGATCCAGGCCTGGCCCTGCGGACCGGCCCCTGGAGTCCCTCCCGCAGCACCCAAGCGAGCTCACTTCCTGGCCAGGAAGAAGGATCCTGGTTCCCTCTCTTCATCCACTCACCCGCTGCCCACCACGCTCCCTCGAGGATCCAGTGAGACCCCCTGAGGCCCAGCTTTGTGCCAGGCTCTGAAAGTACCACAGCGGGGACAGGGACTGGCAGCCCTGATTCTTACCAACAGAAGCCGTCCCTCCAGGAAGTGTCACTGGGGCCAACTCAGATGCTCCGGGCAGAACACCTACCCTGGAGGGAGCATGGGGTATTCTAGAAGCTGCCCTCAGCTCGAGGGACTGGAAAAGAATACGAGGGGAATGGGGCTGCGGGTGGCCCCAGGTCAGGTAAGGACGCTCAGGTCGTGAGAAGGCTCCTTGGATTTTACTCTCAGCGGCGGAAGTCACTCAGCCGTGAGCGGAGGACAGTGGGCTGCTTCTGTAGAAGAGCACCTGGCTAGATGGGGTGTCCGGCCTGGCAGAGCGGGGATGGGTTCTGCAGCTCGTAGGCAGAGAGATGTGGGGGGTGAGAGAGAAGTCCCAGGGTTCGGGGGCAGGCTTGGGGATGGACAGACCTGGGGGTGTGGCACTGTGGGTCCTGAGGAGGGGAGGCCCCAGGGAGGCCGGGACTTGAGAGGAAGGTCGGGAACTGAGGCACCATCAGGAGGCAGATGAGGTCGGCGAGGGGGGGCCTGGGTCCCTGCTGACTAGACCTGGAGACGGGTGACCACTGTCCCCGGGTGCTGACCACCTCACTAGGACGCATTCATGTGACGTGCAGGTCCCTCCCATCCAGATGTCCCCTTCCCTGGGCCTCGATACGCATCCTTAAACAGGCAGAAGGACCTGGGTGGGAACCGGGGCCGGGCAGGCCCAGCAGCACAGCAGAATGCCCTTCTTGTTCTAGACCCTGTGCTGCGGTCAATGCCGCCAGTGGCCATGTGTCCTGGCTGGGGGCCTCATCCCTAGTATCAGGGAGCCGGAGGTCTCCTGAAGGCCTGGGCCCACGGGGCAGAGCTGAGGCTGACTCCAGAGCCACTTCCCCCCTGAGAACTCCCGCTAAATCCTCCTGGGACCCAGGAAGTCAGGCCTGATCAGCCTGGGCAGGGTGACAAATAGCCACAGGGGACCCCCGTTCCCATCCAGTGAGCCCATGCCCACTGTAGGCCAGGACTACCCTAAGGGGTAGACGTGAGCTTGTACCCAAATCTTGTGCCATAGCTGATCTTGTTCCCATTTCACAGATGGAGAAATAGAAGCTCAGGGAGGGAAAGGGCCCCGGGTCCCAGAGCTGGGGAGAGGCAGAGCAGAGGGCCAACCCCCGCGCACACGGGAGCAATCCACTAGCCACCCCTCCCTGCTCTCCCAGAGCTGCGGACCCGGGGCCTTGTGCAGGACATAGGCCAGCACTGTACCCCCAACCTCACCCCAGGCCCCTCACTGCTTCTAGAGGGACCAACTGGACCTTTCCGGGTTCACTGGGGCGGGGCGGGGACAGAGAGAGCTCCTGCACAGGGAACCTGGTCCCCGTCTTCACCACCCTGCGCGTACCTCGCCCAGCTGAGGGGACAGGAGCGCAGGAGAAAGGGGTGGTGACCTGGAGACTTGCTTTCAGAATCGGGGGCCGGGAGAGTCAGGGCAGCGAAGGAGAGTAGTGGAGGCGGCAGACGCTGAGGCCAGGGCTGGACCAGGGCTCGCAGGATGCGCACTGGACCTTGGGTCAGAGGCGGCCTCCCTGGGGCTATTGGCCTCCCAGACTCTTTCTTGACCAGAGCTGGGGCTTCCGGTTTCTTTGGTCAGTGGGGGCACAGGATGGAGGACTGTGGTGGAAGGACAGGGTGGAGGACTGAGATCCAGGCCATGTCTGCCTGGATCAGGTGATGCGTGGCCTCAGAAGTCTCTGCCCTTCCCTGGGCCTCAGTTTCCCCACCCACACAACGAGAGAGCAATAAGAAAACATCTAGAGTCCCTGACAGCTATCGATTATCCTGGAGAGAGCAAGTACAAACCAATCAATAGCTCACATTTATTGCGCTTCTCCTGCATGCCAGGAGCTGAGGACGGGTTTCTATTGCGTATCTCATTTAATTTTCGGGGAGCAATAAGGCAGGTGCGTCATGTCCACTTTGGAGATGAAGAAACAGGTTCAGAAAGGCGAGTAACGTCCTCAGGACCCCACAGCTGGGATGGGGTGAGGCTGGCTTGAGCCCTCTTCTGTCCGGCACATAGTCGTGAGCCTGTGGACCCAGGTGGGGCCATATCCTGCAATCGCAGGCAAGGGGGTGGGACTTTGGGGACAGGAGTGCACAGGAATATGGGAGGAAAAGTGCAGTGGATGTGGGTAAAGTAGCAAGAGTAAGCCAAGGTACGGCGCTGGTCAGCTTCCTTGACCCCTCCGATTGGTTTATCCATTGGTAAAATGGGAAAATCGGTGGCCACCTCGGGGCAGTTTAAATGAGATGATACACCTCAAGTCGCTGCCCAGTGCCTGTCTGCCCCACGGGTGCCGATATTCTGTTCCATCTGCTCAAGGCCTGGGGCTTGGGGGTGGGGGGAGGCACACCCCTCCCAGGACGGGAAAACTGAGATTCAGAGCAGACGCTTGCCCAAGGCCACACAGGGGCAGAACTCGAACCCAGCAGTGAGTTCTCACCACCGCGCCCCACGGGCAAAGAGCAGAAATCGATGGACGGTCAATAGTGGGCTGATGGACAGGAAAATGAGAATGCGCATGTGGTCCTGGGACTCTCTCCTGGACAGCTGGCCGGGGAGTCAGCCTGGTTTCTCAGGGGCGGAGCGCAGCCAGCGGCTCCAGGGCTTGCTCTCCACACCCTTCTGTGCCCCCCGTGGAGGCGAGACTCAGAAAACCCCCAAAGTGCACTACCTTTGGGATCACAGCTGGAGGTGTTCCCAGATTAGGGGGGAATTTATCCCCTCCTTGGGCCACAGCGGCCTGACTTACAGGCCTTGGCGAGTTCCCTGAAGGACTGGAGCCCTTCCAGCCATCTGCATGTCATCACTGGGCACCTCCATCCGAGTCTGCCGGGAGGTCATTAATAGAAGGGGCCCAGCCACCCCAGGATGCCGCCACTCCCGCAAGGGCCCCTCCCCAGCCTGGGTCAAGTGGGTCCAGCCTTCTCTGCACCCCACTCCTGTTGCCCTTTTCTGAACTGGGGGTTGAGCCCAGGGGTGCTCTACCACTGAGACAGAGCCCAGCCCTTTCTCTGTCTTTTGCTCTGAGACAGGAGGTCACTAAGTTGCTCAGGCTGGCCTTGAACTTGCGATCGGCCAGCCTCAGTCTCTAGAGTTGCAGGGATTACAGGCCCGGCTCTTGCCTAGAATTTCACCATTAGAAAGTCATTCCCTTGACTCCCTGCGGCAGCTCTGGCTTTACAGGGCCTTCGCTCAGTGGGAGGACGTCAGCCTGCCCTGAGGGTTTGGGTGGGAAGCTTGGATCCTTTGGTCAGTCACTATTGCCGCCTTCTTCTTGCCCCTCGAGGCTGGACAGAACCCTCAGTGGTGATCAAGTTGTGCCCCTTAATTTAGAGACGGGGAAACACAGCACAGAGAGGACTGCTGCCTGAAGGGACCTGGAACTCGGGAAGTGGACACAAGGCGTGGCCTTCCTGACTCCCAGGCCCAGCCAGTGGGGAAACAGAATCCCAGCAGCAGAAAGGGTGGGCATCCTGACCCTCTCCTGTCGCTGGGCTGAAGTCTTGCCCCCAAACAACTCCCTTGAAGCTGAACTGATCTCCTTGCTGTGGTTGAGAGCTCAGGCCCTACAGAAAGGCCACCTGGTGGCCACCAGCCATGTCACCTGATGTGCACCTCTGCAGCCATGATTCTCAGGCTTCTCTGGGGTAAATCACGGATGTTGGGCTGCAGCCTCATAGGGCCACTCTGAGGTTTCAAGGACAAGTAACCAGGTGCTCAGTCAGTGGCCAGCTCCAGGCCAATGCAGGATGTCACTATCTGGAATCAGGGACATCTGAACTGGATGCTGCACCTGCCACTTCCCAGCTGGCACCTCCCTGGGCCTCAGTTTCCTCATCTATAAAATGGGGATGCACCTACCCACCCTTCGGCATGGTAAGGATTGAGTGAACACACGTCCTCACTGACTGCGCGGCCTGAAGCGACCTAGTCCCTCAGTGAGTGACGGCTGCGGCCCTGGGGACGCAGACCTGCAGGCTGCCAAGCTGCGGCGGATCCAGTTTCCCCAGTTGATCCTTGCCAGGACCCTCTGTGTGCCGGGCCTGCAGCAGGACAGTGACAAGCTGGGTCTCAAGTCCAGGCCTGGGGCTGCTCTTTCTCGTGATGGACAGTGCCCTTCAGAGATGGAGGGAGGGAACCTCTGAAGGTGCTGGGTCCCTCAAGGGGAGAAGTTCCAGCAGTGGCAGGTGGAGACCTGGAGGGTGACTGGCGGGAGCTGCGTCGGGCTGGGAGGGAACCAGAAGGGCATCATCTTTGCCTATGGGGAGCTGATGACGGGGACAGGCTCTCAGTGACTGGTTGCACAAACAGTTATTTAATTAAAATGGCGATAAGGCAGGCACCAGCCTGGCCGGGCCCTGCTGCCTCTCTAAAGCATGGAGGAGGCTGGGAAGCCCTTGCACAAACCTGCCTGAACTCAGGAGGGAGAACAGGAGGGAGGCAGCCCCCAGGGTCATGGGCACACGCGAACTAGCCCAGCTCTGGTTGCCAAGGCTGAGGCCCTATCTTCTACCAGCCTCCCCCTGAGGACTCCGACCTCAGGAGCCTGGGACAGGGGACCTTGGTGTGGCCTTCATCCAGTCACTTCACCTCTTTGAACCTCAGTGGCCACAGCTATAAGATAGGGGAACATCCTCGCTTTTGCGTGAGGATTTAATGTGATCAGTTGGGTGCCTGGCACACAGTAAGTGCTCAATAGATGCACATTTCCTTCCTCTGTGGGGGGCAAGGAGATGCCAGCCCAAGTCTTCTCTTCACCTTTCAGTAAGACAGTCACGAGCCGCACGGGGCCAGTGAGCACAGGCAAAGATGTTTGTACCTCAGGTTGAGATGAGCTGTAAGCGTGAAATTCATACCAGAGTCCAACGCCTTGGTATGTAAAAAGGAATGGGAAATAGCTCATTAATAATGCTTATATGGCCGGGCGCGGTCGTGCACACCTGTAATCCCAGCAGTCAGGAGGCTGAGGCAGGAAGATCGCAAGTTCAAAGCCAGCCTCAGCCACAGTGAGGTGCTAAGCAACTCAGTGAGCCCCTGTCTCTAAATAAAATACAAAATAGGGCTGGGGATGGGGATCAGTTGTTGAGTGCCCCTGAGTTCAATCCCTGGTACAAAAAAAAATGCTTATATGATGCAAGGTGCAGTGGCACTTGCCTGTCATTCCAGCTACTTGGAAGGTTGAAGCAAGAGGATTGCAAGTTTGAAGCCAGCCTGGGAAACTTAGAATCCTTGTTTCGAAACACACCCGTAATCCCAGCAGCTCAGGAGGCTGAGGCAGGAGAATTTCAAGTTCAAAGCCAGCCTCAGCAACTTAGTGAGGCCCTAAGCAACTTATTTAGAACTTATCTCAAAATAAAATTTTTTTTAAAAAGGGGGGCCAGTGATATGGCTCAGTAATTAAGCACCCTGAGTTCAATCCTCGGGACCAGTGAATAAATAAATAAATAGGGCTGAAGATGTAGTTCTGTGGTAGAGCATCCCTGGGTTCAACCCCTAGTACCAAAATAATAATAACAACAACAACAACAACTGTGTTGAAATGATATATTTTTATACACTGGGCTATAAAAATACATTATTAAAGTTAATTTTACCTGTTTATTTTTACTTTTTAATGTAGCTTGTAGCTGCTAGAAAATTTTAAATCACACATGCAGCTCACATGGCCAGGGTTGGTCCGGATCTTAGAACCAAGAAGAGACCGGCACCAACCACACCACTGAAGCCACTTCAGGACTTTGAAGCACTCCCACAGCACGGCCTTGTCACTGGCAGAGAACCTGCGTTTGACAAGTACCTGGTTGCCACTAGTGGAGGTTCCATCAGGATTCTTGCTGGGACAACTCAGTCACAGGCTGCATGTGCTCTCTAGCCTTGGTAGAGAGCAGCTGGGTCAAGGCCTAGAGGGATTGCTATCCATGGAATTTCTGTCCTCCTAAATCCATATATTGAGGCCCCAACTCCCAGTGTGGCTGCATTTGGAATAAGGAAGTAATTAAGGTTCAACGGGGTCACAATGGTGGGGCCCTGACCTGATAGGGTTAGTGTCCTTGTAAGAAGACACCAGAAAGCTCCATCTTTTCTTTTCTCCCTCCCTCCCTCCCCCCATCCCTGCTTCTCTTACCCACCCCTCCCTCTGCATGTGCAAGGGGGTAGCCATCCCCAAGCCAAGAGAACAGGCCTCAAAATGGAGCCTACCTTTGCTTTCACCTTAATTTTTAGACTTGAAAGACAAACTCACCTGTGAGAACTGACTTTCTGTTGTTCTGGGGCCCCCAGGGGAATCTCAGGGGCTGGGGGTCTCTGGAGGAGCTGCCCAGTGGTAGGGGTCCTCGGTGCTGCCAGCTCCCTCCCTGTGGGACCCTCGGCTGTGTCACCACTCCTCTCTGGGACTCAGTTTCCCTGTCTGTACACTGGGGACCATGGTGGCAGATTGATGACTTCTCTGTTAACAAATGAAGATTCTTTAAAAAAGTTTAAGTTGTAGCTGATGTCGTCCGTCTAGATGGGCCACTCAGGCTGGAATCCTGAAGAAAAGCCTTGGGAGGTCCTCCCAGTCCTCATGGGCTGCCCATCTGGCAGAGGCAGGCACCGGACTGGATGGCCTCCCCCAGCCCCTGGCCCCTGAGCCTGGGCATGACCCTTAGCCTGGAGAGGGCCTTGCTGGGAGGCCCAGTAGTGAGGCAGGTGAAGGCCCAGAATCCAGCTGGAAGGGAGGACTGGGTCTGCAGCAGGGATGGGCCACGAGGGCAGAGAGCTCACAATCTGGAGGCTCAGGGTGTGGTCGATCTCCAGAGGCCACTCAGGCTCCTATCCAGCTTCAAGGGGAGCAGATAGGAAACCAGTCATCAGAGGGGAGCAGAGTCCCAGCCCAGGTCCTATACTGTGCTCCAGAGGAGAGTCCGGGCAGGTGGCTCCCTCATTCCAAGAGGCTGGTGTTCCCAAATCAAGGAACAGGAGAGGAGGACCCTGGGTGTCTCTGCCCCCGTTGGAATCTCACAGTGGCCCACTGAATCCTGTAGACCCCAACACCTGCACAGAAAGAACCCCCAGGGGTGGGGCTTGGGCCTCTGCAGGCACAATCAGCCTTCCAGGAGATTCTACAGCCTGGGGACATTTCAAAACTCTAGACCAGTGGTACTCAACCTTGGCTGTCCACTGGGATCACCTGGGAATTCTTAAAAAACCCAATACCCTCACCTTGCCCCAGACCAAGAGTGTCAAAATCTCTGGAGTGAGCTGGGTGGGGTGGCACACCCCTATAATCCCAGTGGCTCAGGAGGCTGAGGCAGGAGTTCAAAGCCAGCCTCTGCAAAAGTGAGGCACTGAGCAACTCAGTGAGATCCTCTCTATAAATAAAATACAAAATAGGGCTGGGGATGGGGCTCAGTGGGTGAGTGCCCCTGAGTTCAAGCCTAGATACCCCCCCCCAAAAAAAAATCTCTCTGGTGTGGCCTGGGCATTAATCATTTTTATAGAGCTCCTCAAGTTCTCACAGATGTACCCCCGAATTGGTCCAGCCTCAGATCAATTCTCAGCCCCTCAAGATCACTGTCTGGGGAGAAGGAGATGTTGGGAAGCTCAGAGAGGAGAAGTTCAAGATCAAGCTCACATAGAAAGGGGACGGCGACACCAGTTCTGGAGCCAATTTCCCTCCCGAGACTGAATCTCCTTTTACCAACTAGAGCCCAGGCAGGCCAGACCCATAGTATTTCACTTTAATAATGTTGGAACCTGGTACAGTCAGGGCCACCACTGTGAGGGGCCGGGGAGCCTCGATGACGATTAGTGGAGCTGTAAGTCTTTTGCTTTATCCAAATCGTGGGCAGTAATTTAGGAAATTTAATTAAAGGGGGAGAAATGGGGACACCTCGCACTCCCTGCCTCCTGTTATAATGAGTGAAATACACCAGGCTGTAAAAGGGAATGCTGTCTGAGATGCAGTTCTGATGTTTTATTGCCAGGTTTTATTCGCTGATGTAAACGTAATCGTGGGAAACCAGAGCCCTATTAATGCACATATTTTCACACATCCGGGGCCCCGCCTGCCCCCCTCCCTCTGGGCTTGTTCCCCCACCTTCTGGGGTCAGCCCTGGTGCTCTTTGGGCCTGTCTGTGCCAAGTCTGGATTTCCCTGCCGGTTTCATACCCTCCTGTGGCAGATAAGACTTTAATGGAATTCCATTACTCCTCGGAGCTCAGTAATGCATTCTGGAAATTAGGCAGCTACATACTAAAGCCATTGTTCCCCCTTACAAATGGGCTCCCTCGAAGCCAGTGACCATGGGATCCCCGATAAGCTCTCATGAAGCCTCGCTCCACATGTTATTGGTGTGTTAAAAGGTGCGACTCCGGGCTTCCATTGCTCATTGTTAGGGGCTGATACATTTAAGTAGTTTCTCCATGAATCAGGCAGCTCAGGTGTTTCCCCCTCCTGGCATTGATAGATGATAGAAAGGAAGCCATTTAGACGGTGCTCTATAGGGCCCGGGCCCTCACGGTGAATGATTTCCAATGCCTGGTTTAATTTATTTTTAAATGAAATTTGTTATTGATTCTGGATTAAAAGGACAAATCTTACGGCTGTTACCACTGACACAGTCACAGGGCTCAAATGACACCTCTCAAGGAGGGGAGGGAGGGGCGGCCTCCCAGAGTCGACGGGAGGGTGGGGACTCTCCAGGGAGCCGTGCTCAAAAGTAAGGACCCGGGCCAGAGCCCCTGCTTGGGACAACTTGGAATTATCATCTTCGCCAGCTGAAATACGTGACTTGGTGTCAGAGCCCATTTGTGTAAGGGAGCAGCCGTGATACTCGCCTCATGGCATCCATGTGACGGCTGGATGCTTGTGAGTTGCTTCCAGGGACAGGAGGCTTACTCTCTCCCAGAGCATTCCCGAGTGACGATTAGAGGCAGCCACCCCTGTGAATCCCCACACGGTTTCCTGGGACAGCCTCTGGTTACCTTCCGCATCCACGACTCTCGAGTTTCCACGGTGTCTGCAGGTTGCATCTGGATGAGAGGATTACACAGGCGAGGAGCACGGCATGAAGATTTGTCCTTTCACCTCCGCTCTGCGCCACCTTGCTGTGGAACCTTGCGCAGGTTACCTCCTCTCCTGAGCTCCCCTTTCCTTACCTCTAAAAGAAGGAAGGCAATAAGATTGGCCTCAAGGGTTGTTGTGTGCATTATGTGGGATCGTGGATGTGAATGTGATTTGTAAACTGTAAATTGCAGGTTAGATGATGCTGTAGACAATACAAATGGTACAGTATGGTATTATGAGAACCCTAGATCAGGGACAGAGAACGAGGGCCTAGTTCTGGTATGGTTGGCTGTGTGACTCTGAGGAGATCCCTCACCCTCTCTGGGTCTTACTTTTCCAAACTACTAAGGGAGGGGCATGAATAAGAGGTACTCAGCTATTAGGCCTGATAACATGGGCTCTGGAACATCTAAAACATCATTGCCTTACTTTGGGCAAGATACACCTTTCTGAGCTTCTATTTCCTTATCTGTAGATTATGAGGACATCATGGATTTGCCATGGGCCAGGAACTGTTCTAAGTGCTTTCCATGTAGCCACTCATCTAATCCTCACAATAATCTTGTGAAGGTGGTATTGTTATTCTTATTTTACAGATGAGGAAACTGAGACACAGAAAGCCCAAGCAAATTTTCTAAGGTAACACAGCTAGTAAGTGCTACCTTAGGCTGTGTTACCTTAAGGTCTAGGGTAACATAGCAGCATTCGGAACTCAGAGTAAGGCTCTAGAGATCACACCTATGACAACATGTCCTACTCCATGTGGCCTAATTGTTCTGAGGATTAAGTGGGATAATTAAAGTTCTTAGCATGGTGCTGGGTTCTCAGCGATGGAACGGAGGCTTGGGACCGGGAAGAAGGCAGCAGACATTTCTTCTGCGTGGGACTCAGGATGGATGGACCTTTGCCAAAGGGAGAGGCAGCTAGCTGGGGGGGGGAGGCCCTTACAGGAGGAGCAATGAGAAGGGAAGGACATACTGAAGATAATCGTGCTGAAGGAGGGAGCAGAGCCCGGAGCCCAGGGCTGAACAAGAGGTGAGGCTGAGACTGCACACAAACAAGAGAGGTCACCATCTCACAAACATGGCTGGCAGGGGAAAGAGCCATTACATCACAACCTTTCCAAAGTCATATAGTCCCTCCAAGTTTGTCCTTGAAGGAACCTTAGAGGCTACAGTGTTTAACCATGTTCTAGACTCAGAGGAGAGAAAGATCCCTGGAGGTCGTCCACTAGGTCAGTAGCAGAGCAGCAGTGTGCTGCCGTTGACCCTGTCCTTCTCCCCCTGTAGGCCCAAAGTAGAAGACTAAGCCCTGGGTTTCAAGCCCAGTTGTCACCAGGCTCCTGGAGAGGCCTTGGGCTGGGTTTCAGTCTTGACACTACGAGGTGATCTTGAAGACTCTCGGTTTCCTCATCTTTACAATGAGTGACAGGGAAGTTCAAGCAAATGAATGAGCACTTTGTAGAGTCCATGGCTCCTGTCCAACCCAGGATGACCGAACTACCACTTCTCTGTGCGAAGACGATTAGAAGTCACTGGGCACAAAGCGGCTCCTCCCTCCAATGAATGGACCGAGCGGCGGGGGCAATGGCGGGATCTATCCGTGGTGCTGAAGGAAGAGCCTGTCGGCCGAGGCGGTGACAGCTGTCCGTGGTGCTGAAACAGTGCTCATAGGCGCGCGACTCTTGGAGGGGCGCTGTCCTTAATTTTGAAAGAGCTGAATTGCTGCTGGCGACCACAGGCCCCGCCAAGTGTGTTGTCCCCCATGATATTGGAAAGAGAGGGATGCGAAGTCAGAGGAAAGACGGCGAGGGGCGTTGTGTCCTGCAGGCTCTAACCGCGTTCTCGAACTCAGGGCGCTGTCCACGATGCACGATCCTGGATCAACCTGTGGTCTGGAGCCGGGAGCCGGCCCGCCATCTGGGTCGCCCTTGGGCGGGAGAAGGAAGGGACATGGGAGAGTCTGTCCAGGGTGCTGAACTCTCGCATCACAGAGCCAGACGGGGAACCGTCCTCGTGCTGCAGAGACGTCTGGCTTTGGCAGAGGGCTGAGGAAGGGCAAAGGACAGCTCTCTCCTGGGACCTTGAAGAGGCTCCTTCTCTGATTCAAAGTGCTTCCTGACCTTCTCTCTCTACTCAGGGTCTGTTCTAACAGCCCCGGCACGAGGAAGGAATCAGGGGATCTCAGTGGCTGCCTGCTCTTAGGAATGGGCGTACCTCCATCCCCCGACCCAGATGCACTCGCACACACCCCAGCGAGGCTCATCAGTCCGGGGAAGGGAGCCTTACAACCCAGAAGGGGGAGATCCAACTCACTGCGTAGGCGGCGCAGCACCTCTAAGCTAGAAGGAAATCGCTAACGGTGCCTCACTCCCATTATGTAGACGTGAAAACTGAGTCCCTGAGTCCAAAACAACAGTGGTAACTATGGAGGTGGCATGTAAGCAATATTATGCTTTATCTGATTTCTCGAATCCTCCCCCGACCCCTGGAGGCAGCTATTCTTGTCCCCATTTCTCAGATGAAGACGCTGAGGTGGACATCCGGACATGCTCACACACGGAGCCAAAGGTGCTGGAACCGGGTCTCCCGGGTCTCGGTCCTACCTCGCCCACCTGCAGCCCCGTCTGCCCCTGACCCTGGCACCAGCGAGCTGGCAAAGTTAAGGAATCCCTCTGAGCGCGCCGGCTCTGGCGGCAGAGGGAATGATTTTTCTCCTGTTCCTGCTGGATAGTATTTTCATTTCTGAATCCTGTGGTGTTATGCTTTGCGGGAACCAGGTCCCCGGGGTGCTTCCTCCTCCGGATCGCGCCCCCACCCCCGCTCCCGGGCGGGGGAAAGTTGAGAGTACCGCTTTAAAAATCCCAGCCTGGGCAAAACTTTGATGATAAATCAAGCGGCAGATCCCTCCGCCGCCGCCTCCTCGGGGCGGGCGGGAGCGAGTGGGAGGAGGGGGTGCGGCGCGGCGGCGCGAGCGGAGTGGCCTTCCGCGCAAGGGAAGAGTCCCGCAGTCGGAGGCGGCCGGCTGGGCGTGCGCTCGCTACCCGCAGCCAGGGCTGGGCCAGAGCCGGGCGAGAGCCGGGACCCGGGCCGGGCCGGGCCAGCTGGCAGGGGCAGCGGCGGGAGCCGAGCAGCCAGGCCGCGCAGAGCAGGGGACAGCGGGCGCGGGCTCTAGGGCTCCTGAGCCCCGATGTGAGGCGGCGGCGCCCCCGGCCCGAGCGCGCACCATGGGGGCCCCGCTCGCCGTGGCGCTGGGCGCCCTCCACTACCTGGCACTTTTCCTGCAACTCGGCGGTGCCACGCGGCCCGCCGGCCACGCGCCCTGGGACAACCACGTCTCCGGCCACGGTGAGTTGGGTCGCCGCCCCCACGGACTTCCCCAGCAAACCCCACCCCGGGCTGCGCGCCTCCAACTTGGCCGCCCCGAGGCTGGAACCCGGCGGTGGCGGGAGTCCCAGGGCTCCCCCTGCTGGGTCTGTGGACCCGCCCTGGCATCCTGGCCAGCCCTGCGGAGGAGGGGGCGCCCGGAGCGCACCCCCACTGCCACTGTCGCGGAGAAAACGCCCCCCGACACACACACACACACACACACACGCACACACACGAATACACACACCTCCACGACCCCACAGATATTCACAGCCACGGACACACTCGCAGCCACATCACATCCACAACTGCCCTCCCACAGCTCCGCACGCCCCGCTCCCTCCTCTCTCATAAATACTTATGCCCACTACACACATCAGGCGCTGAACCGGTGGGCTCACACCCTGCCAGCTGGCACCCAGGCACGGTGCTTTGCCACAACTCTTGCCTGTCTGCTTGGAGACACATGGGGACACACACACACACACACACTTGTTCACGCACTTTGCCCACCCACCCCTCTCTGCCTACCTGCCTTTCCCCTTTGAAGGCTTCACCTCCAGCTGCTCTTGTCCCCTCCCTCTCCATCCTACCCCTTATAGACCTAGGGGACCATCTTCTGAGACCTGTTAGCCTGAGGGCAGCCTCCCCCTTCAGGTGGGTGACATCTCAGGCATGAAGCCTCCTGATAGCTCCCTGAAGACACTGGAGTAGTTAAGGTTGCTGCTTCCAGCCAGAGGCAGGGGGTGGGAGGGGAATTCCTGCTGCTTTTGTCTGTCTCTGGGGCAGCAGAAGCCCCCTGCCATTCTTCCACAAGGTGCCCCCATCCCCAGTCCTGGCCCCAGAGGTCTGAGACTGGGAGACCTCAACTCCAGCCACTGTGGGAGCTGGGAGCAAGCAGGCGTCCCCAGCACTGCTTGCTCAAGTGTCAGAAGCTCCTGCTCACCCCAGAGGAGCCCAAGTTGGCAACAGAGTTGGGCGGTCTGAGGCAGGCAGCTCTGGGGGCTCCCCTGTCCCTCTGAACCAGGCTCAGGTGTAGGGGACAGCACATGGATGAACACAGAAGAGACTCTTCCTCCCCATCCGTCCCCTGCAGGGCTGCATCTCTCAAGGGGACTGGAGCACCCATGTTAGGCACTGTGTGCCCGTGGCTGGGGCAGGTTTGCACAGAGGTCAGAGAGCTGAGTGATTTCCTCCGATGGGGACAAGTGAAGACTGTGTGGCGTCGGATAGATAACCAGGGACGGCCTTTCTGGGACATGACGCATGAATGGGATTGCTCCAGGGGGAGGGGTTTCCAAAGCCATTCTCAGGGTCTCTGTTTTGGGGAGACCAGGACCTCCCACACCCTTCTGCTTCTCCATGAGATGGAATTTGCTCTGTATCGTTCATGCCCCCTTCATACCCCTTACCTTTTGCTACTGATCTGGGTGGAGTCCCGGTAAACAGGGAAAGGTTATTTTGATCTCCACTTAGAGATGGGAAAACCGAGGCTCAGAGAGGTGAGGGGAATTGCCCAAGGTCACACAGTGAGAGAGTGGTTGAGTCAGGACAGGCCCCAGGGTCTGTCAAGCGGAAAGGATGCTTTCTTCAGGACATTCATCTCCCTGTCAGGTTCCCTCCCGTTCACGGGGAACTGGGAATTCCTTCCTCCCCTCCCCTCCTTGCTTGCTCAGTTCCTTGGCACAGTTGGAACTTCTGCTAGGAGGGTTTTCCAAGGAAGGACTTCCCTGAATTTGCAGTCCCAGGAGACATGAGCCCTGGAGCTCCTAGGTTTAGGTCATCTTGTCTTTGGGGCAGCAGACTCATGGGTCTTTCATTCCCAAGGAAGCAGGCTCTGCCCTTTGTGTGACAGGCTCTGCCTGCCCCCTGGTGCCATGTATGGTGAGGGGGCACAGCTCTGCCCCCTAACTGCAATCTCCCATCGGCATCCTGAGCAGTCCGGCTGAAGCAGGGGAGGGGCTCCACGGAGAGGGGCTGGAACCTGGCTTCTCTCCGGACCCCATGTGCATCTCTGGGCAAGTGAGTGGCCCTGCTTGAAACTCCCCCTCTGTCCCTCAAGAAATGGGGAGGCCAGGCTGCTCTGCAGGAGCCAGGCTGCCTTCCCCCGACACTGCCAGGTTCAAAGTCACCAAGTAGTGGCTGCCGAGGAGCCCTCACAGCTACCCCTGTGCCGGGCCAAGCACCCGCCGCCACAGGAAGGGTCTGGAGCCACTCACTTAATCACAAAAAGAAACTGTTATTAATGATAGTGAGACGCAGCGAATAAGTGGGTCATGTCTAATAAGCCATTTGTGTTCAGGAGGAGAATACCAATTTGATAAAAGCTGTGTGTGCTGAAAAAGCTCCGAAATTGCTGTTTAGCAGATTGGAGCCTGATCGTTTCATTATTCCTGGGCTCCATGTGTCCTCAGCTGATTCGGGAAATGTGGTTGGGTCGGGAAAGGTGTCTCTCTGGGGTTGGGGTGGGGGCTGGAAGCAGGGACTCCCGGAGAGGAGCTCACTGACCCCACCGCGAGGTCGGCTGCTCAGCGCCCCAACTCCATCTGAGCCCAGCCCAGGTACCGGGCAAATGCCTTCCACTGCCTGCCCTGGGGCTTGTCACAGGGAGAGCCTGCAGCCAGGTGGGTCCGCAAGGACATCTGTCTTGCTTCCCATCTCCCTCCTACCTCCACCCAACCCCCTTCAAAGAGGGCTGTGTCAAGGCAGGAGGAACGAGTGGTGTGTGGTCCTCAAGGTGTCGACTTTGGAGGCGCAGCAGTGATGGTCGGGGGCTGCACCCAGTAGGTGCTCAGGACATGGCAGCTGTTTTGATTTTCCTTATCAGAAAGGGATAGCTCATGGCCAAGAGCACAGCAGGGTGGGAGGAAAGGGAGCTCACATTTGTCACTATGTGCAAGGTGCCACCAAGCTCCTTGCCAGCATGGACCCAGTCGGCCTGCAGTCGTTCCTGGGAGGACATGGGGCACAGGAGGAAACTGAGGCTGGTGGGGGGTCACTGATTCGTCCAAGGTCACAGAGTCTGTATGGAGAGTGGGAGAGCCATGTCAGAGGGAAGGTGACTGGTGGTTCTGCACCTGCCTTCTCCAGGACAGCCTGGAGGCAGGTTGGCCCAGACCTGTGACAAACTTCTTCCCCGGCACAGCCCTGATCCAAGCACACCCCCTCCAGCTCCCTGGGGAACTGTCAAAGCAGCAGTTTTCACCAAGAAGCAACAGCAGCTCAGAAAGGTGACAGATCTTGCTGAGGCCACGTGCACCTTAAAAACAGGCTGCCGGCCTGGACTCCTTGTCTAGTGTTCCTTCCAGATTTTATCCAGGGCAGGTGTCCACGAAGTGGGTTTCATTTCTTTCTCTCTTTTTAAAAAATGTTTTATGTTTTATGTGGTTTGTTTTGATTTTTTGGTACTGGGGATTGAAACCAGGGGTGCTTTACTGCTGAGTTATATTCCCAGCCCTTTTTTATTTTTCATTTTGAGACAGGGTTTTACTAAGTTGCTGAGGCTGGCCTTGAACTTGCTGTCCTCCTGCCCCAGCCTCCCAAGTCACTGGGATTACAAGGCAGGTCTTTGTGAGGATCTCTGCAGACCCTCAGAAACCCCCAGGGAGTTTGTTACAATGGTGATCCCCCCAAGGCCAGTGGTCAAAGTGGTTATTGACAGGACGTTTGAATTTGCATTTTAATAAGCTCCAGCCTGATTCGGAAGCCCCTGCCTTAAGTCTCACCCATACCTATTGGGAGGTGGAGGGGTGCGATCCTCTGGTGCTAGGGGCTTCGCTGTCACGGGGAGAAGTGGTCCAGACGGGGTAGGTGTATGGATCCCAAGAGGAGCCCCAGGAAGCCTCCCCCTGCAGCAGCCCACCCCCCACCCCCACCTCCCATCCCATCCCACACATGCGTGTGCACACACTCACACACACACACACCCAGGCCAGCACCTTCAATTATTAATGCACCCAGTGCAGACAAAGGTCCTGGCGAGGCCTGGCGCTTCGTCCATTGAGTGATTCACCGGCCTGAGGTTGTCGGTGGCCAGGAGGGAGCAGCGGGATGCCGGGGGAGGAGGGGGCCCGGGCCATTTGGCAAGCAGCCTGTGTGCTGAAAAATGACCCTGGCTTCCTTGCGTTCCTCACCGAACTGTTGGTGTCTCGCCATCAATAAGCCGGCTAGTTTGGTGGCTGGAAGATGGAGAAAATTGAGTCCTGTCTTGCAGAGGTTATGGTGTTAAAAATGTGTCGGTCTTCGTCCCGGGCGCTGGTGATTATTCTATCAATTACTCCCGTAAACACGGTGCCCGGGGCTGCGGGTTTCCAGGCCTCCTGTGGGGAACCGGCCCTCACCGGCGGTCTCCCCAGGTCCTTCACACCAATTGGTTCTGACACGGTGCCCAGCAGCAGCTCCCAGGGCCTCTTTCCAAACAGGGCCAGCTGCAGGTGGTCAGCAGGGCACAAGGAACTCTGCTTCTTGATATGGGGACAAGCAAGGATGGCGGGGGGCAGAGTTCCCCGTGGCCGATGAGCAGGGAGGGCAAAGGGAGCCTGTAACGGTCCCTGCTGGCCCACAGCGTCTAGGGTTAGGAGATAGAACACCTGAGTGAAGCATGGAGGCCCCCTCAGGGTCCTGAGATGGGAGGCCTGAGGCCTAGGGCACGGGGGCATGTACCCAGACTCTCCTGGGCAGTCCTGCGTGGCACCGGGGGTCACCTTATCAACCCTGCACAAATGGCGATTCAGTGCTCAGTCGGGAGCCCAGGTTGGTTGAGGGTCCTGCCAGTGCTCAATGGGACTGGCTCAAGAACCCTGAGCAGAGAGGACAGTCCCAGGCCCAGTGTATGGAGGAAGAGAATGGACTCAAGGTCACACCCCTGACAAGTGTTGGGGTGCGGTATGAACCCAGGAGTCTTGCTGTAGGCCCTGCGTTCTTAAGGCTGTTGAGTTTAGAAAAGAAGAGGGAGAGGCCTGGTCATGGTGGGAGGACGAGGCTGGGCCCCAAGACCTGGCCCTGTGTGACCTCTGTGGTCCTCACCTGGGAGCGATAGCCCCCTCCCACCACAGCCCTCTACTTCCCAAGCTGGAAGGAGAAGAGGCGCGGGTGTGCAGAGTGGCGTTGGTGCAGGGCGTCGTCAGAAAGGTGCCCCTTCAGGACTTAGGAGCCAAGCCAGCAGCTGGGTCGCGGGAGTCCAGGGGCTGAGCTCCAGAGGGAGTCTGGGGCCAACTGGGCAGCCAAGGTCAGAGTCCCTGCGTCCTGGGACCAGCACAATGCCCCGCTGAGGGTGGTGGCAGGAAATAAATGAGCGGATGCCGGGGGTCTCAAGGGTGAATTCTGAAACTCCTGCTGCTTCCAAGTTGATGCATCTTTAAACACTCAAGTGATTTTGATTTCATACGGAATCCCTGTGTATCGTGGAACGCCACGCAGCCAGAACCTCTCCCGGGCCCAGCCCCGGGGAGGCATGGGAAATGCCTCACCACAGGGCTCAGGCGGCCAAGCCTTGTTCCCTGACCCTGAGGAGACTCTTCCATTAGGAGAAGGGACAGTGGTCTCGCTGGGAGAGGACGTCTACCCCGCAGCCTGTTTGGTGATCGTGGAATTCACGGCCCACCCCAGTGGGCCCCTCTGGTACCCAGTGCTGCAGAGAAGTCAGGTGGGGTGAGGAGGCCCTGCAGGTCCCCTTGCCACGGCTGTGCCTCTCTCCTTCCTCAAAGCCATCACGGAGGTCTCTGGGCCTCGGCTCCACACCTCCCCCACCCCAGTTAAAATCCTTCTCCAAGATCCCTCAGCAAGACGGGGCCCTGCCTGAGAGATGATCTTAGGCAGAACCCAGACAGACCTCTGACATTTTAATCGTTAGGCATTTATTTTATTGGGGCTGGAAAAATATAACCAGCCCATCAAAACTGATTTCACAGACGTGATTGCTTAGGATGAGTCTAACGGGGTATTAGAAACTGGTGGGGTTGGTTTATAGGAAAACATGAAGAACATAATAGTGCAGGTGGTACAGAGCCTGTCCAAGGGGGGTCCACAGAGTAAATGATGGGACTTGGGGGACACGTTAGTGCATAGGCCACGTCTTCCCCCTCATTCCCCGTGTGCTGCCTACTGGGAACGCTGGCCTAGTGAGGACTGTTGGGGTGTTTGGAAGCTTCGTCATTCATTCAACAGATACCAGTCGAGCACCTGCCCGCCTGGGAACACATCAGTGAAGGAGAGAGATGAGGCTTTTGCTGTCTTGAGTTCTCAGTCTAGTGGGGAGACAGACAACTAAACCCATAAGAATATCAAAAGTATGAATTGTGGCTGGGCACAGTGGCACACATCTGTAATCACAGTGGCCCAGGAGGCTGAGGCAGGAGGATCGAGAGTTCAAACCCAGCCTCAGCAACTTAGCCAGGCCCTAAGCAACTCAGGGAGACCCTGTCTCTAAATAAAATATTATAAAGGGCTGGGGCTGGGGCTGGGGCTCAGTGTTTAAGTGCCCCTGGGTTCAACCCTTGATATATATATTATGAATTGTGGCAAGATTTAAGAAGCAGGGGTGAGTGACAGTTAACTCAGAGAAGGGCATTGGCCTCTGGAGCTGAGGGTGCGGGGCAGTGAGCTCTTCATCACAGAAGCTGTGGAGCTGGCCCCAGCAGCTGTGAGCCAGAGCTGCTGTAGAGGGAGGGCTTTCTGTCTTATCCTAAAGGAGCAAAGGCTGGTGAGGTGGGCAGACAAGCCAGGGCACAGTCGGGGTGAGTCAAGTCCCACAGGGATTTAGGGGTTGTGCTGGATCAAGGGCCCAGGTGGGTGGAGCCCCCAGCAGTGAGGATGCCACCCGCAGGCCTTCTGTCTCCCGTGGCTCCTTTCCGCCTTTGCTCCAGCTCTGAGGGTACAAGGCTAGGGACACTGGGACACTAGGGACACTCCTTCCGCCCTTGCTGGGTGACACAGCAGGTCCCCACCTCTCTCAGGGCCTCAGTTTCCCTCTGTGTCCTCCTAAGCCCCGCCTTCTGCCCTGCTGTCTGGAGTGTGACCCGAGGGTGGAGTCCCTCCCTGGCACATGGGGCCTTTTGGGGTCGGACAGAACACTAGCCGCCTCCTCCCCTCCCCTCCCTCCTCCCATTTCTCAGGGAGGACTTGGAGACGCTCGCCCGAGGACACGCAGATGTTGAGTGGCAGAGCCAGGCCCGAGCCCAGCTTGTGGGACCGCGAGCCAGAGTGCCCGACCCGTCATCTGTCCTGCTCGCGGCTGCCAAAGAGCGGTGGGCAGGTGCGCGTCCCGAGCCCTGGCTGCCGCAGGTCCTTGGGTCCTCGCAGAGGCCGTGCGGGACGCGGGGAGCGCGCTCTGCCGGGAAGAGAGGCTCCAGGGCTGAAGTCCAGGCCCCGTCTGTGGGGAGTGGGGGCCCTGGGCTGCTGGCACCTGCGTGTCCCTGACCGGGTGTTCTGGCAGTGGGCGGGTGTCTGGTCCCAGGGCGAGTCCAGAGTCTGAGTGCCCGACCGGGTGTGGCAGCTGGGAGGGTGGGGGGTCCCTTGGCCTCCCAGCCTGAGGGGACTGAGCAGGTGCCCTCTGCCTGGCAGCCTTTGCTTCTGTGCCAGCCTCCTCTCCCCTCCACGCTGGGGCCCTTGGGAGGCCAGGGGAGCCCTGGGAGCACCTGGAAGGCCAGAGCTGGGGCCGTGGAGAGCCAGTGGCCAAGGGCGGGCAGTGCTCCCGGGGGCGGGGCATGTGCGGAGTCTCCCTCCAGGTCCTCTCCTCCTCTGGCCCCTTTCCCTCTGTCTTGGTCCCTCCCCTGTTGCGCTGTACCCTCTCTCACGCCCGCCGGCTTCTCTGTTTACACACTCACACTCACACGGGTTCAGGCGACATCTCTGATCAGCATATGTATATTCCATACATCAAAATGACACCCCCATGGGGCAGGCATTCAGTAAGTGTCAGCCGGGGAGTGAAGGGTGGCCAAGCGGCAGAGCTGGAAGACCTGAAGCTTCCAGGGGTCACCCTCCTCTCTGATGCCAGCAGCCGGCCACATGGTGCCTTTGTGCCCCTGGTCCCCAAGGGCTTGTGGGGGCCCCGAGGCCTCCCTTGGTCACCAGGGGAAGCAGCCTTCATTCCCCAGGGAGGAGCCAGGTCTGGCCTTTGGACATGGGCAGGTCTGTGGCAGAAGGGGACCAGGAGTCTGCCCTCCTCTGGGACAGTCTTGGGGACAAGTCTGGCAGGGGCCTGGAGATACTGGAGAACAGAGACAAGCTCAAGGATGGGGCTCAGCACTGAGCCCCTCGGAGGGGGTCTCTAGAGGGTGGTGTCCTGGTGCAGTCAGGGAAGACTTCCTAGGGGAGGCAGACTCCTGGAGGCTTGTATCCAGGGACAGCCAGGACTGGGAGAGGCGCCTCACCCAGCTGCTGGCTCTGACGGGGCTTCACCCGGAGTCCTGCGTGGTCATTGGAAAGGCAGGCTGGAGCCGGGGCTTGGAGAGCAGGGTTGGGTCCTGATCCACTGGACAGAGGCCACCTGGTGCCTTCTGTGTGGGGAGGCTGGTGGAGAGACAGGAGGAGAGGCTGCCTGCTGGGAAGGCCTGAGGTTGGTTGGAGCCTCGCGGAGTCTGTGGGCTCCTGGGATGCGCCGGCCGGCAGAGTCCAGGATGGTGGAGACGAGGCCTGGGAGGGGGTGGGGGTTGTGTGTGTGCGCACGCGTGTGCAAACAGGCGTGTGCGTGTGTGCGCGAGCATGCTGGCCTCCTTGCAGTCCTTGGCCACACACTCCTTCCCGGCCACAGGCCTCCCCACGCTCTTTCCTGGCCTGGTGCACTCCCTGACGTCCCCCTGGCAGGGCCCAGGGCCCTGTCGGTGCCTCCCAGCTGGCACCCTGGGTGTGTGGTGGGCCTGGAGCCCAGGGTCTGCCTGCCTTAGCCTGGCACGCTAAGGGTGTCTCCTGGGCTTGGGGGGCCCTGGACTGAAGCCCCTTTTCTGGGATCCCCAGGCTGGGTTCCTGGCTGAGGCTGGAGGGCTGCGAGCAGACGGCAGGGTGTCTGTTTTGCTTTGCGAGGTTTTAAAAAAATCATTTCCGGCCTTGGAGGCAGCAGCAATTACTGCCGGCTCACTGGGGAGCTGTTTGCCGCCTGTCATCGGCCCAGGGAAAGGGTCCCTAATGGAGGCCCCGCGGCCAGAGCGCAAGGTAGTGGAAATAGCGCTCAAAACAAAGCCACACTAATGGTCTCCTAGCAGGCAGGCCCAGCAGAGCGGGGAGGGCTGAGGCCAACGGAAGCCTCCAGGACAGGGCCAGGATTGGCCAGGCAGCTGCCTTGTGTCCCCCAAGGTCCCCGCAGTGGTCACTGGACTCCAGCGAGGTGCTGGAAGCCCAGGCTTCCCCCAGATCTGCTGCTTTCTGGCTCTCTGCTCTGGGCATGTTAAATCCCCTCCCTGCAGAGGGAACAGTGTAAGTGCAAAGGTCCTGGGGTGGGGGTGGGACAGACCCCCTCAGTTTGAGATTCCCTGGTGCTAGAATAGTCTTTGTGTTTAAAGAGTCTAGGCCCAGGCCAGGCTGCTCAGCATGAAAAAGGGGGGCTGGAGCTGGAAGAGGGGGAGCTAGAGCAGGTCCACCCTGCAAACGCAGGTGGTCATCCCCAGCATGGTCATGCCTCTGGGAGGCCCTGGGCCTGGTATTTACAGGCATGTGTGCCCATCGGCTCCTCACAATGCCCACTTTACAGATGAGAAAACCGAGGCTGGGAGGAAGTGTCAGGGGGCTCAGATCCAGGTCAGCCCGACTCCAGAGCCGACTTGGATGCCAGCTTGGGTTTCCCCACACAGCGGGCAGGGCTGGCAGGGGCTGGGAGTGGGGCGGGCACTAGGGCCTGATGGGACCAGATCTGACCCAGGCCAGGTCCTGTGGGGCCACAGCCAGCTGGACACCCAGAACCCCTGCTGGAAGCATCCCAGGCTCTCCTAGCCTCTCCCCTCTGCTGCTCCCTGCACCCGGTTTCCCATGCACCCTCTTGCCTTCTGCCCCTTCCTGTGCCTGGCCCTCCCTGGGCCTCCCTGGGCCTCCCTGGGCCTCCCTGGGCCTCCCTGGGCCTCCCTGGGCCTCCCTGGGCCTCCCGCTCTCCTGCTCCCCTGGCTCTGGGGTGCGTCTCAGGATCCGGGGCCACCTGCACCCCGGGGCTGGAGGGCCGGCCTGGGCCCCCCACTCGCCCCTCCCCACTCGCCCCTCCCTGCCAGGGTTGGGGCTGGACGCAGAGTCCCTGCCTCAGCCGCGGCGGCCTCCCGCTGCCCCCTGGCGCTTTGGCCCTGATGGGTGGGAAGAGGTGGCGGGAGTCCCTCCGGGACCTGCTCGGCTCCACGGTCCTGCAGGTGCCAGGACATTGTCACTGTCCCTTGGTCTGAGCAGTGGCCTTGGGGCCGCCCGCCCCTCCGCCCGCGCTGCCCTCCGGGGGCCAGGGCCACCTGGCGGTCCCCACGGCTCCGCTCCTTCCTGGGCTCAGCGTCGTCGCCGGTGAGAAGCAGAGACCCCGAGCTGCCCCTTCTCGGCTGCCGGGGACGAGGAGGGGTCTCCTGCTGCATTAAAAAAAAATCCACGCAGCGCCGCCCCAGCCGCCCCGGGAGAGCCGGGAGAGCCGCCAGCGGGGCGAGGGCTCTGCAGGACAGGGGCGAGTGGCCAGGGGCAGCAGGACGGGGGCGAGTGGCCGGGGGCAGCAGGGCGGGGGCGAGTGGCCGGGGGCAGCAGGACGGGGGCGAGTGGCCGGGGGCAGCAGGGCGGGGGCGAGTGGCCGGGGGCAGCAGGACTGGGGCGAGTGGCCGGGGGCAGCAGGACGGGGGCGAGTGGCCGGGGGCAGCAGGACGGGGGCGAGTGGCCGGGGGCAGCAGGGCAGGGGCGAGTGGCTGGGGGCAGCAGGACGGGGGCGAGTGGCCCGGGGCAGCAGGGCAGGGGCGAGTGGCCGGGGGCAGCAGGACGGGGGCGAGTGGCCGGGGGCAGCAGGGCGGGGCTGCTGCTAGGGTGGAATTTGGGGACTAGATGAAGAGAGTCGTTGTCCCCCAACTGTTCCCTTTGAAAGGGTTGATTTGGGGTTTGGTAAATTTCAATAAATTAAAAGTCAATCGAGGACACTGGCCGCACTGCCACAGCCTGTGCCCGCAGCCCCGGGGGCATTACCGCGCTGACCCCGACAGCAGCGAGACTTGGAGGCCGGGGGACCCTGACCCCATCTCCCAGGCGAGGACACCGAGGCTCAGCATCAACGGGCCCTTAGCACCCAGTGAAGTCCTCAGAAACGCTCCGTCTTTGGGTTTGTCCTGGGCAGCACCGGCCAGGGCTGGCAGGGTCCCCACCTGGGGATGGTGCTTTGTGTGGCTGGGACTCAGCCCCCAGCGGGAGCCACAGAGAACAGTGGGGTCTTGTGACCGCTGGGTCCTGCTCACTGCAACAGCCTCTCCACCTGGATTGGTTCGTCTGTTTCTTTTTCTGTAAGTGTGGAGGAGTCCTTATTTTTATTCATGTGTTTGTTTGAGGTGCTGAGGGCCTCACACTGATAGGCCAGCGCTCTACCTGGAGCCACAACCCCAGCCCCGGCATTAGTTCATTCAGTCCTCTCACCCAAGCTCAGAGATGTGAAGTAGCTCACCCAAAGCCACACAGCAAGTCTGGGGAGAGTGGTAGCTTGTGTCCTCACCTGCGCAGCCTGGGCTCCCCCTTCCCCAGCCTCTTGCCTTCCTCCTGGTCCCTTTCCCACTTTGGTCAACAAACTGACATTTCCTGTTCACAGGTGGGGATGTGTGTTGGGGGCCGTGGGGTACACTTCTGAGGAGCAGGAGGCTGCAGAGAGGCGCCCTGGATTGGAGGGACAGGAAGCCCCCACCTGGTCTGTTTGCTTGGAGAGCAGATAGCTCCCCCCAGGGGCAGCCTTTCTTTGATGTATTCCAGTTCGTTCAAAATTCATGAATTCTGTCTTCTGCTCCATAATATTTCCACATTTGTTCTAGTACACACACAGCCTTCTTTCTCCATTTTTCTGGAGTGAAGCCTGATTTCTCAAGAAGTGATTCCCCTGAGCCAGGCAGAGTGGTGCCCGCCTGTCATCCCAGCCACTTGGGAGGCTGAGGCAGGAGGATCACAAGTTGGAGGCCAATCTCAGCAACATCGTGAGACCCTGTCTCAAAATAAAAAACCACAAAGGGGCTAGGGATGTAGCTCATGGTAAAGTGGTCCTGTGTTTGATCCCCAGGGCCAGAAAAAAAAAGTGGCTTCCTTGGTTTGACCATTCCGACTGCAGGGGAGTCCCCACTTCACTTCTGAGATGTCCATTTGGGCTGCTCTCTTCCTTCATGGAGGCTTGTCCCCACCCTGTGCAGGTGCAGGGAGCACAAAGGGGACACAGACAGGAAGGATCAGCCGGACTCAGGAGGCCTCTGGGTGTCTGGTCCAGAGTGGGCAGGGCCTTGGAGGTGGGAACTGGGGCTGCATCCTGGGGCTGGTGGCCAGGGGTGGCCAGGCTGGGATGGTGGTGGGCGCCGGCTGGCATCCACACATCAACAGGACCTGCATCCCAGGCCCCTCTGGATCAAAAAGAAGGTCTCTGCTCGGGGCTGGCTCTGAACCTGACACGGCTCTTTGCCAATATCCTTGTTAATGGGAAAAGTTGGGGTGGAGGCCCAGGCCCCCCGCGGGCCTCCTTCCCCGGCTGGGATTCGCGAAGGCCGTTTGGTTGTCATAGTGTTGATTTTTACAGTCGCCTCTGTTTATGGCAAGTGATGCTGATTTTCGGTTTATGGCCGTAATAAAAGCCTCCTTTTAAGCTGAATTTATTTAAGTAAAAAGGGAAAGATGCTTTGAAAATAAATATTAAGCAAATACCAGTGCAGGTGGTCCAGGGAGCCTTGGAAACGGTGGAGGTGGCCCCCAGAGGCTGGATTTAGGAAGCCCTCTCTCGGGTACCCTTTCCTCCTCTGAGTCTCCCCAACATCAAGCCCAGTCAGCCTCCAAGGTGAGACGTGTCCCCTCCTCCCAGAGCCTTCCTGACTGGGCAAGGTCGGGGACACCTTGGGGAGCCTGGAAGAGGGCGTGGCCTGGGGGAGGGGGAGGGCCCCGGGTTAAGCCTTCACTACTTGCAGCAGGGAGGGCCCAGCTCCTGTTGCGACCGGGCTTCCTCCTGCCAGGGCACACAGAGGTTCCTTAAGCGTTTTTCCAAATGACCTCTTCTTCAAGAGGAGGAAAGCTGCTGGACGTGGTTGGTGCATCCCTGTGATACTAGAGACTCGGGAGGGAGGCTGAGGCAGGAGGTTTGCAAGTTTTGAGGCCACCCTCAGCAACTCAGCAGGATCCTGTCTCAAAAACGGGGAGCGGCACTTGGGATGTGGCTCAATGATCATGTAGCTGTAGGTTCAGTCCCCAGTACCAGAAAAAGAGGGATGCTCTAGCTTCTCCACGTTAGCCTGCCCATCTCAAGACACAACACCTTCCTGAGCTCCCCCATCCTGGCTCTTGCTGAGTGCCAGAGTGGCCACCCAGGGAGTCCAGCGTAGCCAGGGCCCGCAGGCTTTGCACGCCCAGCCTGGGAGACTGACCGTGACCCCGAGAGCCAGCAGTTTCCCATCTGGGCCCAAGTGAGGGGTTTCCAGAGGCCCCTAGGCAGCCCAGAGAGGGGAAATGGGGTCCTTCCCCGTCCGGCTGCTGGACCTGCTGCCTGTGTTCACTGAGCACCTGCCATGTACCTGGCATTGTTTCAGCTGTGAACAGACCCAGGTCCACAGTCCTTACGGGGCGGGCGCTCCAGTTGGAAGACAGACAGGAATGAGATAAATAAGCACAACAGAGCAGGTGGGTGTGAAGGGTAAGAAAAACACGGGACACGGCAAAGGGAACAGAAAGTGGGCACAGGGAGGACCTCGCCAGGAGGACGTGTTTGAACACAGGCTTAAAGGAAGTGCAGAGAGGGGTCCAGACACGACTCAGGAAATTGTTACATTGTTGTGTGGAAACCCCACTTCTGGCCCAGGGGAGCCCCTGGGGCCTTTGTAAAAGTAGTGCTAAAATGGGCTTATTTCCCTTCACATGTCATTCTCCAGCTCCATCCATTTACCAGCAAATGCCATGACTTCATTCTTGTTGAAGGCTGAGTGATATTCCATCATATATATATATTATCCATTTGAAATAAGCCAATCCCAAAACCTCAAAGCCAAATGTTTTCTCTGATATGTGGATGCTAATTCACAATAAGGGGGAGGGTCTAGGGAAGAAGGAGTTACTTTAGGTAGAGGGGAGTGAAGGGGGAGGGGGGAAGGAAGGACAGTGGAATGGGTCAGACACTACTACCCTATGTACACGTATAACTCAATGTGACCAGTGGGATTCCACATCATGGACAACCAAAAGAATGAGAAATTATGCTCCACTTATATCTAATGTATCAAAGTGCATTCTACTGTCATGTATGACTAATTAGAATAAATTTTAAAATATGCACAACAGAGTTTGGCATTTTTACCTTTTCTTCTTTTTCTTTTGGGGGTACTGGAGCTGGAACCCGGGGTGCTCCACCACTGAGCTACAGCCCCAGCCCTCTTCATTTTCTTGAGACAGGGTCTCCCTAAATTGCTGAGGCTGGCCTTGAACCTGTGGTCCTCCTGCCTCAGCCTCCCGGTCTGGGATTACATTTTCACCATGTCCCTCATGAATGCCCGGCAAGTGGCTACCCCCAGCTGCCTCCCCAGCCCCATTCTCACGGTCTTTGGGTGTCCTGTTTGGTGGTGACAGGTGCAGACAGTGGCTCTGCTGCCATCGCCAGGACCTGTGTCACCCCAGAGGGAAGCTCCGACAGCAGCTCTGTCCCCAGCCCTGGTGCCCTCCCCCGCCTCCTGCCCTCCCTTTGAGGGTGCTGGGGACCTCCTTGGCTGGCCCACTTCCCTTGGCCCCGGTCCTCAGGGCGTCCCGGGGTGGCTCAGGTCACAATCGCCCTCCTCTGGGGCTGCGCTGGGGATGAGCTGGACTCTGTGAATCCGTCCGTCCTGGAGGCGTGGCGCCCGAGCATCTCAGTGTGGTCCAGAGGGAGGACCGAGGGGCGACCGAGGCCACAGGCCACACTCTTCTCTGGCTGGCCCCCTCCTCTGTGTTAGTTTTCTGGAAAAGGATCTGCCTTGTCCCCAACGTCCCTGGGAGCCCGCTTCTCCTCCGCAGAGCTGCTGGCTGTCTGGGACCGTCCTTTGCAGGCCCCCAGGGGGCCTCACACCAAGACCCCAAGAGCAGGACAGGGAGGCCGGGCAGAGGCAGAGAGGAGATGTGGGCTGATCAGGGCGTCTGGGATGGGAATCTCAGCAGAGGTGGAGTGAGCCTGGGGGCCAGGCTGCTGCTGCCCACGGGGACAACGCCCTGGGCCTGCAGGAGTCCAGGGGCTTCTGGGAGGTGGAGGCGGTAGAGCAAAGGCGGCCGGAGAGGAAGACGGAGCTACGTGGGAGAGGTCCCTGGCTCGAGGTAATACAGATGCTGTGCCACCGTGCCATCTGCCAAGGCAAGAAGGAAGCATCTTTAAAGATCTTTCTGGAAGGCAGCCAGGGTGGTGCACACCTGTCATCCCAGTGACTCAGGAGGCTGAAGCAGGAGGATCGAAGTTAGAGGCCAGTCTCAGCAATTTAGGGAGACCCTGTCTCAAAATAAAAAGTAAAAAGAGCTGGGGACGTGGCTCAGTGGGCACGCACCCCTAGGTTCCACCCCCGGAACCCAAAACAAGCAAACAAACAAAAAAAAAGCTCTTCCTGGTGATGTAGGAATTTTGGAGTGAGAAGATGAGAGAGTGTTATTGATCGAGCACCTACTGTGTGCCAGGCACGAGGCACGTGTCCCCTTGTGTCTGTTGCTCATCAGCCTCTCATTCTCCCCTTTCTCAGGTAAAGAAACAGAGGCTCAGAGAGGCAAAGGGCTGCCCCCGTCACACCCCCTTCCTGGGGACAGGACCTGAGCCTGAAGCCCTCCCTGTTGGTGTGGACGAGGGCCTGGGGGGTCGGGAAGGCCCCAGGGCGCTGGGGTTGAAGGGCCAGCCAGGTCCCCAGGTCGTCTCCCGCCTGCGCTGAGCCGGTCCTGCCACCGCACTGTCCAGTCCACCGGGGTGGATGCGCACTTCGCAGGAAGGAGAGGTTGAGGCCATTCAAGCTCCTTGCTCCTCCTCCCGCAGGATCCTAATTTGTCCTCCCAGAGAGCCCAGCCTGCTAGGCAGGCCCTGAGGCTGGAGGGCACAACCCCTCCTTCTCCCAAATCCATGACCACAGCAGCCCCTGGGCCGGGAGTCGCCTGGGGATCTGGCAGGGAGAGGTTTTGTGTCCCCAGCTTGGCTCTGGTGCTGCTGTGGGGCTGGGGGCTGGGTGGCTGGAGGGAAGAGGGGAAGGGGTCCTGAGGAAGGTCTAGAGGTTGCAGGTTCCCTGTCTGGGTTCATTTAACCACTCACTTGCTCTGTGGCTTTGGGCAAGTCACTAAACCTCTCTGAGCCTTGGCTTCCTCATCTAACTCAGGGATAATAAGGACCCCACTGTACTGAGTGCCATGCTGGGAGCAGGAGGGAATCTGTGTAAGAGCCTGGCGCTGCGGCTGGTGCAAAACAAGTGGCTTGTATTTCTTCAGGATTATTGTTATTGCCACAGCCTCGCTGTCAGCATCATCAATGGTCGTCGGGACCCCCAGTCCTGGGCTGGTGCCGCAGCCTTACAGGTCCCGGGA
Organism: Urocitellus parryii; assembly: GCF_045843805.1. NCBI lineage: Eukaryota > Metazoa > Chordata > Mammalia > Rodentia > Sciuridae > Urocitellus > Urocitellus parryii. The sequence continues at coordinate 179,362,665 of NC_135536.1, forward strand.
GGAGCTGAGCGAGGGGTTGGCTGCAGGGAGCTGGTGCAGAGCTCTGTGGGGCGAGGCAGACCCGAGCCCGAAAGCTGAGCCTGGGGCTCTTGGTCACGACGGCAGGTCAGGCCCAGGGGCCAAGGGCAGCTCTGTGCGAACCTCTTCTCTGACTTTGCTCTCCTCTTCTGTCCAACGGGAGAGCATGGGGCGCTGGCCTTGCAGCAGGTGCCTGGGCAGCAGGTGCAGGGCGGCCGGCTCCGACTCTCACCAACGTTCCTGGTGGTGCCCACTCGCCTGGCACCCTGCCCCTGGCCTCTCCTGGCGGCGTGTGTCCAGCCTTCCCGGCCTGGCTGAGTGCCCCCTCCTCCAGGAAGCCCTCCAAGGCAGAGACACCAACCCCCAGGACACAGGCCAGGGCTCTGGGCCATCAGGGTGGATCCCCATTATACAGAGCGGGAGGGACGCTCAGGAGCCCGGTGCTCCCAGGTCGCACAGCAGGTCTGTGGGCAGAGACGGGCTCCCTCCTGCATCCCTGTCCCCTGTCCAGGGCTCCCTATGTCCCTGCATGCAACCGATGGCCAGCACCCGGGCTTCCCTGCCTGTCCTGCAGCACAGCGTCCCCTTGGCCACCAGGTTGGAGCCCAGGGGATTCTCAGGGTCCACCCCACCCCACCTGGGTGCTCCTGGCAAGGTCAGGGGGCACTGGGAGACTCTAGGGCCAGGGTAGCCCAGTGGGTGGGGCAGCTGGTGGCTGTACCTGCAGCCTGGCTCCCCCGAGGCCCAGGAACCTGCTCCCTGCTATGGTGACCTGCCCAGTGGGGTCTCGGCAGGGTCACGCCTCCTCGGGGAAGCCCCCCGGTAGCCCCTGGCTGGGTGGAATGCCCCTGATGCCTGGCCTTAGCGGGCAGTGGAACAGAGTCCGCGGCTGCGGTGCCCAGCAGGCTGCCACTCAGCAAGGTGAAGGGCTGCTGCGCTTCAGAAAGAGCCCCCAGTCCCCTGGGGAAAGCAAGGGCTGGAGGGGGGGCCTGGGGTTGAGGCCCCTCCGCTGAGATAAGGCTGCTGCCTGGTGCTGGGCAGGCTGTGCCCTCTGAGCCGCTGTCCCCTCTGAGCCGTGGCGCTCGGGAGGCCACTGGGGCTGGTGCTGCTGACCGTCTGCTGGGACGTCTGCAGGTCCAGCCCGAGCACCGGGAAGGTGGCCGGTCCACATTGAGATGTGCGGGAGCAGGGAGGACTCTCCACGTTCGTGACTCAGCACGAGAATGTAAAATGTCTCATTAGTGATTTTTATTACATGTTAAAATAATAACTTTTTGATAACTCAGGTTAAATAAAGTACATTATTAAAATTAATTTCCCTTTTTTTTTACTTTTTCTCTTTGTGACGACTAGAAGGGGACTGTTCCCTTTGTGTCTCCTGGAGGGACTCCCATTCTGTCCCCGCTGGGCAGCGCGGCCCTCGATGGCCATTGCCGGGTTCAGGTGGAGAAGCGGCTGTGTGATGGGTCCTGTCCTGTCCTGTCCTGTCCACCCCAGGCTGCAGGGTTCAGGGCTGTTTCCAGGGAGAGGACTTGGCAAAATCTCCGAGCCCAGGTCCAGCCTCTTAACCCCGGGATGCTGAGCGACTCCAGGGCAGACACTGCCCTCTCTGAGCCTTGCTTTCTGAGGTCGTGGAAGGAACCTGTGGGCCTGGTCAGGGTTTTCAGTCAGTCCTGAGCTGAGCTCCAGCCCCTCTTCCCCACCGTGGGAGGGGAACCGTGGTACTTTGTGGTTTCTGTGGCTCAGGTGATGGCCCTGGGAGGACATCACAGCCATGTCCCTCCTGTCTCTTTGCCAGCCAGGGTCACACTCCTGGCCACCTCAGATCCAGCTGGGGGCCTCGCCACTCTCCTCCTCATGTTTGCAAAGCGCTGGGGAGAGGGGCCAGGGTCACGGCAGACTGTCCCAAGGCCGGGGCAAGGGCTCACTCCTGGCCCCAGGTGCTCTGTGGGCCCAGGTACAGGTGAGCCTCGGGGGCTCCGGACAAGGCTGGCCAGGATGGCCAGCGTGCGGCCAGCTCTGGACCTGCTGCCCCCCTCTGCTCAGCCATGCCCACCATTCATTCCTTCATCCCAAAGCATCCACTGAGCACCTACTATGTGCCAGGCACTTTCCCTGTAAATAGAGGTAGATCCGCGGACAAGACAAGCGCTGCTGCCTCCTGCAAGGGCGGGCAGGTGAAACCTAAGTGGACCAAGCGTATTAGCTGTCCTGTCCAGCACAGGAGCCACGACCTCTGAGTGGCTATTTGCATTGAAGTTTAATTGATTTCAATAAAATCAAATAAAATTCAGGTCCTCACTCACACCAACCGGCTACCCACCTCTCTTTCTTTCTTCCTTTCTTCTTTCTTTCTTTATTTCTACTGGGTATTGAACCCAAGGGTGCTTGAGCTCTGAGCTACATCCCCAGTCCTTTTTTTAAAAATTTTTTTTAATTTGAGGCAGGGTCTCATTAAATTGTTAAGGCTGGCCTTCAACTTGCAATCCTCCTTCCTCAGCCTCCTGAGTTTCTAGGATTACTCGGCTGGTGCTACACTTCAAGTGCTCAATAGACATACGTGGCTGGTGGCTATTTGAGTTCAGCTACAGACCATTTCCCTCCTGGCCAGCACTGATCCTGTTAGAAGGGCAGGGTGATTTAAAGTGCTGGGTTGGGGCGAGAGATGCCGTTGTAAATGAGGTGGTCAGGGTAGGCCTCCCGGAGGAGAAGAGCAGAGTTCTGAGCAGAGGAAGGAGGGAGCCATGTGGGAATCTAGGGGAAGAGTGTTGCAGCAGGGGGATCAGCCAAAGTCCTGAGGTAGGATCTCCACGGTAGTGCTCAAGGAGCAGCAAGGAAACCACTGAGTGGGGACTAGATTGGTGAGGGAAGGAGTAGTCACACCAGAGAGGAGCCCAACCCGAGGGCCTCCGCGGCCACGGCGAGGACTTGGGCTTTCTCTGGGGAGGAAGGATACCGTGAGAAGCTGGGAGTGGAGCGGCTCAGGGGCTGATGGTGTTTTGCCAAAATACCTCTGGGGCGGGCAGGGGGCAAAGCCACAGGGTTCGCTGGAGACCAAACCTGGGACACAAGGGGACGAGGCAGGGAGGGAGCCCGGGGTTGTGGCCCTGGAAGGAGTGGCCGTGGTGTGATGGCCAGGGCGGGGCTGGGGAGGGACTGCCCCACGGCCCCTGGACTGGGGGTCACACCCAGGGCCGCGCTGGCGCTAGGAGGGGCTCTGTCCCGGGCCTGGGAGCTGGTTGTTCCCTGGGGTGGGGGGCGCAGGCGTCCACCTTCAGGCTGGACACACACTGTGCCAGGAAACTCAGGCCACTTACCCAGCAGCTCTGCTCACCCCGGTGGCCGGGCCCTCCAGATGCAGACCCCCACCCACTGCTCAGGAAGCCCCTCGAGGAAGCCCCGGGAAACCGTGAGCGCGCAGAGCAGAAGGTCATCCAGAGCCCGCAGTTCTGGGGAGGGACAAGGTGGGTGCCCCAGAGCGGAGGCTGTACCCAGGACCCCCTCCCTCCCAGCCCAGGACGCCCTCTTCCTGGAGGCGGTGGAGGGCGGCGGACCGGGCTGGGAGCCCGACGGACGACCTCACCTTCCCGGGGCGCCTCCGAGGATGGATAGTCTCTCCGAGAAGAGGGAAGGATTCCAGTTACACCTCAGGACAGTATTTGTGTGGGGAGATGAGAGACAGGCATATGGCGGGACGCGCGGGGCCACACGCAGGGGATTTGCCTTCTCCTCCGCCTGGTGCCTGCGGGGCTGGGCTCTGCTGGGCGGGCCAGCTGCGGGCCCTGGGAGCTGGTGGAGGGACCGCAGGAGGCAGGAGTGGCTCCCATGGCACCCCAGGTGCCCCGAGAGGATGGAGAAGGACCTCCCTTCAACTCAGACAGAGTGGCTACTCTGTGCCAGGGACCGTGCTGCCCGGGGAGCTGCCACCGCTGGTGACAGAGTGAACACAGAGGGTGGTAGGGGTCCTGCCCAGAGCCGGCCTCTCGAGGGGCCAACTTGGGGCTGAACAGGACTGACGGGGGCTGGGAGTGGCTCCAGAGGGAAGCTGGGGAGGCAGCCTCCGGGCCTCCCGGCCTCCTTGCTCACCACGTCCTGTGCAGCCCCTGCCCCCGTCCTGCACGACACCCGGGCTCTGGGGAGAGGCCCAGGTCACCGTGTGGCATCCAGGGCCTGAGATCTCCCCTTCACCCCATCCCTTGCCGGCACTGCAAGCTCCACCCGCCCCAGGGGCCTCGCCAGGTGCCCCACCTGAGGCCGGCCACGCCCACCAGACCCCCTGCAGCCCTCGGTGGCACTGTGGGTTCCTGAGCGGCCACTCCTCCCCGTTTCTCGCACAGCCCTGTTCACAGAGACGCCCCACGACATGACCGCGCGGACGGGCGAGGACGTGGAGATGGCCTGCTCCTTCCGCGGCAGCGGCTCCCCCTCCTACTCGCTGGAGATCCAGTGGTGGTACGTGCGGAGCCCCCGGGACTGGGCCGACAAGCAGGCCTGGGCCTCCAACCAGGTAACGTCCTGGGCCGCTGGGCACAGGGGCCCACCCAGACCCCTGGGCCGGTGTCCGCTGTCCCCACCTCCTTGAGGGACCCAGGGCCAGCTGTCGCCTTCCACAGCACCCAGCTGTGCTCCTCTCTGCTACCCCAGCCCCGGCCCTCACAGATGTCCAGTGTGGGGGCTGACGGTTTGGAGGGGGCAGGAGGAGACCTCGGCTGAGCCCCCAGAGGCCACAGGGGAAGGGCCCTCCAGAGAGCACAGAGGCCCTCCCCTCAGTGCTGGACAGGACACCAGGCCAGAGGGACAGTGGCTGGTCCAGGTCATGGGCAGCTGTTTTGTAAAGGGCTCTGCAGTCACGGGGCAGCACTGATGCCCCGTCCCCTCCCAAGTTCAAGCTCCAGCACCCATGCCCACCCCCTGTCACTGCCCACCCCTGTCACTGCCCACACCCTGTCTCCACGTGCATCCCCACCACAGCAGACCTGGGCCACCTCCCACACTCCTGACCACTGCTGTGACTGCCTGGGGGTCCCTCTGGACTGTTGGCAGAGCCTGCTGGCAGCCAGCACTAGGAGCAGCCCGCACCGGGGGCTGGCAGGGCTGAAGGTCCCTCGCTCTTCGTTTGGGTCACCTAACAGTGTCTGTGCTTCTGCAGAGGTGCCCCAGTGCGACTGGTGCAGCCACTCCCCGCTGTCCCTCCTCTCCTGCCACCAGCTTCCCCCTCTGTCCTCTCACCCCCTCACCCCCCGTTGCTACTGGAGTCCCCTCCTGCCACTGGCCTGTCTTCAGTGGCCTCCCAGATAAACCACGGGCATCTGTGTCTTTGCCCTGGGTCTGCTTCCCAAGTCACATCCTCACACACGCGTGGGTGGTGCGGGTGGGCGTGCAGGTGCCTGCGCCCACACACGGACACATGTGGTCCACGCCCTCACAGCCACCTCCCTGTCCACACAAGTGCACACTCTGCCTGGCTCTCGTTCCAGTCCCCGGCTCTCCAGCCACACACAGGCCTAGGGGACCCGGCAGCCAGAGAGCCTGTGGGAGAGGAGTTTGGCTGGTCTCTGCAGGTGGCCGCTCCAGGTCATCCTGCTCAGATTCGCGGGGGCGGGGCTCCATGGGCATGGGGCACCTCCCGGCGCAGACCCGAAGCAGAGGGACCAGGGACAGACACAGGTGGTGTCAACAGCCCTGCTGCCACAAGAGCAGACACTGGCCCTTTTGCTTGTCCACACCCCTTTCCGACCCAAACGCCCCAACAGACCCGAGCCCTCAGGCTGCGTGGTCAGTTCCTTGCATCCCCTTGGTCATCTGTGTTCCGAAACCCACCCCTGCCCCTGAGTGGACACGGAGCTGGAAGACTCCCGGCTCCCGCCCTGGTGGCCCTGCGCGTCTTCTGCTGTGGCTGACCACCGTCTCTTCTAACTCACTGTCTATTAGGATTTTGATTTTTGTCTGAAGCGCATTGCCCCCGCAGCTGACGGGGCTTGGCAGGCTTCCCCCCCCCACCCCAGCACGGCTGGCACCCGGCACGTCCAGCCGTCCCCTGCCACCATCTTAACTGCCCCCTGCACCCACCCTTGACATGTCCCCAAACCCCACCCAGGCTAACACCTTGTCTCTGCTCTCTCTACCCCCCCCCCAATCCCACAGCTAAAAGCATCTCACCAGGAGGATGCAGGGAAGGACGCCACCAAAATAAGTGTGAGTTCTGATAATGACTTCTCCCAAGGGCTCTGGGCCAGGGCGCCGGGAACTTTAATTTTTTTTTTTTTTGGTTCATTTCTGTGGGGAGGTTAGGCAAGAAGATGGAGGAGAAGAGAAACAGAAGGGGGAAAAATGGCCCTGCTCAGTTTTTTAAAAGCCAGAAATTTTTCAAGTTCATTGAATGAATGACAGGCACAAAAAATGACAAGGGAGAGAAGACGCATCCCTCTGTCGGCCACGCGGCGCCTGCGCTTCCCGGGAACCAACAGCACCTAACGGGACTGAGCGGCTTCTGTGGGCCCACATGACTGGCAGCCACAGCATCTCGAGTCCCCTGAGTCCCTGGGTCCCTTGGGTGATCTGGCTCCAGGGGCGGGGACTGCAGGACCCCGCGGCCTTCTTAGACATTCACCTTTTCTTTGTACTAGGGACTGAACCCAGGGGCGCTGAACCACCGAGCCACATCCCGGCCCTTTTCCGTTTTCATTTGGAGACAGGGTCCCCCTGGGTTGCCGAGGGCGATGCTCCCTCACTAAGTGGCTGAGGCTGGTCTGGAACTTGCCATCCTCTGCCTCAGCCCCCCACATCCCTGGGGCTACAGGAGTGCGCCACCGCGCCCAGCTTTCCCAGGACAAATGGGGAAGCTCAGGACCTCAAGTCCACTTAGACAGATGCATGGAGAAGCTGTCGTGAGCCACAGGTCAGAGCTTGGAGCATGGACACCAGGGTGGAGTCTGGCCTTCAGGGTGGAGGCAGGGAGGTCAGAGAGGAGGCTCCTGCAGCCACTCAGGTGAGAGGTGGGTGAAGGCCAGAGCAAGGACATTCAAAGTACCCTGGGTCCTGGGTGGCCCTGGGCAGAGCTGAAGTCCAGAAATTCCATCCAGCCCAAGGTGGCTAGGTTCCACTCCCTCCCCTCTGACCGCTGTCACCGTCTGCCCAAGGCACATCCATGTCTGATGCCCCATTTCTTGCCCAAATACATCAGCCGGGCAGATGGAGACCTGGGTGTGTGTGTGAATGCACCCCCTTACTGAAACCCCCTCTTCTGTGATTTTGTCTGTGGGTTCAGAGCAGCTCAGGCAAAGGAGACACTAATCTAATTGATTTAGAGGATTATAATTTGAGGCTTCTGGGCCCCACGTGAGGGGAATGCAACGACGCTAATTAGTGAAATCAAATAAGTGCACTCAGCGTGAGGGTGGCAGTCACCCCAGCCCCACCCCCTGCCCTCCTGCCCCAGCTGGGGCCCTGGGGGGCTGGTCAGCAAAGGCTCCAGCAGACCTCTGCCCAACCCTGGTGCAGGGACTCCGCTGTCCCTAAACCCCACGGGCAGAGTTGGCAGCACCCGCCAGCCGCCCCGCACCCTGGGTTCCTGCGGTCAGTCGCAGGAGAAGGCTTGGACTTCTCCGTGGCCTTCAAGGCTCTGCGTGATTGCTCGCCCACCCTGGGCTCGTCCTGTCCTGCTTCACGGCACTTCCCCCCACCCCCACCCCCACCCCCGCCCAGCCCCTTCCCATGCCCCTTCTGCCTTTGCAGAGAGAAAGCTTCCTCCCCCTCCCCCCGCACCCAGCCACAGCTGCAGCCCTTTCTCTGCCCACCTGCTGGCTGCATTTCTGTCCATAACGATCCATCCTGTGTGTATTTGCTCCCTGTCCCTCTCCCCAGAGACGGTGGCCTGGGTCTGTGTCTGCCTGGTCCCTGGCCACATTTCCAGGGCCTAGAACAGAGCCCGGCACAAAGTAGGTGCCCATAAATGCTCACTGGTGACGTCACACTCACATCTATGCAGCCAAGGCGCATGTAACAGATGCTGAACAGGGACACGCCACCGTGGCTCGAGTCTGCCGTGCCTGATGCGTATGTGTATGACTAGGCAGGGACCTGGGGGACCAGGCCCCATAGCTGCAGGGGCAACGGGCAACCCAACCAGGCAGGGACCCAGACCTCACATGCCCGTGTCTTCTAAAAACACCAAGCTTGATGGGATATCGCCTGGATTTTTTTTTTTTTTTTTTTTTTGTACTGGGGACGTTGAACCCAGGGGCACTTTTGTCCCTCAGCTACACCCCCAGCCCTTTTTATTTTCTATTTGAGCAGGGGCCCTCCTAAGTGCTGAGGCTGGACTTGAACTTGCGTTCCTCCAGCCCAGGCTCCCAGGTCACAGGGATTACAGGCCCACCCCAGCCCTGGCTCCGAGGGAGAGCTGGCTTGATTTTTAAGTGTTGTGACCTAATTTGATCTTTTGAAAAACACCCAACAGAGAAGTCTCTAAGCCGGGCAGTGGCAGAGCCTGTGGGGTTCCGGGTTCTTGGAGGAGGAAGTGCGGGTCGTGTTCAGTGAGCTGGCTGGGGGTGGGGGTCATCTGACCTGTAGCTCAGTGGTGCAGGCCGATAATTCCAGAGACTCAGGAGGGGGATTGAAAGTCTGAGGCTAGTCTGGGCAACTTAAGGAAACCCTGTCCAAAACAAAACAATAAAAGGGCCAGGGTTGGGGCTCGGGGCTTGCCTGCCATGCACGAGCTCTGGGTTCTAGTACCAGGACCACCAAAAACAAAAACCAGACCCCGGTATGGGTCACCAGGCGAACCTTGGGAAGGCCCAGCTGTAATGAAAGCAGGGTCAGGATGGCGAGGACATTGTGGGGTTAGCACTTAGCATCCCAGGAGCCGCGTCCTGGCTCCACTCTGCCACCTCCTGTGCCTCCATTTCCCAAGTTAGCTGTGGTCTAAGCCACAGAAGAAAACACTTTGGAGTGCCGTGGGTTTGGCTGTGAATGGCAGGGGTTACCAGGGTGGAAACTTGTTAACACGTATTCGCGAATCCTCAGACTCCTTTTCCTAATGTGAGAAGGAAACCAGACAAGGGAAGGAGAAGAGCCCAGAATCTTATAGTGAGATCATTCATATGGGAGGGCGGGCACCTGTGAAAAAATAAGAATAATACAGTAATAATAGAGCAGCTAACATTTATTGAGTGCTTACCATATGTCAGGAACCTTGATGAGCACTTTACATGAATTATCTCACTTAACTCAGGCCCAGGGAGGGACCCCTGGCCTAGCAATGTCTCCCCTGGTGGCCTGCAGATGCTAAGGACTCCATCGGTGGGATGGGCCTCATCCTGCGGCTTGGACAATCACTTCTGCTGATTGGTCCTTTTCAAGCTCTGGAAGTTTCTCTCTTTATCTAACTAAAGTCCTTTGTACTGGAGTTTAAGTTGATTTCCCCTTACTCTGTTTTGAAAGTAGACTCTGATTTCCTAATTTTAAGAAATTCTCCACCCTCCCCAGGGGGACTTCATCACCCTAAGGTGATGGTTGAGGACCACAGTAAACAGGGTCCTCCAGGAAGGCCCTGGCCACCTGCCCAGCCCCTGCCCGCTGTGTGCTCCCAGGCCAGGGTGGGAGACAGGCAGCATCCAGTCACCACACACCACAAAGGCAAATGGGTGGCCATCAGAATCCAGGAGGGGAGCTGCTGGCCCGAGCCTGCCTGGGGTGAGCAGGGGTGTGTCCCCATGGGTCCCGTCCGCCACTGTGGGCAGCCATCAAGAGTCTTCTAGGCTGAGGCCCTTTGACAGGTCTGTCTGGCGTCAGGGAGGTACAGATGGAAAGGGCCAGACAGCTCTGCAGAGACAGGAGAGGCTGGGGCGGTGACCCAGATGTGAGGAGGTGGACCTCTCCGTGGCCAGTGCAGGGGGATTGGTTCTGCCGTTTGGAGGAAGGTCAGAGGTGGTGTGGGGCTGAGATTTTGTGGAGGGATGAACCTGGCTGGGTCTGGCTGGGGCAGGTGAGGCCTTCGGGGCCCAGGATTGGGGAGACCCCAGGTGGGTTCTGAACATGGTGAGGGGCTGGTGGGTGTGTTGGATGGAGGCTCAGAGCAGGGTAGGCACCTGACCCCTGGTCCCCATCCCGCATGGTCCCTGGGGGCCACACAGAGGCGAGGTTGGCCCCAGGGGCACAGAAAGGAAGAGCTGGCCAGGGTGTCTCCACGGGGCCTGGGCCCAGGATGAGCAGGAGGGAGCCTGAGCTCGGTCATGGCCAAGACTTGGCCTCATCCCTTTCAGCATAATTAGGTACTTAATTGCACCAGGAAGGCCTGTCGATGCTGGTGCCCAGGTGATTATGATTTACAGCCAGGCTGCCGTGGGGGCCTCCGCTCTCCCCGGCCACTCAGGCCCACTGGAGGCTGGGCCAGGAGGTTTTTTGTGCAATTTGTGATGATGAAACTCAACGGACTGTTCCCCTACCCTCCAAAAATATCTGGCACAGAATGATGGGGCCCCTCCAATGGGCTGGGCTCCCCAACACGTGGAGCCTGGGGCCTGGGAAGTGAGGTGGGGATGGGAAGATGGGCTGTTCCTAGGAGGCTCCCAGGCCGTGGCTAAGGCCTGGCCTCTGTCACCTGCTGGTGGCCTTGGGAAAACCACAGCCCTCTCTGGGTCTCACTCTGCTCCCCCATACGAGGGGCCTGCTACCCGTGCCCCTGTCGTGGGCTGATGGTGAGATGTCGGTGAGATGGGTGAGGGTTGGCGCAGTGCCCAGGCTCCATGGACATCAGTGACCCGCTCTGCCAATCCTGTCCTGGTGTCTTGACCCAGGTAGACCCCGGGGCTGCAGGTCTGCACGTCTTGGTCTCTGGCTTCCTTCATCAGCCTGCTGGGTGTGGCTGGTTCACAGCTGGGTGCAGCTGGGAGGAGGCGCTGGCTAAGTTTGTTGAGTGAATGTCTGAACGCAAAGCCCAGGCGAAAGGTCGGGGCGCGGGACCTGGCAGGGTCGAGAGCCCGACCCCTGCGCAGTGCTCCCGGCCCCGCCTCCCTCGGAGGGGAGGAGCCCCTCGGGCAGGGCGGGGCCTGGAGGGGCGTGGCTGTGGGCTGGGCCGGGAGTGGGCGTGGTTGGGGCTGGGCGGGCCGAGCCGGGAGGGGCGTGGCTGCGGGCGGGCGGCGCCGGGCTCCCTCCCTGGGAGCCGGTTCCCAGCGCCTCGCATTATTACTCCATTAGCGCCTTGTAGGGTTGACAAATGAAGGATAATTAATATCCGTGAGGGAAACAGCTGTTGAGGTAATTCGCTCCCGCTGCGCATTTGCAACAGCGGCTCCTAACTCGCCCGGGAGCTGAGGACGCGCCCACTCGGTGCCCTTGGTCGGGGTGAGCGAGTCAGGGCGGGGTTGGCTCCACTGGGCCGGCCCTGGGGAAGGGACACCTGATTTTGGCCCCCACTCCAAGAGGGACAGCTGCCAGAATTCCCCTCTGCTTGCTATTGGGAAGTTCTGCCTGTGTCCCGCCTCTGTACCTCCTGCTGTACCATCAGCCCATGTTTTCCTCCTTGGAAGGGGTGATGACCAGCAGGAAGGCTCTGCCTAAGGGAGGTTGGGCCCTGCTCCCCGCTGCAGCCCACCAACCCTCTCACCTTCGGGAGCCAAGAAGCTCCCCTGTGGCCCTGCCAGCTCTGGGTGACCCTTTGTGGGCCTGGCACACAGTTTCAAGGGTGAGAGTGCATGGAGTCCAGGCTGGGTTCAGTCCTCAGCTCTGCCACTCACGGTCGGGGGCTCCTGGACCAGTCCCCCCCCCCCCGGAAGTGGGTGCTTTGGGGAATGTGCCCTGAATGAGCAATTTACCTGGCCCCTGGCTTGGGGTGATAAGCAGGGGCTCCCCCCCCCCCCCCCCCCCCCGGGAGCTGGGGCTTGGCAGGAACAGGCCAGCCTGTAGCCACAGAAGAGAGGGACCAGCAGAGCTCAGGGCTGGGCCTGGTCTGAGGCCCCCAGACAGCCAGTGGATGTAAGATCTTAGAAGGAAGTGGCTGGGGAAGGGGCTCACTAGCCCAATGTTGGGGACTGATCTCCATCACTCTGTCCAGGAGGAGCTGGGCTTCTTCCAGCCATGAGAAGAGGCCCGGGAAGGACGGAAGCCCCTCCCACCACCACCACCCTCTCCAGAGACTCAACTTTCCCCTCTTCTTTTCTAAAACTGTTTTTCAGTGCTGGGGATTGAGCCCAGGACCTTGGGCATGCTAGACAAGTGCTCCACCTCTGAGCTACATCCTCCGTCTTTTTCTCTAAAACTTTTTATTTTGAGTTATAGACTCACAGAAAGTTGCAAAAATGGATCATAGAATCTCCTGTACCCTTTGCTCGGCTTCCCCAGTGGTGTATCTTACTTAATTATCCAACTCCTTTTTCTCTTTGAATTGAAAAAAAAAAACAGCAGGGTTATATTCATGGCATATTTAGTCGCAAGAGTACTAATCTAGAAACTACCCAAATGTCCATCAGCAGGTGACTAGATAGACAAGTTATGTGGTCATCCAATGGAATAGTACACACCAATTAAAAAGAACTGACAGACACATAATCCAACACAGAGCTATCTCATGATATTATGTTGTGTCAAGGAAACCAGACACAGCCAGAAATCCCCTATCAAAGAATTCCAGAAAGACTAAGCTCTGGTGATAAAAGTGGCAATAGTGCTTGGCCCTAGTTGGGGGTTAGTATTGACAAGGGAGGGGCACCAGGGAATGTTCTAGAAGGCTTCAGATGTTGCATGCCTTGCTCTGGATGGTTGCTACACAGGCATACAAAAAATTTCATCAAGCCGTGTGTACCTAAGTTCAATTTTAAAATACAAATTAAAAAGCCTGGGCTGGGGCTGTAGCTCAGTGATAGAGCACCTGCCTTGCACGTCTGGGGCCCTGGTTCCATCCTCAGCACCACATAAAAATACATAAATAAAGACATTGTGTCCATCCATGACTAAAAAAACGTTTTTTAAAAATCCCCAAATAAAACCAGCGAGCAAAAAACCAAAGCTTTACAAAGACAGACATAAAAAACACTCTTGCCTCGGCCCTTGATAGCGTCCTGATATATTTGCAGTCGGTCTTTATTTTAAAGAATTAGTACCTTTCAGGTGAGAGGACTTCACCTTGACTACCCCAGGCCACCCCTCCCTGTGCGGCCAGAGTCACCCCTGCCAGGAGGCTGAGGAGGCTCTGGGTTTCCTTCTGTTTTTGAACCTCTACATACAAAAGACAGCGGAGCCAGTTTGTTGTTTACATGCATGGCCTCCACCATGGAGCCCAGGGCCTCGTGTGCTAGGCAAGCTGCTCCTGCATGCTGCACGCTGTGCCATTGAATGTTTATTAGCCATTCTGTTGATGGACAGTGGAATCGCTTCTACATTTTCCTGTCTGTCTGTCTCTCTCCGCGGGGATGGAGGCGGGTATTGGGGGTTGAACCCAGGGGCACTCGACCCCTGAGCCCCATCCCCAGCCCTACTTTGCATTTTATTTAGAGACAGGGTCTCACCCAGTTGCTTAGCGCCTCGCTCTTGCTGAGGCTGGCCGTGACCTCGCCGTCCTCCTGCCTCAGCCTCCTGAGCGGCTGGGGTTGCAGGCGGGCGCCACCTGCTCATTTTCCCCTTCTTTTCGTTTGCAACTTAACTCGCTCTCGTGCACACCTTGGCTGCCCTCGTCGGAGTCCCCGGGGTCCCCACGTTGGGCTGGGACCCGGGTGGCGCTCCGCGGCCCCGCCCCTGCCGCGGGCGGACGGGTCACGGTCTCTCTGTCGCCCCCAGGTGGTCAAGGTGGTGGGCAGCAACATCTCCCACAAGCTCCGGCTGTCGCGGGTCAAGCCCACGGACGAGGGCACCTATGAGTGCCGCGTGATCGACTTCAGCGACGGCAAGGCCCGGCACCACAAGGTCAAGGCCTACCTGCGGGTGCAGCCGGGCGAGAACTCGGTCCTGCACCTGCCCGAAGCGCCTCCGGCCGCGCCCGCCCCGCCGCCGCCCAAGCCGGGCAAGGAGCTGCGGAAGCGCTCGGTGGACCCCGAGGCCTGCAGCCTCTAGGCCGCCGCTGTACAGAGTGCATGAGGGCCGCCGGGCGCTGGGGACAGGACTGCCTGCGGCCGCCTCCCGCCGCCGGCCTCTGCCCAGCACCCGCTCAGCATGTGACCCCGCCCGCCCCCCAGACCCCGCTCCCCGGCTCGGAGAAGGGGGTCCAGGGCTCCAAGGGGACACGCTCTGGGCGCTGGGATGGGGACCATGCCAGGCCTGGGCTTCCCCTCTCTGTCACCAGCTTCAGTGGAGTCCCGTGTTTTGCTTTGCTTGCTTGTCCCCACCCTGTCCTGAGCCGGGCCTCCCAGCCTTATTGCCCTCCCTCCTGTGGTCCCTCCCCGCTTGGCCCTGGGGTGTGGACAGCGACCCCTCCCGACTCTGGCCTCCTCCCTGGTGAAGAACTGGGGCGGGAGCCCCCAGGAGGCCTTTCCGGGGTGCGGTGGCCCCGCAGCAGGGCCACTCACAGGACCCTGGGAGACCCGCGGGGTGCCCTCGGCGGAGGCCCTTCCTGGTCAGCATCTTATTTCTGAAGACGCCCCGGCTGTCCTTCCAGGGCGGTGGGATCCAGGGACCTGCCTGATCACATAGCCCCTGGGAGGTCCCCTCTGCCCCAGGGCCCCATGCAGAGTTTGCACCAGCAGGACCCCGTCCAGGGTCTTGGAGGCTCTTAGGAGCCCCCCTCTGCCAGCCCCCAATGTCCCAGCCCCCTCTTGGGTCCTGTCAAGTCTACGCAGGGGCCTGGGACTATTGAGAGCCAAGGGCCCCCCTCCACCAATTCCCTCACCATTCCAGATCAGGGGGACACCCACCCTGGTGATTTGTAAATATTTCTATTGGGCCCACCACCCCACCCCCACCCCGGGAACTGGCTCAAACCTCTGGCCGCCCCTCAGCGATGGTCGCGGTGTGGGAGAGGCCCAGGGCTTGCTAGGGGTGAGTGGGTCGCTCTGTACACATGATCCAGTCTGTGACTACCAGCCACCTGAATAAAGCTGTTTAAAACAAATCCAGGCAGCAGCGTCTTCCTGGGGGACTGTCAGATGGCGCAGGGAGGTGACAGACAGCCAGTCCCCACCCAAGCAGCATCTGGCTCTGCTCTGTCCCCATGCAAGCAGGGCCTGGCTTCTTTACAGAGCATAGGAGCTGGTGGGGGCTGGAGGAGAGCTCCAAGGAGAACCTACATTTGTCCAGCTCTAATTACCCGGATTATTATTTGATTCTGAGATACACATCCAGGAGGGAGCACACAGCACGTTTACACTGTTTTGTGAATAATTATAGAGAAAACACACACGTAGCCACCACTTGTCAAACATGTCACACGAGAACAGATAACCCACCAGTCCCGTGTTTCTTCCTAATCACTTCCCCTCTCCCAAGAGGCAAACACAATACTGACGTCTTTTGTGTTGTGTTTTGGTACTGTGGGTTGAACCCAGGGGCACTTCACCGCTGAGCCACATCCCCAGCCCCTTCTAGTTTGTATTCTGAGTCAGGGCCTCACTAAGTTGCCGAGGGCCCCTCTAAGTTGCTGAGGCTGGCTTTGAACTTAGCTCCTGAATCAGCCTCCTGAATCTCTGGGATTACAGGCACGTGCCACCACGCCTGGCTACACTATTGACTTATGGTAATTACCATCCCAGTATTCTTTTTATAGGTTTAATACCTATGTGTATGTTGATTGAAACAAAATATTTTCTGATTTGTTCATTTTTTGCCAACTTACTTGTCTGCCCTGCGGTTGACAGGAGTGTGGAGTGTGTGCCCTCTTTGGCCCATTACCACACACGCTCTGGCCCATGAGTCCTGTGTCTTGGTGCAAGCCCTGTGCGTCACCACAGCAACCTCCATCGCACCCTGAGTTTTCAGATGAGGACACCGAAGTTCAGAATGGACGGGTGGATGGATGGAGACGCGAGCACACGGCTGGGGACAGGCAGGGCACTGGGCCTGTGTAGAACACAGATGTCCCAGGGCTGTCTGGCTACTCCTCGGGCCAGTAGCTAGCCTTTATCCAACAAATAGGGTCCCTTCCAGAAATTTCCAAGAGCAAAGCTGGCCCTGGTAGGCCCTGGTTCCTCTGAGAGGACCTGGGGGGACCTGGCTTGTCTGGAGTGACAACAGCTGTCACCCAGCCCCAGACCGACTCTGCTCCAGGTGAAGGGCTTTCTACAGGAAATGCCAAGATTCCCAGGATCTCATTGGAGCTGCCCTCCAGCCCCTTTCTCCCCTGGAAGGATTTTTTTGCTCCCCTGGGAAGGTGGACCGGGCAGGGTAAAGGGCCTGGGTTAGAACCCCACCCCTGCCCCCCTTGCTGCAGGGCCTCAAGCAGCCTCCTAACCCCTCTGGACCACCGTTCCCTTTCTTGTCGGCTTCCAGGGAAATAAATGCAAGTCCAAACCCAACTGAGCTCACACAGAGCAGCAGGGCTGGGGTCACAAAGGCAGTGAGTGCTGGTGAGGACGGGGAGGAGCTGGACCCTTCACGCGCTGCTGGTGGAGACCTGACCCAGCGGCTGCAGACAACCTCAGACAGGTCTTGGGGGTGTCAATCACAGGGGACTGAAGACAGACATCTGCACAAACCCTGTGACGGAATATTCAAGCAGCACTGTCACGACAGCAAGGGATGGGAAGAACACACATGTCCGGGCACTGAGGGGTGGCCAAATAAAACGTGCTCCATCCAGACAGTGGAGTATTATTTGGCAATAAAAAGAAGAGGTATTCTGAGCCACGCTCTGTCACAGATGGACCTTGAGAGCATCGTGCTGGGTGAAAGCAACCAGACCCCAAAGCCGCCATACATGGAGTCATACGAAATGCCCAGAATAGAAAAATCCAGAGAGACGAAAGTCAGGTGGGGCATCCCGGATGGAGGCGGAGCGAAGCGCCTGCTAACGCGCACGGGTTTCCTCTGGGGGCGATGCCCGTTTTCTAGAGTCGACTGTGGTGGCGGCTGCCCAACGGTGTGAATAGACTGAAAGCCCCTGAGCGGATTCCCCAGATGGGTGAGCGGCCGTGGGCTGGGAATTCCATCTCAGTAAAGCTGTCACCAGACACAGGGTGCTCCTCACCGCGGCCTGTGCGCATGAGCCCGCACGGCGCTTGGCAAGCGCTTGGCAAACCCCGACTCCTATGGATACTGCTGTGGTCTTATGTAAAGCCTAGAGCCACGTTGGGCTTGGCCTCAGGGTACCACTGAAGGTGACCGCTGCTGGCTGGGACAGGGTAGAAAAACACAAGGGGGGGGAGTTCCTGAAGGTGGTACCCAGGCCAGTCCCGGAGGATCAGGAAAATCTCTGCGCACCGCCAGGGCAGCTGCAGGCCTCTGTCCCCTTCGTGCCCCAGCATAAGAATAACCTGGGGAGGACCAGGGTGTGGCTCAGGGGTAGAGGTTCACCTAGCTGCCTAAGGCCCTGGGCTCAAGCCCTAGCACTGCAAAACCAGAGGGCCCAGGCGGAGTGGCACGCGCCCAGAGTCCAGCTACTTGGGAAGCATGAGCCTGGGAATTCAGGGCCAGCCTGGGCAACGTAGTGGGGTCCGTCCCACACAGAAAAGAACCTGGGGTCTGGGATTGTGGCTCAGCGGCAGAGCGCTGGCCTAGCACAGGCGAGGCCCTGGGTTCGGTCCTCAGCACCACATAAAAATCAATGAGTAAAATAAAGGTATTGTGTCCAACTACAACTAAAAAATAAATATTAAAAAAAAATAAAGAATAGCCTGGGGCAGGGTGGACTTGCTGTAAAATTCAATGTTCGGAGCCCCTCTTGGCCTTCAGACTTCCACTTCTACAGACAGCTTGTGACCCCGAGGTAATGATACATCTTGATGACGGCTCCCCATGTTTGTGTGTTTTGTGGTGTTGGGAATTGACTCCTGGGCTTTGTGCATACTAAGCAAGCACTTTGTCACTGAGCTACATCCCCAACCCTTCACATGGGTTTTTAATGGCGGTAGATCATCCCATCAAAGAGGTAAAGCAAGATTTAGCCAGTCCCCAAATGATGAACACTTGGGTCGTTTCCAGCTGTGTGCTCTTATAAATAATGTTGCAATCAACTTCCAGATGATCAATCTTTGCACATACCTGCAAATACATTTGTAAGATAAATATTATCTAGAAGTTAGAATTTCTGGGTCAAAGGGTTTATGCATTTTTTTTAATTTTTATTTTTTTAAATATTTATTTGTTTTTAGTTTTCGGTGGACACAACATCTTTGTTGGTATGTGGTGCTGAGGATCGAACCCGGGCCCCATGCATGCCAGGCGAGCGCGCTACCGCTTGAGCCACATCCCCAGCCCGGGTCTGTGCTTTTTTAATTTTGGCAAATTACTTTCCATAGAAGTGGGACCAATTTACACACCCACAAACAGTGTGCAAAAATGTGGACCTGGTCCTCCCCCCACACACACCTCAGAGCCAAGTGTTTTGATCCTGGGCCATCTGCTGAGTAGGCTGTCATCTTACAGTGGTTTTGATTTGCAGGTTTCATTTTTACCCTTTTCCTCCCTTCCCCTCCCTCCCTCCCTCCTTTCTCTCCTCTCTCCTTCCTTCCTTCCATTTTCTCTCTTGTGCTGGGGGTGGCCTGGCTATGCTAAGCCTGTGCTCTACCACTGACCACACCCCCAGCTCCTGTTCTTAGGAGTGAGACTGGATTTTTTTCTTTCCTGCTGGGTATCAATCCCAGGGCTTCAGACATACCAGGAAAGGCTCTGTCCCTGAGCTAGCCCTGCATTTAAAAACAAATTTTTTAAAAGAACCATTTGTACTTCTTTTTCTGGGAACTGACAGCTCAGAATCTTTGTTTCTTTTTCTATTTGCTTGTTGGCTGGCATCTTATTGATTTGGGGCAACTCTGTGAGATGAATTTCAAATATTTGTCTATCCCTTTTTTTTTTTTTTAAATTTTAACTTGGCTTTTGGTAGTTTTTTCCCAAGTAAAATATTTCTTATTGTTAAGTACTCTATACCTATTTATCCTTTATCGTTTCTGAGTTATCTTTCACTTATATAAATGTAAATTTGACCTTTGGGAATTTAAATTATTTTATGGTATGACGTAGGGTCCTGATTAATTTTGTCTAGATTTTTAATTTTTTTTCTATATTATCCCAGTTTCATTTATATTTTTCCCACTGATTTGAAACCCCACCATTATCATACCCCAAACTCCCACCAGAGTTCGGACTGACTGCTTTTCAAAACTTTTTTTCTGCTTCCTTCATCTCATTCAAGAGTCAGCACCATACTGCTTTAGTTACAACAGTTTTGCAACAAATTTCAATGTATTCTAAGACCTTCTGTTTAAATTGTTTCCAGAATTTGCCTACATTCCTCCTCACTTTTCTATGTGAACTAGAATCATCTTAAGTAGTTAAAAAAATCCAACAGTTTTATTACATTAACTTCATAAATTAACACAGCAAAAACTTGCATATTCGTGGTTTATGTCTCAACATTCCCCTCCCTGTGGGTCCTCTCACTTTAAGATTTCTCTTTGTGGGCTGGGGTTATGGCTCAACAGTACAGTGCTCACCTCGCACCTGCGAGACCCTGGATTCGATCCTCAGCACCACAAAATAAAAAAATAAACAAGTGAAATGAAGTTGTTGTATCCAACTACAACTAATAATAATAACAATAAAAAATTAAAAATATTTTAAAAAGATTTCTCTTTGTGTGTTTCTTCCAAGAGTGTTTTAGGAATAATATGGATGTTTGGATGAAGAGAAGGATGAACAAATGCATAGACGTGTGATAGGCATGTGGTTTGGTATAGATAGTGTGTTTGCAAAATAAAAATATGTTCATTGTAGAATCAAGGTGGTAGGTTTATGGGTGTTCTCTGTACCATTATTTCAACTTTTATGATTTAATAATGAGCTTTTGAGGGAAAGAGAACATTTTGAAGTTTTCTTCCATGCTGGGTGCAGTAGCATATGCCTGTAGTCCCAACTACTTGGGAGGCGGAGGCTTGAGACCCTTTGAGCCCAAGATTTGGAGACCAACCTGGGCAACATAGTAGGGCCTCATCAGAGATAGGTAAGAGGAAAGAAATTTTCTTTCTTGAACTTTTTCTTGTGGTTGTCACTGTTGGCTGATGTTCTGTCTTCTAACAGGTTGTTGTTTATATAAATGTGAAGGCATTTGGTTTCTGTATTTTAGTTTTTGAGTGTGTGTGTATGCTAAGGATTGAACTCGGGGCTTCATGCATGCTAAGCAATGCTCTACCACAGTTTTTGTATTTTAATTTTTGTATGCAGCTACTTTCTTGAGTTTTTTATTGTTTGTAATAGTTTTTTTTTTTTTTTTGCTAGATTTCCCCCACCTACATCCCAGTCAGGTAAATGATATCTGCAACAAGATTAGCTTCCTCATTTCTTCATGATTTATATACTTTTTATTCCTTTCTCTTGTCTAATTGCATTGGCCAGTAGCGCCCAAACAATATTAAATGACAGAACTGCTAGAGGACATATTTATCTTGCTTTTAATGTTAGTGTGAATGCTTCCTTTCTTTCCAATGCTGGCTTTGAATATGTCTGGAGTCTCCTGTGAATGTTTTAGGAGACTCAAACCTTATTGACGAGGTTCCCAAACACTTCGATGTGAAAGTCCATTTTAAGTTGGCACATCCCATCCAGGTCCCAGGAATATGCCTACACCCCTACCCCAGTCCTCTGCCCAAGGGGGAAAAATTTTGGAGTGATGTTAAGTGCATGGGGTGGGGAATCTGCACTGCTAGTGAGCTCCCTAACCTTCTAAGTTCCCTGATTGTTGGATACCCCCTGTGCACACCCAGTTGTTTGAAAAGACAGACCCGAGCTGAGAGCTGTGGTGGTTTCTTAGAGGTGGGAGAGAGGAGATACCTCCTCAGTGGCTGACTATTTGCAAAGGGCAAGTATCACATCTGTACCTTGAAACACATAAATGTTTAGAGAAAACCAATCAGGAAACAAAAGTAAATAAAATGGGGGAAATGAGAGAAAGCCAAGGTTGGCAGGAATCCTAGTATGTGCGCCATCTGTCATCTGAGTCCCTTTGACAACGTCTCTACCTCCCGAGCTGAGAAGCACTCTCCTGAAGGAAGCCCTTGCTGACCTGCTCAGGCAGACCCTGGAGCCCGGTCTGCCACCCTCCTCCAGCCTCCTCCAGCCTCCTCCACCCTCTTCCCACTCCCACTTTTTTTTTTTCCTGCTTCCTTTAGTCTTGATTTAGTTTGGGCTTCTGCATTCCTATCAGACCCCTTGCTTCAGAAAAGACTTGCCTAGTCTCAGCGTGTGACTCTTGATTAGTCGAAGCCAGGGGTTCTCAACATGAAGTTCAAGGGCTCTGTGGATTCACTGCATGAGGTTTACGAACTTGAATGGGGGGGGGAACCCTACATTTTAATTTTCACTAACCTTTAGCATTTCCTTCTCCTTGAGTGTAAGGAACAAGCCACAGTAGCGTTAACTTTCTTACCAATAAAATCACAAATATTCTTCGTATCATAAAACAGTTGGTTGCAGGCACCTCAGAACATTGTTTATGCTCATTGCTGCTTTGAAATTATGGTTGTTTGAGATCGGCTGTTAGATTCTATTATTTATTGCCTTAATAAAGAAACACATTTATTCTCGTATGGTACTTTAAAATATATATATTTTGAAAACTGTATTTCAGTATAATTGGTCTCCTTTGTAGTACGTTCTTTTGTTCTATTTATTTATTTAATTTTAATCTTTTATTTTTTCAGGGCTGGGGACCAAACCTGGGACTCTGGTACCAGCGAGGAAAGTGCTCCAGCGCGGAGCCACACCCCAGCCTTGTTTTTTCTCCTGTGGTTACAATGATTCTGAGAAGCCTCCCACAGCTTCGCCATTGGCCAGAGGGGTCCGTGGCACAGAAGAGGCTGAGGCACCTGACCTAAGCCGATCCTGACAGTTCCACTGTCCTAGCCAAGGACGGCTTAGCAATCGTCCTGTGATCCGGCGATGGCCAACGAGGTGTGAACCCTGCTGGGGGAAGGGAGTCCCTGGGAAAGTTCCTTGACTGTTAAAAAGAGACTCTCTTGGTGTCTGAGCGAGGGAGGGCTGGGCATTTCTTCCTCCATTGGGCTTCCATGAGGAGAGCCGTGATCCTTGTAGATGGCAGGGATGACCAACGGGAAAAGCCTGGGACTCTGAGGATGCCGTGGAGCTGGTGGCTGGGCCCGACTCAGAGCCACCCTCCCTTCAGGCTCATGCTTTGACCAATACATCTCTTAAAATCCAGGCCATGGTGTCCGTTGTCTGTCACATGCAGCCAAGAGCACCCTTTTGAATCTACTGCAGGGACCAGCTTGACATGGCTGCAGCCATCTTGGTTGTAAGTGCCTTTGGCTGGCCAGGGGACTCTGGCGTGCATTCCAAACCCTTTGGGGCAAACAAAGCCATGAAGATGGTTGCCTGGGTGCTTAGGCCAGCCGCTGATGCCTGGACTGTTTCTTAACGGTCGTTTGATGTAGTCATTGGTTCTGGGAAGGCCCGGTGCATGGTGGTGCCGCAGCCCAACTTTGTCTAGCTCGGCATACAAACCCCTTCCATATGCCTTGGGGCGCGGGACCCTCCTGTCTGGTTGCCACCCAAGACACGCTTCTGTCTGTGTCCCTCTCTCTTTTTCTGTTTCCCTTTTTTGTACTGGGGTTGAACCCAGGAGTGCTTCACCACTGAGCCACGTCCCCAGTCCTTTTTTTTTTTTTCTTTAAATTTTGAGACAGGTTCTTGCTAAATTGCCAAGGGTCTCGCTAAGTTCCTGGGGCTGGCCTGTTGTAGGGACAGACGAGGCAAGGCACCGAGGACAGCAGGAAACAGTTATATTTGGCTGCAGCCAGGCTCAGAGGGCACAGCTTTTGCTGTAATCAATCAATCCCCTGAACCCCGAGTTCAGGGAGTCTCAGAGTTTTATACCCAGCATGTAAGGGGAGGGGCTCAGAAGTTCCCAGTCTGCAGAAGTTCACATAAAAGCAGCTTTTTCTTTCCCTGTTCAGGGCAAGTTAACCCTTCAAGGACAACACCTGAGTAGGGAGAGCTTCTTCTCCCCTTTCTTTCCTCTCCCTGACACCTGTTACCATGGAGCCCAGTTGGAAACTTCTCTTAAAAATGTAGACATCTCTGTGAAGCCCAGCTCAAGGCCAGAGGCCTGACGCATTTCTACAAACTACTCTACTGGACACGTTTGTGAAAACCTAGTAAGGGGGTGTCCGGCACCTGGATGCTGATTTCTTCCTGACCAGTGGCCACGTAAAACAGGGCAACACGAAAATAGGAAGTTTGTCTACATTGGACTCTTGTAGAGACTCTTTTGCTGACGGTCCTAAAATCAGCCATGGTGGAGATTTCTGGAGAAGCCCAGTTAAGACTTTTCTGTGGAGAAAGGGGGTGACACTTCAGGCCTGGAGCCTGCGTTGGCCTCCCCAGTCGCTAGGTTGCAGGCGGGCGCCACCACACCTGACTCCTTAAGCCTGGAATAATGTGCGGTTCTGGATTTCTCTGCCTCTCCTTCTGGTCTCTCAACATCTTCTGCCCTCAGTGGCTCTGGAGTTTCCAAACACCCCCAGGCTACTTTTGTCCCCTCCCGTTTTCCGCAGTTGGTCCTAGACATCACTGGGCGACATGGAGGAACAAGCGGGCTCCTCCTTCTGTTATCTGAGTCGCTCAGGTCCTCTTTTCTCAAGGCTGGGCATGGCCAGGTCCTTCCACTAGGCTCCAGGCCTCCACCCCTAACCTGGCGTCCAACTTGCTGATGGTTGTTACCACTAGCTTGTTAAAACCCAGACTTCTGGGCCTGACTGCAGAGTTCCTGACTCAGTAGGCCTAGAGTGGGGCCCAGTAAGCTGTGTTTCTAACAAATCCCCACCCGATCTGCTGCTGGTCTTGACCACGACAGTTTGAGAATCGCTGGTCTAGGGCCCTATGAAAACACAGTTCCCCAAAATGACACTGATACTCAAGGTGAGCAGAGGAGAGCTATCACCTCCCTCCACAGAGAGCATGTTGCCGTGGCCACAGCCCAAGCTGCAAACTGCATACTGCACTGTTGACCTCTATCTCCACCCAGACTCTAAAACCCGTTTCAGACTCGTGGCTCCTGAACTCTCTCACTAGCCTAAAACTGGGAGGTATTGCTTATTATGTGCTTACTGTGTGCCAAGTGCTTTAATGAGTTATGTCACTTAATCCCTCCAAGTACTTTTGAAACAGGCAATGATCACTTTCTGGAGAAAAAGAAGATAAAAACTCACCAAGCTCATCCTGTCGGGAAATAATTTAAGAAACCAAAGATGTGCTTCTGCACTATAGAACTCCATAATTAAGAACAGTCCTGGGGCTGGGGATATGGCTCAGCGGTAGAGCGTTCACCTAGCATGGGGGTTCACCTAGTTCATGCTCACCTAGCATGAGACCCTGGGTTCGATCCTCAGCACCACATAAAAAATAAATGAGTGAAAGACAGGTATTGTGTCCAACTAAAAAAAAAAAAAAAAAACAGTCCTGCTCAATAGCATCTATCAATCAGCTGCCCTTTGGGGCTCAAGACAAATTTGTCTACTTGTGCCTCATCTAGCTCATTTCTTTTTCTGGCCCACAAGGTCATTCCATGATTTTTGTCAAATGCTAAGGTTTCTTGAGCCAGCCCCCCCTTATCTCCTTCATCTGTCACTCAGCCCGTCCACTGCCCTCACCCCTGACCCCCAGCAGAAGGAGGCAAGACTTGCTAAGTTGCATCTGGAGCCACACAAATTTGGTATCTGAAAGTGTTAACTGTGGGCATTTTAATAGAGACCATTTTCTAAGCTTTATCTACATAAATGTTCCAATTTAATATGCAAATAGACTGCAGATGATTTAGGGTGTGCTGGGCCTTTATTGTTCTGGTTGCAATTCTGGTGATTTAGCCCATAGCTTTGTGGTTAATAATTTAGTAAGCAACCTTATTTTTTCATGTCCTTGTGTCCTCATGTCTCGTCTTTTTCCACATTAAGGGACTTGGTCCTGCATGAAGTTTTGGTTTAATGAACAATCAATCCTTGGATAAATGTAACTGCAAAAGAACTCTATCCAAATTCTAGGGAAGGCTTTTTATTGTTATCATTAGATTTGCATTTTTTTAGTTAATTGTTTTATTTGTTCCAATTAGTTATACATGATAGTAGAATGCATTTTGACATATTGTACACAAATGGAGCACAACTTCTCAGGGAAGGCTTTGAGTTCAAGAATTTTACCTTCTTGGTGGGATTTTTGCTTTTATCATAAATACATTGTCTATCTTTATCCCCATGGGTGCTTATTGCATTATATTCTATTTTGCCCAATATTAACATTAATATTTTTTCAATTAATGTTGTTACTTGAAGAGTAATGTTTTCTCAGTTTTTAAAATAGTATTTTCCTAGGAATTTTTTTAATGTTTGTTTTCAACATTTACTGTGTCATTATCTTAGTATATTTCATATGCAGCTCATAGGTGGATTTTTGTTATGTTTTTAAAAGTTTCATCTCATAGTCTCGACCTTTAATAGATAAGTCTAATCCATTTATATTTATTATGATTGCTATTTGTTTGAACATTTTTTATCATCTTATTTGGTGCATATTTTCAATTACTAGGATATTTTTTGATGGGAAGAAGGACTATGTGTAATTATTTTGATTTTTTTCTTCTTTCTTAACTTTTGAAGGATAAAGTCCTTTGTCACCAGATTCCTCTAACTACCCTCTCACTTAAATGCTTATAAAGTACATTTCTTTGGGTGATTACATTTTAATTTTTTAACATAGTTACTTAACCATATATTTGCCTAACAGTGCTAAGTTGTTCAATGTCTCTATTTTCCACCTGATAAAAAAACAGCCTGAACAGAATGTACTCAGAATTGAACTGTTCCTTCCATCTTCTTTACTATTGTCTAGAATTCTAATTCCACTGTTAATCATTAAAGTAAATATTTAGGGCCAGGGATACAACCCAGTGGTGCATGCTTGCCTAGCATGCACAAAGCCCTGGGTTCAATCCCAGCACCATAAAAATGAATAAATAAATATTTATATGGTCAGAAATTAATTCAATTTACCAATGTATTCATTCAGTTTCTTTACTTAATGCTTTCTTTCACTTTTCCTTCTGCTGAAGTACATGCCCTAGTAATCCTTTCAGTGAAGGTATGGGTGGTAAGCTCCCTTACTCTATGAAATCTAAAAATGCCTATAGTTTGCTCTCCTTCTTTAGTATTAATTTAGTTGTATTTTTGAGGTAAATTAATATATATATTTTTTCCTCTGCATGTTCAGGATATTACCTCTCTCTGTATCTCATTCATAGTCACTAATGAGAAATTTGTTGTCCGTTCTTAGCACACTTCTGGTGTCCTTTGTAGATAATTCTTTATCGTAATGATAAAGAATTGTAACTCTTTATCTGTGACATTCTGCCCTATCCTTACAGTGGCCTGGTTGAGATTTACTTTTCTTCATTTTCTTTATCATGTGGTACCTATTTTCCACCTGAGGCCTTCCTGAAATACTCTCAGCCATCATTGCCTAACTACGGCACTTCCCTTACATCCTTTAGTCAATCCTTCTGGAATTTCTATTACACACATAGTGAAATCTTTCAATCTGCTCACCATGTCTTAATGACTTTCTAACATTTTCTGCTTTTTAATCTTTTTGTGCTGCTTTCTGAGTAAATGACTCAGGAATATCTTTCAATTCACAAATTTTCTCTTCAACTGTGTCGTCTGTAGACTTCCAACTATTTGAATTTGCTTCAATGATTTTTTTTTTTATTTTTAGGATTTATCATCATTTCCTTTTCATATGAACAGTTAATTATTTTGTTGGCTGTCTTTCTTAGTGTCCATTTTCTTCATGTGCTCAAGCATTTGGGTTTGCAGGCCTATTTTGAAGAGGAATATTTTTGTCCCTTTTCTTCCTCTGCACTTGCCTTGAACCCAGTCCCTCAGGATCCCAGTCCCTAACCAGGCTTACTCCTGGCAGCTCAAGATTCCTATGGAGTCAGGGCAGCTTGGCTCAGGAGCCAGTTACCGGACCTGCACCTGTTCCCTCTAGTTACCTAAAATGTGCTTTCAAGCCCCAAGGACTTGTTTGGCCCCTGCTTACTCCAAGAGTCTTGAATCCCTGGTCACTGGTGCCTGTTTCCAGATGGTGGTCAGCCTGAGTTTACAACCTCTATTTATCTTTGGATTTCTATTTTCTTTTTGTGGCAAAGGAAAGTTTATCTTGTTTATGAGTATGAGCTCCTTTAAATTTAAAAGATAAAAAGTATCTGTTACTATAGTATATAAACAGAGGTCATTTTCTCCATTAATTCACAAACCTCTGTTATTTATTTATTCATTTATTTATTTTTACAGCTCTGGGGATTGAACTCAGGGCCTTGTGCATGGTAGGCATGTGCATCTATGACTGAGCTACATCTCCAGCCCTTTTCTTTTTTAATTTTTTCTTTGAGACAGGGTCTTGCTAAGTTGCCCAGTCTGACCTTGAACTTGCTATCCTCCTGCTTCAGCCTCCTGAGTAGCTGGGATAATAGGCACGAGCCACTGCACCTGGCTTTTTACTTTTTTTTTTTTTAATATCCATTTCATTGAAGTATGAATAAAATCACCAATTGAGGTGCATCATTCAAATCATTCAATAAGCTTTGATGAATATCTATAGTCATGTAACCACCATTACAGCCAATGAAAGAATGCTTTCTTTGCTTCTCAGAACATTCCTTGCTCCCTTTGCAGCTAATCTCCTTCTTCAGCTCCAGCCCTAGATAACCACTGATCTGCTCTCGATATATTAGTTTGCATTTCCTAGAATTTCGTAGAAATGCAGCCTTACAAGGTGTATTCTTTTGTGTCTGGCTTCTTTCACTGAGCACAGTGATTCCGAGCCTCACTCACGTCTTGTGTATACCAACATGTGTTCCTTTTTGAGCAGTACTCTCTTGTGCAGATTCGTCACAATTTGCTTTTCGGTTCTTCTATTGATGGACGTTTGAATTGTTTCCAGTGAGAGGATGCTATGCATCAATCTGCTGAGAACATTTGCATATGAGTCTGTGTGTGGGCCTGTCTTCTCCTGGGTGAATACCTCAGTGTGGGAGTGCTGGGTGGATGGCCAGTGTATGTCTAACTTCCCAGGAAACTTCCAAACTGCTTTTGCAGCGGCTGCACCAGTTTATGTTCTTATCTGCAATGGAGGAGAGTTCTGGGGAGAAGCAGAGCTTATTTTTAAAGCATGAACTCAATGCCATTTTGACGGGAGGTGACTGTAAAAACACTTTGGAATAGAATGTCAGGAATGGTAATGAAGGTTCTTGAGGGCACAGACTCCAAGTGACCTGTTTCCTGCTGCAGCCCCAAGGCCTAGCCCAGGGCCTGGCACCCCAATGAGCCAGCCCATGAACAAGAGGTTTGTCTCTCACAGACTTTAGGAGCTTTTAAAGTGCTGGGTCAAAGTTGGGGCCGACTGCATCTCTTCTAATCAAAGGAAGTTTTATGGCCCTTTTTGTCCTTGATCCCCAAAGTTCACAGGATGCTTTGCTTTGAGCCAGTTGGCGTTTCTGCCCTGTTATCACAATCTCTACTGGGTCTGAGTTTCAGCAGCAGGGAGGAGCCACAGTGCAGAGAAGAGCACACAGCTTCTCTTTGAGGTTGCTTGCCTGAGGTTGCAAATCATTTTAGTGGGTCCATCATGGCGGAACTTGTGCACCTGCCACATCTAGCTGCAAGGGAAACCAGAAGATGTGGCCTTCGTTCTGACCAGGCAGGTGCCTAACTGGCATAAATACCAGGGTTCTATTGTTTTGAAGAAGCGGAGGGTAGATACCTCCTGTACCACCTTGAACGGGACTGTGTCTTCAATGGCTCAGAGGTCTCTGAACTCAATATGCCATATTACCCAGAAAATGTTCATTCCTCAGCTCAGGGAGAACCCTTTCAGCTCGATGCACCATAGAACGTCAGGCTGGTGGGAACAGGAGGTGTCTCAGTCAGCACCTCCTGTCCCTGCCCCTGACCACTGAGGCAGCCACCCTGACTCCTTCCCAAGGTCATCTGCACCAGCCACAGGGGCCAAGAACAGTTGAAGGATGATGCATTCAAAGAAGGGGTAATGTTCTTCAGAGGAGCTGCGGGTGGGTACATACCCCTGGCCTCCCTGGGATGCTAGTGGCTACCCTCTGGGTGATCCGTCTCAGGAAGATCTGCTGGGTTCTGTAATGGAGGTGGATGCAGAGAGCTGGGCCCAGTGGCTGCCCTTCCCACAATTCATCAAGCTGAACCTTGGTCTCCAGGAAACTTAGCAGCTACCAGGTATAGGATAAGCCCAGAGCTACATAATCAATATGGTTGCCAGTAGTCACACACATCTCTTTAGATTTAAATTAATAAAACAAAATATCTATTCCCCAGTTCTACAAGCTGTATTTCAAGGGCTCAATGGACACATCTGGCTAGTGACCACCATATTGGATAGCTCAGGTCTAGAACATTCCAATGACTGAAGAAAGTTCTATTGGACAGCACTGCCCCCAGAGGAAAGCCAGCTCAAGTCTTGCTAACAGCAGTAGAAAACCAAGAAAGGGACAGGCCATGGGGCCTATGTGCACAGTGGTAGGTGGACCCATCTGGGCCACCACGTCCCATGGACCCAATACCCTGTGAAGGGAGCCAACAAGGAGAGGAAAGCATGCAGGCCAAGGGACCAGGATGCACAGGGGACATGGATATGCCTACGTCCTGTTACAAGGGTGTCTCTGTGTGGGTTCCTGCAGAAACCAACCCTGGGGTAGAGATTTGAAGGCAAGTAATTTGTTTGGGAGGTAACCCCAGGAGGCACCAGGGGAGTGGCTCAGGTAGGGGTGTGGTCAAGCAGGTATGCCACTGTGTGCGGGTGAGGCTCCATACTGCAGGGGACTCTGGGAAATAGCAGGGAACATGCGACTTGGGCTGGGGGTGCAGCACAGTGGTTGATGGCTTGCCTAGCATGCACATCCCAGCCCCCCCAAAAAAGTCTAGGAATGTGGCTTAGTGGCTGAGTACTTGCCCAGTATGCATGAGTCCCTGAGTTCCATTCCAGCCTGAAAAAACAAAGTCAGTAGAAACAAAACAATGAAAACATAAGGCATGCGGCCCAAAGTCACCCTGTGGAGAGAGCCAGAGTTTATAGCTAGAGCCCACAGACTTCAGCTTCCGTCTGTCCGGGCTGAGGGCTGCTTCTGCTAAATCCACCAGGACTTCTGGTGTGCCGAGTGTGCAGGTGCAGACAGAAGACCTGCCTCACCTGTAGAAGGTTACCAGGCAACAAAAACATATTAAAATAAACTAAAAAAAAAAGTTACCAGGCAACAAAGTAACATGAGGCAGCTGGCACCTGGGTGAGCATGCTGAAGCAGGAAGGCCCGAGGGATGTGGCAGGGCACTCAGTCCCTTCAGTGACAAAGCGTGAAGGCCAACACACCCCATCTGCTGCTTTATTACACCCCCACACCCCCACCCCCCATGGCACAGCTCTCCCACTGGCCTCTTTCTCATTCCTCAGACTCAGGCTGCTCTCTCCTACAGCAGGACCTTTGCACATGCTGTGCTGGATGTCTGAATTTCTCTTCTACTCCTTCCTTTCCCCCTTCATCTAGTTAAATTCTCCACATTCTTCAAATCTTATTTCAAATGCACCATCCTCTAGACGGGGCTTCTCGGAGGGACACCTCATCTCCACCCCAGAACAAGATCAAGTCCCTTCTCCCTGTCCTGTAAGTGTGTCACTGTGTTTGGGGCTGATGAATGCTCTCTTCCTCATCAGACCCTGAGGAAGGGATCTGGCTGGTGTAACACACAGTAGGTGTTCGGGAAATGTCTGTTGAGTGGATAAATGAATAAAAGAATGAATTCTACTCTGATAAATGAGGGCCCCCAATGGCCAGAGAGAAAATTTACCAGCTAAAGAGCCTAGGAAGAGGAGGCGGCTAATTAGCAATTCATTAGGATCCATTTTCACTGTCTATAGTCAATGCTAATCACTTGTTTGTTTAAAACAGGAAGTTCTGAACGCATTAAACCCATTAGTAAATGAAAATGTTTCTGGGGAAGTCTGGCCTCCCACACTGGAGTGTGATCTCAGGGACGACACCCCTCTTTGGTAGACTTGCAAAGCCTCTGCTCACCAGCTGGAAATACCCTGGGCTGGGACCCCAGTGGTCCCTCAGCAGGAACTTAGGAACCTGCCCCTCAGACCTCAGGAACCTGCCCCTCCGGCTCTCTGTGCTCAGTTTCTGCTCCTGTAAAATGGACAAAATATTCAATGTCATGGCTGGTCGCAAAGGTCAGAGAGAACTGTGCAGTAGGATGACTGGCTCAGACCTTGTGGCATCCTCCCTGACAGCCCTAATTTGAGACTGTAGCTGCCGGCAGGCCTGACAGTAGTCTGTCCACTCCTTGATCTCTAGCTCATTAGCAGGGCGGCCCCTCTCGCCCCCTGAGCAGCCCACATTTGGAGGGTGCACTCAGGCCAGGCTGTGCTCACACTTGCCTGGAAGCTGCTCCTTCGTTGGGAGGAAGAGCGAGGTAGCGAGGCAGCCACGATAGCCCAAGGCTTGGTGCCCACCCAGGCCTGGCCCCCTCCATGCCCAGCCCCTTCTGGGAAGCTGAGTCTGAATGGTCCCTGAGATCACACTCCAGGGGGAAATGGTCCCTTTCCCATGCTGTGCACCCCTGGGTGGGTCTTCCCTTCCCGAGGGCTCCCAGGGACCCGACGCTGCAGGAACAGAACAGCTGTCTTCATCTGAGTGACAAACACTGGCCTCAGGGCACAGTTCTTTGCCTGTGGTAAACCATCGGTAGCAATTTTATGGGGGTGAGCGTGTGTTATTGCCCCCAACTCACAGGAGAGAAAACTGACTTGTCAGAGGTCACAGAGCTGGTAAGTGTGGCAAATGGAAGAACCAGGTCCCAAGTCCTGTCTAACCAGAGCCCTGAAGAAGACACCCCAGGACAGCTGCCCACGGTGAGTCCACCATCGACTCCCGGGCTCCCAGGGAGCACCCGGCAGAAGCAGAGCCAGGCCCACTCTCCTCCCTCCCGAGCCTCGCCCTGCTCCTCCTCCTCGTCACCTCAACACGGGGAACCTGTTCCTCCCACTGTGCCCTCTGCCCACCGGGGTCCCTCCCTTTGTGCCTGATGGGCAAAGGTGGCAGTGCGAGTTCCAGGGCCTCTCCTCCACGAGGCTCCAGAGTCCTTCCACTCCCACCTCTGGGCTTTCCCTGTGTCTCTGCACATCACCAAGGGGCTGACTCCTCCAGGGCAGCCAGCCCCGGAGGCCAGCTCTGTCCGTCAGGCTCTCAGCGTGTCATAAGGCACCGTTTTTACTCCCATTTCATCAAAGTCACACAGCAGGGGCAGGGTTCAGAGTCCTCACTCCAGGCTGCTGCCCACCCTCCTCCCAGCGCAGACTGCCATTGCTGCCTTCCCATCTTGTTTGGTTCTTCTCTGGCCCAGCTCCTGGGAGGCAACATGTATCTCTTTTGGTCTCAGGGCCTGGCTCATAGGAAGCCTCAAAACAGGACTTGTCGGGATGAAGTTTCCTATGAGCAGAGTGTGGGTCCTGTTCAGTGAACCCTGATGTAATACTTGGTCAGGTGATGTTGGCAGCTGCAGGTTCGAATCCCACCTCTGCTCTTAACGTCTTGGGTCACTCAGGGGATGCGCAGTCCTGTGTGAAGTCAACTAGAGACAGAGGCATGCCGTGTCCCTGTCCAAGGTGCTGACGATGCAGGCGCGCATACACCTCCTGCGACCAGAGCCGGGACAGAGGACAGCACACAGGCCCTAGAGAGCCCAGAGCTCTGCATTCAGTCTGGGCAGTCAGGGAGCCTCCAAGCCTGACCTGCCTCCCTCGGGCTCAGGTGAGTGGGTGGGAGATCATCTTCCTGCATGCCTACAGGGGCCCAGGTGGCTGCCTGTGTCGCAGGGCACCCCCCACCCCCCACCCCTAGAGGCATCCTCTCCAAGACCCTTTGCTTGTTTAGATTACATATTGTCCCCCAATCCCCAGCCCTGGTTCCTCTTGAGAAATACAAAGCTTAAGGAAGGGGTCCCAGATGACAATAGTCCCCTGCCACCAAATGTGAGTTTGAAAAGAATTAGACTCAAATGCTCCTATTCTAATGAAAATATTTCCTAAGTTACACGTGCATATGGAAAAAGTCCAGTGTATGAAGGGGACTCTGTGAAAAGACTTCTCACTGTTGATTGGCTCTCCTCCTGGAGGCTGCCACCAGGGGGTCCCAAGATTCCCCACAGGGCCTCCCTCCAGGAAAACAGCAGCACCTGTCTGCCCACCTTCTCCTCTGGGTCTTGGAGCCCCTCGCCTAGGTTGACCTTGTTCTTTGGAAAGGCTGCACGGTTCACTACACCCGTCTGGGGAGCCCTTCCTTAGCCAGTTTTCTCTGGATGGACTTTGAGGTTGTCTGCAATTTTTTTTTTTTATTAATGCAAACAATGTATCACAAGCACCTTATTCATCATCTTTGTACAAGGGCAAGTAAATCCCTAAAAGCAGGATTGCTGAGTCCATGTATGTGCATTTAAAACTCTGATAGCTTTTACTCTTTTATTCTTTAAAAGTGCAGTGCAGCAATTTGTTACATGGACGAACCAAACGCCATTAAACAGCCCACCCCCTGTCCTCCCCACCCCCGTCTTTCCCTTTCCTCTTATTTTTATACTTATGTTTAGGAAATAGTTCCCAGCAACATTTCCTGGCTTTTGATACATGGCTCCTCAGTACAGCTGGGTGGGATTTCTGGGTTGGAGGGGGAAGAGGAGGGCCATGTCCATCTCTCCTAGATGGATGGTTAAATGCCAGGGTTGGGTTAGTTCCTATATTTGGCTTCCAGTCTTTGAGATATTAATATAAGGCTTTAAGCCTAATGCCCGACACACACAGGACATGCAACATTTGTGAGTTTTTGTAAATTAAGAACAGGGTCACAGCAAACAGCCTATACGTGTGCTTCTTTGTGTGCATGTGTGAATCCAATTTGGAGTCCAATTGGCCTCCAAAGAGTGTGTGCCATTACACACCTGCCAACACTATTAGCCAACCCCAGATCTTTCAGGAGTCCAAACTTTTCACCTAGCGGACAGGACCACCAAGGCTCCTGAGGCAGTGCCCAAGGTCATTTGTGAGCTATGGCACAGATTGATTCCTATTTTTGGCTTCTCTGGCCTCCTCCGGGGCCCTGGGGCAGGGTTCAGGGTGGAATGAGAGCTCCAGGCTGGGGTTGTGAAGATGGCACCAATGGGGGTGGGGTGGGCTGGAGTCCGTCTCTGTTTTATTTCAAGAAAAAACGCCTGACTCTTCTCCACTACTTCTTTTCCCGTCCCCTCCCCCATCTTTTCCCTTGGAAACGGGCCCCAGAGATTCTGAAAGGTGCTCTCCTGACTTCTGAGCTGCCTGTGTGGGAGGGAGCTGGGGATGTGAGGGTCCGATTGAGGGAGCAGGTGGAGACCCAGGAGCTGTTGTGCACAAAGAATGGCAAATGACATAAGGAGGGAAGAGGGAAGGGGGTGGTGGCAGCAGCTATTTTTTTCCCCAGGGCTTTTTAACCCTTCCCTGCTGCAGCCGCTGGCAGCCCAGATGCTGGTGCTGCCAGAGACATTTTCATAAATGGTTGGTGCTGGACGCTTTGGGGCGAGGAGGGCCAGCTCCTGCCTCGTCCTTTGCAGACAGGCTTTGTACTCTGGGCAAAACTGTCGGAAAAGGTAGAACAGCTCCTAATCTAGGAGATGATTCCTGTGGGAAATCAGGCTGCTTTCCAAGCGTAATTTGAAAAGCCGCTGCCTCCAAACTTCAGTGGCGGTGGGGTGGGGGCGGGGCGCGGAGAAGAATGCCATTTATAAAGCAATCAGCGCCCCGACAGCAGCCGCCATCACTCAGAATTATTTTCCGAAATTTGGCCTCTATTCCTTACTCTGGAGGAAAAGGCAGTACGGGCACTTGGCTTCCAATCAAGCCCTATGCCGAGGACTGGGGCGAGCCACACGAAGGGAGAGGGACCCTGCTTTGTTCATCACAGCTGGAGCTGCTCAAAATCCTTTCCAGGGCTCAGCCCGCTCGGGATGGAGCTGGAGGAAGCCTCATCAGAGGTTCCATTCATCTCAC
The DNA here is from genome assembly GCF_045843805.1 of Urocitellus parryii. NCBI lineage: Eukaryota > Metazoa > Chordata > Mammalia > Rodentia > Sciuridae > Urocitellus > Urocitellus parryii. The sequence goes on from NC_135536.1 coordinate 179,397,918, forward strand.
TTTTTACTTTTAAACTTTAAAGCACATATTTATGTGCCTCAAGTTGCTCATGAACCACGGCATGTCAAACAGTTTGGGGTTGATGGAAGAGGAACATTTTCTCGTCCTGGGACTTTCGGAAACACAATTTCATGGCCAGTCTCTCTTCCGTCCAATTTCTCCCGTTGGCTGCCACGAGATGAATATTCCTAAAATGCTGCTTTCAATACATTACTCACCTGTTCAGGAACCTTCCAAGGCTACTTCTCGATTCCTTAAGGCTGGGGCATCAGACTGGCATTCAAGGCCTCCCTCCAAATGTGGCCTCAGCTCCCGAAACCCCAATCACACCCTCCCAGACTGCCAGGCCATACATGTCACAGGTCACTGATGTGGGGTGGGGAATGCCTGACGACTCCTTCTTCCCTCTGGGGTTGTGGTCAGTGGTAGGGCACTTGCCTTGCATATGAGGAACTGGGTTTGATCCTGGGCACCACATATAAACAAACAAACAAACAAAAAAAGGTATTGTATCCATCTATAATTAAAAAAAAATATTATAAGAAAGAAGATGACTTGCCCAAGGTCACACTGTGACTCAGAGGTACTCAGAAATCAAATCCAGTTCTGATGAACTCCCGACTCCTCCCTGGATCCGGCTCTACATTTTCCAGAATCCTCCACACGTCCTCCTCTGCCTGCAGAATTCAAGGTCTTTCAGGTTCTGCCTGTTTCTACCCAAAGTCCAGCCACAGCTGTGCTGGTGCCCCCTGAAGGGAAGGAGAAGCCCTCACTGCCCCGCAATTTGCAACAGAGGGGAAGGGTCACTCGGTGATGTCCATGTTAACAAGGACTCTACTCTGAGTCAGCTGGACAGGTTCAAAATTAAAGTTGCCTGAATATAATAATAACAGAAGAGGTGCTCTAATTAGTTTTTTTTTTTTTTTTTTTTTTTTTTTTTTTTTTTTAATCAAGAGCAACAATCTGCCTGCATGAATCGGAAAGCAGCTCAGCTCAGGGTAGTCAGGGTATCTTCACTCTTTGAAGAAGACGTGGGATTTTGGAAGACCATGGCAAACCCTCCTACACTCATGATCTCCCAGAGAGCTTTCCAGGCAGGGCCCAGGTTTATCCAGATGTGCCTGCATGTCTGCCCCTGCCTCTGAGAACCACTGTGGCCTGCCACTCCCCGCCGCTCTGGAAAGGTAGGCCACTTAAATCTTGCAGGGAGCAGCTATGTGGTGATCGTTTTCTCATCTGCCATTAGAGATTGAGTTAGCCTATTGCTTTGTGTCCCCGGTGGAGTTAGGAGCAGCGCTGAATCCTTTTACGATCCCATCAATTAGAGGGCACTTCTCTTCCTTTCCCAGAGGAAGTCATCCCTGAACTTCAAAGCTGCGACAGAGCTGCACGGCAGTGAGCACTTGTGGGGCTCTTAACATGGGGTCTCTTGAGGGGGGTCACGGTGAAGTCTCTGGAATTGCAAATACAACTGTGAGGTCAGCTAAGAAGGCCCAGCAGATGAGATGGTGCCTGGAGGATGCAGTGTCCTCCAGGGGGCAACGAGAGAGGTGCAGGAGCGTGCTTCTAGGGACTAGGTCCTCAGATTTCATCAGATGCCTGGAGGGGCCCAGACCCAAAAGATTGAGAGCACCACCTGCGGCCCAATCCCTCTACTTTTCCAGCTGGATGACTGAAGCCCAGAGAGGAGGAACCCTCCTGGTTGCTGCCACCTCCCCCTGAGATGGATATGTCACTACCATATCCATCTCAGGGGGATAAGCAAATCAGAGCTCCTCTCCAGAACTGGCTGGGGACCCTGACTCCACAGTGTGCCCATGCCAATCACCTTTTGGGTTTCTGTAGAGCTTGTCACTCACGCAAGTCATCTAACTATGGCGTCCCACGCATCTGGTGAGGGAATGCTCATCACCCTTGGGGTCTTCCAACATGCACGCGCCTGTGTGTGGGGGAGATTTTTTATTTCTTTTTTGAGGTACTAGGGCCTGAATCTGGGGCCTCCGCACATGCTAGGGAAGTGCTCTACTTCTGAGTTACATTCCCAGCCCTGTTGGGATCTCAATTTACTTAATCTGTTAAATTCCTCAGTTAGGAATAAAAAAATCCAGTATTTATCTTCTTAGCCTTTTCTTATAAACAGTAGCTCCAGGTTACCTCACGGTTGAGGAACGAAAGGAAGAAACCGGAACCACGGGAAGAAACGAGATGTTCCAGACCTCCTGATGGCAGTGAGGAAGGCCAGCGCTGGAGGTCTAGTCCAGAAAACAAGCCAAGAGGACAACAGCAAACCCAGGCAGGAGTCTTGCTCTCCTCCCAACTTACAGGAAACACAGGAGACAGGAGGAGCCCGGGAAAGGACCCTGCCACGCAGTCAGTGAATCCAGATGCGGGGAAAGCTTGGGACAGCTGACCTTGTGTCCTCGCCAGAAAACTTACAAGGAGGAGGAAACAGAAGTGGAGGGGACTAGAGAGCTCTACTAAGGGACACATTGAGAACTGGATGTACAGAACTTATTTTAATCCAGATTCAAACCTGCCGGGAAATTTAGACACTGAGTGAGGAATACTTGACAATATTAAAGAAGTGCTCTTAATTTTTTTATGATAATGGTATTGTAGTTATACATTTCAAAAGTCTAGACAGCTGGGATTTGCTTGACAATAACTGAGGGTGTCATGGTGGTGGGTAAGAGGGCCTCGGTAGTTGGAGCAGGACCGGCCATGTGCTGGTAACCAGTGAAGGCACCTGTGGGCGTCGGTCTGTGTACTATCATTCACAGTAAAAAATTAAGAAATTAATCTCTCACTTAACACGCACAGAACCGTCCTGAGTGGTGGCCTTGGGGAGGGAGGGAGGGGACCTTTCTACTGTTTGGCTTTGCACTGCTTGGACTTGACCCCATGGTTCTGTACTAGCCACCCAAGAATGTGAACTCTTACCACCCCCCCCCCCACAAAAAAACACCACCCAACTTAAATAACGAACTTCAAAGTGAGCTCTAGAACATCCTTTCATCCAAGAAATGCCTTTATTTCATTTTCTTCCAAAGAGCAGTTTAGGTCCAGCAAACGAGTTCCTTCTCATCATCTGAGGAGGGCGGTGTGTGCAGACGGAGGGGACCCATCTGTGGCAGGACTGTACTCAGAAGGTCTTAGATGTGTGATCCTGAATGCGGCCCTCGGGGGCTCAGAGGACACGTGCAGTGCACTTGAGTGCCAGTGTCCTTAAGTATTTAGGGGTGCTTGTGTGTGTGTGTGTGGCGGGGACCGGGAGGCCGATGGGGCCATGGAGGCGGTAGGCTGAGGTGCTAAGCCCTTAGGGCTGCCCGACAGTGACATCTGAAAACCCGATGTGGGGAACATGAACAACAGCCAGCCACTTTCCTTCAATCCAATTTTTAGGCAGTTGTAATCGATCAATTTACAAATCGACTGGCTGTCCGCTCCACCTTCAATGGCCTTCTCTGTGGCCACTGTGGTCGCCTCCAGCAGGGGTGGGTTGGCCCACCTTCTGGCTGGCAGCAGGTCACTGCAGCTCCCGGAGCAGCTGCAGCACGTTGCTGGCGTAGGGACTCTGCTGCTCAGAGGCCATGCCCAGCGGCACAGGGCGCAGGCTGGCATGGGGGGGTGTGAACTGCAGAGGGCAGTGGAGCTGGTTCAGGAGGAGCCAGGTGGAGTCCGCGTCCACTTTCATCAGGTGCAGGAAGACGCTGTGGGGAGAGGCAGGAGTGAGGGTGAGTCTGGGAGGGAGCCCGCATGGTGGAGTAGGGCGCTGCCTTCACCCCAGCAGCTGTTTACTGAGCTGAGAAGTCGATCATAACAAATGCTCCAACAGCACAAGGAACCCACTTTAGTTCCTAAGACAGGGACATCAGATGGTCCCAAAGCCCAACAGGAATCAAAGTAAACAGTTTCATATCCACTGACACAGAGTAAAATAGTAATTAGGCCGAGCAGACAATGTTGACACTCAACAAGCTCTTGGCAAAGACACGGGCTGAGTTTCGGAGTCTAAAGCTGGCATTCTGAAATGAAGAAAAATGACAGGGCCCACCCCTCATTACAAGCCCTCAAGGGCTCGGGCAGGTTGGGGGACCGCAGAGGAAGCCCGTGGGTCAGACCCAGAGTGGGCTCCTGTCCTAGCCTCTGGGCTTCTTTGTCTCTAGGGTCTTGCTGCTCAGTTGGACAGCTGGACCCTCTCTGGTCATGAAGAGTCCTGGATTCTTGGTGGTTCCGACACACGCTCGGGCTCCCTGGAGAGGAGCCCACAGCAATTAGATTCGAAAGATCATGCGGCGCTCCACAGGCTGGCAAAGGGTCCTTTATTTTCCGGGGACAGGACCAGCTGAGGCCTGCCCGTGACTTACACACAAGTGTCCAAGGGCCTGGGCCACCACATAAATGCTAAGGATGAGATTACAAGGTTACGTGGCCCTTGCCTCTTATCTGGTCAACTCCTACTTCTGAACCATCAGTTGAACCCAGGCCACTATGGCGGGCAGTCCTCACACACCTGGCCAACAGGCCCCCACAGCAGCTTGGAGTCTGGTTGGTCAATCCCAGGAAGGATAAGGCCCTCCCTGCTGGCCTGCTGCCTCAGCCCGTGCATCCCCTGCAAGTGGGACTGCTGTCCTGCTCTGTCTAGGTGGCTGCCCCTTCCCATACATGCTAGCGGCTTGTCTATGACCATTTCCCTTCCTCACAGTGTAAGCTCCTCAAGGGAAAGGACCTTGGCCATTTTGCTTGCTGCTATTCCTGGCCACCTGGCATGGCCCATGATAAGCATTCAGTAAACATTCAATGATTAAACAGGTCCTCGTTTTCATGTGACTTTGGCTTATTTGGTGGCTCACTAAAGACTTAAGGTGACATCCTTCTCTGGAATATTTACATCCTGTGAAAGGATATGAAGGAGAAATTAGTTGCTTATCATCACGAAAGGTATAAGGGGCCAGGCATGGTGGTGCACACCTGTGATCCCAGTGACTCAGGAGGCTGAGGCAGGAGGATCACAAGTTCAAGACCAACTTGGGCAACTTAGTGAGGCCCTATCTCAAAATAAACAATAAAAAGGGATGGGGTGTAAGTCAGTGGTAAAGCACCCCTGGGTTCAACCCCCAGTACTATGCAATAATCTATACATATAGATATATATAAAAGTAAGAAATATTAACAGGGTTCATGCTATGACATCACTAGCTATGGAGGTGCAGGAAATCACACTTGTCTTGGACTTGGTATCCTCATTTCTTCAAGGTTTCGATGAGGTAGGAAACAGAGATCAAGCCCTAACATGTGAACCCCCCTCACCACTAAAGCTACACTCGGCCCTCTGCACCCATGCATTCAACCAACCGTGGATTGAAACTATTTGGAAAAAAACATGGTGTCCATGCTGAACATGTACGGCCTTTCTTCCTCATCACCATTCCCTAAACGATAGAGTATAGCAACCATCACACAGCACTCACACGGTGCTAGGTGTTGTGAGTCATCAGGAGATGATGTAAGGTAAGGGAGAGAATATGTGTGGGATTTATGTAGACACTGTGCCATTTTATACAAGGGTCTTGGCATCCTTAGATTTTGGTAAATGCGGCAGGTCCTGGAGCCAACCCCCACGCATACTAAGGGACAACTGTACATAGTACCATTTGATGGATGGTATTTTACTTCCCCCTCCCCATTTTGTTCTTGACAGTTACTCTTGGGAGCCCCTAGCATCCTTTTTGAGCATCAAATCAGGAATTAAATGCTGGCCAGCCAAAAGTAAATTTTTGGTTCTAAATTTTATTAATCTGAAAAACCTGTGCCCTTAGGGGATTCGGGTCTTATTTTCTGAAGCCAGCTTTGCTTCCTCCCCTGGGCCTGACAGACAGATGTGAAGGAGGTTACTAAGGGAGGCACGCAGGGAGGTGAGGGGGCACTTCAAACCTTTCCCCGGCCTGTTCTGTGCCCCAACAATCTTAGTTTCCTGTGCTTAGGATAATCGTGTGTTTATAACCTGCACACTGTTTGCTGGAGAAGTGATTAGAATATTCTAATTCATTGTTTCCACTTCACCGCAGAAAGGAGATGGGGCCTGCGTGGGAGACAATTTTTGTTTAAAAACAAAAATATCTTTGATAATTAGAGTGGCAAGGGAAATGATGAAAAAAACGCACCCCAAACAAGAGGCAGATTTCTATTTACACGTGACACAGTAGACGGTTTTCCCTGGTGCCAAAGACTGTTAGAATGCAAATGCTTTCATTTGATTTTTTTTCCCCTTCAAGAACTGGAAGCCCTTCTCCAGCTCTGGGTGGCACTCCGCTTCCAGGACTGTTTGTATCTGGGCAACACCCAGCAACGCAGCAGCAACAGTGGCAGTGGCAACGCCCGGTGCCACTGCCCAGTTCAGGCACAGTGCCCTCTGACTCATGTGGCATGAAAAGGTGGCAATGCTCACTTTCTGAGCCCTTTTGAAAATGTTAAATGGGATGTTGTATTCTTTGGCAGAAAAGGAAATGGCAAGAAGCCTCTCTCTGAGAGATCTCCAAATAAAATGCTAACAGGAAGCAAAGAAAAAGTGTGTGCCAAGTTCACCTTTTTTATTCCTTAAGAGCCCAACTCTTGGAAGAATTGTTTTGGGTCTCATTTCTTTGCTCCAGAACGGCAGGCAACAACTCAAGCTCCTTCCCCTACCTCTGAGGCTTGGAGCAGATTACTTAGCCTTCTGAACCCGCTTCTTCTTCTTCCAAAGGAGGATGGCCACACCCGGCCCACCCTCCCCACAGGTTTATTCTGAGACTCTGAGGAGAGGTGCAGGGAAACACTTTGAAGTGTATAATGAAAACACCATTCTTTCCAGAGAGAGAGAAGACTGTGTGTGTGTCTAAGGAATAATTATCACTACCAACTACAGCAGCACTGCCACACCACGGGTACCTCTCAGACACTCTGAAAAGGGCAAAGCATTTGTCTTTTGTCTCACTCATAACCCCGCCAGGCTGCCTTGGTGGGGGTCCTGATTCTTAGCCAATGGGGTTCTAACTTCACCTATTATTTTTAGGAAGAAACAAATGCAGGACTCTCTGCCCTCCACATGCCTGAGGTGGGGCGCAAACACTGTGCCATGCAGGCAGATGGCTGGCAGGCGCAGCTGTGCTCTTGCTGGGTGAGAGGCGCGCGGCCTGTTGAACTCTAAACACCGACAAATTCTGAACCAGGACCCTGTTTGGCTTTAACTCCTGGGAGCTGAGCCTGAGGACCAAGAGGTCTGGTCTGAGCACTCAGAAGCCAGGCTTTGTCCCAAACTCGGCTCCCATTTTGTTCTGAGGCCAGTTCCTGGCCAGCCTGAACTGGGAAGAGGGGACTCTCAGAGTGAAGAGCCCAAAGCAAAAGCTGAAGTCCTGGGAGGCCAGTTCTACATAACTGAAAGTCAGAAGACAGAGGCAGGACCTCTGCTTTGAAGTGACTGGGGTAATGACCTGGGAACTGTTCCAATATGTCTCGAGATGTGGCAGAGATGTCTGTTGAACATGCCAAAATGACCAGTTCCATCTTTTTTCAAAGCCAAAGAGAAACACTTTTAAAAAATATATGTACACTATTTAACTGATGAACAAAAATTTCTTTCTCCTTCCCCCAGGCCCAAATGAGTGGCTCTGGGGAGCACAGTTATCAAGAGATTACCTGGTCCCCTGAGCACAGGGAGGCGCTCAGCTGAGCCTCATGCCTCCACGTGTCCCGAGGCCAGTGATTATCTCTCAATAACCTGTAGGGCCGTGTAGCTTAAATGATAACTTGACTTTAAAAAATTTAGAACTCGCCGTTAGGCAGTTTCTAAGCAACCTCTGTTTCCATGGCAAAGAAGCCTGGTGTTTATACTGATTTTTCACTTAAAATGCGGTTTTATTGAATTTCACTTCATGCAGGCAGCCATTTCCCTGCACTTCAGCCCCATCTACAATTGACGGGTATCAGTAAGTACCTAATAAACTCCAGATGCCCAAACAACAGAAGCTGCTCATTCCTTCAGGATGGTATTGGGGTGCTCGGAGGGAACAAGCTGGGGTGAGGGGCCTGGGGAGGTGGGGAATGTGCTCCTGGAATCCACAGCTGGGTTTGGGTCTTATCGCTTCATGGTTCATCAAATATTTACTAGCACCTGGTCCAGCCCAGGCTCTGTGCCAGGGCTTAAGATACAAAGATGGATAGACAGAGGCTCTGGTCTCACAGACCTGTCTGGCTGGGAAGGCAGATCACAGAGGCCCATGTCGCAATATGGCGAGGGCCATCCTAGGAAGCATGTGGGTGGGGCCAGGGAAGGATTCCTGAGGAGGGACACGGCTCCCCTGTAAAGAGAGGTGTGGATTAGACCAGTGCTAAGGTGCTTTCCAGCTCTGAGGATCAACAGCAGTTCTCCATCATGAGCGCTGGGTTGTACCCCTTCCCACAACATGGCGACACCAAACAGAAATCCCCTTGCTGCAGAAGCACATAGTACAAAGTGTGTCCTCACCATTTCTGTCTAGACAACATCTGCTCAAAGGGAACTCTAGAAAACCACTAGCCAATCAAGGCCCAGCAAGGCTAAATAAACTGTAACTGAAACGTGGGGCTTCCGGCTCTCCCGGGCAGCAGGCTATTCTTTCTCTGTCAATTACTTGCTTGAGGGGTCCGCTGTTCCTTGTCTCTTTCTGGATTTATAAAATGCTCTCATGAGCTGTCAGGGTAAATGCCAGTGGTAAAGAACTTGCAGCTCTGTGATCTGTTTATTTATTTATTTATTTGGGGCTTCTAAAGAAGTTACTTAGGGCTGTCTCCTTAGGAACCCGACACAAGGCTATCTCTATACCGGCACAAGTAAGTGTGATCAGGAAAGAAACGCACTTGTCAGGAAGCAGGCAAGGCCACAGTGCTACTCCAGCGCGCCTGTCATTCCTGTGCTGGCGGAACAGCCTCCACGCCCTCTTTCTCTGGCCACCTCTTCTCCCATTACTCTGTGCACGCTGATGCTGCAAATGAGGCTCTGTGTTGCTATTTAAACAAATGGATGCTCAGGGTGCCGACGTGTCCTAGCCAGCAAGCGGTGGGGCTATGTTTCCACACTCAGTAATTTACTCTAATGGGTCTCGGTTCATTGGTTAACCAGTATTTCAAGCCTGTCCTTTCTTGCTATTCAATTTAGCTATCTTCCCCTGCACGGAGGTCGTTTTTTGTTTCTAAATGTTGGAAATGGAGGATTATGACTGGAAGCAACGATTTACTTTCCAAATAAATACTACCAATTACCTCTGCAGCTATACATACTCTTTAGACTTAACTATATTTACGTGTTCAAAATCATTCATCTATCGATCTAACTCCAACACGCATACTCACACAGAGACCCATATTAAAAAATATTTAAATGCAACAAGGACAGGATTTAAAACCACAAACACCAATAGAAGTGTATGATGCTAATTGTGCCCTGAAAGTACCACAAGACAAAGTGTCATAAATGCAGTGGAATGATTCCACTGCCTTGTGCATATTTAAAAGGATATGGCACTGAGAGGCCCAATCTGTTACAGACAATTGACTAAGGCAGAGCCTAGAAGGGTTTAAATCCCACTGGGCTGGATTTAAAAGCAGCCCCTTAGATCTGGTCAGCTCCCCAACCTCCAGGCTTCCCAGCCTGACCCCATGGTGCTGCTGCTGGGCACTGATTTCAAAGCAGCCTCCTGTGCTGACAGACCCGGGCTTGGCACTGGCTGGCTGCGCTCAGGCCGCAGCGGCTTCCTGGCCTCCCTGCACACATGGGCGTCTGGGTAGCAGCTTACATATTTTGCCCCCACCTCTCAGAAACATTTTCCTATCAGCTGGGTTTTGACGCAAAGTCTTAAGATGCCTTAAGAAACGGCTTTTGGAAGCGCCCTTCTGTATTTACTGCAAGGATGCTGAGGACATTAGTCACAATGGCGCCCTGTGCTCTTCCCAGATGACCATGGAGGCATTTTCTTAAGGTTCAGTAACAAGGACAGCTGTGCTGCTTACTGAGCTTTCTTTTTCTAAGCTCTTCTGCCAGTATTCACTGGAAGTTGCAAAAGAGATGACATTTCCTCCCTCGCTGTCTGTTAGGGATCGTAGAGCCACTTCAAGTTCTGCATTTCACATATCCCACCTTGACTCTGGCTTCACCTTGCTTTTGCTCTTCTTGTTTTTCCTTTTAAAAAAGTCCTTTGCTTGTTTCCTTTTTTCTTTATTGCATACACTTAGTTTATAAGACGCCCCAAAGTCATTTTCGGAATTAAGGAGAAAGTTTAAATAATGTTTAACAACTACTATTATTGACTTTTCACTGTGGTATTATTTCTTGTGTTGAAAAATGAATATACATGACTTTACTGAACCTTATAATAATTGTATTAGGTAGAAAACAATAGGTAGGATTACTTCAGTCTTGTAGACGAGAAAGCTGATACTTGGAGTGAACAGCAATGTGAGGCCAGCTCTAACTTGGTATTCATCTCTGAAATCTTCAACTCTCAGCACAGTGCTTGGCTCAAAATAAGAGATCCAATAAAAATGGTCTGTCTTGAGCACCTAAGAGGCGGCAGTGACTGCGCAGGCTGCATTTACTGTATGTCTGGCGTGCAGCTCAGTGCTGGAGCGCGTGTCTCACACCCTGGGTTCAACCTCAGCACCTCCCACCAATCTTTGAAATAAATGCTCACATAGTAAGACACTTGGGCCATTTCCCTGGCTACTTTGCTTGGTACTGAGATTATCACATTCGTGACAGCCTCTTAGGTGTTCAAGACAGACGACAGACGGGCAAAATGGCTACCCTGTGGTCTGCCCAGGCTTTTGATAACTGCAATCCACTTTGCGAAGGCAGCGCAGCCGGCAGGCAAGATCTGCCATCAAGGGCATCCTGTTCCTGACCCAGCACTGCATGTACATCTGCAAATACACCCCACTGGGCGGTCGATTATCAGTCACATGACAACCCCAAGGAAGCAGGGACAGGACTGGTAGCATCTGATTAAAGCAGCACCGAGGTCCCTGCCTTCAGATCTGAAACCCAGCAACCCACTTTGTTTGTAATCTGCATGGCAGATGTCTCTTCTCTCTGACACCATGAAATCAGGCCTATATATGCACAGCGAACAGCCTCAGATCTGAGTGTATTTTTAGAACAATGGGCCTTGAAGAGAAAAGCAGGAAAGCCTGTCAAAAGATGGATAATAGGAAAGCCAACTACTTGGGTCTGGATTTGTCAACTATTAATCAAGTGTCAAAAGGAAAAATATTAGAAGTGCCCTCATTTCCATGCTGGGTGCAATCTGAAGGGGAAACAGTTCTGTAGCCCAACGTCAAACAAACTGCCCACACCATTTAAGGGAATAAGCCATTCATTCCAAGCTCGGCTGAGCTAACGGATCACCTCTGTGGCTCCTGATCTGTTCAAATATAATAGGCCTATGTGTGGGTGAAGACAGAAGCTGGGCTCTGACGGGGATGAAATGGACGAGCCTGTGCCAGTCTGTGTTTGTCCAGGGTTTGAAGGCACCGCTGGTTCTTTGATGGGCGGGGATCCTACTGTTAGAAAGAGAGCAGGGAAGTCAGTCAGTAAATGAACCTTCCAACCTGTCCCACTCTTGCGCAGAGGGGGTGGGAAGACGTGGCACAATTAACATGAAAAAGACCTTTCTGAGGTGAAAACCCCTGCTCAGGTTTCAGTTAAGACTCAGAAGGCTGGCAAGTGACGCTGCATTCAGGTGGGTGTGTGTGGAATCTACACATAACACGAATTTGATAAATTTATACATATAGCCCGCCCTGTGTGCGCGCCTGCATGCAAGTACCTTAGAACACAGGCACAGTGAGGCACAGGCTTCATCCTCTGTTGTCGGTGTCTAAAACAGTGCCTGGGACATACAGCCTCCTCAGTGATAAGCAGAATGAGTGAGCACTGAGGGACTTTCCTGGACAGGTCAAAGCAACATGTCCCACAAGGAGACCCTATGAAGAGGATGGTACTGTCACTCCCCATCTACGGAGGAAGGAAATGAAATGCAAGGAGACTAAGCCATTCCTTCAAAGGCTGGTAAGATCTGAACCTAGGTCTGTCCAACTCCAAGACTGCTGCCTTTGCTCTCATACACAGTGGCTGGGCAGTGGAAGCAGAGAAGGCAATGCCCCTCCTCCAACACATGGAGGACTACAGCAGCACAGCATCCAGTACCCGCCTGGCCAGAAGGTGCACCAGCTGGTCACTACCTGTTGGTGCCCTGCATCCCTAGCTGGGCTCTGGGGTTGGCAGGTGGGAGTAGAACTTGGTAGAGACCAAGCAGTCAAAAGGTTTTGTTCCTCGATCATGAATGTGCTGGGCAGGGACTGAATCTTTTTAAAAATAGGTACTGCCTAGTTTTGTTTCCTTGTAGTCCAGGGTGAGGCTTATTGGATGATGTAAGACCTCACTGCAAGACAGGGAGTTTCAGAGGCTGGCCCAAGGAGATGGTTCTAATGGAGTTGAGCCTGGCTGAGTGCATGTACTGGCTTAAAAGAAAAACAGAAATTTGGGGTATATTCTTTCATCTCAAATTCCTTTCATGTATGGAAGGGAACAGTTCCCTGGTCAGAAAAGGCACAGAACTGTGGAGACCCACTGCATGCTGGGACATACCCTGAAGGCTTCTGGGGCCACCTGGGAATTAAAATCAGTTAAGTATGCCTCTGCACTGGGCTGAGAAGAGGGTGTGTCTGACCCCACTGGTTATTTGTAATGCAATGCTTACCCTTAGGGACTCTGCCTTATTTACAGCTCCTGGTATACTGACTCCTCCTCCCACACCCTAAATGATTTGCTTGTTATCCATTGAAGTTATTTAACTGGATAAACTTTGGGGAGCTGGTTGTTTTTTGTTTTTATGTTTTGCATCTCCAGTTAACAGTGACACCTGGTGGTAACAAGCAGCAAGGGTATACCCGCCCCCCACCTCCCCCAAGTTCCAAGATTTATGCCCCCTCCTTACAAGGCACATTCACTAGATAAAAGCATTAAACTAGAATGGCATCTCTGTTCTTAGCGTTTACAGCCTTGGTTATATCAACCACCCCCTGATCAATTTCCATTTCCAGAGTTTACAGCCTGGATGTAAAAGCCTGCCACAAAGGCTATATTTAATATGACAAATTAAAAAAGCAAACACAGGCTTGGTCATTCTTTGAAGCCAGGAAAAGCAAACAAGAGGAAGGAGAAACGTGGCTGTAGTGCACACATCAAGGATTTCCGAGCAGCGGCCAAGTCTGCCTCCACTCCAACACGATGATGGCCTCAGGTCCTAACCCCACCTGCCAGAGGGGCCCACAGACCACAGTGCTCATCCACCTCCTTGCAGAAGGCAGGAGGCCTCCCAGCAGCACCTGCTCCCACAGGTTCCCTCAGACTCCAGCAGACAGAGGAGCTGGCTCGGGACTGCACCAGCTCAGAGGGAGCCAGTCTTCTCTGGACAGCACTTTGACTGGTTCTTCTCAATACTAAGCGGAGGCTTGGCTTTTTGTAAACCCCAACAACAGGGCTCCCTGCACACAACAGTTCTCTCTTCTTCCAAAAGAGTGGGTGCGTATGTCACTGGCGATGTGTGGAGAATACAGAGGAGGGGCAAGAGTAAAGACAGGGCACCGGCACAGAGGCTTCTGTGGTTGTTCAGCTGAGGGGTGATGGTGCCTGGCCCACACTGTGCTTGGAGAAGGAGAGAAGCAGTTTTAAGAGACGCAAGGAGGCAGACGGGACGGGCTTCACTCGTGCTAATGTATGTGGAGTGTGAAGGAAAAAGAACTAAGGACAAACTGGCTGGATGGTGGGGACCCCACCTTGCTCAGAGACGCAGCTCATCAGTACCAGCGGGTGTGATTGTCCCCACACTAATGAGCCCACCGTCACCCTCTCTCAGGCAGTAATTCAGCTCACAGACACCAAGTTTCCTATTGTCTCAGGATTCTTCTCCCATTTAGAGAGCTTATTAATTTCTGAATCAAGATGCCAAATCAGCTCTTGATCAAGGACAACACTGATTTTTCCCCTGACTTCAAAATAAGTTTGCAGGCGATGTGTGTGAAGCAATCAAGCCTGCTTCCTCCCCCCTGCTGCAGAGGAGGGCCTGAATGGAATGCTGGGGAGCAAGCAGAGCGGGCGCTGCAGTGGTGCCCCGGCTGCTCTCTCCTCCCCAGAGGCGCCAGACGCCACCAAGGGACTGAGCACAGTCTGATCCTGGACCTAACTGTGTTCAGCAGCGGCAAAGAAAATCAGAAATGAAAAAAGAATGAATAATGAATATTAGTTTGTTTAATGGCTCTAAACTTGAAAGATGGGACGTGGTGGGTATAGGAAAGCAGGATGGGCCAGGGAGGTGAGATCAGAGCTGTGTGACTCTTGGTCTTAACAGGCAGCCAAGAAAATTTACTTCACGATAAATTCATTCATCACAGCATTATCAGCTTTGGGGCACTGCCAGGGAGGACCGTGCTAACCCCAAGGTTCTTTAAGGAATAGGGATGCCAGGGATAGGAAGCTCCTTGGGATGCACCCTGTGCTCCAGAAACTATCACTGGTTCTGGGTCTACGTGATGTGATAGAAAAGGGACAGAAAAAAAAAAAAAGGCTACTGGAAAAATCAATAGCAAAAATTGCAAAGACAATAAATCAATTCAAAAAGATATTCCCGTCACTCCCAAGGAGTACCAAGTTTAAGAGGGAGCAAGACGGTTTTCCCCATTCTAGCCAGAGAAGCCTATAAGGGAATGGGGTGATTCCCAACTCCTCCCCAAGCAAGGGTTCTCAGGGCACTGTCCCCAGGAGCCCAGGAAGGAGGAGGGACTCTGCTCAGGGACATGAAGCTGGCAGGCCAGATAGTCCAGGCCCAGCAGGCACCAGGGGATACCTCTAGAACACTGTTGCTCCTAAATGAAAGAAGAACTGGGGAATGGAGGCCAGAATGCACTGACGAAAGTCTGGGGATGCTCTCAAGCTGCTGTGCTCAGAGTTTCAGCTTAGGAGAAAAATCTCTTAGTACTCACGGAAGTAGAAATTCTACTAGCTCTTCTATTAGAGGTAATACAGCCCTTCTCTAATAAGCATGGTCAAAACTCTTAGAAATCAGAATCATGTCATCTCAGAATTAGACAAGGCCTGTGCAGTTGTCATTGCTATTGTTTGGGTCCCAGATTCCTGCTAGAACCAGATGGGTGGTGTGGACTCTAGAAACAGCACCTGTGTGCTGCTGGCACACACAACCAATCCTGCATGCAATTTCCCATCATCCTAGATCCTTGTGGGGCCTGGGAATGGCAGATCAGTAACCTGGAGCTTTTACTTTGAACTGGAGAGAGCTGAGGCATGGACAGGTGCCAGGACCACAGGGTCACCAGGAACAGGGCCTCTAACCAGGAAGGTGGCAGAGCCCCCCCACCACATGGTGGTTCTGCTTTTTGCCCCTATGAAATTGATGCTGACACTGCAGCAGAGGAAAAGATTACTTGCAAAGAGAAAGGCATCTAGTAAAAATACCATTTTTAGGGTTGGCACAGCTAAAGAAATCATCTTAACCTGGCAAGGAGACGGAGAAAAGAGCAGAGATGCCTCAACTCTGCTTGCCATTAGCAAATCATCTATAATTTAGAACAAACGTAAAGAGATGCGGGTGATCAAGCAGACGTACCTCCTGGCAGCCTCTTGTAATTTCACGGGCTGTTTGGCGCTGAGGTAAATCAAGCAGGCATCAGCCACTTTATTCAGGTCACCCTCACCTGCAGAGAGGAAAAACAAAACAAAGCATCGACCCTCAGACTTCATTTGGGACAAGCAGCAACCAACGGCTGTCGGAGGGAGATGGGCACAGGGAGGCAAGGCTCCCTGAGCTCTATATTCCACCCTGTGAATCAGGATGGCATCAAGGTAAACAGACCGATGAGGCCAAAGTGAGACTGAAGTGGGCGCACACGAGGGAGCATGGCAGGACCAGGCAGAGCATGGGGGGCTGGGGTGGGGAGGCGTCGGGGGGTGTGGGTTGCGGGACACAACACTGCAGCTCTGTGTCCCAGAGACGTGTCGGTACCTACCTAGGTCCAGTCTCTGGCAGAGGGGGCCCAGGCCCTGTAAGACAGCCAGCTGCAGTTTGAAGGCCAGCGTGTGTGAGTAAACTGGTCCAGCCCTGGCACTGATGGGCGCCTGGGTGACTAAGGAGCCAGTCAGCTTTGGCAAGACATCTTTGCAGAACCGGCTCCGTAGAAAATCACCACACTTGCCTCCCAGTGTCTGTAAAACCTGCAGAAACAGTCCTCAGTCTACTGACTGAAATCGCCACGGCAGCAAGGGGGCTAAAGAATGCCTGGTAATTCAATTCCATCTAGGTCTCTACTTGTGAAAAAAAATAGAATTACTGCTGTTAATTCCTTGCCCATGGTTTGTAATTTTGACAGTTATGAATTTGGAGGTCTTTGCTCCCAAGGCATGGCTGCTTCTACCCATAAATACAGATTACATGGAGAATAATTCAGAGGAATCTTGTGTTGGATGAATAATATGATTAATATCTTGATTTTTCCTCCCTTTCTGTTTAAAAAAAAGAGAGAGCTTAAAGCAATTCACATAGATCATCTCTAGAATCTTTCTAACATCCCTTGAGAAA
Source organism: Urocitellus parryii (assembly GCF_045843805.1). NCBI lineage: Eukaryota > Metazoa > Chordata > Mammalia > Rodentia > Sciuridae > Urocitellus > Urocitellus parryii. Next base: position 179,414,579 of record NC_135536.1, read on the forward strand.
AGACTTGTGTTTTTAACTCTAGCTAGCTGAGCAGACACAAACACAGGGGCTCGGCTGCTGCCACAGGAAGGCATTGGGAGGGGAGAACCAGGCCGAGGTCCCTGGCTGAGCCAGGGCCAGCTCCGTGGCTGGAGTCGACTCTGCGTTCCTTCTGTTTGGCTACACAATCTCTTATGTACATCACCCTCGTTCTATCTTTCACAACAGGCGGTTTCTTTGCATGTCTCATTTTAAACTTTCTCTAGCAGAACATATTGAAACGTTTTGCCCTGCTGCACAAGGCTGAGTATACAGGAGAAGAGAAATTTCTTTAAAAATTGGCAAGTAAGGCATAACCGGTGCACAGAGCGGCTGCCCACTTTGCAGAGAACATGACACTCATCGCAGGTCCCTCGGCTGGACTGCACAGGCTCTAGCCGGCCTCAGGTGTCATTAATGTGTCTGTGTGCGGAAAGCAGCCTCAGTTTCAGTGCACACAGCGTGATGGTTTTTTCATTCTTCTACACTCGCTGTCATTTCAGATAACCTATTAATTTTCATAAAGGAAAACGGTGCATTTAAATAAGATTTAGTAATACTTCCCCCTCTTTCTCCTTCCCCTTGCCCCCCGCCCCCCCACACACACGTCATTGTATGCATTCTGCTTTGGAAAAACATGTTAACAATTTTATGTGTTTGAATGTAAACTGGTATTTTGGTCTTACTACTTTTGCCAAGTATATTCAGTGCATTCTCAGCTTCCTTCGTATTCCCACATATTTTTTTCCTTTGTCTCGTTTTGCTCTCCTGCTTCTAATTTATGATAGCTTGCCAGGGTAAATGTATCTCTGTAGGATGTCATAAGTGCTTTTTAGAACAAAGAAGGATATAAATATATAAGCTAAAATACATGTGCTCATATAAGCCAAGCTAAGTCAAGGAGAATAACACACTGCATCTACACAGGCTTTCAGCTAGTTAAAGCACTCCATCAGAGTCTCATTTTATCTCTGACAACCTTATGAGAAGGATGGGATAGGTATTCCTAGGCCCCTAAAACGGGTGGTCCTGGGCTTCACCCAAAGTGTTTCAGCTGGGCAGAAGATGCCCATGCTAGCTTCACTAGAAACCTGGAACCCATGTGCAGAGCAAGGAACATGAGCATGAACTCATGGGTCTGAGTCTGTTGCTCACTAGCTGTATGATCTTGAGACACTTCCTTAAATTCTCCGAGCCTGTTTTCTCCTCTGCCAAAAGTGGAGCCCATACACTTACCCTGACGGATCTGAGAGGAGCTCACATGTGGGGAAGTGCCAAGTTCACCACCTGGCACATGGCAGATGCTCAATAAAAAATTGATGGCCTTTTGCTTTACTAGTTCATCCTGATTCAAATTCAAAAGGAAAGTGACTTTTCTTTTCTGTCCTTTTCTTATTTTTCTACACTTTCTTCAAGGTCCGTGACATGCAACCAACAGAAAAGAGAAGAGATGCAAAGACCTTGAGGAGCTCTGGGCTGACAACCTCCACCCCCTTGATGGACAGTGAGAACCTCAGTGCAGTACCTTGAAGGCCCTGAGCACTGCCAAAGGGCCATCATTTGTGAGTCGGTGCACCAGTGAGGGCCAGGCCCGATGAGCCAAGGGAAGGAGTTGGTTCTTTTGTGACTGCAGAACCATGACACACAAGTTCAGCACATCCAAGACCTAAAAAAAGAGACATGATTTCATTAGATGGTAAAAGTTTGAAACCAGATACCAGGCCTAAGTCACCATTTTAAGAGTAAGGTTGAGAAATATATAGAGTAACTGTTTACTATAGGCTAGGCTGGGTACTAGGGAGACACACAGGGACAAAACAGACAGGCTTCCTTGCCTTCACAGGGTGTATGGTTAGCTGGGGAAAGACCTTAATTAGGTAATAACCAAATAAAGGGAAGATTACCAATTGTGTCAAGAAGGAAAGTAAAGGGCGGAAGGGAAGAACTAAAGGAAGGGAAGGCTTCTGAGGAACAGCTAATAAAACAAGACCTAAGAGTTGAGCAGGCATTAGTCCTGAGCAGGGTGGGTGTGTTCTACAGCTCGCACCACGAGGAAGACCCTGAGCTTGCTGTGCTTAGGAAATGAGGACAGATCCTTGGCTCATGACTGAGGGGCTGGGCCACAAGAGGGTCACACTAAGAGTCTTTTATTTTGTACTAAGTGCAGTGGAGAGCCATCCAAGTGTTTTGAGCAGGAAAGTGACATAATATGATTCATGTTTTAAGGTCATTCTAGTTATTGCGTGGAGAAGGGGCTTGAAGGGGACAGAGAAGTGAGGAGGAGGCTGTAGCACAAGTCCACAAAAGGCATGTTTCCACGGGATGGTGGCAGAGGCAGAAAAAAGATTTGAAATCTGTTTTGGAACTGGAACGGCTTAACTTGCAGGAAGACTGCACAAAGGGGAGAGGAAGAGGTATCAAATGCAGCTACTTGGGCTCAGGTACAGCAACATGAGAGCAGCAGGTCCGCAAAATGCGACAGGGGTGATGGAGGGGGAGTGAGTCGAGGGCTGTGTGGATTCAAGTGGTGCTACTGCTGCCTGGAGAGCTAGGCTGGCAGAGAGGCCTGGGGCTAACCTAGATGCACCTGACTGTTGACGTTCCTTAAGGACGTGTTTCCTGATCTTACTTCTCTGAACACAGACAACCTGCAACAGTGCTGCAGGGCAGCCTTCACAGTGCACTTGAGGTGTGTGTTGGAGCACAGAGGCAAGTGAAGTCCACCCTCACTAGGCCTTACTGGGAGCCTACTCTGAGACTGGAACAGAACCAGAAGAGGTCCTGCCCTTGGGATGTAACTGGCAAGGAAATCAGAGAGCTCAGCAGTAGAGAGGAGAGCAAAGTACTGTAGCAGAAATGGTTTTGGCATCCCTGACTGGCTCTGAACTGAGTTCTGTCAGTAACTGGAAAAGTTAGATCATATTTTGCTAATTCAAAGATGCACACGTCCCCTCTTTGTCTGAAATGGTCTTCTCCCTGCTTTTGCTCTTTTATATAATGACTCCTCAACCTTTAGAAATGTTACCACTTTAGAGAGGCCTTCCTGGGACCATCTAGTCTAAATCAGAATGTAAGCTCTGTCTTACTCAACAGGGTTTGTTGTAGAGTAGGTTCCCAATTCACATTTGGTTAAGTTACTATTTTCTGTCATAGAACCTGCTTAATACCTTCATACCATTTCTCCTGGACTTGGAGTGTTTGTGTACTGCCCCACAACAGACAAGAAGCTTCATGAAGACAGGGATCATGCCTTTCTATATAGCCTCTGCTTGACCTGCACAAATGTTCAGTTAACACTTAGTGATGAATGAATGATTATACGCCCACCTCATACTAATTGTTTTATCTTCACAATCAACCAACCTGTGAAGTAGGTATCCTTGTTTCCATTTTACAAAAACACTAAAAGGCCTGAAATGGTGATTTGACTTCCTTGAGGTCACATAGCTGGTAAGAGGCAACACCAAGAGTTGAACTGAAGTATGTATGTCTGACTGCAACATTGACACCCTTAATTACAGTGTTTATACAGCTGCTACAAAGCCTCCATGAAAGGAAAGATCTGGAAGGATATTCAGGAGTTTGCTGAATGTATCAAACACATACACTGAAGTTTTATGTGTAACACACATTGGAAAAGCACTTGCTGAATGGAATACAAGGGTGCTAAAAGGAGGTACTAGGGAAGACCAAACAAGTTCTATGAAACTCAGACTCCTACCTGTGAGATCATCTGTGGATCAGGGTTTCCTACCTTTGCCAATGTGCTCTCAGCGCTAGAGTGAGTCACTAAGCCAGTTGTTTCTGCCCCCAGCTTGCAGATGGGGAGGAATGTTGCTTTCCTTTTGGGTGTATGATCTCTGAAATGATTCTGAAAGCAATGGCCCCCACTAGCACCTCATCCCACTGTCCCGTGATTTATTTCAAGTCTTTGCTGATGGGGTGTTTACTTGGGAAACTGCCAACAAACAAGTGTGTAATGTTACAGAAAGTGTTGGGGCTTTTCCTAGGATGAAAATAGAAACAGAAGCAGAGATAAGGGCAGGTTTGCAAAAATGACCACTTTAAAGTATTAAAACCCTCATCCAGCATCTAGTCAGCTCAGAAAATGATATCCTTTTAAAGCAATGACTTTCTTTCCTTTGGAGATTCAATGAATCCTCATAACTTTGTGGTTTTTTTTAAATGTAGGGGACTCAGTTCCCTCTCAGCATCTGAGCTGACACAGAAAGATGTGAAAATGTCATCCCTCAGATAAATTCCTCTTGATGCCTTCTCTTAGCCACCACACATGGACCAGGAGATAAGGGAAGTTCCTTACTTATCCACATAGTCACTGCCAGCCAGACTACACCTCAATCCTGCTGCTCTGTGAATGCAGAGAAGGGGCTGCACACTGACCTTCAAGCGGATTTTCAGACTTTTATCCGACAATAAGTGAATGCAGCGCTCCATCACGTCCCTGGCTATTTGGATATGCACTGGCAGTGGAGGCTCCACATCTGGAAGGGTGTCATTCTCGTCCACCTTGGGAGGGTCTGATAACTCCTCTGGAAAAACAGCATGATTGGTGACAGTGGTTTTTGAGAGGTATCCAAATCCAGCTTGATCCTGAGCTTTACACTCAGAAATAACACTTACAGGAAAACATCTAGGAGCAGATCTTAAGGAAACCATCTGAAATTTGGGTCAAGCTGTACAAGTCAGGATGTTTGGAACAGCATTAACTACCAGCTAAAAACTGGAAAAAACTCTTTTATGGTTTAAGTGTGTCCCCTCCAAAGTTCAGGTGTTAAAATTTAATGGCCAATGTGATGGTATCAAGAGGTGGGGCATGTAATAGGTAGGTAGGCCACGAGAACTCCTCTTCATGTGAACAGGATCAAGCCTCTATTATAAAAGAGGCTTCCTGCAGCTCACCTGTATTTCTGATTTTTGCCTTTGAGCACAAAGAGTTCTTCCCCTAGGGAGAATGCAAGAAGGCACCATCTTGGAAGCAGAGAGTAGCCTTTAACAGGTAACTCAGCTACCAGCACCTTGATCTTGGACTTTTCAGCCTCAGAACTATAAGAAAGTAAATTTCTCTTCTTTATAAATTTCCCAGTCTCAGGTACCATGTTCCACCAGCACACCACTCTCTGTCCACTCACAGGGGAATGGCTCTGTAAACCCCTGTTCAGCGCAACAGTGGTGAGTTACAAGGTCTTTCAGATTTATGTTCATCAGGGTTTTAATGACCAGGGGAAAATGCATGGATTTTAATGATAAATGAAACATACCTTGTTAAAAAGAAAAAGGTATGATATTAAAATGTGCATGAGCACTATGGGAAGGAGCATGACAAAATATCAATAGTAGGGTTGTAAGATATTGGGTGATTTAAATTTTTTCCTATACCTTTGTTCTTCTCTAAATTTCAATTAATAAATATTTAAATAAAAACCTATGAGGCCACAGTTCTAATTTGGAGTGCTGAAGCTGGGTTTTCTCTGCCCTCTTTTTCCTTTTGGTCCACCCTTGGCCTAGAGGAGTTTGCACCCATCTTTCCCACCAGCCCGAGCTCTTCCACTGCCGGTGTCAAGCCTCACTCATCTTTGTACAAACTGATACCAGGACTGTTTGGTGCGAGAGTACATGGGATTTGGCCAGAGGGGACTGATGCAAGTTTTGCTTCCACAATCTATCAGCAATTTATCTCATCCTACATTAGTTTACTCAGATAAAAGGGGAAAAGCATATATATCTCATCTACTTGTTGAGACACTTAAATGACACAATGTCACCAACTATTGCCATTCTCTCACTGCCTAAAGTACTGTGTTGCATGAGACAGGTGTAAGTTTATAAGTTAAAACAACACCAGAAAGACCGGGGTTGCATGAAATCTAGGCCAAAATCCCTATCCTGAAAAATTTTCCTGTCTACCTACAGCCTCACTCACCCCTGTCCCTAAACCTCTATTACCAACGGTACTCATTTCCGCTGAGCTGAGTACTGTTCCCTTAATTTTTTCCTATTTCAGTTTCCTCTACTGGAAAAACAGAATCTTACAATAGAGGCTGCACCTTTCTCTAAGAGATGCTTAGAGAAAAAAAAAAGATAAATGAAAATCCATTTGTAGAATGCTGGGATTTCTAGGAGGAAGGGACCTTGGATAGGTGCTTTTATGTGGTTAAAACAAAATGCTCTTGTCAAACCAGCATCAAGCCGAACATTCTTCATAATGCCAAGTATGTGATGTGCACTTGATGAATGGTAATTCTAAGAATGCTACGGCTATGCTTTTTCCCCAGAGCAGGGTTTGTTTGAAATTCACCTACTGCAGAATGTTATTTGAGGGATGTGGATTTTCTGGTTTTGGAAGAGGGTTTGATTCATTCTGTCTGCTCCTAGCCAGCATCCACTATAACCGGAAGAACCTAATCGTGAACGAAGAGCTTCACTGACAATGCTTAAAATTTAAACCAGAATGGTAAATCTGGATTACAAAGGATCAAGATACCTTCCCTTCTTCAGGGCTCCTAGGTTTGGGTAAGGAGTATAGTTCACAAAAAGGATTGGCTGGATCAACAAACAAACCTGAGTAGAAAAAGCCTGTCAGATATCTTTCTAATCAGAAAACTCTGTCCTTGGGGACAGCAATGACTCAACTCTGCATTAATCATTATTTGTGCTCTGTGATGCTTTTCTGTTTAGAAGAAATTTGTTGTAGTTAGTGCATCAAACTCCTGTTATCCTGGAAGTATTGGCTTCAGTTCAACAAAATCTCACAGTATAGATTGAAGGAGAGGGGAAGATGGAGGGGGGCTGAAAAAGCGGGGGCGGGGGGAAGAAAAGAAATCTGCTCAATTTCAACCTAACAAACTAATTTGGGACTCAGTTCAATTTAGGATAGTTCCGAGACCACCAAGCTCATTATGACTTGGCATTTTATATTTGCAGAGGAGATTCTAATAATTTATTAATCCTTTTGTGACCTGAAGCTCCAGATTGAGTTTGTGAATAAAACAAGAGGCCAGAGCTGCTACTAGCCTGAACTCTCTTTTCCTTTATCATATAAACAGGTAAGAATCTCTTCCTACCAATAAATAAATAGATAAAGCATATGAAGAGACAATGGGCATAAGAGAACAATGTCACAGAAAGAAGCATATAGAAACATATTCAACTTTACCTATTAATTTAGGAAAAAGCAAAATTGGTAAAAGCCAATGTTGGCAAGGTTATGGTCAAACTAGTATCAGTCCTGCACTGCTGAAGGAAAGGTATAAATTGACACAACCTTTCTGGAAGGTAATTTGGCAAGCATTAAATAAGGTTCATATCCTTGACCCAGAAATCCCACTTCTGGGAATTTATGAAGAGATATGCAAGAAGGAAAAGATCATGTGCCCAGAATCATGCACTGCAGCTCTATTTATTACAGAGAAAGCGAAACAACCTCAACTTCCCAAGGGGGAATGGATACTTAGCAGCAGCTATTAAAACATTAATTATGAAAACTCCATAGCAACATGGAGCATTGCATATAACTAGATGCAAAAAGTGTATGCTGCATTTAAACTATGGCTGCAGGGATTTGAGGGCCTAGCTCGGTGGAAGAGCTCGCCTAGCATGCACCATGCCTTGGGTTCCAACCCTAGCACTGAAAACAAACCAAAACTGTGGCTGCCATCACCTATGAATTATGGTTTATAATAAAACAGAATGGAAAAAGATCACACAGAAAAAGGAGAATGGCTATATTAGTATAGTGAGCTTATGAGTGATTATTTTCAAACTTTCTGGAATGACGTTTCATTATTTTTACAATAATTTGTTTCAAAGAGAAAGAACTAGTTAAGGCAAAATAAATAGTAGTTACCTTCTTCATTGTCAAAAGCTGAGACATTTCCCTCTGCCACATCCTTCTCTTTGAGGTAGTTCAGCACAAACTGTTCAATGTCCTCCGCTGTAGTGCTGTTCTCAAGAGGTGCTGCTGTTTGGCATGAATGACTTCCCTCCGCCTCTAAACTTTGCTCTTGGAGTTGCCCCATATCTCCTGTGTCTGGGAACCACTGAGCTGTATGTAAATAGTATTGTAATGATCATTAATAATAATAGGCATTAGTAATTTATAAGTAGAATAAACTCTTTGCCATGGCCTGCATAGCCCCCCACATCTAGGGCCTGTCTCTACATCATTTTCTACCATTCCGGTTACCTGATAACTACATTCCAGTTCTTCCAATGTATCAAGCATTTTCCTCCATGAGAAACTGTGCATGTCATTGCTGTTCGAAATACTTCACTTCCCCCTTAACCTTACCTCTAATTTGAAATCACTTTTCATCTCAGTATAATTAGAACTTGCCCAGTAAAGCCATCCCTTCACTCCTCACTCTAACTCAGATCACTTACTCAATCTCTTCCCTAGCACCATGTCTTTCCCTTCATATCAACTCATCATGGCAGGTAACCATGAGTTTACTTTGTGTGTACTGCCTGGCATCTGACTCTCCCCTAGACACTACTCTAACATGGCTAGCATAGGGTGGATGCTCAAAATATATGCTGATTGAAAAAAACACACAAGATTGGAAAACATGTACAAGTGACAAAATTCTGAGTACAGGACATACTGTTCAGTAGTAAAGACAGGCTCCACAGCACCTTGAGAACGGGCAGTCTCACCTGTATTTCCAATATCAACTGCCTTAGAAGGCTGGCCATTGTTCTCCAAAGCCTTCCCTTCTTCAGTGATGCTCTAATACATCTGATGTATTATCACAGAACCAACCTTAAACATCACTGACTCCAGGGGTTTTCATATCGTGCCTTGATGTCCCAGGAATCACAACAGAGAGGACACAATTTTTCCACGTTAAAGGTGGTGGTGGTGGTTCTTGGGGTCTCCATTTCTTCTTCAACCAGAGCAATTCTAATTTCAACCATTTTTTAAATATTAAGGTCCCTCAAAGGCTTAATTTCAAAAAAGACCTAATGCTTAATAAAATAACAACAAAAATCCCATCGCCTGAGAATCTCTGCTGTGGCCCAGGGCCTGCCTTCTGCAGACAGCAGGGAAAGAGACTGGGATGGCCTTTAGCACCTGCTAATCTCCTTTTCATCAAGGAGCATTTGCACAGGGCCAGAGTGACAGCAGATGGAGATGACAGGCCAAGGAGCACAGAGCAAGAACTTGAAACGAGGGCCTTCGATCCAGTATTTGGAGGTTCCTATCTAGAAGAATCAATTTTGACATCTCTTCAATGGCCCATTCCCAGGTGTAAATCAGATATTAAGTGCATTCAAAGGGATTGGTTCCTAAATAGTTAAAGCCTGGACCCAGCATTTATATGGCCAGGACAGGACTCACTGCAAAGATTATTTCTAGATTCTAGGCTAGTGCCAGATGTTAAAATGTCTTGGCTCACTAATGGCTTTTAAACATACGAAAAGAAGCTCAACCTCACTCTTAATGCAAATTAAAACTACAATAAGGTACCATTTTTCTCCTATTGGATTAGCAGAGATCAAAAGCGTGGTAATATACAGTGTGGGTGAGGGCGTGGCAAAATTGGCACTCTTTTACATCGCTGATGGAGTTTAAATTGGTACAACCTCTTAGGAGAGCAATTTGATACTCTCAATCAAAAATCTAACTGTAATATCCTTTAAACTAGCACTTCTTTCAGGAATTTACCCTACTGATATATTCACCTATAAAGATATCCGCTGCAACATGTGTGTGTGTGTGTATGTGTGTGTGGTGGCAAAAAATTAGAAACCATCAAACATCTCCTAAGAAAGGGGTGGTTAAATAAAGAATGGTGCAAGGGCTGGGATTCGCCTAGCTTGGGCGGGACCCAGGTTCAATCCTCAGCACACATAAAAATAAAGGCATTGTGTTGTGTCCATCTACACCTAAAAAATAAATATTAAAAAAAAAAGAATGGTGCATCCACACAGCAGGATACAAGGCATCCGTAAAAAGAATGAGCGGCCCTGTGTGGGTGGATATGGCACAATCTCCAGGTTCTGGAGTATCTGTCATTAACATTTTCTCATTTTCCAAGCTATTCTGCCTTTTCCTATGATGAATAGTCAGCCCATCATTAGCTGTGGGTAGGCAGTGATCTTCTGCTGGCTCTTGCCCTCTCTATGGCACCTATTGCCTTTTAGTCAGTGCAGGCACCGCACGGTGTATCGTGCACATGTTTCCTAAAACATGTACTGGGTTCTTTTAAGACCTTTCAGAAGTTCTGTGAGAGCACACTGCCACTTTCGTCTTCAAAGAGAGGCCAGCAGTTAGACAACTGAGGAAAAATTCCAATGCTAGCACCAAATGCTACTTTGACTTGTGAGTGATGGTACCAACTCCACTACTTACTATTCAAAATTCAAGTGTATTCTTGGCTATTTCAAGACTTGCAGAAATGTTATCTCCAGTTTTGCTTATTCTCTTACAATGCTCCAGAGCCAATCTTGATCATCTTCATTTTCCCTTCTGCAGGGGATACCCTCCTTCCTCCACCTCAACTAAGAAAAAAAAAGGCACTACACAGGATTTGACTTTCCTTCTTTAGATATGTCCAAAGACATCAAGCAATCTAAAGCAATTCAATTTTCAAGACCCAAATGAGAAACCTCTCAGGAGGATATATTTCATAGGCCTGTTTAAAACTCAAACTGAACCGCAGTGTAGTTCCCCAAGGCAGTGAAGCTGGGGTTTATGTGGCCCCAGGAGCTGGTCCCAGTCTGCGGTTGTCCGAGCAGCTTTGCAGCCAGCCAGTCCCAAGAGGCAGCTCCATGAGGGCTGGCCTGGGCCATCATGTAAGACTGTGAATGACTGCAAAGTCAAGTCCAAATTCCTTTCCTTGGCCTAAGAGGCCTGGAAGAATTTGCCCTCCTTTCCAAACTGCACCTTGTACCACTCTCTCCACAATGACCTCTTTTCTATTCTCAAATACCCTAATCCTCTTCTTTCCTCTAGGCTTCACACCTGCTGTTCCCTTTGCCTCAATATTCTTACAAATCATATAAACCTCATGACAGCCCTGTATGTACTGATGGGTTCTCCTCATCCTTCAGGTTTAGTCATGTCAGTTTTAGTGTCATGTCACTTTGACAGGTCCTCCCTGACCACTCCACCTAAAGCAGCCTGTCTCTGGTACTCTCCTGCATCCAGGAGCTGCTTCCTTCACAGTGCTTATCACAGTCCGCAGTGAGCTTGTTTAAGGATTTGTTTATCATCCCCTTGCAGTAGCAGGATGGTGTTGAGTTTATTCATCTTGTCCAGAGCTGTATTCTCATTACTTAGCACAGTATCTGACACTTGGCAAACACTTTTTATTGTTAATAAGAGAACATTTATGCTGTATATAAATGTTCATGAATGAACGAACACTGGAAATAGCATTACCTAGGGGCAGAGCACAGTCCCTGCCCCAGTTACTTTCCATGAGAAAGTCTCTTACATGGCCTTGGCGTTTCATCCACCAAAATGAGATCAAAGACCTTTCCACTTGCCTCAGAAGCTATCAGCAGTACTGGAATAAATATGCAGATATGCTCTCTGGATAAAAGGCACTGCAGCTCATTGTTTTTTCCTTCAAAGACTGACTGTCCAGTTGAGGGATTCTTTTTCTTGTAGTCCAAAATTTTGCCATTCTAACGGTAGCTAACATTTCCAATAGGCACCCTATAACATCTGTGGGAAGAAAACTGCAAACCAACTCACTCAATTAAAAGGTTAAAAGGGAATTCTTAGGTCTGCTCTGACTATGCGTAACTATAATTTATTATTTCTGTGGTACAGGTGATGAAACCCACTGAGCTACATCCCCAGCCCTTGTTATTTTTTGAGATAGGGTCTGGCTAAGTGGCTAAGGCTGGCCTCAAACTTGCAATCCTCCTGCCTCAGCTTTCTCAGTCACTGAGATTGTGGGCATGTGTCACCATACCAGCTATGTGTAGTTATTAAACAAAATTAAAAATTCAATTTCCCAGTAGTACTAGCCACGTGTGGCTAGTGGCTATTGTATCAGACAGAAAAGATATAGAGTAGTACCATCATCACAGAAAGTTTTATTGAACAGTATTGTTTTAGCCATCTGTGGACTAAATTATTCATGCTATTTCTGTTCTCCATTAGCATAGATACTGCTAACACTAAATATCAGCAGTAGCAATTTGGTGTATTGGAAAGAATACAATTGTCATAAATCCTGATTTTTATCCCTTATTAGTCGTGTGACCCTAGCTAAATAGGATCTCACTGAGCCTTGGGTTTTTTGTGAAATAAAAATGTTTATATTTAGCTTATAGGGTTTATATCCCTGGCTCAGAGCGGGAGCTCAATAATTGATAGATTATTGAAAGTATAAAAAATAAACACTGGAACCCCATCATAACATGTGGCTCTTTCAAAGAGCTGTTAAAGAGACAACCTTTCAAAGGTCCTTCATTGCATAACCATAAACACTGAAACAATAAGACCAGGCAAACTAGGATATTGAGTCCTATCCCCCAAATCAGCATTAAAACGGGCTTTCAATGTACCTAATGCTGCCAGCAGAGCGTGCAGGACGCTGACAAAGGAAGCAGCTCTCTTATCGTAAAATTGGTCCAGGGTGACCAAGACATCTTGAACCACATCTGCTACCAAAGGAAGCAGGCTAGCATCTGAGTTCCGCAGCATGACTTCCAAGACCTTTGGAGTATGAGGGTGCAGAGCTAGATGGCGCAGATTTAAAGAGATGCCATTCACCAAATAATCTGAATTTTGATTGATCAGGTGCTGCAGGGAGTCATAGCCACAAGCATGGCAAATGTCTACCATGGTACTGGTAGCCACCTGACTAATGAGCAGGGTTTGGTCTCCAGCTTTCTCCAATACTGGATAGAGGGCTGACATCAAGAGCAAACGAAAGTCTTTTCCTAGTGCGTATGCAAACTGGCCAATTCCTTCCAACTGGATGCATATTTGCCAGATGTTGCTGTTCAAGGAGCAGATAGTGGGACCTGGCTTTGAGAAGGCTGGAGAAGACAGAACTTGGTGGGTGTGTACATTGGATGTGATGGCCTGGAGGCCTGGCTGCTTCATTAGCTCCTCTCCCTCTTCAGTTTCAATACAGGTAACCAAATACCAGTTTTCTTGGCTTGTATATTCTTCAAGTATAGATGTCACAATCCCTCTCAGTTCCTCTGGGCTCATTTCAGTATGTTTTTCATGCAGATCCTCCACCTCCAGTCCAGCAGCCCCTGTAACCAGTTCATTAAGGATCATGGCGGCTTGCTTCCGGTAAACCACAGATTCGTGGTACAGTTCCATAAAGTGATCCACAAGTAAATAAAGGTTCCCATAATAACCAAGAAGCTGACAAACCTGCCGTAAGAGCAAGAACACTCTCTCATCAGTGAAGAATCTGAAATATCTCCTCTGGACTTGGTTCCATGGTTGCACAGATGAGGCATTTGGGGAAACATTCAGGTCTTCAGCATTCCAACGCCGCTCTTCCACAATTTTAATGTCAGCCACATCTAGCTCTAGAACTTGGATGAGTGCTTTGGCAAGGCGCTGGAGATGGGCCACAGAGTTGAGAACAAAGTTTACTTTTGGGCCCAAGAGTTTCAGATAACCAAGAAACAAGGAGAGAGTGGAGAATTTGCCTTGATCATCCTGGGAGTTCATTAGGCGAGGAAGAGATGTGGCAAGGGAATGTAAACTTTCTGACAAGATGTCAGCAAGGGCTCTGTTGCCCACTACTACTTTCTGATCTGCAAAATGTCTCAGAACTTTACTGCACTTGGATTGGACTTCAGGACTCTCATCATTTACTAGTCCCACTAAAGCCTTCAGGAGGGGACCAGCAGACTCAATCAGTGACTGACTGCACTTCAAAAGAAGGACCTCCACAAGTTCTACCAGTTCCAACCTCACCTTCCAGTGTGGGTGAACTGAAACATACTCGGTTATCTTTTTAATAAGGATTGCCAATTTGTCACCAGTATTTTTTACCCAATCTGTTTCCCTATGAACCATTAGCTCTGCAACTCTGTGCCCCACTGCAGGTTTTGCTGGGACCTTCGAGATTCTCCTGAGTTGTTCATCAGCCATAACGAAGCCCACTGTCTTGTAAAAGATCTTTAGGGAAGATACAACGATGCTGTGGCCTTGTTTAAAGTCTCCTGTAATAACTCTCGTCAGTGCAGTTGAGATTCCAGGTAAAAAAGAAGCAAACAAATCCCCCAGCTGCTGTTGCTCAGTCTCATCCAAGGACCTTGGATGGTCTTGACAATCACATTGCAAGAGTAGAACTTGTAAACATTTTAAGGAAGCAATTTTAATTTGCTTTGATTTCTCCTGTTCTGCCAAGCCCAACAGCAAAGACACAGCAAATCCTAATCGAGGAAGAATGGAGGGCTCATAAAAAGTCAGAATGATGTCCCCATAAGCCGAGTGCATTAAGGTGCTAAGTCCCCGGATCACAGCCAATTTCAACTCCTCTGACACAGCTGCAGGTTTTTGGGAATTGGGCGAATACAGACAGGCAGAAAGTTCTGAAAAGAGTTCCTGGAGAAGCTCTTGCTCTTTCACGCATGTTGAAGAAAGGACAAATGTGAGGCACTCTACCACGCTCTGGATCAAGCTCTCCCTCTTGGGACCTGGGGTCCTCAGGGTAAATCGCAAGGGGAAGAGGACATACTGCTGAAGTTCCTGTAGGGCACTGTCGCTCACGGCTTGTAATTGTGTCTGCAGATGTTCCACATTTTCCACTGTCTGTGTCTTTGTGAGCTGAACACAAACTGGACGTAAGACACCAAAGGCCTCCTCAGGAGTATCAAAAACTGCCATTGTGCGAATCTTCCTCTCACCGAGGGAACATCCTGTAGGCTGGAGGAAGGAATGATTTGATAAAGAGGGTCAAGCTCAAAGCAAATATGAAGTGAACTTGTATTCATTCATTCAACAGGCATTTAAGGGAGCCTATGTGTCAGTCACTGCCCAAGACACTAGGGGAGGAAAAAAACTGAAATGAGACAGGTGCTATTTTCAGAAGCCTCCAGTCGAGTGAGGGAAGTAAACACACAGTTATGAGAGTCTCTTAAGGATTAGAATAGACTTCAGTGTGGGATCCTCAGGGCGTGTGGAGGAATCATATCCCTGCAAAAGCCAGGATGGGATTCACAGAAAGATGATGCTTGAACACAACTTAGGGGAGGAATGAACAGGAACCCGTGGGCTAGTCTAAGGAGTTTGGGTTTTAACTGTGATGGTGACAGAGCATTGAAAGTTTTATCTTGTTAAAGTTGAGGAATACATAGCATAAAACATGCTGCCTTAATGTAACGCTCAGTAAATTATGTACAGACCCATGGAAGCACTACCCAAAGCAATTCAGAGAATATTTCTAGCATCAAGAAGTTTCCCCCAGGCCCTTGTGCATCAATTCCTATTCCCACCACAATCCTGACTTCTATGATGAGAGAGTCCTTTTGCCTGTTCTTGTCATTGAGAGGTTTTTTAGTGTGGGTGGCTTATATGATCAACTTTACGCAATGAAAAGACCCCCTGGCAACTGGGAATACAGAATAAGGATCAGGGCTGGGTGAGACTGAAGGCAATGCAAAAACAGATGGGAGTACCTAGAGGGATGGGGAAACCAGGAGGGTACACTATCACAGAAATTCTGGGAGAAGAGATTCCTGCAGGATGGAAAAAAGGAAGGCAAAGGAGATGAGTTTATAGGTAGAAGCAGAAGCTGAGCAACTTAATACCCGAGTCTTTCTTTTGTCTGTGAGGAGAAATTTAAAGTCATGGACTGACCGTGAACAGAAAGGGGATTAACACAGGACTTGAGGAAAGAAAAGTCTCCTATTCCCTCTGGGGAAGCAGGGCTTGCTGGGAAGCTTTAACGTGTGGCTCAAGGGTATGGAGGATTGAGCTGAAGCTGTGTATAACCTATAAGTGTGTATAACCTAAAATGTTGGCCCTGGATGGAGGTTTATAGATCATCTAGTCTGGGGGTCTTTCTCTTTTTTTCTCTGCTTGCTATGGCTTCTGAAAAGATGATGTTAAGAAAGTTGCTGCTGCATTTTGTAGGCTTCTGTCCTGGATCCGGAGCCCAGGTGTCTGTGCTATGCAGAATCTGAAAACAAACCACAGGGAGAACGCGGAGAACCCTGAGAGCCAGGAAATGTCTCACACTTCAGAGTCACAGGTTGTTCTGCTGTGCAGGAACTGAGGATCCCAAGAAGCCCTACTCCTGAGAACCAGGAAATTATTATTATTTATCTCTTCCAAGATGTATATTGTATTGAGCCATGCCCTTGGACTTCAAGTGTTTGGGTACTTTGTGATTTATAGAGAGGACACATGGTTCCTAAAAATACAGTAAATGATGAGTGTGCAATGAAATCCTGAGACTGGATGGAACTGTTAACATTTATGGATATAGCCATTGATTTTACTGAAGAGGAGTGGGAATGCCTTCAGCCTGCTCAGAAATATTTATACAGAGATGTGATGCTAGAGAACTATAGAAACTTGGCCTTCTTGGCCATGACTCCTAATCATATCCAAGAATATTCACCAGAAAAGAGCCTAAAACATATATTTCATAAAGTGATAAGTGCAAAATATAGAAGTGGTGATCTTGACTATTTCCCACAAAAGAAAATATGGAAAACTACAAGTGAGAGTGAATACCAGAAATCATATAAAAAATCAGGCCTAGTTCATCACCAGATAATTTATACTGGAGAGAAGCCCTACAAATATAAAGAATGTTGCAAAGCTTTTAGTAAAAAAAAAAAAAAAAAAAAAAAAAAGTCTTATTTACCACAGAGGAACCCACAATGGAGAGAAGCCCTAAAAATGTAAAGATTGTGGCAAAGTTTTTGGTCAAAATCAGACCTTATTTACCATAGCAGAAATCACACTGGAGAGAAGCCCTACAAATGTACAGAATATGGCAAAGCTTTTTGTCAAAAATCACAACTTATTCGGCACAGGAGAACTCACACTGGAGAGAAGCCCTACAAATGTAAAGATTGTGGCAAAGCTTTTAGTAAAAAAAAAAGTCTTATTTACCACAGAGGAACCCACAATGGAGAGAAGCCCTACAAATGTAAAGATTGTGGCAAAGCTTTTGGTAAAAAAATCAGACCTTAATTGCCACATCAGAACTCACACTGGAGAGAAGCCCTAAAAATGTAAAGATTGTGGCAAAACTTTTGGTCAAAAATCATACCTTATTTGTCACAGCAGAACTCATAGTGGAGAGAAGCCCTACAAATGTACAGAATGTGGCAAAGCTTTTGGTGACAAATAAAACCTTATTTGCCACAGCAGAAATCAGAGTGGAGAGAAGCCCTACAAATATAAAGAATGTGGCAAAGCTTTTGGTAAAAAAAATAGACCTTATTCACCATAGCAGAACTCACTGGAGAGAAGCCCTACAAATGTAAAGAATGTGGCAAAGCTTTTACTCAAAAAATAGGCTTTATTTGCCACATCAGAACTCACACTAGAGAGAAGCCTTATAAATGTAAAGAATGTGGCAAAGCGTTTAGTCAAAAATCATACCTTATTTGCCACAACAGAACTCACACTGGAGAGAAGCCTCACAAATGCAAGTATGTGACAAAGTTTTTACTCAAATTTTACCCCTTATTTGCCACATAAGCATTTACATTGGAGAGAAGCCTTACAAATATAAGGAATGTTGCAAAGCTTTTAGCAATAAAACAGGCCTTATTCACCACAACAGAACTCACAATGGAGAATAGCCCTACAAATGTGAATAATGTAGAAAAGCTTTTAATAAAAAATAAAACTTTATTCACCACAGCAGAAGACATGCTGGTGAATGTGAAATGTGAATAAAGTGATAATACTTTTAAAGGAAGACTACACCTTGGGGCTGGGGTTGTGGTTCAGTGGTAGAGTGCTAGCCTCGCATGTGTGAGATCCTGGGTTTTATCCTCAGCACCACATAAAAATAAATAAGTGAAATAAAGGTATTATGTCCAACTACAAAAAAAAAAAAAAAAAAGAAAGTTGCTGTTGCCAGTCTACCCACAACTCAATAGTGCTCTTGGTCCCAGTGGTTATAGGACTTGCAGGCAGGTAGTAACTGGTGGGTGTGGGCCAAGACCTGCTCAGTCCAAAGAAACCTAGAGTTGGGTTTCTTCCTCTCTCCATCAACAGGGATCTCTAGGGCACAAATGGGACTCTTTAAACCCTAGAGAGTCTGGTCCACTGAGCTACACGGACCCCTGTGAGGAAGGGCACTGCTGGCCTCTGTGTGGCTTCTTGAGAAGAAATCTCCTGGTCTCTGTGTCCCCGAGTGTGGGAGGCCAACCTTACGGGTGACTGAGTTACACTCCCCAGCTGGGTGCTGAGGCGCTCAGTCACAGAAATGGGTGTATCTTGCTACAGCCCCATGGGTGAAGCTATGCTCACCTGTTCTTTTGTAATATAACCCCTTGCCCTGTTTAGGATAGAATCTTCCATGGAAGTGCCTTGTGTGTGTCCCCTTCTCTTACTGTGCCCTTGGGTGTGGCCTACCCAGGTGTCAGTCAACCTGCTGACAGTGGACATCATGAAGACAGACTCAGCCCCCTGAAACCTGACCCCTTGCCTCATTTGAATAGCTTCTCCTCAATAAAAGGGGTCAGCAAGTGCTCTCTCTCTCTCTCTCTTTCTGCAGACCCTTAAGGTCAGAGGAGCCGTCACAGCAACCCCAAAGAAAAAGGTATTTGTGTCTCTTGTGTGGTTATTTCGTGCAGCCCAGTCAGCCCAGTTTAACTGGAGTGACCCCTGAGCCTTTTAGTCACGAGAACAGAAACCCGGCACCCGAGAAGTCAGAGAAAGGAAGAAGCTCAAATCCTCCTTATTGCAGGTTAGGAAACTGCCATGTGTGGATGCCACAAAGCTTGTTATGGGCACCAGATCACACACTGATGATCCAGAGGCTGCTATGCCATCTCCCCTGCACAAGGTATCACTGGACTAATGAGTGGGAAAGAATGATAACTGCTTAATGGGACCCAGCAGTCCAAAGTAGGAAGAGTATTTCAGCACTCCTCTAGGTGGTCAATCTTCAATTAACAGAACCACTAAAAGAGGCAGAGAAGAATTTGACTAAAAAGACCAATTAAAGAAGTTCAATTATGGGACAGACAAATTTCTTAGAATTAAAAACATATGAGTTTCCATACCAAAAGAGTTCAACTGATGAAATAGAAGATGAAGATGGTTAATTGTTGAGACCCACTGAATGACCTGGAAGATCCAGTAGACCTTTCATAAAACTCTGAGCAGGAATATAAAAAGCTGGGAACTGTGGGACAGATCTGGGAGAAGCAAGTGTAAATAACTGGGAATTTGGAAGGGGAAAAGGAACAGATGGAGGAGCTAAGGCAAACAAACACCTGAAACATTTCCCTTAGTTGTCAAAAGATTTATCTGGATATTGAAAAGCCTGAAGGATACACACTTAGTTGATTTCAAGTAAAATTCCCGAACTCTAAAGATGAAGAGAAAAATCATAAATATGTTCAGGAAGAAACAAATAACTTAGGAAAGCAAAAGAGACTGACTTTGAACTCTTCCTCTTCAACCATGGATCCTAGAAGACAGTGGAATAGCACCTGCTGATCATAAATGAAGTGTTGTGGCCTCTAAACCCTATGAACGGCTAAGACATTCACCTGTCAAGGTGGAAGAACAACATGCAAGGATTTAGAGAAAGAATCACCCATATGTTTTTCTAGAGAAGATGCCTGAGAATGGGCGCTATTCAAACAAAACAGAGATCCAAGATGGGAAGATGAGTGAAAAAGGAAAAAATGGTAATTTTTTTTTCTTTTAGCAGGGAAAAATCTTCTTCAAATAAAATGTTTAAGTGGAAACTCAATACATAAAACAAACAAAATCTAAGGGTCTCTTGTCTCTGGTGTGTGGACAATAGCCTGGGGCTCTGTGTCTCTCTTATTCACTTTAAGAGTTTCATGAAGATAACTTGGGGGCCCCAAAGTGGTAGTCCAAACTATGTCCTCAGATGATATGACAAAAACTATAACAGCACTGATGAAATGGGAACACACACTGTCCAAAACTGAACTCGTCTGCTTTTTCTATTATATTTCCTTTGTGATTTACGGTCCTCACTCCAGCCGGGAACCTTAGAATCTCTGCTTTCTTTTACCTCCCTCTTGATCCCACCACTCCCTCCATTTCGCCACTGATGGTAACTCCACGTGTCACACTGCACTGACTGCAACAGTTTCCTCTCGGGTCCCTTGTATCCTGTGCCTGCCCTTCTTGAATCCACATTTCAAACTGACATGTGATCTTTCTGATCACTCTTCTCCATGGTTAAAATTCTTCAACTACTTTCCCACAGCCTGATGAAAGTACAGACACATTTTACCATAGCTTATAGGACCCTCTGCCTTTAGGCCCTGCCTATCTCACCAACTTCTTCACTCTTGATTCACCCCCTGAATGCTAAACAATAATCACGTAAAATTATACAACTTCTAAAAAGATGGTGCTATTTCATATTTGTCTCCTTTCTCCTACCACTATATGCACCTCTATTACAGTGACAGGCTGCATTACTTGTGCACGTGTCTTACCTACTTTATACTGGGGCTCTTTGAGGCAGTGACAATTCTAAACCTAGAAGCAAGAACATGTGATACCTGACAACAACTGTACAAATTCTGCTTTCGAGTAAGATATAGTACAGAGTGGCAGGTCGACACATGTTGAAGACTAACAAAGTCCAATAATTTACAAAAATATTTCTTAAAGTATTCATTACCTGAACTAATAACCTAGCAAGGGGAGAATGTTCAGAGGGAGTCAACAATCAGGTGCTTTTTTTTTTTTTGCCTTTGGTACATTTACTGATTCTGGACATGGACTTAAGATTAGGGCATGGCTATCAGTAAGGAAAGAGAATCCACAGTGGTCATGTGAGGCTGGACAGACATAACTACATCCTTGAGGGACCTCAAAATGCAAGGTTTCAGCAGGTGGGGACAAAGAATACTGTAGGTATTTGGGTGTTCTTCAAAGTTAAAGTGACAAAACGGGAGACAATACTTGGCTAGTATCTCCTCAAGATATTTAGCAAATTTTGAATCCACATGAAGCAGCAGGTTAAAGAACTAAGCTGAAAGCCTTGGAAGGGCAGAGCTGACTCCTGACAGTCTTTCAAGTCTAAGGAGACAGACTGCCTTTGAAGTTCTCAACTGAAAGCCCTGGGAATCACCCTCTATCAAGGATGACAGGGTTGAGCCGTTTCAGGATTGCAGTCCGGAGTGACCCAGCTTAATTCCTTAAATTCAAGTGTTCAGCTCCCCACCTCTCTTAACCAAACAGAGAAGGGTTCCTGTCTGGTGGAAAGTAATATTTCCTAGTGCCACTAAGATTCTTTTCAATGTCTTATGCACAATAAGAATTTTTTGAATATAGACCACAGAACTGATAATCAAGAGGAAAAACAGACAATAAAAGCAGACCCTTAGGAAACCCAAATATTGGAGTTAGCAGTCAAGGCCTTTAAATAAATAAGATTAATATAGTCAAGAAAGAAAGGAACACTTTTTTTTTTATTTTGAAAAAAGATGTTACTTATTGCTATCTTCTTTTTTACCTGTAATTTGAAGATATTACAGCTACAAGTTGTAACCAGACAATTTAAAGAATTCAAGGTATGTTTTTCTAACATGAATTCAATTGAACCCACATAATTATACTTAAAAGGTGACTACATAGTTATTAAATTCCAGGATTATAGTTTATTTAAGTAGACTTTTACTTTTAAAACATGTTTAAAATATGGTGGTATAAATCTCAATTACTTTTTTGTTTTTTAAATAAAATATTCTCTACAAACTATTATTTTTTGGAAACTTTTATTTAAAATAAATTTGAAAATCTTTCATTTTTCAAGTAAATACACATACCCAAAAGGAAAATACGGATAAAGTAAATAAGCAGAAGGGTAAAGAATTTTACCACAAAACTGGTTGGAATCTATTAAAAAACAAAATCAAATGAACACTGTAAAACAGAGAAATAAAGTATCTATAATTAAGAACTCAAGGCAAGGTTTTATCAGGTTTGTCTTCTGCTAAACTGGACTTAGCAGAAGACATGACTGATGATTTGGAACACAGACCAATTAAAAAAAAAAAAAAAAGACCCAAACTCAACCAAAGGAAAAATAATAGCAAACACAGGTGATAAAAGGCAGGGGGGATATACCAAAAGGTCCCACTGTGAGTCCCAGAAGACAGTACATAAAGCAGAAGCAATACTAAAATGTCCAAAACAAATGAAAGAGATCAACCCACAGATTCAAGAAATTCAGGAAATCCCAAGTTGAGCAATACAAACAGAGGCATACAGACACATTACAGTCAATCTGTTGAAAATCAAAAACAAAGAGTAAAATCTTAAAAGCAGAGAAACAATAAAACTGACAGCTGACTTTTCAACTGAAATGACAAAATCTAGAAATCAAAAAATACTATAAGAAAATAACTACCAACTATGAATTTATACCCTACAAAAACATTTTTTAAAACAGATGGTATAGCCAGGTGCGGAGGTGCACACCTGTAATCCCAGCGGCTCTGGAGGCTGAGGCAGGAGGATTACAAGTTCAAAGCCAGCCTCAGCAAAAGTGAGGTGCTACGCAACTTGTCTCTAAATTAAAAATACAAAATAGGGCTGGGGAGGTGGCTGAGTGCCCCTGAGTTCAATCCCCAGTACCAAAAACAAAATGAAGGTATGACTGGGGGCATTAGCTCAATGATAGAGCACTTGTGAGGCTGTAGACTCTATCCCTCGAAGGGAGGAGGGAAGTAAAATAAAGATGTTTTTAGACAAACAAAAAACAGAGGAAATTCACTGTTATGAGAGCTACACTAAAGGAAAACATAAAGTGGTAAAATGAACATAGAAGCACAGCATTGTAGGTAGAAATGAAGGAAATAAAATATGTCAATAAAAAGAATATTAACTGTATAAAGCAACAACTATTATGTCTTTTGTAGTTTAGGTGTATATAAAACTAAAATGCTAGATAATAAAAATGCACCAAATGCAGGGAAGGGGAGGGAGCTGTGTTCTAAGCATCTATATATCGTATCAGGAAATGGTAAAGTCTTTTGCGTTAGAGTGTAGCATGTCAAGATGTTGAATGCATGTTTAAATCTACAGGATAAACTCTAATATAACTGTAAAGGGATATCTACCTAACAAGTTCATCAGGCAGTAAAAATGGAATAAAATTTTTGATTAATCCAAAGGAAGACAAAAATGAGGAAAACGCAAAACTGATGAGCCAAATAGAAAACAAACACTAAGAGGGCAGACAGAAGTCTAACTAGAACAGGAGCTACACTAAGTCAGTTTTTCAGCAGTTATACTATTAACATTTTGGGCTGCATAATCATCTGTTGGTGGAAGGCTGTGCTGTGTGTATTGTAGGCTACTTGGCAGCTTCCTTGGCCTTGAGCATTTGGCCATGCATATATCCACAAGATGCCAAAAGCATTCCCCCAGGGGTAGCAACCAAAAATGTCTCCAGCCAGGGCCAAGTATCTTGTGGAGCCCAAATACTGCCCCTGGAAAAAAATCATTGGTAAAGTCAAAATAATTCCAAGCAAAACCCCTGCAGGACTTACGTAACATGATTCTAAAATGTTATGGAAGTGTAAATGACCTAGAGTAGCAAAGATAATCCTGAAGAAGAGGAAAGAAATTAGAAAATTTATACTATCTCATTTCAGAATTGACTGTAAAGGTACAATAATTAGTGTGTAATTGGCATAAAGAAAGATAAATGGATTATTGGAGAATAATACAGTCCAGAAATAGAACTACACATAGAACAGAGCTCAAATCTAGGTCAACACATCTGACAAAGGTAACAATGAAATGAAGTGAGAGAAAGAAGAGTCTTTTCCTTTAGAGGTGCCACATCATCCAGCTATCCATATGAAAAATACTTAGTAGTCACCAGAGCGTACCTAACCTTATATACAATAAGTTTCTTCCTATACATACAAGTCTATGATAAAGTTATTAAAACACTAAGCATAGTAAGAAATTAGCAACAATAATCATGACACAGAACAATGATAACAATATACTAGAGTAAAAATTAGGTGTGTGTAATCTCTCTTAAAGAGTCAAGACTAGTAATGTTTTTGGACCATGGATAACTAGAGGTAACTGAAACCATAAAAACCAAAACTGCAGATAAGGATGACGGTGTGTGTGTGTGTGTGTGTTTTCGAGCGCATTCATGCATGTGTCTTTCTCTGTCTAGATTTCATCTCATATCTGGTTTAAATGTGAAATGGAAAACAAGAAAGCTTTCCAAAGAAAACAGAGGAGAACATTTTTTGTGAGCTTGCAGTAGGCAAAGATTTCTTAAACAGGATATAAAAACAGGATATAGAAAAGGAAAAAAATTGGCCAGGTGTGGTAGGGCACACCACAGGTACTCAAGAGATTGACGGGAAGATTATAAATTTAAGGCCAGACTGCAAAATTTAGTGAGATCATGTCACCAAAGAAAATATAAAAAGGGGTCTAGAGATACAGCTCAAAGATAGAGCACTAGTATAGTACGCATGAGGCCCTGGGTTTAATCCCCAGCACTGAAAAGAATCAAAAAACTGGATAACAATAAAAATAAGAACTGTTCAGCAAAACACACCATTCTTTTTTTTTCTTAAAAGCCAAACTTTTATAGCTATCAAAATTTTGATTATATAAACATGTAAGAATTATTCTATGAACATATTAAAATAAACACAAAGCTATTTACTGTATTTTTTGAACAGCAACAAAATTGGAAATAACCAAATGTCAATAAATGAGACAGTGGTAAATACATTATTTTATATCCATAAGATAGAAATATTAGGCAGCTGTTAAAAAAAGAAGATATAATATAATTTGCTATAGTATAAATCTCTATAATACAGAAAATATTTAATATACAGCATTTAGAAAAGAAAATAAATCAAACAATTTGATTCCCATTTTTAAAATAGATAGATTTCTCTACATGCATACTCTTGAACCTGTCTATCTCTGTTGAATTGTATTATAAGTTCATAAAGACAATATTTTTTATTTTATAACTTTGCATATCATTTAAACTTTAAAAATAAAAACAGTAGGCTGGGATTGTGGCTCAGTGGCAGAGTCCTTGCCTCAGCACCACATTAAAATAAGTAAATTAATTAAATAAAGGTATTGTGTCCATCCATGACTAAAAAATATTAAAAATAAAATAAAAACAGCAAAAAACTGTTCGGTGTAATGTTAAATGGTGAAGAGTACACTGTAGAGAAGTAAAAGGTACTCCACTGTTCACTCTGTAGCTTTAGAAATTATTTGACTTCACTAGGTTCCCACTTCCTTATCAGTGAAATAACTGAATTCATTGAAAATATAATCTGTAAATTTTCTTATAGTCCTAACAATATATTTTTTCTATATAAATAATCCAACATGGAATGTTTGAAACTTTTTTAGAGGACTTAAGTATTAATTTTGAGCAAATATTAATTTTTATAGCTTCTAAAATGAACAGATTTCTATTTTGTATGCAGGCTATAGCCATGTCTTTAAAACAAAAAGCAAATAACATATTATTGAAAACACACCATTCTGAGGATGAAAAAGCAACCTACAAAGTCAGGAAGATGTTTGCTGTATATTTAACAAAATGCTCATATCTGAATGTATAAAAAATTTTAGAAATAAACCATTAAAAAAATAACTCAGCAGAACTATGGAGAAGGACTTGCACAGATCTATAACAGCAAAGGATATACAAATGCTAGTACACACAGAAGGCTATTCAACACATGAGTCAGGAAAATTCAATTCAGAAGGGCTAAATTGAAAAAATAAAGGAAAAAAAAGGAAAGGACAATACTAGACATTAGCAAAGATATGAAACGACTAGAACTCTCAGTACTGGTTGATGCATAAACTGGCATGATTACTTCAGGAATTCTTTTGCGGCACCTGTTAGTCTAAAGGTACATATAGGTGTGTTCTATGATCTAGCCATTCCACTCTTTGATATATACCCAACAGAAGATGAATAGTTTCTCAGAAGATGTGTTCTAGAATACACCATCACAATCACCCTTTAGGGAGGATACTCAAATGCCATCTACAGTAGAATGGATATTGTGGTATATTCTCTCAATGGAATGTTAAACAGATGAAGATTTATCACAGAGATCTTCTAAAGAATGGGTTAAGGCTCAGAAATATATAAACCAGATTTCTGTAAGAAAGACAGTATAACACATTGCTACTTTGATATAACTATAAAAGGCAATCATATAGCTTTATGGGATGGCCATGAAATCATACTTGTGTGACAATACGTCAATTACAGAAGGAACTGTCTGAAGATTTAGAGCCTTATGAGTCCTACATTCTACTCCTATAAAGTGCAACCCTGATTATTTAAAGTGGCACTGCTGTGAAGTTTCATGTTTCTATAGCTAACATCAACAGGGGCATTCTGGCCCAAAAGTGATACTGGGATATGGCCTGCAGAACAAGCTCACTCCAGGTAAACAGAGAAAATGCTTAAGAGTTCAGATAGTAACTGAAAAAGCATGAATGCACAGTTCTAGGCTGTTTCCCCCTTTCTAGTTTAATGTACCCGTGTGGTCTTGGGAAGCAGTCACTGCAGGGGTGGCAGAAGAGACCTGCAACTAGAGAGCAGGCAATCCTCTTCCCCTGCTCCCCATCACTCGGTCTTGTCACCAGATGAGCTATGTGAGATCACAGTGTACAGGTGGTGGAGACAAATGGAACACTCTGTACAGGACAAGGTGTAATACTTTACAGACATTTAAAGGATAGATGGTGGATCAAAGGTACATATACTATTATCACACAAGCAAGAAATGAAAAGGGTGGGGAAGAAGTGCAAAAGGAGTTTGGAAATAGAATGAACACCAACAGAGAATCTCTCGGGAGGAAGAAGGATCCCTGCTGGAGTGGGAGGACTATATGCGTGGGGCTGGGCAGAAGGACTGCTCAAAGCAAAAGGCCTGTTACAAGCACTGCCCAGAAGGGAGAAAACTCACAGCACCTACTAAAGAGACCACAGAGATGCTTCACCTTGGAGTGACATTCTCATGCAAGCGCATGCTGGGAGCTTTGCACTCACTGTTCCTCCCATCTCCCATGGCTTGCTCCTTGCCTCTCACAGTGCTTTGCTCAAAGGTGACTTTTGAGGGAGGCCTACCCTGTCACCTTTCTACCATGGCACTCCCTACCTCCTTTCTCTGCCTTTCAAGTTTTTCTTAGTGTCACCTGTCAAACCAGATTATCCACCTGTTGGTTTCCCCTCTTCCTTCACTCAAACACACGCTCTAGGAGGCAGTGATCTTTGTTTGACTGGCTTGTTTATTGTTTCTGGCACAGAGCAGTTATTCAATAAATATTTGTTGGACTAGTGGCCATAACCCAAGATCTGGTTCTCTTATTGGTAGGATTTTGATGCCAGCTATGTCTGAACTGCATTCTTCAGCTAATCGCCACATTAGTCTTCTCTTGGGGTCAATTGTTCCTGCAGATAACTGATCTCATCAATCAGGGGAGAACCTCAGTATATTAATTTTGGAGGGCAATCACAATTCTAGATTTTGGCTATATGGTAGCTCACTTTTAGGCTGTTTCCAGAACAGGAAACAGCATGAGTTCAGAAATCTTTTGATGTGGTTTCTAGTCTGGACTCTTGCAGTACCTGGTTACATGATTTCCACAAATTTTGGTTCCTTCAACAAAAAATAAACTTGATAGATGATTTGCAAAACTTCTAATTCCAAATGATTAGCCTATGAAAAGGAAGACTGGGTTTAGGATCTCCGAGATAGAACTTCAGACATTAGAATTGCCAACACAAGTTCTTGAGTAGGAGGAAGAGAATATATTTTTTGTTTTTGCTGAAAAAGTCCATCATATGCCAGGCATTTGCTAGGTATTTTATGTATATAAATTCTTCATCCAAGAGCTGAGAAGCCCAAGGATCAGAGAAGTTAAGAGATGTACACATGGCAAGCAGGTGTCAGTCAAGGGATTCACCTCAAGCCTGACTGAGTATAAAGGCTGTGTGTGTTCTACCAGAACTTCCTGCTTGCCTGTTTTTTTTTTTTTTTTTTTTGGTAGTTGGGTGGTACTGGGGATGGAAGTCAGGGGAATGCTAACACTGAGCGACATCCCCAGTCCTTTTTATTTTATTTTGAGATAGGTTCTCATTATGTTGCCCAAGCTGGCCTCAAACTTGAGATCCTCCTGCATCAGACTCCCAAGTAGCTGGGATTCCAGTTGAGCACCATGTCACTTGGCTATTATCAGAATCAAGGAGTAATGATTAAGTACAGATTTCTGGGCTGCACACCAAATCTGCTGAATCAAAATCTCTTTTAAGGGGGGCAGGTATACTTGGGAATCTATGATTTTAAAAGTGCACAAGGTCAGTGTGATGAACATCCAGGGGCAGGAATCCTGAAAGGTATACAGTCGACACAGGCTCTCCATTCTCAAGAACAGGCACCTGGCGATGAAAGGGGGACTTGTCCTTATTCAGTACTCCACCTAGCAGTAGAGCTGAGTATGCTGGAGGACTATGGTCTTTGGTTATTTCCCCGTCTCCCCACCAAATGGCACATTCTTAGAGCTGCAGCTTTCCGTGCTGTTCCCCTGCCCCCGGTACAGTGTCTGCCAGGCAGTTCCCACCCACTCACTGTCTAGTAAGTAAGTAAAAGAAGTAATAGGAAGAGAAGCCCAAGGATTGGAGAAGTCAAGAGATGTGCACATGGCAAGCAGGTGTCAGACGTTATACCTTCAGCATTCTCAGGTTTTGTTGCTTCCTACCCAGCCTTCCTTCTACCTAGAAATGTTTCTTTAGCATATACTATGTGCCATACACAGTGCTAAGCTCTTGAAGAATGAAGGGAGATGAAGGTTCACCATAGGGATTTGCCCTGCAAAGGGGAGATTTCTGCAGAACACCAAGTACACATACAAGAATGTGGAGGCTCGGCAATCACTCTCGGCTCACTTCGTTCTTCATTTACTCCTGTCCTCTGAAGAATACTTATGAAACTGTGCCTTGTGATACATGAACATTACGTGCCCATCCCCTTCACAACACAAGAAGTTCTTTGGCAAGTAATATATTCTACAAAAGTAGTTTTTAACTTAGAAAAGAATGTGCATTGAAATATATATGGTAAATCCCCATTCTTCAACCCCCACTTATGCCCTGGCATTAGAAACGGGCATAAACTCTCCAAGTGACTAATAAGTGCACATGTATGTTTATTTTCTTTATTAACAGTTAAATATTTATATGAATAAAATTCTGTTTATTTATATATATATACACATATACATATGAACACAGATATAGAGAACTTCTGCTTCTGGGGAGATGGAATAGAAACCTACCTTTTCTTAAGCTGAACCAAAAGATATAAAACAAACATAAGACAACTCTGAAAGGCAGAGGCAGGGGAGGAAACTGGTGAGGGTTCTCAGGACCCGAAGAATGACGGGGTACTAAGTAACCTGGGTTTTCTTTCTGCCTCACAGATCCTCACCTTGAGTTGAAAAAGCACCAACAGGGGCAGGGACAAAAAGCCCAGTGCAACCTGTGCTCCCGAGCTAAAGGGCTAGAAAGGGCAGCCTGGCAAGACAATGAGCTTTTGGACAACACTGTTCCGCTCCAGTCAAACACTAGAGGAAGTACAACGGCCGCCCCCGCTCACCCCAGCAAAGGCCAACTGAGGCGTCTAGTCTAGACTTCCACTCCTGTGAGGGTGTGATGAGGTGCTCCCAACACGCCCACAGGGGTGGTATCTAAGAAGGCCAAGTAGGAGGAGGAATTCCAACCCCACCAGCTCCAGAATGAGCCCTTCCCAGTCCCACATCATCCCGAACAATATACTGTTAGTTGGGCCACACAGGGAGCCTAAATTGCCATACCCACTCAGCAAGAAGGTACCTTTCTTACTCCTTACCAATGAGGTGTCAGAAGAGCCCTAGTGACAAGTCAGGACCATCACCATTGCCCAGTGGTGACAAGGCGACCCCACCACAGTGTAAGTGGAGACTAAGTGGGAAGCTGAACACCCACCTCCAACCAGCAGTAACAGGGAGCTCTCCTTGGGTGCAGATGGAGGCTGAGTGAGGAATCTGGACTCTCTATTTCCATTTGGCAGTAATGAAACAGACTACCCTCCTACTGGAGTAGGAAAGCTATAAGGGAATTCCAGTCAAAACAGAAGACTTAAATACAATCTGGAGTCTCAGAACATTATATACAAATGTCCAGGTTCTAGTGGGGGAAAAAAAAAATCACTCATCATACCCAAAACAGGAAGAACTCATACTGAATGAAAAGGACAGTCTTAACAACTATCAACACTAAGATGACAAAGATGTTAGATTTGATTAACAGATTAAAGCAACCATGATTAAAATATTTCCATAAAGAATTATGAACATGCTTCAAACAAATGAAAAAATTGAAAACCTCAGCAGAAATATAAGATATAAAGAACAAAAGGAAATTTTAATTGAAAATTCATTACAAAGAAAAAGCTCAGAGGATGGGTTCAAGAGTAGAGTGAAAGGGACAGAAGAATGTATCTAAGGGCTAGAAGATTGAATAACAGAATTTCCCAGATTGCTGAGTGTGGTGGCACACATCTGCAGTCCCAGCTACTTGGGGGTCTGAAGTAGGAGGGTCACAAGTTTGACGTCAGCCTGGGCAATTTATCAAGACCCTGTCTCAAAAAACACAAAGGATCGCATCCCTGGATGTGGCTCAGTGGCAGAGTGCTTGCCTAGAATGTGTTCATCCCCATCTCACCCCAAACACACAAATGAAATAAACAAATAAAAAACAGAAGCTCAGGGGCCAGTGGGACTATCGCAAAAGTAAGAACCTCAGAAGGGAAGGAGGAAGAAGTCAGGGTGAACAAGTGCTTAAAACAAATAATCGTTGAAAAATCTATTTGAAATGCTAAGTGAACCCCAAATAATATAAACTTAAAGAAATTTACAAAAAGACACATCATTAGATTTCTGAAAACTAATGACAAAAAAAAAATCTTGAAAGCAGTCAGAGAAAAATAATATCTTGCTTACTAGGGAAAAATAATTCAAATGATAATAGATTTCTCATGAGAAACCATGTAGGTCAGAAGGAAGTTGCTTAGTAATTTTCAGGTGCTGAAAAGAAAGAGGACTGTCATTGCAGAATCCTAGGAATGGCTAACCCAGTGTGGTGGCACATGCCTGTGATCACAGCTGCACAGGGGTGGTGGCAGGAGGATCACAAGTTTGAGGTCAGTCTAGGCAATTTGGGAAGAACTTTTCTCAAAACAACAACAACAACAACAAGAACAACACACACACACACACACAGCTAAGGAAGTTCTCTGAACAGGAAATTTAGAAAAGAAAGGAATCTTGGAACATCAGGAAGGAAAACGGTAAGCAAAAAAAGTGTGAATACAACAGGCTTTCCTTATGTTCTTGAGTTTTCTAAATTGCATTTAACAGTTAAATCAAAAATTATAACGATGTCTGATGCAGTTCTAAATATGTAAGCATGAGATTTTAAAATTAATTATAAGTGGAGGGAAAAGAGATACAAAGGAAAGGTTTTTATACTTGACTAGAGCTGGTAAAGGCAAGTTACTAGAGACAGAAAGGAGTTAAAAGATAGTGGTTAAAGGGTAAATCTGGTAAGAAGACATAGTAAGACTAAATGGTTAAGCATAAAACAACAGCCACAAAATGTGTGAAATAGCCCTATGCCACGAGAGCCTAACATACATTCAAGTGCACGTTGAACATGTACAAAGATAGACCATATGCTCAGCCATAAAACAAACCTCAACAAATTAAAAAATATATATATACAGAATGTTCTCCAACTTCAAAGGAATCAAGGTTGGCATTACTAACAGAGAGATAACAGGAAAATCTCCTAACATCTAGAAACTACATAATCTATGGAACAAAAAGGAAGTTTAAGGGAAACAACCAAAAATACATAGAAATGAATGAAAATATAACATTTTATCAAAATCTGTGCAAAGAGATACAGCCAAGCTGAGAGAGAAAATTTACAGTATTAAGTCATATATTAGAAAAAGAAAAAGGTCTCAAAACTAAAATCCAAACTTTCACCTCTCAAGAACCTAGAAAAAGAGAAAAATAAACCTAAAGCAAATAGAAGGAAGGGAATAATAAAGATCAGATCAAAAAATTAATGACATTAAAAACAGAAAATAAAGAACATCAATGAAATAAAAACCTGGTTCTTTGAAAACATCAGTAAAATAGACAAACTTCTAGCAAGATTGGTACAGAGGGGCTGGGGCTGTGGCTCAGTGGTAGCATACATACATGTGTGAGGCACTGGGTTTGAGTCTCAGCACTGTGCATAAATAAATAAAATAAAGGTCTATCAATAACTAAAAAAAATACTTAAAAAATTTGGTGGAGAGGGGAATGAGTTAGAGAGGGAGAAATAGGAATATCATAAATTACTAATATCAGTTAAACATTTAACTAATATCAGTTAAAAATTTTCAATACAGAATACCACCAATAACTTTTTATTTTTTTGGTACAGGGGGTTGAACTCAGAGGCACTCAACCACTGAGCCACATCCCAAGCTCTATTTTGTATTTTATTTAGAGACAGGGTCTCACTGTCTTGCTTAGGGTCTTGCTAAGTTGCTTTGAACTCACAATTCTCCTGCTTCAGCCTTCTGAGCTGCTGGGATTATAGGTGTATGGAACCACTGCAGGCCCATCAATAACTTTAAACATATATTTGACAACTTAGATTGTATTAGTCTGCTTTTTGTGACTTTAATACCTGAGCAAGCTACTTAAAAAAAAAAAAAAGGTTTATTTTGGCTCATAGTTCTGGAAGGTGCAAGGTCTAGGAGTTGCATCAAGTGACAGCCTTCTTGCTGGCAGAGTTCTTGAGGTGGCACAAGGCAAGAGGCAGGGAGTGTATACTTGTGTGTGCTCTTATCCTCATTTTATGAAGCCATTTCAATTATGGGTCACCTTTCTAATGACCTTAAATAATCCTAATCATTTCTCAAAGGCCTCACCTCTAAATTTCACAGTCGGATTGTCTACCTTCCTAATGCCTCAGAGAGGAATTAAATTTCACATGCAACCTTGAGGAACATTCAGACCATACTCAAGCCATATCTATTTTGTAAAAACAAAATGGCTAAAACACAAACTACCAAAATCTACACATGAATTTGTCATTTAAAACTCCACATGTCAGAGGTGGCGGGAATATGAAAATGAATCTCCAGGCCAGACGGTTTCATTGGCAAATTCTACCAAACATTTAAAGAAGAATTAGCACAAATTCTACACAATCTCTTTTAGAAAAAGAAGAGGAATAAACACTTTTCAAATCCTTTTATGAAGCTATTACTATTATAGTACCAAAATCAAAGACAATACAAAACTTTTTAAACTACAGATCAATTTCCCTCATGAATACGGATGCAAAAATCCTAAACAAATTACCGAGAAATAGAATTCAGAAGTATAAATAAAAAGAATTATACACTAAGACAAAGTGAGGTGTGTAAGGATTTTGGGATGCAAGACTGGCTCAAAATCTGAAAATCAACCAGTATAATCAATATGAAAAGGCTTAAGAAGAAAAGTTACATAATCATACCATCTTCATTTTCCAGACTTCTTAATGTTGATGTGTCCTAGGACTCAAGTTTTTTCTGAACTTATTTCTCCTTATGACATCCATATTTTTCTCTCTACCCCAGAGCTCTCCCTTGCACACCAGAATCATAAACACAATTGCTTCTTAGGCCCCTATGTATACAATTGAATCTCTGTATCCATGGGTCCCACATCCATGGATTCAACCATAGATCAAAAGCATATAAAGGAAACAAAACTCCAAACATCTAGACTTTTCCCATCATTATTCCTAAATAATACAAATAACTATTTACATAGCATTTATATTGTATTAAGTACTCTAAATTACCCAGAGATGATTTAAACTATACAAGAGGACATGTGTAAGGATATATGCAACTACTGTGCCATTTTATATGAGATTTGTTATCAAAGGAGTTTGTTACCTGCCAGTGGGTGGGGGTGTCCTAGAATCAATGCCCTGAAAATACTGAGATATTGTACTTGGAAAAATTTCCAGCTGGATATGTCCAAATCCAAACTCTTGCTTTTACTCCCCAAACCTGCTCTTTATGCAACTCAGTAACTGGGAGCTCCATGCTTATGGTTGCTCAGGCTAACACCCGTAGGTGATTTATTAAACTCTCGTCTCTCACCGCATCCCATATCCAGCAAATCCTGTTATGTCTTCCCTAAAATATTCCCAGAATCTGTCCCTTTCTCACCACTTCTATGTGGCTTGAGTCATCCTTTTACCTGGGTTATTACAACTGTTGACAAACTGATGTTCCCGCCTCTCTTGTACCATGACTATTTTCTACCTAACAGATACAATGCTCCTCCTTTGTTCCAAACTGTCCAGTAGATTCACCTTTCATTCAGAGTAACATGTAAGTCCTTTATACAAGTGTCCCTGTCACGTGTGGTTTACTTTTCTGGGCTCATTTCTAACAACTCTTCTGGTTCCAGCCTTACTATCCTTTCTGTTCCTCAAAAAAACAAAAACCAAAATAACAACAACAACAAAAAACCACAAACAAACAAACAACCTAACGATTAGTCTAAAAGTTGGGTTTTCCTTTGCTTGGAAGGATAGCTTTTGGCTTGTTCTCTCATTTCTTTCAGGATCTGATCAGTGAGGCCCCTTCTTACAAGCATATACAATAGACTCCTGTATTCCCACACATATACATTCTTTATCTCCTTTACCCTCCATTTTATTCAATGCCCTTATCATTTCCTGACTCATATATTTATTTTTCTATCTTCCCCAGTAGAAAGCAAGCTTCTAAAGATATGGGTATTTTGCCTGCCTACAAGAGTGCTTCAGACTTTTCTCAAAAATTATCTGTTGAATGAACCACTGGCTCAGGAGTGAAGAATTTGGGATCAGACATCAGATAACCTTGATTGACTCTCAGCTCTGCCATTTCCTAGCTGTGCCCAAATAACCTTGGCTAGGTTACTTATCCATGTTTTATGCTTTCTCATATGTCACATAGTGATAATAATTCCACCCCACAGGACTGTTGTAGGGGCTAAGTAGAAGAATTTATGTAATGCACTGAATACACATAATTTGGTTTAGAAGCATGTAGTATGTGACAATGTTATTTAATATTGAAGGAAGTCTACATATGAACTCAAAAGCTGTACTTGTTGATGACTACATATTGACTGTGATTTTAGGTTATTCACCTCTTATATTAACTCAAGTATGACTCAAGTGCTAGAGTTAAAATGATGGCTAAGATGGAGTCTGTTCCCTCAAATCTTAGTTACAGGATCTTGGGTAGGCATGACGTCTCTGAGGCTCATTTGTTATACGGGAGAGAATATAATACCTGTTTCATAGCTTTGTTGTTAGGATTAAATGAGTTACTGGGTGAAAACAGTGTCTAGCACACAACAACCTCTGGATCTTAGCTCCGAGTATGATGATTCTGGTCTGAAGAAGGGATAAAAGCATATAAGCCGAGAACAACAATATCTAAGAAAGCACAAAAACAGATACCAACTAGAACAATATTTCCTAAATTGGCACCAGCCCCCCAACTCGGAAATTCAATGATGGTTAGGAAATTTTAAAATTCTGCTGTCTATGAAAACCTTCTACTATCCCTGTAGTAGTTGGGGGAAAAAAATTCTCTGATCTGATAACCGGAATGTAATACGTCAAAAAAAAATATATATATATATACGGTAAGGATTTAAAGTCTCCAATACTGTGTCCCCAGCGAGGTCAATGGACGCCCTGGGAGGGCAAGGGAGGGGAGGGTGCACGTAACTCCCCAATGAAGAAACCAGTTAAGGGCAGAGGGCCCAGAGGGTGTTTGATGGGGCAGTGCGGTCACAGACAGAATGTCAGGACTGGACATTAAGGGGTCATCTGGAAACTGAGTGGGGGCTCTCGGGGTGAGAAACAGCCAAGGCGTGGAGGCACGTGGGTGTCCTGGAAGACCCAAAGAGCAGCTTTCTGGGGGGCGGCCTGAGAGCTGGACACATACGGAGGTGAGGCCGGGGCCTGCCAGGTGAGAAAGAAGCCCCCTTCCCACACCAAGGTCACGACCTCTCGGCCTCATAGTCCTCTCACGATTCCCTTCCAAGGGCTTCCTTCTGCTGGGCTCCCTCTAGTTCCCGCCACTCTTCCCTTACCTCGTCTTCCAGTCTTTCCCTCACTCTCCCGCCTCTAGAGCCCCGCCGGAAATGACGCGCTAAGTAGCGCGCCGAACCGCGCCAGAAAGGTTCTGAGGAGCGGGAGAAAAGGCTCCGGTGAGACTCACTGCGCCGGCGTCCGGGCAGGAGCGCTCAAAGCGCTTTCCGGGGGCTCGGGGAACTGCCCTCTTTCCCGCGGTCTGGCTCCTTCGAAGTGGCCTGAACAAGGCTCAGAGAGGCCGCCGCTTCCAAAGGAACGTTTTTCGACAGCTCCGGCGCTTCTCGGTGCCCGGCTACTCTGGCCCTTGCCCTTTGACCCCGCTCTCGCGGCGGGGGTGAGAGGTCGGGTGGCCATCTTGTGGCGGCGGCGCGGGCGGCTGTTACAGCGGAGGCCCATCCCCTCCCCCTCCTTGCGCCCCTGGCAGTCGGCAAAAACGTCCCGCAGTCGGTCCGGTGAGGCCCCAATCGCACGCTAGTCCCGTCGCACTGGGCGGCCCAGGCCGCTCCCTGCCGGGCCTCACTGCCGCCACTATGTCCTCCTTCTCGGAGTCGGCGCTGGAGAAGAAGCTCTCGGAGCTGAGCAACTCCCAGCAGAGCGTGCAGACCCTGTCCCTGTGGCTCATCCACCACCGCAAGCACGCAGGACCCATCGTCTCGGTGTGGCACCGCGAGCTCCGCAAAGGTAGACGCCTCCTCCCACCCCGGGCCCGGCGGTGGGTGGTCCTCCGTCCGCCCGCTCCGCCGACCCTTAGCTTCTCAATCGATCCTTGCTTTTCAGGCTGAGTCTCTGCTCGCGCTTCTGAGATTGGAGACAATGTTACCCCCATTTCTAGGAGAAGGAAACCGAGGCCTAGGAAGGTGTAAGGTACTTGTCTGAGGGACCCGGGACCAGGGCTCAGGCGCTCAGATTTCCCCTCAGGCTGCTCCTGACACTTGTGACTATTATTCTCTTGGCGGCACTGCACTGGGCACCCGAACCGGCCCATCCTGCTGTGTGCCCGGTTCTGTGCTGGGTACTTGGAGTTAGAGCCAGTGGAGCCACACTGCATAGACCGAGTCCTGCACAGCCACTTAGTAACTGAGTGGTACTGAGCGATTTTCTTCATCTCCCAGTGCTTCTCTTTTCTCATCTGTAAAACAGCAAGGAGAGCTGCCACTTACAAAGGCTTTATTCCATGCCAGCCACTCTACTTACACCCTCACACTCAGTCCTCAGAACCGCCTTGTGAATGGGGTAACCTCACTCACCTGCCATTGATTTCAGGTCCCATTCAGGAACTGACATTCATTGGGCTCAGCCAGTTATGTGCCAGGCACCGTTTTGAACACTATATTTACAGCAGGTTGCCTCTGCCAACTGCCTTGAAGTTAAGCCTGACTTTGCCACTTACTGAACACAGCAACTTAACCTGGCTGCCCCTTAGTTAACTTATCTGCAACATGAAGGTAGTGATAACTGATAGTACTGTGTCTTTATCATGTGCCAGGTGCAGTGCTCATATCTTTACATACATTGTCATTTTTAAAAAACTCTTAGGGCCTTATGCAGTAGGAGCTTTTAGATGAGGGAAAACTTTAGGCTCAGATAAGCAAATTGTAGTGAGAAGTAAACAGGATTATCCAAATGAACATTTAGCATAATGTCAGACACAGTGTAGCATTCAGTAAATCATGGTGATATGGACTATGGATTACTCAGCGTGATGCATGGTGTCTTCTATTTACTTATTTTTTTGTATCAAGGATTGAACTCAGGGGTACTCGATCACTGAGCCACATCCCTAGCCCTATTTTTTGTATTTTATCTAGAGACAAGGTCTCATTGAGTTGTTTAGTGCCTCACGGTTGCTGAGGCTGGCTTTGAATTTGCGATCCTCCTATCTCAGCCTCTGGGCGCCACCACATAGGCAAGGCATGGTCTTTGCCTTCAAGTTGCTTGCAGTCTGGTGGGGAAAGATGGGCACCTTCACTGCTGTTTAATACCCTGATGAATTTCGTAACAGGTGGAAGAAATGAATCTATTCTGGACACCCTATAATGCAGTGGACCCTTTGTAGTATAGGAAGTGTTCGTTACTATCTGTTTTCCAGATAGTAAAAATGAAGTGACTAAGTGGTATTTTCAAGTCTTCTGAACTGGTGAGGCTCAGACCCCAAATTCTAGGATTCTTTCAGGAGACCCAGTTCCCCAATTATGATATGATGTAGATCCCCTCTACTGTAGGTAGTAGGGAGGTAGAGCCAAGGGCTCCCAGAGTCTGCTTCATGTACTCCACTGTAGCATTCAACACTCTCTTTGATCATCTTAAAATTGTCAAGAGTCTGTCTCAGATGGCACTTCTCTCATGAAGCCTTCTTGATTCCTCACCTACCCTCTTTGAGTTATTGAAAAGTTACAATTTGGAGAGTGTGTTCATTGAAGAAGCTCCATTATCCCTAAAGTCAAATGATAGAGCCTTATGTTGTAGGTAGGCCAGCATTACCCCCATTTTATAGATAAGAAGATAGCATAGAGACTGAGTAGCTTATTCAGGGGCATATAGCTGGGATATGAGCCCAGGGCTCACTGATGTCAAAACTTGACTGTACCCAGTGTCTCAGTCTACTTAATGCATGAAGATGGTCATCTGATTCTGACCAAACCTATCATGTTTTTGTTTAGTAGAATTAATTACATTAATTAGCATTTACCTCATTCTTTTTTGGTTATGCCTTTTTCACTAGGTTGTTTTGAGTAAGAAATTTGACCTGGTTTTTCTGTCATGCATCAGCATTTAGCATAGGGCCTGTTAGACTGTTAAAACATAGTTTACGAGGGCTGTGGCTGTGGCTTAGTGGTAGAGTGCTTGCCTGGCACATGTGAGGCACTGGCTTTGCTCCTCAGCATCACATAAAAAATAAATAAAGTTATTGTGGCCATCTACAACTAAAAAAAAAAAAAAAAAAGCTTAGGAGTTAAATCGTGGTCTCGATACCATTTTTGTGTTTTAGTAAAGTATCTAAATAGCACTAATAGGGTTTTCTGTGACAGTAGCAGTGTGTTATTTGTGCTTTCCAACAAGGTAGCACTTGCCACATGTGGCTATTGAACATTTAAAATGTGTGACTAAGAAACTAAAGTTTTATATAAATACAATTGAAAATTTATTTCCCAAGCTAGCTACAAGTTGAGTGTTCAGTAGCCATTTGTGATTAGTGGCTACCATATTGGACACTGCAGAGCTATTCTTTATTGAGATGCTTTCTTCTCTAATACCCATGCTTCTTTCATGTTTTGAAAATGCCCCCACACTAAAATAGAAAAGGATTCTGTGCCCTTACATTTAAATTAACTAGCCCCATAGGTTCTAGCCCACCTTGAATCTTTAAAAGTGGATATCTATATCTATGGTGAAGTCATCTTCCCTGAGGTGTTTGTTCACAGACTGTCTGAGTTGCCATCAAAAAATTTATGAGATTTACAAAAATTACTTTTTCTCCCTTAAATACTACTTCTATTCCTAGTGTGTTACTTTTTTTTTTCCATTTTTTTTAAGGATTTTTTTTTTTTTTTTTTGGTACTGGGGGCTGAATCTAGAGGTATTTTCTCACTGAGCTACATCCTCAGCCCTTTTTATTTTTTATTTTGTGACAGGGTCTTACTAAGTTGTTGAGGCTGGCCTTGATCCTTTTGCCTCAGCCTCCCAAGTTTGCACTAAGATTATAGACATGTGCCTCGGTTCCCAACAGGAATTATTCTTAATTCATCCCCTTAGGCTCTGTTCCAAGTAGAACACCTTCTTGATTGAACTCAAGGGGCACTCAACCATTGAGCCACATCCGGAGCCCTTTTTTGTATTTTATTTAGAGACAGGGTCTCACTGAGTTGCTTAGTACCTCACCGTTGTTGAGGCTGGCTTTGAACTCCTGATCCTCCTGCCTCAGCCTCCTGAGCTGCTGGGATTATAGTGCCACCATGCCCATATACTTCTCCTCTTCTTTATGGAATAGTTTGATGTGCTGTCTTTTTGGATGAATAATTTTTTTTTTTTTTTTTAAGAGAGAGAGAGAGAATTTTAATATTTATTTTTTTAGTTTTTCGGCGGACACAACATCTTTGTATGTGGTGCTGAGGATCAAACCCGGGCTGCATGCATGCCAGGCGAGCGCGCTACCGCTTGAGCCACATCCCCAGCCCAAGGATGAATAATTTTTTTTTTTTTTTAAGAGAGAGTGAGAATTTTTTAATATTTATTTATTTTTTTAGTTCTCGGCGGACACAACATCTTTGTTGGTATGTGGTGCTGAGGATCGAACCCGGGCCGCACGCATGCCAGGCGAGCGCTCTACCGCTTGAGCCACATCCCCAGCCCCGATGAATAATTTTTAATAGTGTTTTTTTTTTTTTATCATGCCTGAATATAGGTAAATAGGCCTTTTTCCCCGAATTACTTAAGACTTTCTTTAGACATCAAAACCAGCCAAACAAGCAAAAAGTTTTGATTAGTCATTTGTTTAAACTTTGTTTAGAAACTAGTTTTACCAGTTTTGGATGAGCATAACTTTTTGGTGAAAAGTTCTAATTTGTCATATTAGAAATATATATCTGAAGTTGAGTTATCAACCAGGGTTGGGGTAGAGGGGGGTGTGTGTTGCATGTATTATTGACTACATGTGTTTTAGTGCTCTAGAGTTCATTCTGTAGCCCCTTTACACATAGGGTGCTCATGTTGACTATTCAGGATGCTGAATGTGGATGTCTACAGTTTTATCCTAAGTAAATCGCCATTGTTAAGTTTGGAGGTGATGAAGAGTAATTGGCATTGTAGATATCGAAAACCTTGGCTCTTGAACATATTGGCTATCATGTTTGTAATACTGAAAAATAAGTTCGACCTTGAGTGTTCAAATGATATTTTACAATATGGATTCTAGCATTTTTTAAACATAAAGTATAGGGACTTTGTAAATTAGTCAAATTTGCTTTGCTGAAGATCCGTTTTACATCATATCCCCTAACTTTAATAGCATTGTGAACTCGTTAGTTTATTTAATGCAACTTCCCTGAACAAGGTTTGCTTTTTTAAAAAATAGAGCCTTTTGTCCTAGTCATACCTTTGTAACAAGAGTGGGTATTGTAACTGTTGACATTTTGGTCCTGCTTTTGAATAATAACTAGAATAGTTAAAGATAGTTGCAGGTTACCAATATTCTTATCAGTTGACCATCTAAACTGGGTTATTACCAGAAGGTTAATACAGTTCAAGATATCCATATTTAATTTTATGAGCATATTAAGGCATTAGTTTAAACTACAGTGTGCTTTAAAAATCTTGTTTTTAACTTGGGTTAATTTCCTGTAGTTACGTTTTAAAATGTCAGATTTTATGCCTGCTGTGTCAGAACTTATACATGCTGTGTGCATTTCAAAAGAAACAGAGAAATGGTTTCTGCGAACAGTAGAGCAAGGAATAGTTATACAGGTGTGTAAAAGTTGACAGAGCTTTCCTGAGGCACTTTAGCATTGGAGAATAAACTTAGTGTTTTAAATTATCTAATTATGTTCATATATTTATTTCTTTTAAAAGAAAACTGGGACCAAAAATGGTAGTGATGTAACTTTACAGTTAAGAAGTTATGTGCATAGAAGCTAGGAAATTCAGTAATGTTCCCCCAAGCAACTATAACTCAGACATATTGCATGAGGTTTTTATGGTTTAATATATGATACCAGTTAGAGTAATAGAAAATACTACGCTTTGTATATATAGCAGAGAAAAGCTATGGATTTTGTGGGAGCCATAATTTTGCATACCCAGATTTCAGATGTGTGTAAATTTTCAATAACGATGTAGCATTTTTGCATATCTGTTTGAGATAAACAGCCATTGATACATCTAGAGATTTATGTGAATTTGTAGAGTTGATAACAGACTATGGTTATTGGAGTACCAAAGAGAAATTCTCAGTTGAGCATAAATTACAAGCATGTATTTTAAAATTAAAACTTAAAGTTATCTTTCATTTTAGATTATTTAATAAATTAAAAGTACATTAGAAATATTTATCTTTGTAGTATAATAATTGAAAGCCTTGGTTTTAACGTTAATATTGACTGTTTATCCTTTGGGAATTTCCTTTGAGTTGTCTTCATTTTTATTGTCAGTTCATTATCTTTGTTAAAATTATACAGAAATGAAGCTGAACTCCCATTCCCTCCTAAATTATACCTCCAGACCTGTTATGTCAGAGACCTCCAGGAGCAGATAATGTTTATCTTCCCCCACTCCCCCTCCTGGTACTGGGAGTTGAACTCAGGGGCGCTTTGCCATTGAGCTATATCCCAGCCCTTTTCTTATTTTTAATTTTGAGACAGGGTCTTGTTAAGTTGCCTAGGCTGGTCTCGAAATCTCAGCTAGCTAGGATCATCATGCTGACTGATAATTCTTGTCTTTTTTTTTTTTTTTTTTTAAAGAGAGAGTGAGAGAGGGAGAGAGAGAGAGAGAGAGAGAGAGAGAGAGAGAGAGAGAGAGAATTTTTAATATTTATTTTTTAGTTCTCGGCGGACACAACATCTTTGTTGGTATGTGGTGCTGAGGATCGAACCCGGGCCGCACACATGCCAGGCGAGCACGCTACCGCTTGAGCCACATCCCCAGCCCCTAATTCTTGTCTTAATGTTCCTTAGAAATAGACTTGTGGCACAAGAATTGTGAATTAAGAATTTCTTTGGTGTAAGTTAAATTATCCTTTTCTCTTTTTTTCAGCTAAATCAAATAGAAAACTTACATTTCTATACTTGGCGAACGATGTCATCCAAAACAGTAAAAGGAAAGGACCTGAGTTCACTAGAGAATTTGAATCTGTCCTTGTGGATGCTTTTTCTCATGTTGCCAGGTATGTTGTCGGAGTTTTGTTTTGTTTTTAAATGCATTGCCTTTCCCACTTTTTCATTCTCTTTTGTGATAGCTTTTGTAAATTGACAGCTTTGTTCTACACAAGGAATGTTGTGGAGGCCAGATTGTAGTTTGTGTTTTTCTGGGCCCCTAAGAACTGAGTCCTGTAAACATTATGATGCATTAAAGAGATTCTGCCTGGTACTAGAAGCACATCTTTTCCCCTGATATATTCATTTATTGAATTTATTTCTTGAGTATGGTGTTTTTTGTTTTTTGTTTGTTTGTTTTTGGTTTTGCTGAGTTGTCTCATTAGCTATTTATAAGGAAAAAACAAAGCTAAGTAGTTTAAGAGTCTTTTAGTAACATATCTTCAATAGCAGAGATTAGTTACTTATGCCTTCTTGTTTACTTCCTTCTGAATGTCTGGATGTCTGTTACTAAAAATAATCATTATCATATCAAAAATAGTAATTATTAGTATGGAAAAGTAGGTGTTTGTTCTGGCCAAATTGTATTGAGTCTGCAACTGTTGTGTTTTGTGGGAGAGAGGACTGACTGGAGCCAGACTACACCTATAGTTAATACAGCATACATTGGATTAAAGAGTTTATAAATAATCTTTATTTATTTAAAAACAACAACTTTTGTGGGCAAAAGTTGGATTCCCAAGAGGAGCAAAGGAGAACTGGTTTTCAGTGGACTATTATGTTTATAAATAAATATATATAAAAACATAGATCTTTGCAGAAGGAAGTTGGAAAGAGCAAAAAGAGACTAGTGGGTCAAACAGGAATTGTTCTAGGGTCTAAGGTGTCAGTGTAAGGCCTTACATGGGAAATTAAGTTTGGCATTCCTTAAAGTATTTGAAAATTTAAAGGATTAAAATTTAAAAATTTTTTAAATGACGTTTAACTTTCTAGGGATGGAAAAACATTTTTATTTGTTAACTGCATAGCTAGCTCTTTTGATGAACATGGATACTGAAGTAACAGTGTGTTACCAATTTCAATTACTGGATTCTCTAGAGTAGACTATTATAGATAGCTATCTGAAACTGGAAACAGGAATTTCTTCTTTTGATGAGATTTAGTTCAGTTTCTTAGACACTGGCTGTCCTCCAAAACTGTTTGAGTGACCGTGGATGTATTACATAACTTTTGTTTTTCCTTTGGTTCTGGGGATTGAAATCAGGGGTACATGATCACTGAACCACATCCCCAGCCCTATTTTATTTAGATACAGGGTCTCACTGAGTTGCTTAGCACCTCACTTTTGCTGAGCTTGGCTTTGAACTCACAATCCTCCTGTCTCCGCCTTCTGAGCCACTGGGATTACAG
Source organism: Urocitellus parryii (assembly GCF_045843805.1). Taxonomy (NCBI): domain Eukaryota; kingdom Metazoa; phylum Chordata; class Mammalia; order Rodentia; family Sciuridae; genus Urocitellus; species Urocitellus parryii. Next base: position 179,459,250 of record NC_135536.1, read on the forward strand.
CCCTGCGCCACTGTGCCTGGCGTATTACTTAACTTTTGAGCCCAAGTTTCCTAATTAGTTAAAAGGGGTTAGAATATCACTTATCTTGTTAGGGTTATTTTGAAGGTGAAGTAAGATAATTTGTTGAAAAGTACATAGCACAATGCTTCATCTGCATTCTTTTCCTGTTCACTAGAATATGCTAAATTATAAGTTTCCTGAAGGAAAGGACCATGTTCTTTTTCTGTTGTTGTTCTTTGCCGTATGCCAGGGATCTCCTAAGGGTCTGGCACAAAGCTGTTGGGTTACATAGCTTTAGGGAGTACCATTTATATAACTTGATGAAAATGGTGTCCCAAGATTTGGGCAATTTTGTGATATTTGTTGAATGAGTTAATTAATATTTATTCATTGGGGAAAAAGTTTGGTCTAGGGAATTGGCTGAAATAATCTCATGTAGAGACAGTAAACACTTACTTATAAATGGATCAATAATTTTTAGCTGCCTTCAAACTTATATTATGCTAAGTAGGAAGGAATGGGAGAAGAGGAGTGGGTAATACCAGGATTAAAAATTCCTTTTCTACTCGAGAACAACCTAAAACCTATCTAAGCAGGAGGCACTGTGAAAACATCTTGTCAGATTCATCCTGGTCTTTCTCTGTAAAAGCCCTAATTCCTTTCTTTTGCATTCTTCTAGTTCTTTCAAGGTCCTGCTTGGGTCTCTATTTAGGATGCCCGTGTTTTTAGGGTCCTTTTCCCCACTGCATTATTACAACAGAAGTCCAGCCACTACTTCAATCCTGATGCACCTTCTCAACTGACAGTAGCCTAAAATATGTTCTTTGTATGCATTTTCTGTGACCAGGGTAGATTTGTCTTAATAGCAGTTTAATTAACCAGATTATATACTTATTATCTACACAAGTGTCTTTGTTTTGTTCTCAGTTTGGAATTGTACAGACCATTTTTTATTCAACATGCATTTGAGTGTCTTCTGTGTGCCAAATACTGATCCAGACACCAGGGGAGCAGCAGGACTAAGGCAGGCAAGGAGGATGGAACGAACATGACACTTTCAGGGAGTGATAATATGAACAGAGCCAAATAGGTGGTGCTCTAGAGTGGGACCTCTTTTTGGCAGTGTGATTAAGGAAAGCCACATTTAGAAAGGAAATGACATTTGAAGCAATCATCCAAAGTAGGAACAGCTATTAAAAAGAACCTAAGATAGGAATCATCAAGAGAAACAGAACGAAAGCACTGTGCTTCGAACACAGTGAGTAAAGGGAGAATTGAAACCCAAATGACATCAGAGAGGTGGACAGGTAATAGTCATGTAAGCCTTGGGAGAGGACTGTATTCTATAGGATGTCAATTAAGATTTTAAGAGGGGAAATGATATATTCAAACCTACATTTTAAGAAAGATCTTTCACAATAGCTAAGCTATGGAAGCAACCTAGGTGTCCTACAACAGATAAATGGATGAAGAAAATGTGGTATATATACACAATGGAATATTACTCAACCATAAAAAAGAATGAGTTTATGACATTTGGAGAGTATTATGCTATATAACTTTCCTGTGCACATATATGAATATACCTCATTGAATCTCTACATTGTGTACAACCACAGACTGGGATCCTAATTAGAATAAGAGGTATTCCATGTTTGTATAAATAAGTCAAATTATACTCTACTGTTATATATAATTAGAAAGAACAAAAATTAAATTTTTTTAAAAAGAAATTAAGTTAAATCATTTTTCAAAAAAATTCTTCTTTAAAAATGGTGTGGTGTGGAAAATGGCTCACAGAAACCAAGGAGGCATAGACCTGAGTTAGAAGGCTATTGCTGTAGTACAGGCTATAGTGACATTAACTTGGATTAAAGCAGTGAGAAGATAGCTTCTATTGATTGATTGATTACTTTGTGGGTGGACTTTTTAAAATTTATTTTTATATTTTTCGTTGTAGATGAACATAATACCTTTATTTATTTATTTATTTATGTGGTGCTGAGTATCGAACCCTGTACGTCATATATGCAAGGCAAGCGCTCCACCATTGAGCTACAACCTCAGCCCTGCAGGGGTAAAACTAATAGGATGTGTAAGAGTTGAGTGGGAGCTAGTCGCTAGGGAAAAGAGAAATCCCAGATGATTTTTTGATAATAAGTGGATAGGTGAAGATACTTTTTTTTTTAATATTTATTTTTTAGGTGTAGATGGACACAACACAATGCCTTTATTTTTTATGTGGTGCTGAGGATCGAACCCGGGTCCTGCCCGAGCTAGGCAAGTGCTCTACCGCTGAGCCACAATCCCGGCCCTGGTGAAGGTACTTTTTACTGAGCTGAAGACTGGGGAAAATATTTGATAGAGGGAAAGAAATTGGTTTGGCCATGTTAACTTTGAGATGGCTGATAGAGAGTCCAAGGGGTGAGGCTGGGGAGGCAGATGGGCAAAATAGGCTGAAACTCAGTAGAGACATGAATTTGGAAGTTATCCCCATACATACACATGATATTTATTTATTGTACTTGTTTATGGGTCTCTAAGACCACACCCAGGTTTGATGACTCCCTGGGAGTACTCACAGCTGTGATTTATTACAGATAAAGGAGACAAAGCAAAATCAAAAAGGGAAAAGGTACATGCAGTAAGACTACAAGACTCCAGGAATGAACTTCCAAGGGTCCTCTCCCAGTGGAGTCACACAGGCTTAATTAATTTCTCCAGCATTAAATTGGGATAGCATGTGTGTAGTGCAGTCTAACTGGGAAGCTCATTGGAGATTCAGCACCCAGACCTTTCACTGGGCTCAGTCATGTAGCGCACCCTCTGCCATCATTCCAGGCTCCTAGAAAGAAAGCAGTTGTTTCTTTGGAACCATATTGTTTTTATGATTAGTTTAGACACATTAAACCACACTGATCAGTTAGGAAATACTGGGAACACTCCTGAAATCCCAAGGCCCAACTTGTCAGCAGGCCTCTCTGAGGGTAGCGGGTTTCAGCATTCTGTGACCTCTTTCTGAACAATTGTGAAGGAGCGTTTCTGCTCCATCTTTCCTGGGGTGTTGTCAGAAATGCTGAGCCTGCTGAGTTAGAATTCGTGCCCCTCATAGGCCTACCACAGGCCTGCTGAGCCTGGGAAAAACAGGCACACAATTATGGTACTTTTATCCAGGAACTGCAGGAAGAAAAGCCCCTAAAGGCCTCAGGTGTCCAGCTGACACTTCCAAGCTGCAATGTTGTTGAGGGGTGGGGGCGGGCAGGTATATACACATTGTTTACTTTTTTTTAAAACATTTTTTTAGTTGTAGATGGCCACAATAACTTTATTTATTTTTTTGTGTGGTGCTGAGGATCAAACTCAGTGCCTCATATGTGTGAGGCAGGTGCTCAACCACTGAGCTACAAACCCAGCCCACGTTGTTTACTTTTTGTTGTTATTGTTAATTGTTATTGTTTTGGCACCAGGGATTGAACCCAGGAGCACTTAACCACTGAGGCACATCACCATCCCTTTTTTTTATTGTATATTATTTAGAAGTGGAGTCTTGCTGAGTTGCTTAGGGCCTTGCTAAATTCCTGAGGCTGGCTTTGAACTCGTGATCCTTGTGCCTCAGCCTCCTGAGCCGCTGGGATACAGGTGTGTGCCACCACGCCCAGCCACATTGTTTACTTTTATGGTCAATTTTGCCTTCTGTATGGAAAAAAAGTGAGCATTGATTGATTTTAGAATTAAAATATACATGAAGTGTTCAACATAAAAAAATTGATGAGACATATGAGCAGGTGCAGTAGCATACACCTATAATCCCAGTGTTTTGGGAGGCTGAGGCAGTAAGATTGTGAATTCAAAGCCAGTCCCAGCAACGGTGAGGCACTAAACAACTCAGTGAGCCCCTGTCTCTAAATAAAATACAAAATAGGGCTGGGGATGTGGCTCAGTGGTTGAGTGTCCCTGAGTTCAATCCCCAGTTCCAAAAATGAGAGAGAGAGAGACATACAAAGTATATAGGTTATTATTTGTCATCTTTCAATTCATTCATAGATTCATGGCAAAGGTTTTTTTAGTCTTTTTTTTACTTAAAGATTTCTCAATTTAGAATGAAGTTGGTGCAACCTATAAAGATAATGCCCCTTGGGGCTGGGATTGTGGCTCAGCAGTAGAGCGCTTGCCTAGCACATGTGAGGTACTGAGTTCGATTCTTAGCACCACATTAATTGAATAAATAAATGAATAAATAAAGGTATTGAGTGCATCTACAACTAAAAAAAAAATTTTTTAAAAGATAATGTCCCTTATTTTGTAAATTTGTTTTGTTGCTTTAGTTGTGTCTGATTCCAGATGCAAAAGTGACTTCAGTTCACTGTAGTTACTTATTGCAAAACCTCATCAGTGAAAAAAAAAATTTTTTTTTTTTTTTTTGCTTTTTTACCTATAACTTTGAAACTTATCTAATAAAATCTTGCTTTGCTATACTGCTCAAGGAAATAGCCTATTCTGGCTAGTTAAATTCACTAAGTTTGGACCTCCTTTTTAACGTTAGCCTTTAATAATGAAAGCCCTTGAAAATATTTTGTGGTGGGGTGCTGTAAGTGCATGCCTGTAATCCCAGCAGCTCTGGGGGTTGAGGCAGGAGAATCTTAAGTTCAAAGCCAGCCTCAGCAACTTTACAAGGCCTTAAGTAACATAGCGAGACCCTGTCTCAAAATTTAAAAAAAACAAAAACAGGATTGAGGATGAGGCTCAAGTGGTTAAGCATCCCTGTATTCAATCCCTGGTACCAAAAAAAAAAAAGAAGGAGGAGGAGGAGGAGGAGGAAAATGAAAATTGGTTTCCATCGTTCCATTGTTAAGTAATATGGCAGAAACTATACTCAAAACCAGTCTTAAGTCCTAACTATTCCCAGGAATGGTGGATGGTGGGGCAAGTAGGTATTATGCCCCCTTAACTCAGTTCTCAAGTATTTGTTCTCATGATTAGTATCTCTCTGAAGTGTACAGAGAATTTACAGATAACAGATTTTTTTTTCTTTTATGGTAAAAGTATCAACCACTTAAGTTTTGGTTCAGTGCTATGAGAAATATCTAAACTTGTACATATGATGACATCAGGGACTTCACATCCCCCCTCAACTTTAAAAAATTGTTTTAGTTGTAGATTTGCCTTTATTTTATTTTTATGTGGTGCTGAGGATCAAACCCAGTGCCTTCCACATGTGAGGCAAGCGTTCTACCACTGAGCTACAACTCCAGCCCAGGACTTCACATTTCTGCTAGACACATGCTTAATATGGCATTTGAGCCCTCTCTAATTCCACTCTTGTCTTCCAGATTCTTCTGCTGTTTCCAACCTGCCTTATATACTTCAGCTAACTGAATTTCTCAACCTCTGCTTTCTTTTTCCTTATTCCATTTTGGGAGTTCCATGCAAAGGAGAGGCAATAGCATGAGCAAAGCTCCGTGCATGAGAAGGAACAAGTTCTGGGTAGAAAATATGTTTAGCTGAGGGCTAAATTAGAATTAGACAGAACCATTGACAGGAACCAGTGCACATGAGGGAATTCTGTTCCCTTTCAAGAAGTCTTTTCTTACTCTTCTGCTTGTTGACATTTTTATGGTGGGTGCCAGATTTAGAGTGCCAGCTGTGTTCTACATCAAGAGTGTAACATATTTCCTAATTTCTTTCAGATATAACTTACTAAGGACCTCCCTATTCTCATTGTGTTCTAAGATTATCAGTGAGACACCTGTGTGTAAGCTTGAAACACAGACTTAGCCCAGTGTTAAATAATTAGGAAGTAGTTAAAAGTTGAGGTCAGTCTTGGCATATGTATGTACAAATTGAATTTATACATGCAGAGGTTTGGTGTGTTGGTGTGGTGAATTTTTCATTGTAAACATTTGTTTTTGTTAATCTTTCTTTTTTTTAATTCTTAAAAGTTTTGGCCAATTTTAATTTCTAGCAGAATGTCTCCCACTACATTCCAGTTAACGTTTTCTTTTAAAAAGCAAACTGTCAGAATTGATATGATCAATTTTTGATAATATTTTGTCTGTAAAAATTGGCCATTGGATCATCTCCCCCTCTCCATTTGCCCCATCTTTCAAAGGAGAAAAAAGATTTCTTCTGTGATATGATTGCTCTCTCTTTCCCACCCACCACAGGAAGAATGTAGTTTCTGGTCAAGTTTTGGGTATCCGAGTAATACAACATGTACTTTACTTTTCCTTCTGTTTTTAATTATGTAAATCATTTAGTCAGTTATTGATTTTTTTTAAGTAGATCTGTCCTAATTAAAAGCAAAAAATTTTAAGCTTATATATATCTTTTCATCTTTTCTGGGCAGAGAGGCAGATGAAGGCTGTAAAAAACCTTTAGAAAGATTGCTGAACATCTGGCAAGAACGAAGTGTGTATGGCGGCGAGTTCATACAGCAGCTGAAGCTGTCTATGGAGGACTCCAAGAGCCCTCCCCCCAAAGGTAGAAACATCACCACATGTTTACAGCTCTTGGTCTTTGCCTACTTTCGAATCAAATATGAAAAGCTGCAATGGGGGTTGCTGTGAACCACGAGCAATTTTATGATTCTTCAGAGAGAGATGATCATGAATGATGGTGAGAATTTACGTAGTGCTCGCAGTGTGCAAGCCTGGTTCTAGTATTCATGCTGTTGATTCTCTCCCTTCCTAACTTCTGCTATGTGTTCTCCTTGGCTCTCTCCTGTCTTTCAGAGACTTTCCTTGCACAAGCGTAAGGAGCAACAGAGTTGTGGTTAACTAGGAAGTACCTTATACTAAGATTTTGTTCTAGCCTCGCTGTTAACTATTACAGGATCTTGAATAAGTCCCTAAGCCCTCTGAGAACTTGGTTCCTATTAAATATAAATGTGGGTTTGGAATGTACTTTAAGATTGTTTGCTTGTTGTCTAAAATGATTTTTTGTTTTTATTGAGCCCAGGATATCCTTAGGAAGTAAGTGTGTGTGTGTGAGTGTGTGTGTGTGTGTGTGTGTGTGTGTGTGTGTGAGAGAGAGAGAGAGAGAAGAGAAGAGAATAAGAGAATTTTACCAAGTTCTTCAAAAGGGCACATGTTATATATATATTTTTTTCTCTATAAACAGTAAGATCAAATGTTATTGGATAATTTGTCTTCTGGTTAAGTTGGCATAACATGTTTCTCAGCTTCAGATCTGATCTGATTTTGCATATGTACTCACTGCCTGGAGGATCAAGTCCAAGGTCTAATTGTATTGAGGACCTTTCTAATCTGAAGTAGCCCACTTTTTTAGATCATTCCCTTGGCCATTCTCTCATATATGCCCTATTCTTTGCCTATTCTGAATTACAAGTTTCCCCTCTGGATGCTCTGCTGGCACTCACCTCTTCTTCTGCATCTGCAGTTTACCTCCGCCTGAGATGTCCTTTTGCCCCTTTCACTGTGTGAATGTGTTCTCCAAGTGCTTCTCTCACTCTGATGGCTTCCTTGCTTGTCTGGGCACATGTAACCATTCCTTCCTTATTCTCTGCTACCATATACATGCTCTGCTATAGAACTTGCTGGAATTAGCATGCGTGACAGTATCATTCATTCAACAACCCTAACTATGTACCCTTTATGATCTCTTCTAGGTCTAAAATGATATGCATTTTACAGTAATTTCTAACTTTCCTGTGAAACTAAAGGTTAGAGGCTTTCTAAGATGACATACATGTTTTCAGGCTACAAGTTATTGTTGTTTTACTTGGAGTTGTTAGGAAATAATTCTAGGGTCATTCTGGTAGGAGTTGCTGAAAAGTGAAATGTTTGCTGCTTTGGATTCTGGTAGTGTTGGTATTGTGTCCTTTGGAGGTATTTATTTTGTACAGCTTTGGGGAATTATCCAGCATTATTTTCTATAATCTGCCTTTCAATTCATTTGGTAAACAGTGCTGGTTTTTTAAAGCACTTTTAGGTAAGCAGAAGGGCTCTGGAAAAAGAATGCTTGAAGCCATGTCAAATTTCAGTTCAAGCATTTGGTGGACATGTGCTTTGGGTGAATGGCTAAGCTAAGTGCCATAGGAAGGAACAGGAGAAGAGTGGGAAACAGGGAGCAGCCAGACAAATGGGGGATGTGTGGCAGTGGTGGTATGGAAAATCGCTCCGTTGGGTTTCTGATTTTTTTTTTTGTTTTTTTTTTTAGTCTAGACACACATTAACAATAAATAACAAAGGCAGTAACCATGTGAAAGATAATGCTAATCTAAAGATAATTTCTCTTTTCCTGTTCTTTAAAGAAAAAAAAGCAAGTTGCAGAGGTTTCAGTGTGTGTTGGTCTCAGCCAACTCGCTGTGTTGTCCTCTGGACCTGAGTTTTCAGAAGGTTTTACGACAACTCTTTCAAAATATTGATAAGTTCTCCAGAAGTTTTCATTTCCAAATTTGAATAGTCCTTTTATATTCTGGCTTTTATTCATGGGTACTTCTTTGTCTTGAGACAATGTTATAAAGTTTTTGAAATAATAAATTTCCTGTGGAACTTTGATTTCTTACTGTAAAGGAGCATGCATGAGCTTAGGAATTCTGTTTTAAAACTGTAGATTGAATTTATATAACTGTCTCAACAGGTGCAAAGCCCAGGTGTTCTAAAGTTGCCTCTGTTCTTGGGAATACTCAAGTTGTTGTTTGACTAGATAGAACTTTATTATGTACTTGAATCACATAGTGTCGTGCAAATGTGGAAGAATTTAAAAAGGGAAGGTAGACAAAAAGAATGAGCATTTATCAGGTAGCTGAAATGTACTAGTTTATCTTCTGCCTGCCTTGTTATTTTCATCTTTAAAACTACTTCATGAATTTGGTATTATTTTCATATTTCAGGTGAGGATACTAAAGCTTAAAAATACATGGCAATTTTGTTGAAGGGGGATATAGGTGAGAAGTGGCAGCTTTAAACCCAGATCTATATGATCTTAAGGCTGACCTTCTTCATAATGTTTTTTTTTTCCCCCCCTGAAAGCCCAAGGATCTAGTACACTTGAGTTGTGACATGAGTTCATGAGGAGGTTACCCAACTTGCCTGGACATTAGTGCAGTTTAGGTATTCAGACTTACAGAGTTATGAATCTCAGTTCTCACTGCTAAAGCCTTGTGACCTTGAGCTTAGCATTTGACCTCTGAGCCTCAGTTCTCCACTATCGAGGATGGTTGTTGTTAGTTACACTTTATAGGGTTGTGGTGAGGATGAGTTAATACAGGTAAGATACTATCAGTGGAGCAATGAAAATGACTTTTATTTGTCCCTCTCATTCTAATAGTTAATATTCTGAGCATCCGTATATGAGCCAGTACCTCAAGTAGAAGGAGACTTACGATATTTTCAGTCCCTTGGATTTTATGCAAGGCTCAAGGGCATACTCATTAAGAGCAGAGCTCTGGGCTTGCCTGGGTTCCAGACCAGTCTTGGTGGCTCTGTTCAGTGAGATGAGGGGCAAGTGCTTTTTAAAACCATACCTCCAGGGTTAACCCTTTATTTGTTTCAGTTTCTTTCCCACGAGTAATGTCTAATGTGCTTTTTAAAAAATTTCCTTTATTTTTCAAGGAGGAGACAGAATGAAGCAGCTGTTGCCAACAGTATTTCCTGTTTCTTTTTTAAAAGTAATGTAAAGCTTGGTGCCGTGTTGAGTATGGGTAGTTCCCGCTGCATGGGAGGTTGAGGAGAGAGGGATGCTGAAGTCAACAAGAGTTGGAGACCATCCTGGGCAACATAGTGAAATTTGGTCTGAAACAAAAACAAATAAAAGTAATGTAAAACTGAAGGGGTGTGTGTGTGTGTGTGTGTGTGTGTGTGTGTGTTTTTAAGAGAGAGAGAGAATTTTTTTTAAATATTTATTTATTCATTGTAGATTTCAGCAGACACAACATCTTTGTTGGTATGTGGTGCTGAGGATCGAACCCGGGCTGCACGCATGCCAGGCAAGCGCGCTACCGCTTGAGCCACATCCCCAGCCCTGTGTGTGTGTTTTAATTGCAGAAAATTTCAAGTGTATCCTTCAGAAAATCCAGCTTTGCAGGTAGGGAGCTGTGTTTATAAGGTGGTTTGGGAGCCTTTAGGCCAGCTTTTTTGCCTTAAGGTTAGTTTCACAGTCTGCCATAGTTATCTGAAATTCTACCAGTAAGGCCTCTCAGAGGCACACTTTCCCCTTAGGTAACCAGGATTACTTGAGGGTTAGTCAAATACAAGGCTTCCTGGAGACATAAAGATGGGTCCAAGGATATAAGAGAAGGTGCACAGAATGAGGACAGAAGGACATTAGCCTCCCGTAGTGCCATCCTGCCTGTGCGGAGCGGTTGAGTAAAAAAGGGAATGTAAATAAATACCATGGTCAGAAGCTGGATTGATTGTTGAAGGCTTATCTTAACTTCTGATGTAGGAATACAACGGGCATATTTGCTGGGTTATTATTAATGGCTGTCTGGATCAATTGAGAATTCTGGGCATCATAACTGCTAACTTTTTAGCTTTAATAATAATTACTGGCATAGCACCAGCACTTTCCAAGCTCTGAGACTCCTCCCTTCATGAGGGTGTACACTCTGGTCTGTCACCCCTTTTATAGGAGGTGGAGGAATAAGACACTTAATGTTCTTCTCAAGAGAAGAAGGCTTGCCAGCAGTCATAAAACAGCAATGCCAAGTACTTTTAAAGAGAGGCCCAAGTGCAGTGGGAGTTGGAGGGAGTGCTCACGATGCTGCTGCCATTAGCCACAATGGGTTTGAGCTTAGAAGGACAGTGTGAATCACTAGCAGCCATTCAAGATCTTTGCATAGAGACAAGATAGGGTGAGGGGAAGAGCAATTTAACAATATAGTCTAAGTTGGAAACGGAGCAACTGATGGCAGGGAGACCAGGTGGAACAGTGGTCTCAACAAGGTGTGATGAAGGGAGGATTGCTAATGAGAGGTTGGGCCTGGGAAGGGGTGAGAGTTTTGCCAGACATCCCGCAGGGGTGTGAAATCTTACAGAAGTCAGGACTTTGGGATAGGTTCTGATGGTCTTCAAGGTTTTGTACTTGGAAGATGGGCCCAGTGGAAGTCTTCATGATGGAAATAGGTACCTTAGGGGATAGGAGTCAGAGGGGGAAAGGATGGATAATTCATTTCTAGAAATCTTAGGTTTGCAGTACCAGTTGATTCTCCAGCTGAAAATAAAAGTACACTGGAAAAGTAGGCTGGTGATAGTTAGCATCTCCTCTATACCCTCTTCCCTCTTGATGGCAAAGGACAGAAATGACCTTGAAATTATTTTTATCAGTGGAAACTGAAAAAAGTCTTGTACTGCTAGAGTGTGGAGGCAGAAGGCTTTGGCTTGTGGACCCAGACTTAGGCTAACAAGCTCCTTGACTTAGTGCAAACCACAACCTGTGGGACTGGATATTCTCAAGAAAATTAAGTGTGGGAAAGCAAAGGCCAATTTAATGCCTTTCATTGCCAAAATTGAGTGATTCAGAGTGTCCTGAGGGTAGTGAATGTATGATAGAATCTGTATAAGAGTTTGGAGATTATTTCAAGTTACAATTTTTTATATCTTTAGTGTTTTAACAGTTATTTATTGAGGACTCTTAGAAGCAAACAAAACCATATATACAACCCCTTACACATGGCCACTTTGAGGCTATAGAGGCTAAATATCTGTATGTCTGTACCATACATTAATTAAGCAGTGTGTGAGAAGTTCTGTCAGATGTTTCATATTAAATGATATCCTGATAGATTTCCATTTAAAAAATACAGCAGTCCTTGCTTTGCATGATAGTGCAAGACTGAAATGACCATGCAAGCTGAAGTGTACAGGGTGAACTTACTAGTCAGTGAGATAATGCTTTTTTTTTTTTTTTTTTTTTTTTGGAGGAGGAGGGGGTCAAAGAGTTGAAAACTTACTATAGATAAAACAAAAAGGTAAAATAGTAGTTACTTAGTATTAACTCAAAAATTAGAAACATTGACCCATTTGAATCAAATGTATGATATGTCAAGATCATTGCAATGTTTTGAGCAACTAATAAAAAAATTTAAAAAAATCAGAAACATTGAGAGAAAAAAATGTGTTTTCTCTGTAATAAAGTTAGCAAGGGTAGTTTGATCAGTGCCTGCCTTCTAGTCCAGTTTGAACAGAGCGGGCATCTTTCCTAGGCCTTGGTGAATAGTTAGCATTTTGTCCTTTGTGCATTCAGTGTGCTGAAATCTCTTTGAGAGTTCCTCTTGTGTGACGTTTTTGTCAGCATCACTTCAAGGACATTGCCAGCCTTCTGCTGCCGTGCTCTTCATTTGCGTTGATTGTGTGACCTTATAAGTTTCTCTGGCTGCAGTCTTGTGTCTTGGTGGTGTCCCAAGGCTAGCCTTTTCTTCTGAGCTCTGTTTACCTGCCATTTGTCTTTAGCTTTGGTTTAGTTTCTTTGCTGCACTTTCATCTCGGTAGCCAATTCCCTGTTTGGATGACTCATTTTTATGAACTGTCATATGGGTTTTAACCCAAAACAAGGAGGCAGCACTACCAGTACGCTGCTTGTGTGTGTGAGCTGAGTACAGATGTGCAGTGACCTGTCACTGGCAGACTTTGAAGAAGTGATGTGATTGGCCACTGATCATGCTTGGGGACTGAAGTATTTAGAGAAATTTTTACTTTATCCAAGTACTCAGAGTGAGCTATTATGATGGTAACTGAACTGTGAACTCTTGTTGGGGGAGTGCTTATATCACAAACGTTGCTGTTTCTTCTTTTACTTCTACTACTTCTTCCTTTGGTAGAATAAACAGAATATTAAAAAATACAATTTGTGATATTGACTTGACTTTCACTTCAAACATAGTTTGGTGAGATAATGTATAAGGTAGAAAACAGGAGCTACTTGCTTGGTCCCAGAACTGGTTTAATCAAAAAGTGTGTGTTCATTCTGTGTGTAACTCAGAGTTCTGAGGCAGGTGCCCCATGTCTCCCTTTTTTGACAGATGAGAGGGTACTTGTTTTGTGCTTAGTAATTCTAAGTGCAGTAGAAAAAGCTTAGGTTTCCGAGTCATGCCTTTAGATGAGTTATTGAATCTCCTTGAGCCTTTGTTTTCTCACCTTTAAAGTGGAGACATGGCATCTCAGAGTTACTGGAATGAGTAAATGTAAAGAAGTTATTGTAATGTCTTAGACGTATTAGGTGTCCAATATATCTTTACTTTCTAAACCAGAATTTGTCATTTAGTTTTATTTCCCGCAGTTGTTTGTCATTTATTTTATATTGTCCAATTTGATGCAATGGGAACAATTTTAGAATTAATGCATCTATCATAATAATGTAAAAGCAAACAGTACAGATAATAAAAAATATTACCTGTCAGCCTCAAAAGTGGTTAATCTAAAAATGGTAACTTCAGTAATTTCTCCCAGTAGTATCAATCATATTTCTCAGAATGATGATGATGTTATTTTTTTTTTTTTAATTTTAAGGTAAAATTAGGTTTGTTCATTTTAAAGGGATGGCTTAAGAGTATTTGTGTTTAGAATTTTTGACAGTTTTTTTTGTTGAATTTCTCCTATTTTTTGAAATGATCCTGAAAAGGATGAAATACCTCATTTTATATGCAGTAAGTTATCTGTAATCCCTTCCACACATTGGTGTACTTTATTATTTTGCCTGATGGGTTTCTTACCATTTTAACTTTTTTCTTAAGATATGAAGTTTTAATTAATACTATAATTTTGATTTATTTTTAGATGCTTGTTTTTGATAGTGTTTTTTTCAGACAGTCAAAATGAGATGACAGATCTTTTTGACTCTTCTCAGTAGTATAAAGAGGCACAGTCAATTAAGAATAACTGACATAAAGAGGCATCTGAAAACAAATGCCCCTTCTGCCCTATTTTTACATATGGCCCATTGTGTGTAGCATTTGACCCTTGCCCAGGACAGGCTATGCAACTCAAATTTGTCACCTTTTGATTTCCTCCAGCAGCAGAAGAAAAGAAGTCTCTAAAGCGGACTTTTCAGCAGATACAGGAGGAGGAGGATGATGATTACCCTGGAAGCTACTCTCCCCAAGATCCTTCTGCAGGACCCCTCTTGGTATGTTTGACTCCCCCAAAATAGGGTTCAGCGGCTTAAAGTGACCTCTAGTTGAAGATTATGGCCACAAGGTGGCACTGGTGGCCAATCATATGGAATCACCAGAGGGCAGTTCTGGGGCATCTAATACAAGATCTCATCCAGAGAAGCCTGCTGTGACTCTTGACCCCAGTTTATGTTTTTTAAAGTATTTGGATGTGGTATTTTACTCCTAGAATTTAAAAATATTATTAAAAAGTAGATTGTTGCAAAAGGGGTAGATAATATGTTTAAAAGACATTCCAAAGTCTGCTGTGGCACGTCTCCAGTCTTCTGTTGTGATGTTTTGCAAGTAAACAGCTTGTTCATAGCTAGAACAGTCTGTGTGCTGAGAGTAAACTTTTATACTATAGCCAATTTAAATGTTAAAACAGGGAGTTTGCCTTTAACCATGTGTTTGCATTATTTGGGCTTTCATAAAACATGTCAGCTTATGAATTCTTTGGTTGGTTTATTTCATCTATTTTATAGCTCTTGAGAATGAGACTCAAAATGACCGAGTTTTAGTAACTTGCCCAGTATCTTAATTTGAATCCAGGTCTGTCTTGCCCATGCCCCTCTTATTTTGTCTAAATCAGCTTTTATTACACGTAGGTGAATTCAAAGCTTATGTAAATGGGCTTGTGTCTTGTTAAAATGATTAAATGAAATGGCGTTAGGTGACATACCTTTGCATCCAAAAACTTTAAAGAGAGCAACCTGAATTATCAGCTTTGTGGTCATTTAGCACTCTGTGCAGAGTAAGCTACTCTTAGGTCATTATGAACTGGCTTACCTGTCAGTATTCTCTTTTCTGACAATTTAATAAACTCCTTTTAATACACACAGAATACTTATTGGTTTGCTTTTCTTTTTGCCTCTCACCGTTGTTTATAGTTAGTGAGTTTGACTCTTTTAATTTGGGGAGTGGTGATCATTTTGTAAAGCAAACTCAATTTAATTAGTCAACGCACAATTGTTGAACAGTTGAGATATATATACCTTTTTTTTAAAAAGAATATTTATTTTATTTAGTTCTCGGTGGACACAACATCTTGTTGGTATGTGGTGCTGAGGATCGAACCCGGGCCGCACGCATGCCAGACGAGCGCGCTACCGCTTGAGCCACATCCCCAGCCCGAGATATATATACCTTAAAGAGTTTTGCAACATTTCATTTGTGTCCTACTAGAAAACTAGAAAAATTAATTTTGTACATTCTTTTAGACTGTCATTGACTTCTGTATAAGCTCTGGAACTAAGAATTACGTTTTCAAAGACCAGAAATGACCATTTTTAAAATTTGCCTTCACCTAATTTAACTCCAGCTAATTTTCTTTAAAATTCATATGTCTGTACACTACAGTGTTGTTTCTATTTTTATTTTATAGACTGAGGAACTGATCAAAGCTTTGCAGGATCTGGAAAATGCTGCATCAGGGGATGCTACTGTTCGACAGAAAATTGCTTCTTTGCCTCAGGAAGTGCAGGATGTTTCTCTGTTGGAAAAAATAACAGGTGAGAAAGTGGAGTGTGGATGAAAGAGGAGAGAAGAGGAACCTATGTGTAGTCCCTCTACAGAGCATCAAACCCTAGGACATGTGTATGTCACTTTCCATGTGATACTGGGTGCTCTGCTACCTTGGGATTTGTGAACAGCTCACATGCTCAACAAAGAAGCTCTTGAAATAGTCAGTACTGATTCCAAGAATTATTGTAGAAGTGCTGGCATGCCACACCTGTGGGCACTCTAAATAAGGTACCAAACGGAGGTGCTATCTGAGGGAAGAAAGTTTCACCACGCAAATGGAACAGAGTGTGGAAAACCCTCGAGGCCAGATGTGCTTAGAGCACATAGCATAGCGCAGAGGCCTTTGGAGTCACTTGAGAAGCATTTGCACTCCCTCGGTCTGCTTCCCAAGGTCCACCAACTCAGCCTTGCTGGGAGGACACTTGGTCTGTTGATCCTGCACCTCCTTCTAGCCTTTGAGTCCTCATTGTCTGTACTCAGCTTAGTCTTTGTCCTCTCTCACACACACCTTCAGCATCTGTTGTTCTTTCCTCCTTCACTGTAAAATCCCCTAAAATGGTTAACTCCAACTTTTAAAGAATTATTATTCCGTGGCCCACCTCATTCTTTATGTCTCAGTGCTGGGGTCACACCCTGCATGTGAGGCAAGTCCTCTATCAAGGAGTTGCACTGTTAGCCTATTTTGGTTTTTTAAATATTTATTTATTTATTTATTTCCTCTACCAGGGATTGAACCCAAAGACACTCTACCACTGAGTTTCATTCCTGGCCTTTTTCATTTAATTTTTATTTTAACTTTTTAAAATTTTTATTTATTTATTTTGATGTCAGGGATTGAACCTAGGGTACTCAACCACTTAGTCAAATCTCTGTCCCTGTTTTATATTTTATTTTGAGACAAGGTCTCACTAAGTTGCCTAGGGCCTCACTAAGTTGCTAAGGCCGGCTTTGAACTTGTGATCCTTCTGCCTCGGCCTCCTGAGCTTTTGATGCCACCTTGCCCAGCACCCTTATATATTGACAGATCTCATTATTTTGCTAAGATTGGCCTCAAACTTGCAGCCTCCCGAGTCCCCGGGGTGACAGCACCCTTAGCCTGTTAGGATTTTTAATTATGATAAAAATTCATGTAAAAGTATTCAGTTTAGTAGTGTTATGTACTTTTACATTTCTGTGCAACCGGTTTCCAGAAATATTTTCATCTTATGAAACTGAAATTCTATACTCATTAGACAATAGCTCCTCATTTTCCCCTTCCCTTACCCACTGGCAGTCACATCCTTAAATCCAGCTCTTTATCTGCTCCATTCCTACACCTGTGCAGCTGAACATAGCTGGGAAAAGTAAATTACACATCTAGGCTGACTTCCTCTTATTTCTCTGGATTAACATCTGTTTTCCAAACCTGCCGCTCCCCTTGTGTGTTAGATCTGCTCCTCCTTACTCAGGGACATTGCGCCACCCATGTTCCCTTTTTCTTCTTCATGCCCCCACCCCCCAACTGGATCATTCTGAATAACATAAAGCCGTTTGTGTGTGGTCGCACTAGGGATTGAACTGAACCCCAGGCTTTCAGTATGCTAAGTATGCATTCTACCAACAAGCTAGAGCCTCAGCCCCATAATGTTTTGTATTTTTCCACATGGGAAAGTTTTTTGTTTGTCTTTATTTTATTTATTTATTTTTATGTGGTGCTGTGGATCGAACCCAGGGCCTCCCATGTGCTAGGCGAGCACTCTACCGCTGAGCCACAATCCCAGCCCTGACATGGGAAAGTTGTTTTCCTTGATCCCATATCTTTCTCTAGTTACTTCCTCATTTCTTTGCTTTTTTCAGCATAACCCCCTGACTGGATTGCTTCTGCTGTCCCCACGTCCTGCCCTCCCATTTTCCTCTGATTCCACTCCATTGAACCTGCCCTTGTCAGAGTTGTGATGCCTGCCTTGTGCCGTGTTCTGTAGTATATTCCCTGCCCTTACCTTAACTTTCCTTAGTAGCATTCAGCCCAGTACATTGTTTCCTCTTACTGAAAATACTTTTCTTTACTTGGTTTTGTAGATAGACTAATAGTCCTTCCAAAATGTCTGAGTCCTAATCCCTAAAACCTGTGAATGTTATCACATGTAGCAAAAAAGACATTGCAGGTGGGAACAGTGTACTGGGTTATCCAGGTGAGCCCCCATCCAATCACAGGGTGGGAAAGTAGAAGTCAGATGAGGAGATAGAGATTGCAGGAATGCGCTTTTAGAGATGGAGGAAGGGGTCCTGGTAATAATTGGTTTTAGCAGCAGTAGTCATTTTGGACCCCACATTCTTCTAGCTTTCCTCCCTTCCCTCTGACCGAGTCTTTTCCCTCCTTGCTTGTTTCTTCCCTTCTCCTTGTTCACCTAGTGTTAAGTACTTAGCCCTCTGCAGTCAGTTTCACTGGCAGTTGTTCACTTAGTCTCATGAATTTAGATAATTTCGTACTGATGTCCCCTAATTTACATCTCCAGTGTTGACCTGCCCTTTGAACTTGAGACCTGTACATACAACTTCCTGCTCAGTTTTAGTAGATGTCTTTATAGGCATTTTAAACTTAACCTGCCCCAAACTGGTCTCTGAATCTTATTTTTCTCATGGTCTTCACATCTCAGTGGGGCCCACTCCTTATTCCCATTGACTGGGACCAAAACCAGTACCTGATATCTTGTCAGCAACTCTGCTGCTACCTGGCACAAGTCACCACCATCCTCACTGGAATTATTGCAGTAGCCTCCTTCCCAGTCTTCTCACTTCTTCCATCTTTGACCTTCATCCCATTCTCAACATAGTAAACAGAATGGTCCTCTTAAACAAAAGTCAATTGTGTCACCCTCTGCTCAGAAAATCCCAAGGACTCTGCTCATTACTTACAGTAGGAGCCGGAGGCTTTCATTGCCCCACAGTCTGGACCTATTGTCTGGTGGACTTTGAGCACTTTCCCCTTGCAGTCCTCTGGGCTCCTTCCCAGGTACCCTCCCCTCTCAGAGCCTTTTATTAGCTGTTCCTTGGTGTCCCTTCCTTCAGGCCTTTGTTTGCATATCACTTTAGTGATGCTTACCCTGACCACCTTATTGAAAATTGTGTCCCCTGCCCCACCCCAGTGACCCATTCTTTCCCTTCTGCATACAGTATTATGTGTTGTTTCTCTTCCTACCTGGAGGGCAGAGTTTTTGTCCTCTTTGTCACCTGCTGTCTCTGAGAACCACTGCACTCAGTAAGAGCTCAGGTATTTGTTCGGATGGTTGAGAGATTGAACACACAGGATTGACAGGTTTTAAAGCCTGGTTGCAGTAGTGCACACCTGTAATCCTAGCAGTTTGGAAGGCTGAGGCAGAAGGGTTGCAAGTTTAAGGCTGGCCTCTGCTACTTAGCAAGACCCTGTCCCAAAATACAAAGCAAAAAAGAAGAGGATGTAATTAAATGATAAGGCACCCCTGGGTTCCATCCACAATATGGGGTGGGGGGGGGTCCTGATTGGAGTGGATTTAGTGGTGTAGGAGGAGAGTGGGTAGTTACAGGGGTAGAGACAGCCTTTGAATTTTCTGTGAAAGAGGACTGGGGAAGTGGGCAGTGGCTGGAGAGTGGCTGGAACACACACTGTCCATTGATATGCTGATAGTAATGCTTCAGAAAGGGGAGAGGAATCCATTAGGCAGGGAAATACAGGACTGTCACACAGTCTTCGCATCAGCTTGGGAGGTATGTGGTGTCCATGCACAAGTGGAGGGTGGCCACAGAGCCTCACAAGTGCTCATCTGGCTCGTTAGGGAGGGCAAGGTGCCAGAGCACAGTCACAGGTAAGTCCCCGAAGCTAGATCTTGCTTCTACATTTGGACTACAATTTTTTATGACTCCTTAAACAATAAAAAGTTATTTTTCTGAGTTGCAGTTGTTTGGACAAATGATTTATTTCCTTTGTGCGGTTCTTGAGGGTGAGAATTGATTTTTTAAAAAAATCTTAAATCTTAAAAGTGATTCCCTTGTTGTTTTCCCCAGGCACTAAAACATCTTAATGAATTAACCACTAAAAAAAAAAAAAAAAAGTCAGTTAATCAAGCAATGATAATGTTAAAACTAGCCTGCTTGTTGTCCTCAACAGCTTGTTCCCAGACCATCTTCACTGATGTGGAAGAAGAGTCCTAGTCCTCTCTGCCCTCCATGATGGAAACCCTTTCTTTGGGCCCTGTTTTGCTCACTCTTTCCCTTCACCCAGAACATCCTTTTGTTCCTTATCCCTGAGGAGGTAGAAGTGTCTGATCTTGGCATCAGGCCCAGTTGGGAACGCCTCACCAGTTCACCTCCCAGTATTCATGTTAAGGAGGCATGTATGCTGTTTGCCAAACAGATATGATGGTACAAATTCTTAAATCTCAGTTACCCAAAGAATGCCAAGGTCTCTCACCTCGGACAGCCTGTGACAGATGTGTATCACCAGGAACTCACTTTTTAGTTGTCTCATGGAACTGTTGGAGTCTGGAGCTTTTTATTTCAAAGCATTTACCTACTGTTTTGATCTTTAAAGGTCTTTTAAGAATAAGAAGTAACACATTTCAAGTCCTAATCTCACCACACATAATTAATTACAGCAGTTCTTTATAAATACAAATCTTCCTTTTGTTTCTTCTCATTTCCTTGCATTTAGTCTCTGTTCCACTTCTTACCAAAGATACCCTTTCTTATTGCTCAGGACAGGTTTGTTTCTTCCCCCTCCACAAAGCATGGGTTGGGAGCCGTTTATTGGACATGAGGTCTGTCCAGTAGGTAATGACCAACCCTTTTTAAAAAGCAGAATAGAATGAAAGAACACTTGGCACAAAGTAATTGTAAGTACTGTCTTAAGAAATGTTTATTTTTCTATGTGTTTACATAAAATATATTTCAGTGGTGGGTCATGTTCAAAAACATTTGAAAGCCTCTGCTCCTTATCAGAACCTTTATTTTGCAGAATGCAGGAAAAGAGTTCAGGCTTCAGGTTTTCATAGTTGAAGAGGTAGGTTTAGAGATCTGACTTTGAGGCCCAACTCAGCTGACCACATATTGAATTCTCATTGATCATATTTTATCTGTTTCCACACTGAAACAATGAGTGTTTTTTTTTTTAATTTCAGAGGGATATAAAAAGAATATTTAATGAAAAACATAGGCAAAAGCCCTTGAACTTCTCAGATGAGGAAGAAGTATTTCATGGGTGACCTTAATTATATTTTTGCTTGTTTTGTTCAGAGAGCTTTTGTAGGAATGGGTGTTCAAACATTGTTGCCAGATTTCTCCCCTGCACAGTTGCCTCCCTTCAGGTGATTCAGGAATGTCCTGTCTTGTTGACAGAGTCAGACAGAGCCTTTGGGTTTCTTGCCAGCCAGCTCATTGTTTGTCCATAGGTTCTGGCTTATTTTTGGAATCCATAATGGGAGAGAAACTGCAAATCTCCCCTCAGAAATGTTTGCAGTTGTACCTGTGTGATTTCTATTGTTTCTATTTTTTGGTCTCATTTTTACTCAGACAAAGAGGCAGCTGAACGTCTTTCAAAAACAGTAGATGAAGCATGTCTGTTACTAGCAGAATATAACGGGCGCCTCGCTGCGGAACTGGAAGACAGGCGCCAGCTGGCTCGGATGCTCGTGGAGTACACCCAGAACCAGAAAGACGTGTTGTCAGAAAAGGAGAAAAAGCTAGAAGTGAGTACATTGCAAAGCAGACCTAGGCTGCCTGAGGCTCCCTTCCTGTAGGGAGGGTGTTTTTCTTTTTCTTTTTTCTTTTTTTAAAATGTCTTAGTTAACATTTTTATCTTTTAAAAATTTGTAAGATGGCTAGGTGCTGTGGCACATGCCTGTAATCCTAGCTACTTGGGAGACTGAAGCGGGAGGATCACAAGTTCAAGGCTAGCCTGGGCAACTTAGCAAGCCCCTGCCTCTAAATAAAAATTAAAAAGGGCTGGGGGTATAGCACCCCTGGGTTTAATCCAAGATAACCAGGAAAAAAAAATGATGGGAACATCCATTATTTGAGCCTACTTAAAAATCAAAGTTATGTTTTCATGTGTCCAGGAAAGAACTAATTGGATTATAGAAAACAGTGAACTCTTCATGACAGCATTTAGGACCTTAATATTACTTTAGTTTAACCTCATTTAAAAAAAAAATCAAAGTACAGAAATGGTCAGCAAAATCAAAGAATATTTATTTGGTGATATTTAGGAAATGCTTTAATTTTTTTTTTTTATTTTGGTCATTTTGGGGTTTATTTCTTATATCTCTGCTAAGGCAAATACATTATCTGCTTCCATGCTCTGTCTTTGTCAGTTCTAAAATTTCACAGTAATTTTTGTTTTGTTTGTTTTTTAGTTTTTATGGTACTAAAGATTGGAACCAGGGGTGCTCTACCACTGAGCTACATCCCCAGACCCTTTTATTTTGAGACAGGGTCTCTAAGTTGCCAAGACTGGTCTCAAACTTGCAATCCTCCTGCCTCAGCCTCCTGTATCACAGGGATTACAGGTGTGCCACAGTAATTACACCTGGCTTCTGTAATGTATCTGGAGCTAGATTCTCAAACTGTCAAAAAGGAACTCATTTCTACCCTGGGCCAAGGGCATAAGTCTGGGTGCCCTCGGGAGCAAGTTGAGAAGCGTTTCCTCACTATGCACTTATTTGGCTTCTTAATTAAGTACACAGTACCTAGTCCCATGGGATAACAAAGTCAGCAGTGTGGACATTTGGGGATTATTTTGTTGCCTTAAACTGCTAGGCCTCCTTTCTGTTAGGAGTGTCTACTTTTCTCTTTTTAAGATACATAGAAAAGAGCTATGGTCAATGGTTCTGTGAAGGGAGGACAGTTCTGAATTGGAAAACCAGTCACATTATATTCTGAGAGCCCACTCAGGAGATGAGGGAGAGGGAAAGCCAGCCCACCCCTTCATGTTCCCTGGCACTCAGGGAGGGGACATGGAGCTAGTGCTGACTATATTTCTTAACCCACAGTCAGCTAGCTGGCTTGAGAGGGGAATGAGTGGTGGCACTTTTCACCATATCCTAATCTGCAGTGCTTGTGGGAGCTGAGATGGCCGGTGGTGGTGGGGACTCCATATCCCTAGCCAACCTGAACATGGAAGGTGGGAAACAACTGTAAAAATGTAGAAATTGGCGCTGACCAGAAATCCTAAAGGGAGTTTTGCAGGCAGTACCAGACGGTCATTTATCTGAAATGCTCATCTTTCACTGAGAAAGCATTTTCAGCACTGTGCCCTGGGACTAATCAGAGAGTGTAATTAATGATTCTGGTTGTAAGTCACCATGCCATCTGTTGAACTGCCCCTTGGCGACACATTAAGGGCTTTCTCTGATCTGTCAGACATTGATTATCATGAGCAGCTGTTATTGGGTGGAACATGGCAAGCTACCATAGAGGACAGAGTCTTTGAGAAGGAGACTGTTGGTAGAGCTAGTTAACTCTTTGTTCTGCCCCCTGCCCCCACCCCCTACTCTCAACACATAGTTGCACTTTCCTGTTGACTTCTTGGGGAATCATTTTGGTTTCTGTAGAACCAGTGGTTTGATGGGTGTCATATGAGACACAGAAATGGATCAGAGATTTGGGTCTGTTCTGTAGCCTTTTAGCCCATGTCCCTCTGCTAGTTCATGCTGTGGAATGACATTGGAATCCTGGTCCTTTAGCAGAACAGGAAGGTCCCAGCACTGCAAAGCACAGAGTCTGAATTAAGAGTTCTCCTACCAAACTGTCTCTCTCAGCCATTTGAGCAGAGCCATAGTAAAAACAGAGTGAAATGTGCAAATGACTAGCTAAACTACAAGACAGCAAGAGCTGGTGGTTCTTTGTCCATGCTTACTAAAATCATGAACAGCCTGCCCTGCAGAAGCTGAGATTCTCTCTCATGTGTTTGTAATAGACTGATTTTATTCTATACATCCTTGAAGTGATGGTGAAACCTGACAATGCAACTTGAAAGATGCATTAATACTCCGAATTTCTCCAAATCCTCCAAAATCTCTTATTGATGGGGAGAGTACATAAGATATATCTGTATTTTTAACCTTTATTTTTGTAACACAGCCAGTCCTTATTTTAAAACTAATGAATTAAATATTTTCTTTTTAATCCTTTTATTGTCCTCCAGATGTAAATACATGGAATTCTTTGGAAAAGCAATTCATTTGGCATGCTTTTTCCCCCAGAAGTTCTAATTTGTTAACACTTGGGCTTGTTTGTATTTTCTTTTTAAGTTTATATCCTGCTTCATGTAATAAGCATCTCTTTTTTGCTTTCACTTGAAAATATTGTGCTAGATATTTAGTGAGTCCTAAACTTCAAGGTAGGGAATATGCTGATTCAGAGCCTAGGATCTAGGAGGGGCAGTTAGGGCTCAAAGGAAGAGATTATGTTTCAAGGAAATCATATTCTGGTATAAACAGCCTAGGTGAATATAAAACCAAAACCAACTGATTATTTGTAGTGAAATTAAGAATACAAATAACAATTCTGATTGTGGCTGAAGGTAAATTCAGACATCCTGTTGGGCATTAAAACTTTTCTTGTAAAAGGAAAAAGCAATTGTTAGAAAGGAATTATATTTATAAAGGGGAGCCTCTGGACTGGTCAAGTTAGGTTTTTGAAGAAAGATAAAGACAAGGTGAGGGAAGGAGGTGCTGGAGATGCCAGCAGGAACCAGGGTCTCTGTCTTTAAGGGACTGCATGTGCTTTCATAGAGTCAACAGCACCTGTTAGTCATGGTGGACAGAGAGGAGCAAGCTGTACTCCTCTGCTCAAAGCCCTGTCCCACTAGGGGACACTGCAGCAAACAAGGCCATAACACAGAATATGAGAAGTGTTATAAGGAAGGAGAATATTCTACCTCATTGTGTAGGTAAAACAGACCAAGAAAAATGCTAAGAATATTTTAATTTGATGAGATGTTTAGGTGAATTATCAAATGCATGGGCTGCTCCTGAATACCATATGCCTTCAGCAAGGCTTCCAAAGTGTGCTAGACTGTGTGCTCTTTGACTACTCTCATATGCCAGGAACATATGTGTTCCTCAATAAATACTTGTTCTGTGACTGAAATCCATCATTTGTTGTGACTTTTCCGATAAAGAAAAAGTTATTTTTAGGTTTCATTGAGTGGTTTTAACATATCTGATCTAATTTTTGGTTGTAAAGACCATGTTAGGAAAGAAAAGTGGCTATTTGATAGAAATTCCTCTGGGTTTTCTTCTTTGTGCTACTTCTTTCCTTTAAGTAGAATCATGGTTCATTTTGAGCTGATAATTTTTTAGACCCTCCTCTCTTGCTTCTGGGTGTCATGGTTGACATTGGCCTACTGCCTTCCCTTAAATTCTAGGCAAGGTTAGAGGGAAAGCCGAAGGTCTGCAATGCTTTGTCAAGAACGTGAGGAAACTTAGAAATGGAGGCACGTGGAAGGAAGTGTGTGTGGCCACCCAGAGCTGAGGCTAAGGAATGTGAAGCTCTGAAAAAGTGTCCATTAAAAAAGGTAGAGGTCAAGGATGCCAGAAAAAACTCGAACTTCACTGCTTAGAAGAAGGAAAGGTTTGTTGTTGTCGGGTCTGTTACCACAAGCGACTTCTAAAGCCCACAAGACTTATTCTGACTAGATTGGAGAGACTTTCTATCTAGTCTTTTTGGATAAACCGTGATAGGGGTATATTCATCGGAGCCATCAGAATAAGAAAGAGTATGTGTATGTGTGTATGAGAAAGAGACCTATTTGTACAAGCATTAAAGATAAAAACAGGTACCTGCAATTTTACCTCCTCAACATCAGTTCTTTGTATTTAGGTCTTGCATCTGTCAGTGGTCTAGAACTGGAAGGGGGCATCCTTTCTGTAGTACACATGCTGCACTGTCAGGCACATAGGTTACGTGCCACACAGGGAAGAGCTCTGGGTAATGTAGCAGCACATTTGTTGGTTGAGATGAAATTTATATGAAATTAGCCATTTTAAAGAATGTTGATTTCATTGGCATTTTGCACGTTTACAATACTGTGCAACTACCAACTGTAAAGTTCCAAAACACTTTTATCACCCCAGATGAAAACCCCATTCCATTAAGCAGTGACTCCTCATGCCTCACTTCTCCCAGCTGCTGGCAACCACTTTCTGTCTTGATGGATTTGCCTGTCCTGGATATTTTATCTAATTCTGTTGGCTTCTTTCATTTAGTGTAATGTTTTAATTTTATTCATGGTATAGCATGTATCAGTACTTCATTCCTATTTATGGCTGATTAGTAATTATTATTAGAGTAAGAATCAATTGTTACATGTATCTGACACAGTCTATCTTAGACATTTGAATTCCTTCTATTTTTTGGTTATTAGGAATATTGCTGTTGTAGACAATAATATACAAGTTTTTGTATGGATATGTTTTCATTTCTCTTGGGCATGTGTATCTAGTAGTGGAGTCCCTGGATCATATGTTTAACTTTTTGAGGAACCTGTTTTCTACAATAGCTACATAATTTTATATTACCATCAACAATGTACAGGGCTACCAATTTCTCCACATCCTCACCAACACCTACTGTCTTTTTATTCTAGCCAATCTAATAAATGTGAAATGGTATCTCATGGTGATTTCAATTTTCATTTCCCTAATTATTAATGGCCCTGAGCATCTTTACATGTGCTTGTTGACCATTTATATCTTCATTGGAGAATATTCAAGTCCTTTGCCCATTTTTAAATTGTTTTTATTTCACTTTTAAGAGTTCTTTAAGTATTCTGGATACTATGTCCTTATCAGAGAGATGGTTTGCACATATTTTCTCTTGTTCTGTAGGTTTTTTCTTTCTTTCTGCCTGCATGCCTCCCCTCCCCCCACCCAATCTATCCATCCATTCTTATATTGGTGCCTTGCACATGCCGGGTACCTGGTCTGCCACCAGGCTGTATCCTCACCTCCCTTTCTTAATACTGTCCTTTGACATACAAAAGTTTAAGGTTTTTTTTTATTTTTTCGGGGGGTGGGGGTGAGTTCCAGTATATCTATTTTGTTGTTGTTGTTGTTGTTGCTCTTGACTTCAGTGTCACATCTAAGAAACCCATTGCTAAATCCTAGGTCATGAAGTTTTATTTCTGTATTATTTTTGTCTAAGAGCTTTATTGTTTGAACTCTCACATTTAGATTGTTGATCCATTTTTTAGTTTATTTTGTGTATGTTGTGAGATAGGGGGGCCAACTTCACTTTTTTGCATGTAGTCATCCATCTGCCCCAGCAGGATTTGTTGAAGAGACTATTTTTTCCTTCAGTAGAATTCTGGGCATCCTTGTCAATAATGAGTTGGCCACAGATTTGTAGGTTTGTTTCTGGTCTGTTCCATTCTGTACCATTGACCATGTCTCTAGTCCTGTGATGGTACCACAGTCAATCACTATAGCTTTGTAGCAAGTTTTAAATCGAATCTCCACACTGTGTTCTTTTCAGTGTTGTTTTGGCTACTTGGGATCTCTTGTGATTCCATATAAACATGAGCATCAGCTTTTCCATTTTTGAAGAGAACCAAAATGGCCATTGGAATTTTAATATAGGGATTGTATATTTTAATTACTTTAATATAGGGATTGTATATTTTAATTATTTTAATGTAGGGATTATATATTTAATTTTAATATAGGAACTGTAAATCATTTGGGGAAGTATTGCCCTTTTAACAATCTTAAGTCTTTCAATCCATGAATAAGAGATGTATTTCCTTTTATTTAAGTCTGCTGCAGGATTTTCAGAAGCATCCTGGAGTGTCCCTTACTGGTGCATTTGACATAAAGGCCTTATCTAGATACCATAAATATCAGTGACCACAGATCAAGGGCAGTAGGGTGGCCTTGCAGTAGTCAGTGCTAATTCTCTCCTGGACACAGAGGCCTTGAATAGGAGTGAGAGAAGTTGTTTGTAGAATTATTGGAGTTGTAAGGAACCTGAGAGATCGTGTGCTTGATTTCTGAATTGGTGAAGCAGCTCAGACCCAGAGGAGATGTTAGAATTCAGGCCAGACATCTGGTTACTTTCCATCAGGTTTGTATTATTTAGTTTAAACTTGACTCAATGAAATAAACAGCAGGAAAATATCCTGCACAGAGGAGTAGCCAAAGTTGAATCAATTAAGCAATTCCCAAGAATCTTCTTGTAGAGAAACGACATCTTATGTAGGGAGATTAAAATGGCTGTGTGGAAGCATTCCAGAGTGACCTCTGTAAGTGTGAGAGAGTCCACTCTGCTACAGAGGCCTGCCCTACAGCTGTGCCAGTGACATCTCTTGCTCTGATGTTGGGGACTGGGTGGGCCTCAGTGAACTTAGGGCTGCTGCTCTTTCTCCCCAGCTTGGCACCTCCCACTTGGCTGTAATGAATACTCAGAGTACTGAGTCTTTGCTTCTGACAGTGCAGCTGGGAAGTGGGGAGTGATCTAGAATCCAGCACTGCCTTGTGACTCTTCATATTTTGTTTGCATTGTGGTTATTACAACTTGAGAAATTCTTTGGCTGCAGCTGATGGGGTACTAAACCAAACTGATGGCCGTCTGTTGTTTTTGGCAGCATCCCCCACCTCCCTGCAGGGTGCAGATGGTTACAAGCATTTGTTTCAATAATGGGACAGGCAGTAGGTGGAGAGAGAGAGAGCTCCTTTTTGTCAACTTTAGAGTCAGTTCTCTCCCCCATAATGATCAGAGCCACTCTCTCATTGTCTCTTAGAGTAGATGCAGATGAAAGCAGGTGGTCTAATCTTCATGTTAGATAAGAAAACTAAGCTCAGGGTTTATGTGAGCTGCTCAAGGTCACAAAGAAAGTCAACAAGGACCAAGACTGGAGTCTGCCAACTGCGGTGATCATCCACTGTGTTTCCTGGGGCCTGAGAGGCCTTAGTAGCACCAGCACACTGCCCCTAGGCCTTCACACTACTGTTGTTTAGCACCCAGTGCTCCCTGCTGGACCAACAGCACTTTCAGCATTCTGGGCAGCTGTAGGATCAGGTTGATCTGCTCACACCTATCTGGCGATGGTGGCAGGGTGCTGTACTCCACTCCTCTCCCATGCAGCAGGCCGAGGCTTGCTCTCTCTGTCTTTTTATCCCTTACACAGTTGTGGGGGGTCTTTTTTTTTTCCCTCAGACTTCCTTTCAGTGTGTGGGGACTTTTTTGAGTTGATGCATTTGGTTCTGCAATAGGAAGTTTAGCAGCTTTATATCTGATCCTTAGATTCCTTCTATTCATTTTGGTCCCTGCTGACCCTTCAGATTTATATCTGAAGGTTTTATGTATCAGGGTGTGTGTGTATGCTCTTTATTACAGTATGAAATTTGGGATATTTCTTTTCACTCCAGGAGTAAGAATAGCCACATTATAATGTGCTTCATATACTTGATGACCTAATGACATGGTTTGCCAGTACTTGAGACTTCACAATGAAAAAGTGACATAGTTTCAAAGCTGTTTTCATATCTGTATTGTTTTCATATCTATAGCACAACCCCCCCCCCTTTTTTTTTTTTTGAGACTGCTAGGGATCAAACCCAGGCCTTGTACATGCTTGGCAAGCTGTGTACCTGGAGCTACACCTCTAGCCAATGTAGGCAGCATTAATCCCTGCTTCCTGGAACACCTCTTACTGAGTATATTATTGTATTAGTGCAAAAGTACTTATACAAGTAAAACATCTGGGCCCTTGATCATATTCACCTAACACTCAGTTGTTTCATCAAAAGAAAGTTAGCAAATAAATATTTTTTAAAAACCATCATGATTTCTTTCATAATCTGGTGACTATTTTGGGTGAGGGTACCAGGGATTGAATTCAGAGGCACTCAGCCACTGAACCACATCCCCAGCCCTTTTTTTGCATTCTGAGTTGCTTAGTTAGCACCCAGCTTTTGCTAAGGCTGGCTTTGAACTCACAATCCTCCTGCCTCAGCCTCCCAAGCCACTAGGATTATAGGCGTGTGCCACTGCGCCTAGCTCTAGTGACTGTTTTTGATATATTTCCTTTATTTTTTCCTCTGAAATTAGAATGTGCAAATAGTTTTTCATTTATTTTACTTAATGTAATTATTTTCCCTTGTTAACAAAAACTTTGTAAACATATTTAATGGCTGCTTACATGCCTGTGGCTGGATACTCAGTAATCGTTTTGAGCATCTCTGCCTTGAGCTCCTGTCTTTGGGTTGATCTTTGGGTCATTTCCAGAAGTAGTTGTGTATGTGCAGATGTCTGCTTGTCTTTGTGTCCACTGAAGTTTGTGTGCATTTCAGGGTCTTTGCTACCAGTGTGCATTCCTGCCTCAAGAGGGCTCATTCTTTTTCAAAGCATTCTAGGATTTCATCAAGCTTTCATATATAGCTCTTCCCAAGTTAAGTCTTTGTTTTATGAAGGAGTAAATATTGAATAGTTAATTACACAAATGGGGCTTTCTTCTGGTTTTTAAATGATCTTGTTTACATTTGAGACAGCTGTGGGAAAATAGCAGACACTTATTATAACATTGACTTGAGTGAGCATAATTTTGAGAGGAGGGTTCAGATTACAGAAATTTGAACTCCAGTAGCTAACTGTCTGTTTGACCCAGTGTTATTTTGAGCAAAGACCTTTATGAATGTTCCTCCTATCATTAAGGTGGGTCTTCTCCCACTTCAAGTAGGGATTTTGGAGAAAGTGAAATTGATGGACGGGATCCTTTGCAATCTTGGAAGTTACATCTCTTTTTCTGTATATAAAAATGTAGGACTTGAAATAAGATCAGAAACATCTTTTTCTGTGATTAGGGCAGAAATGTCCTTTATTATCAGAAGTCAAAACGAAACCTGTACAGTCAAAATCCATGAGCCCTCAAAACTGTGGAAGGCTTCATGTAAAAAGGATGGTACCAGCCAGAGACAGTAGCACAATCCTATAATCCCAATGACTCGGGAGGCTGAGGCAGGAGGATCACAAGTTTAAGGCCAGCCTCAGCAATTTAGTGAGACCCTGTCTTAAAAAAAATAAAAAGGGCTGAAACTGGGAAATGTGGCTTAATGGTAAACTCCCCTGGGTTCATTCCCAGGTACCAAAAAGAAGAAGGAAAAGATGGCACCAGTCAACTGCTGCTATAGTTTTGCCTACCTCCTTATTTATTCTATTCCTTATTTAGGTTCTTCATCTTTAAACATCTTGATGAAAAAGGATGCTCAACTCTCTGCTTAATTCAGTCATTAGCTGCTTTGAGAATTTCAAGCACATTAACTTTGCAAATTTCAGCTCAACATAATTTACCAGCAGTCTTCTGAACCTTTTGGGGACTTGGACAGTGGTTATGGGTGATACACCCACTTCTCCACGATGCCTGGAGTGAGGTGTCAGGTGCTCTCCAAGGCCTTTTCTTTTGTTCACAGCTTTTCTGTGGGGCAGAGACTTATTAGAAGTCGTTTGCATAAAGAAGCCGCTGACCCCGATGGTAGTTCTGTAATGAGACCCTCAGTGCCTGTGCCAGGCCTTTCCTGGATTTCTCCACTGGCGCCTGTTGGTCCCTGTGGCCTTTTATCATTGATGTGATTTTTTTCTTTTTATAAAATAACAACTTTACTTTCATGTTGGGCAATAGCTTTCCGTACCCTCACCTGAAATCCTTAATTTCCACCTGTCCTTGGCGTGCAGGACCTTTAGGGCCAGTTGACTTTCTTTTTTGTGGAAAAAGCCTCCAGCAGGCTGCTTGAGGGTGTCCTTGGCACGCAGTCTGCCTTGCCACTCTAATGTTGAAAAGATGAGCACATCTTCCACTCTACTGCCCCTTTCCAACCACACCACGTCCCTTTGCCCTTGTGCAGCGTGGGCAGCCCCTCACCAGCAGTCTAATCTCAAACCCCAGGGACATTCTCAGTCTCTGTCTTCTGTTCTCTCTCATTTTGGCCCCCCTCAGTAGCATTTAATACTGTGTGGAGTTTTTTTTTGTTTGTTTTTGTTTTTTTAACACCTTCCCGTTTTCCTTCTCTAGTGTCTGTAGACCTGTTGCCGTTCTGGTCGACTTGTTTTATGCTTCAGGAAGCTTTTCTCTTCTCAGTCCTGCACACGTATGCCCTTCACCCTTTTCTCATGCTGGACCTTTTGCTTGAGTGATCACACAGTGGATTCAGTTACCACCTATGAGCTGATGACGTCACTAGCCCAGACACTTCCAATTGTATGGCCAAGACAGACCATTGTCTTCCGGTCCTTTCCTCTTCTTAACCTCACTCAGAGAGTGGCATTGCTAGTCATCAGAACCAGACCCTAGACCCCACCCAGTGTTCCTCCCTGATTGTTCCCACTCTGATCTGTCGTGTCAGCCTCCTCTTGTTCCAGCCCCCTCAGTTTCTCGGCTGCACCTGTGCCAGATTGCCCTCCCATCCCTGTCTTCCACAGCTGGTTAGTCACTAGGCCATTGCAATTTTTCTCCGCTTGGTTTTTCTTGACTCTGTCTCCACTTGTACATGAACATTAGTTCAAACTCACACATCCCCCACCCTCCCTTCTGCACTTCCGCCTGGCCTCATTATTGATCCATCTGCTTGCTCTTACGCCCCATGATGCCTTCTCATGGCACCCCTGTGATGACTTGGGAACTTGTCATTCCCCTGCTTATACATTTAAATGGCTTCTCTTTGCTCCTAAAATATGAACCCAACTCCTTGCCCCTCTCCCGTCCCCACCCCTGCCTGGCCCCTGGCAGCTCCTCAGCCGGGTCTCTTGCTGTGCTCTGTGGTGTTGTCCATGTTGCTGCTTCGGCTTTATGGATGCCTTTCTCTCTACCTGCCTAGAGTGCTCCTCCGGTTTATCTTTACCTAGTTAATTTCTGTTCATCTTTCATATCTTAAGTCACACAATATTTGCAAAGGAAAGTCTTCCCGCAAACCCCCCCACCCCTTACAGCTGGTGTGCCCTGCCCCTCACATGTGCTGTCTCAGCTCTCTTCCTCAGCCCCACACAGTCTGTGATCCTCTTCTGGGTGGTTTGATTGTCCCCCTGCATGTGTCTGTCTGCATAGTCACTCTTGTGTGCCCAGTCCTCTCCTGATATTTAGCCCAGCACTCTGGTTTCGGGGTGGCAGGCACAGTGGCAGCTCGGTTCATCTCTGGGCAAGGCCATAGTATACTTCAACGGGGACTCCTTCCACTTTGGGGGTGTTCCCATTGAGGTCTGGACTTGCTCTGCAGACAAATTCCTTTCTCTCTGGGCCCATAGCTGGATGGATTTGGACTATGATGCCACCTAGTTTAAAAATTCTGGGACTTATTTTCTGGCCTTGACACTTGACCTTTAAAGAAGAAAGGTGCCAAAGCACCTTTCTCCTTAAGGAAGTTTGTAGTTAATGTCTAAATTTTAAGGACATACTCAGATGTTTGGTTGAAAGGATTTTGCATTTCACTAACAATACTTTTTTATTCTATTCTGTATATCTTAACCTATAAATGAGGAAGATAAAGTGTTGCTCATGAAATACTAGGATATGAGCAGGCTAATCGTTCTCTCCCCCTTAGGTCTGTTAATTCACACTGAACACCTAGCAGGTGCTGGCCTCAGCCCAGCCTGGGGCCCACCCTGAAGCATAAGCATCGTTCCCATTCTCATCTCATCCCAGGTCACACCACAGGCAGTGACAGAATAGGACTCAGACTTGGGTTTCTGACTCACCAGAGTTTTTTCTATTTTGCCACAGCCACCTCCCTCCAGTGGGAGGGATGTGATGTACTCAGGCATTTGGAGGTGGGAAACGTGGATTTTCCTTCTTTTTTAGTTTGCTGATGGAAGGGAATTGGTCTTTTTATTGCTTATGGAGAGAGTTATATCCAAATGCAGAGGAGTAAACTCTAGACTGCTTAGGTAGACCCGCCGCAAGTAGAGTCACAGTGAGCATCAGAGAAGGTGATTTTGTGTGAAAAGTTTTTCATCTCTACTCTGTTCTCAACTGCTCTTCAGGATTTTTGACTCCCAGTATTCAGCCCAAAGGGAGAGATGGTGTGACTGATGTTTGCACAGCATCAATAACCAGCTCTCCATTAAAATGATCCCTGAGAAAGCCAGTTTATGGAGGATCTTGAACAAACCATACCTTTCTGATGGTTAATTCTAGAGGAAAAAACTTATAGATTGTCTTCAGCATTTTGGTTTTATCTAATGAGAGACCCCACTGAGTAATTTGTAAGTAAGCCTTGTTGTTCTTTGTAGATAAGGATTTTTAAGTCATTTTATAGACATCTGTGACATTGTATGTATTTAGGTTTATGATTACATTAATGCTTAAAAAATTTCCTGGCCCTAAAATTGCTTTTACTTTGGTTTATTTCATTTGTATTAGTCTGTGTGTGGAAATATAACTTTTTATTCCTCCCTTGCTTTTGCCAATCCCTGTCATATTGGGGTTTTTGTTATGACAGTCAAATCTGTCTTAATTGCCTCTGGTGTAGAGGGGCCTCTGGGAGGGAAGAAGTACCCTGAAAACACTTTGTGGTGCTGTTCCGAGTTGAGAAAGTCTGTTTGCATCGACTCTGATGGATGGTTGGAGGGCTCTGAGAACGTTCCTCTAATTCTAGCTATTTTGTCATTTTTTCCTTTTGGGAAATTCTTGGTGTGTTTTGGTCATGGAGCTGAGAGGCCACAATTTCTTCTTTTCCTTGTATCTTCCACAGTGTCTTATTCAGCAGCTCTGAGCCTGCTGTGACATCCCAGAATGTATCAGTTTGAAATGTCACAGCTCCCACTAAGTCATGGGAGCATGGAGCTGGCTGAGAGAGGTTGCCAGGTCAGTGATGGGTTTTGTTCCCACATTGATCTCTGAAGAAAATGGTAGCATTCTTATTACCAATTCAAATACAATTTATATGTTGATTTTTCTAAAGAGTAAGTGAATGAATGAATGAACAAATGAAATTGTTTAAGTAGAGACCAAGATCTGTAAGTGTGGTCCTGTGGACCTTCGTGGCACTGGGTAAGCTCCAGGCCAGCTGGAGGGTTATTCCAATGACCATCAGCTTCTTTGGCTGACTCTCAAGCTCCATGCAATGAAGCACTTCTACTCAGATTCAGCATAGCAGGTCACCTTTATTCAGGGCCTTCATAAACTGCTTCGTGCATAATAACCCTTTATGACTGTTAATTGGGGGTAGCCGAGCAGGGGGTGATTTTTATATACCATATGTCCAACAGCACAACAGGGCACGATAAAGGGAAATACAAGTCTTGATTCTGGATTCTGGAGAGGGGTTTCCAAGTTAAACCCTATCCATGGTGTTATTACTAATGTGTTTTTTTCTTATGTAAGTACTTCCTAGCAAGGAAGAGAATAAGTTTGATAGTATTTACATTTTGATCAGTATTTCTTACATGAATTGAGGAAATATTTATGATATTGCTTATTTTGAAAGTGAAATTCCTGCAGAGAGTTCATTGCCCTGTCAGCCCCTGTCATTTCTAACCCTCTTATCTCAGAGCTCATCTGCAGTGTGTTGGTCTGGCGTACTGCTCTGACCATAAAAGGCAAAGAATGTGTAAGCTTTGTTCCCTCAGTGAGCTGTCTCGGTGCTCCATGATGATCAGTTCACCGTGTCAGCTGGATCCACAGGAAGCAGAGGGATGTCCAGACACATCTTCTCCTACAAGTTCAGAAAATCTGTGAAGTGAAAATTCTAAAGCTTTGCCAAGAGCTAAATCCTAGACATTATCTCAGAACTACACATTGGGCCTTACATTCTACATTTTAAACATCTCTTGACAGACAGATAAACCTGGGCAGTTCATCACAGGTGCCTGCCCCCAGCTTGGGGATCCTGCAGCAGGGCAGTAGCAGCAGGTCTGATGAGACTCTTCCCTATTTCCTGGCTCCTTAGGGCAGGTCCGTGGTGATCAGGATACACTCGGCCCTCACCTCTTGGTCTGGGTTATGTCTGAGCAGGAAAGGAAAGGCAGAGGGCTTCTGGGTTTGCCGTGTCTGTTCTTAACTGGAAAGCAAGTGTCTGAAGATGAGGGTGCGGGGTGGAGCTGTGCGAACCGTGGCTGGGGTGCACTGAGTGCAGGGAGAAGCAGCCAGGCAGGAGCCCGGCACCACCATCCTGCACCAGGCAGCGCGTCGTGAGTGTTAGATTACAGGTTTAGTCCAACATTATAAATAAGCATAAGGCCTCCTAAACAAGGAACTTCGATTGCCTTGCCATCAGTTCTCTACAGGAGTGGCTCTTGGTGTGCCAAAGAGGCTGTGGGACACAGCACGCTGTAGGGAGGCAGAAGGCTCCAAATGGCCTCATCATATGAAGTTGGTTTTGGCGGCATCTTGGGAAGAGGTCTGGATTTCTTCTGAAAAAGTTCGAGTTGCTGAGGGCACCATTTGGAGTCTTGTAGCAACAACTCACGGACCACACTTTGCCAGAAGGCAAGAGAATCTTGGATTTTCCTGAGCTCTATCTCCTTTACCTGTTTATAACTGAAGAGACTAACCTAGAAAGGCAGCTAGCAAGGGAGTGCCTGACCCAATTCAGGGAGCATAAGGAGGAGGAGTAAAGGCCAAGGTTGTATTTGGAGGATAGTTTTGCTTGAATTCACTCTTGTGTTTTGGCAGTCTGGCAATATTTATAGCTGACTTTATTTGGAAAGCCTAAATCTATTTAAAAAATATAAGAGGTGGGAGATCACAGAGTAGTCACTACTGAGTCTATTTAGGGCTTACAGAATCCCTGTAGCTACAGCCTGACCTGCTCGGGGCTTGCCATGAATTTTAACCTGCCCTTCTTTCCTAGGGATGTTAAGCTAGGCCTTTCCATCATCTCTGGTGGGCAGGTACGTGTTCTAAAGGCCGTCTCTACCTGTGTTTGGCTATTCAGTATATGTACCAAGTCACCTTTGCTGAGGTGCTTAAGCCTCCTGGCCTGTGAATCTTTTGGGGTTGTTTTTACGGTCTTGATGGATTCCATGGTTGTCAGTGAGGCCATACTCACTACTCCTCTGGGAAACCTTCCTCCTGAGCCTGGGTGCTTGTTCTTAAATTACTTCTGTAAAAAGAGGAACCTGTGGCAGGAGGAGGTGTGGGCAGGATCCAACTGCTTTGAGAGTGGCCTAAGAGAAGGCTTTCTTGTGGAATATATTTCCTTTAATTTAAGTAGAATTTCTTTGGCAATGTCTAGGATATACTATTGGCCCAAGCATGACAGGGTACCCCCATATACACACACACACTCTCTCCTTCCAAACAGGAGCAGGTGGGATTTTTGTTTTTAATTGCCTATGTGAATCTTCAGGTGGTATCTGATCAGTCATCTGCCTTTGCTTTCAACCCGATGAGCTTGGTAAGTTTTTAGTTTGATGATCCCCCAGGGGTAAAAAGCCTTGGTTTCTGATCCCTCAGCTCATAAGAAACTTGGTGATTTTCAAACGGTTGTTGGTGAGCTCTTTCCAGTGAAGTCTCTTTGGTTGTCATGAGTGGATGACTCTGAGTCGAGGTGGCTTTCATTTCTTAGTTTCGGGCAGAGAATTTGAGGTGAGGCGAGTGTTAGGGTACCTATTACCCTTTTTTGCTTCAGAATACAGGAGAGGTTTATTAAATGAATCCATGTTGGGAAAGAGATCCTTGGTCTTCATGCTTTAGATTAACTTCACATGAATGTTCATGTGAAGAGACAAGGGAACCTTGGCGTTTTCCATGCTCATGTTCGAAGTCAGCTTTCAGTGTCAAGAATGAAAGGCGACTGTGACCCAAGTCTAGGAATGTTGTGCTTATGCATAATGTTTGTTTCATGTATTAGTCATTCATTTGGCAAATGTGCCAGACACCTGCAGTTTACTTGGCCCTGCAGGGCACATGGTGAGTGCTGGGTGGAGCAGGTGGGTCTTGTCCTGACCTACTAGAGTTTACTAGTTTGGTGGGGGAGTCATTAATGATTTACACAAGCCCTCAAACCCTCTGCCTCCTCCAGTGTGTGGAAGGAGTCTGGCATCAGGGAGTTTAGAACTTAAAGTCCATTGTGTGGTGTGCTCAGTTCCCTCCCTTTCAAACAGGGAGAGGAGGGGACCACGTCCCTGGTCTCACAGCAGGTCAGAGGCAGAGCCAACCCAAACACTGCCAGGTCTTTGAGTCTCAGCCTGTGCTTTGGGTTACTTAAATGCAGGAGAGGTTTTACACAGCCCGTGTCCAGCCCTGAGAACCTCCTTAGCCTTGCAGAAACACCTAGAAGGGAAAAAGACAAGCTCCCAGGGGTCCCTAAGACACAGACCTCACGTGGCCCAGTTTTCTGTACAGATGATGAATACCTTTGCCGGGAGCTGAGGAAAGAAAGAAAAATCTAGCCTCTTCCTATCAGGAGAGCCATGCCCTAGAGGAATGTAGAAATTGGCTGTTTCTGGGGAGAGCCCAGAGCGCCTGCTAGGGATTTGAGGGAAAGCGGGGAGCGGGAGCAGTTGGGATCTGGACCCGGCTCCCAGATGAGGGAAAGAATTTTCCCAGACAGGTAGACAGGGGTGGAGGCAGGACTTCACCAGCATTGGGAGAAAGTGCACCTCTAAGCTTAAGGTCTGTCCTGGACAAGCACCCATGTGGGCGGTGGCCTGGGCACAGGAGTGGAGGTGGGAAGGAGTGAGGAGTGAGTTTGGGCAGCAGCAGTTTTCAGAAGGCCTTGAGTTTGTCATAGAGATAGCGAGGGCCTGCTTCACCTCGGAGCATTGGCTTTGTGATGCTGAGCCTTTGGAAGGTAAGTCCGGCTGCATGTCTAGAGGAACTAGGGGCAGGGACCTCACAGGCCTAGTCAGGGCCTTACTGTGGTTACCCAGCATGGAACAAGGCCGTCTTGGACACAGGCCGAGGCAGGGGGAGTATTCTGATCTTAAGTGGTGCTCGTTTGTGAAAATGATAAATCTGGGTTTATCGCTAAGCACTGCCATAGAAAATACAGCTTTGGAGTGATTTTGCTAACCGTGGCTAGATGGAGCCTTCAGAATGGTTATAAAGTTTGAACCTCTGTTTTATAAGCTTTTAAAAACTATTGAGAACCAATTAAAAAAGAAAGCAAATATTAAGTGTCACTGCCTCTCCTCCCAGAGCGCAAGTGCTCACCTGAATACCCCTGAACCCAGCCTGGCTAGCATGGCATTCTGATTTGCTCTTTGAGAACTTGAGAACTCTGTGATGGCCGAGGCTGAGCCGGGCGGTGGGTTCTGGGAGATCGGGAGGGTGAGTGCTGCGCAGAGGCTCATGCGGTGTCTTCTCTGTCTCCCTAGGAATACAAGCAGAAGCTCGCGCGAGTCACCCAGGTCCGCAAGGAGCTGAAGTCCCATATTCAGAGCTTGCCAGACCTCTCGCTGCTGCCCAACGTTACAGGTGGCTTGGCCCCTCTGCCTTCTGCTGGTGACCTCTTTTCAACTGACTAGGACAGGTGTCATGCCCCAGATTCCCATCTGTGCCAGAGAGAGGAGGGCAAGTGATGGTTGGAAATGATCTTCTGGTCCTGGTTCTAGCCCTTCTTCCACCTGATCCCTCCGCCTCAAGAAAGAACCGTGGCCTCTGATTTCCGACTCTCCTCTGCAGCCTCTCACCCTGAGCACAGGTCAGAGCGTGAGTGGAGTCCAGTTTAGATTCGTGTTTGCAAAGAACACAGACACTTTCTCCCTTTTCATGTTTTATGCCCCTATTGCTTTTCCATTCTTAGCTCGCTCTCTCTTTCCCAAGAAGTTAGGAAAATCATGTATACTTCTGGAACTTTCAAAAGAACCTGTCTTTGTGATAGCATGTGTCATGGAAGCAGCACCTCCTTTCTGAGCTGGGCTTGTCCAGGTGAGGTACAGGCTTCCACTGCAGGGTTCTCTCTGCTGATGTTAGCTTTCGTGTCTACCATCTTTCCCCCAATGGTTGGTGGCACAGCAGACGGGCAGCTTTGTCATAAAGAGTTGCCAAATTGCTCAACCTCCCCCTCTCCTCCATTACTTCCTCTAGTGCTCTGTAGTCAAGGTTAGGTGCATTCATTTTGTAACCAAACCAGAGAATCTAGCAATAAGATTCAGAGCTGATCTGGGACATAAAGTCATAGTTTGGAGACAGTAACAGGGTCACAGAGCAAGTTGCTTGCTTGGTTCCTCCATAGAACCTTCCCAGGCTGCACTTCTCAAGGGTTCATGTTCCTAAAAACAGGACCCTGCTGACCCCTATTGGCTATGAAGGTAGTTGGTAGGGATGGCACTGGTGGGCCCCAAAGATGAAGGCTCCACATGGAGGCATGCTGAGTCTGGGCTCTGCAGGGGTACGGCTTTGACCCTTTTGGGAGTAGGGCACAGATGATCATTTAATCCACTGTGTGGGTGTTGTCCACAATATGGTGACTAAACTTGAACATCTCCCCTGCCAATAGGACACTGAGCATGTCCATCTGCCAATCACTTCACACCACTGCACGTGTCCGTGTCCCCATGTGAGGAGGAGGAGGAGGAGCGTTTGCATCAGATGTTATTGAACAGCTCATCTCGGCAGGGGAGGGGAAAGTTGGGTATATTGATTTGGTTTTTAATTCCATTATCATGCCAGCTGACACTATGACTAAATAATGTGGTTAGAGAGGCTTTTTATCTTGTATCATAAAGGTCAGTCCTGCAAACCGAAATCATTCAAATTTGGCAGGCCTGTTTTTGACATTGGAAAGGGCAGAAGACAGTTTGCCCCAATAGTGTAATAGGAATATGGTCCCTAGGCTGGATCCAAGACCTGTACAAAGGAATTCAGTGCAGGGGGCTTGAGAGTCTCCATCGTTTTGAGTTGTTGTTTTTAGAATCACCAAAAGTCTATGTCATTTTACATGTTAAACATAGCCTGTGTTTTACACAGAATGACAGGTCTCCCTTCCAGAAGCTCCCTTGCACATGGGCACCATGACGTGACAACAAGGAAAAGTCGAGCCGGGTGCCTGGTTTGGCTCTGGAGAACCTGGTGGTGCTGGTGCCGTTTCTCAGGTGTGGGTGCAGCTGTGTGGGGCTGGCTTCCTGGCACTGCCTATTGTCCTGTCATTGTTAAACTAATGAGTCTAGAAGGTTTTTCTCCCAGAGGCCACAGGGCAGTAGGTGACTTCACTGAACTTGCAAGATAAATTGTAGTCTCTGCTGTTGATGCGCACCCTCCCGCCGTGCTGCTCCAGCGTCGTGCAGGAGTTGGTTCTGAACAGACCTGCTTTGGACGCTCTGCTTTCACCAAGGAGGCAAAATTTTACCAGCCACAAACCAGGCAAAAGACTGTATTTGCTCTGATCAGCTGGGTGAAAATACGACAGCATGAGGGATTCAGCCCACTGCTGTGTTTTATCCACCTGAGTTAATTATTATCCACCGATTGGTGCGTAATTATTATAGCAAGAGCAAGAAATGAACCTGTAGCAATTATGTAAATGAATGTGTTGGCCTCTTAACACCTGTTACTAGTGGACTTCCTGTGAGGAAGATAGTTTTGTTTTAATGAAATGCTTTTTTAAATCTTTATTCTCTTTCCCTCACCTCTCAAAGTGTGCTTACTTCATTTAATTTAAGTGAACCTTTCTCCTTGTCTGTAAGAGGTGGTCTGTGGGGCGGGGTGGGTGGTTTTGGTTTGTGTTGTTTCTTTACTTAGGGCATCCGTAGGCCTCAAGGGACCTTTCCTTTAGGTCATATTCCTCAGAAAGTCTTTAATCTTCCTTTGCTTTTGTTTTGTTTTTCTTAAAGAATATTTTTAAAGCTTAAATTTGTATATTAATTTAGGACTTTATTTAGAAGTATAGGCTGCCATTGGTGGCAGCAGTATATTCTGAAATGTCTCATAGATATATATTTTTGAATAAAGATGGTGTTGTTGAACAACTCTGTGTGATGCTTCTTTTCCTTGCCCTTTTCTGGAAACACAGTGCTTTCTTTGTAAGCAGTGGCTGATTAGTAATCACCAATGGAGAGTGTGCTGTCTGCATAGAATCTTGTCCCTGAGGAGTTTTTGCGACTGTTAGTGGCACATAAATACTCAGCACTTACGTAGTATTTTCTGGTTCTTTCCAGGGTCTTCATTAGCTTTAATTAGCCAATCCACACAGTACCCAGGAGAGGCGCCGCCATGGTTTATCCTCATTGTGCAGAGGTGGGAACTGATGGCGAGGGGTTAAATGACGCCTCCCGGGTATGCACAGCCAGTCTCTGACATGGAAACTTGGAAGTTCCTCGCTTTCAGCACTTTTGTCCACACCACCAGGCCTCCTGAGAGCCGTTTGGTTTTGGTAATATAGGGAGAGCCACTCTGACCAGTAGAGGAAGCAAAACGGGAGCTACCTGCAGACCCAGCTGCGTGCCTTTTAAAAGTATTTCTGCAGGCTTCCTTTCTCCTTTTTCCCTTTTACATTCAGTGAAAGCATATTGACTTGGTGTTATTGGTTAAAACTCCTAAAATAATAGAAAAAAAGGTCTGAAATAGGTCCTTTGAAGCTGTTGATAGGTTCGAAAGGATTGATTTGACCTTACCCACTGAGTGAGGGCAGCATTTGCCAGAAGTGGGGTTACCTGTGGGTCTTAATGAGGCAAACACCTTCGTCACCGCTGTGCTCCATCGAGACTACCCTGGCCCAGCCTTAGGAAAGTTGAGCTATGCATTACCCATGTTCTGCCTTAAAATACAAAAGTTGAATGTAATATGTGAATCTCAGAGGACAAGATCTCCTCCTGTGTCCCCACGAATCATGGCCTAGTTAATTTCACTACCTATAAATAGTAAATCCATAATTCCTCTGGTTTAATTAGCACTTCAGGCTACAGAATGACTCTGAGGTCTCAGAGCTGAGGATGGAGCTACCCAAGAGTTCATGAATCTGTCAAAACGCTTCATTTTTGTGATTAGAGCCATTAACTCTCTGTGTGACCTTCTTGGACTGGGTACTTTGCTCCTCAGCCTCAGTTTTGTTTTGTATATGAAATGTGGTGTCGGATTGTTATTTCTGGGCTGGCTCCATCCCAACCTCAAAAGCTTATGATTGTTGTATAGAGTCTTTGCGACCTCTGGATGACACGTCCTGGCTTCCCAATAATAATTGTCAGATAATGAATAGTGTCCTAGTGCTGCTGTACACATTTTCATGGAACCCAGGAGACCAGGGTCCATGAGGACCCCGGAACAACAGACGGTGGCAAGATCAGGAAGGTGGTGGCAAATATAGCAATTCACCAGTACAAACCAGCTGCATTGGTCTATTTGGGATCTGTAAGACAAAGCCATTTTCTAGTCTTGTTTTGCTCTCTTACTTTGTCCTGGAATAATTCATCTAGCAAAGCTCATTTCTCACCACCACCTCTGTAGAGTTTTCCATTTAAAAATTGCTCTTCCACTCTGAGGCACAGATCCAATTAAGAGTCCATTATTCTCCTGCACAGTAGGTTAGGATTCATACAGCTTTATGTAATGTTGAAAGCCCAGTTTGCTCAGTTTTTCAGATGAAATAGTAATTTTGCATCAAAAATTCATCTCTACCACTGGTTTGATAAATATTAAAATTACCAGTATAAATCAATGTATCTAATATTTTTTTACAAGCAAAAGGAACTGCAAGAAGTGATAACTGTCTTCTGATCTCTCACTCTGATGACCTTGGGCAAGTCATGCAGCCACTTGGGACCTCAGCGGCTACTTCAAGGAAATGAGTAGAGTTGACCAACCTCTGAGTTCTTTCCCAGGTCTGAAATTCTGGGAAAGACGGCTACTGGAGTTATTTCTTCCTACTGAGAATCTTATTAGTAAACTCACTACCTCACTATAATTTCTTCCATAGATTTTTAAAAAATATATTATTTTAGTTATAGGTGGACTCAATCAATACCTTTGTTTTATTTTTATGTGCTCTTGAGGATTGAACCCAGTGCCTCACACATGCTAGACGAGTGCTCTACCACTGAGCCCCAGCCCCAGCCCCTTCCGTGGATTTTGAAATGCCAGTTACCTTTGGGAATTCTTAGTTTTGACGGAGACACAGCAGCTATAAGCATACCTATTAATAACTTTAAGTGACATATTTGTGAAAAGGGTCTCATGCCATGTCTGCGACAAATTAGGAACAAACTTGTACTTGTAGAACAAGAAGTTAAAATTGATGCACACAGACAGGTAGTACTGGATCCCACGAACGAAAGCCTGCAACCCAAGGTAAGGAGTTAGAGGGGAAGGAAGAGAATTTGGGGGAAAATTGCTCTAGAAAGCCATTGGTATGTTTGATTCCCTACCAATCCCTTCCTTGGATGTTAGGGGAACGACCTCACTGGAGCTCAGAAGGTATCCCTGTCGGCCTAGATGGATCCCTGCCTGGGAAAATCCAGAGGATGAGATGCCAGTGGCTAGCTAGATGCTTGGGTGAGGGAGCTGGGGAAAGGGGGCGGAGCTGGGTGCAGGTGAGAGCAGTGACCTGCATACTGAGTAGTTCTCAGCCATCAAGAGGCCAGGGGTCCTTCAAGAAGGCAAACTTCAGATGGGCCGTGCTGAGGAAGAAGCAGAGAACACAGCCAGTTGATCCATATTATATATATGATTGCCAGATCTAAGGTTGTCAAGATGTGTGTTTTCTTCTAAGTACCTTTGTGTTGTTGCACAATCCTCAACATCCACTAGTTCCAGAATATTCTTATCCCCCTCTCGGAAACCCCACATCCATGAGCAGCCACTCCTCATATATCCCTCGCTCCCAGCACCGGGTCATCCCATGTGCCACCTAGCAACCACTCACCTGACCACTTTTGTGTCCGGCTTCTTTCCTGATGTTGGTTTAGGCACAGCACAGCATGTATCAGAATTTCGGGGCTTTTTATGGTTGAATGGCATCCTATTATGCGGACATGCCACAGATTGTTAATCCCGAGGAATATTTGGGTGGTTTCTACTCCTTGGCCCCAGTCAGTAGTGCTGCCATGAATATTCTCAGACAAGTTTGGGTTTGAACAAGTCTTGAGTTCTCTTGGGGTATATACCTCAGAGTGGAATCCCTGGGTCATGTGGTCATTTTGTTCCACTTTTGGAAGAGCCATCAAATAGTGTTCCACAGTGGCTACACTGTTTTCCATTTCCGCCAGCATCCTATAAGGGTTCCAATTGATCCATATTATATATATGATTGCCAGGTCATCTAAGGTCGTC
This sequence comes from Urocitellus parryii, assembly GCF_045843805.1. Lineage (NCBI taxonomy): Eukaryota > Metazoa > Chordata > Mammalia > Rodentia > Sciuridae > Urocitellus > Urocitellus parryii. The sequence goes on from NC_135536.1 coordinate 179,504,030, forward strand.
AAGATGTGTGTTTTCTTCTAAGATGTTATACTTTCAGCTCATGTGTATTTGAGAATGATCTTTCAGGAATTGGGATTGGCTCACACCACACAGCGGAGTTTAGGGTCTGCTGGAGTAGTCTGGCAGCTGTTAGACTCAGTCTTCGTAGAATTCCTTCTCCGCTTTTGTTATATTAATATCTTCAACTAATTGAAAGAGGTTCCCATGGATTATGGAGGGTAAACCTGCTCTATTCAGAATCCACTGACTTCAGTTTTAATCTCATCGAAAAAACACATTCACAGAACCATTGTGAATGTTCGACCAAATAGCTGGGGCACTGTGGCCAAGCCTAGCTGGCACATAAAATTGACCATTGTACTCACTGACACTTGCTATTTTCCATTATTAAAATCAGAGCTATATCAACGTCCTAGGGCTCCATTAGAAAGTACCACACACTGGGTGGCTTAATGTAATAGATTATTTCTGGCAACTGGAAATCTGAGATCGAGATGTTTGCAGAGCCACGTTCCCACTGAAGCCTCTAGGGAAGGGTCTTTCCTTGCCTCCCATCTCCTGCCACCCCAGACGTGCCTCAGTTTGTGGGCACAGAACTGTGACCTCCACTCCATCGTCTCACATAGCCACTTTCCCATTGTGTCTGTGTCCAGACTTCCTTCTTATAAGGACATCAATCATATTGGATCAAGGCCATCCTTAATGACCTCATCTTAACATGACTAAACCTGCAAAGACCCTATTTCCAAATAAGGTCACATTCATGTTGCCGGACACTAGGACATACACGATTCTACCTGTAACTGTGGCCAGCCTAGCGGATGTGAAGTGGTACCTCATGGTTTTGATTAGCATTTCCTTGCTAAGTACTGGCTGAGCATCTTTGCTCGTGTTGGTTGCGTGTCTTCTTTGGAGGAAATGTCTGCTTAAGTCCTTTCCTTACCTTGTGAATTACCTCTTGGGCTGGTGAGCTGTAAAAGTTTTTTAATATATTCTAGATACTAGGCTGTTATCGAATTTATGATTTTCAAATATTTTCTCCCACCCTGTGGGCCATCTTTTTATTCTCTTAATAGAGTTCTTTGATTCACATACATTTTTAATTTTGATGAATGCTAATGTACCTGTTTTTTCTTTTGCTTGTGCCGAGATTGTATTCAAATAAGCATTGCAAAATCTGAGGCCACAAAGATTTACTTCTGCTTCTTTCTAAGATTTTATACTTTTCAGCTCATGTATTTAGATCTTTAATCCCCTTTGAGTTAATTTTTGTATCTGATATAAAGTTAGAATCTGACTTTGTTTTTTTGCATATAGATATCAGTTGTGCCAGCACCATTTTTTTTTATTTTTAATTGACACAAAATAATTGTACATATTTACGGGGTACATTGTGATATTTTGACATGTGCATACTAGGTGTAATGATTAAGTCAGGGTAATTAGCATAACCATCATCTCAAACATTTAAGATTTCTTTGTATAGGGAATATTCAAAATAGAGACGTCTACTAGCTATTTTGAAATACACAATGAAAATAAATGTCAACCATGGTCATTCCTCTGTGCCATAGAACATTAGAAGTTACTCCTTGTATCCAATTTTACCCCTGTGCCCATCCACTGTCCATCCCTCTCTGCCTCATTCTTTCCGGGCTCTAGTAACCACTGTTGTATTCTGCTTCCACGAGATCCAGTTATTTAGCTTCTTCCTATGAATGGGCATGCAGTATTTATTTTTTCATGCCTGAATTATTTCACTTATCACAATGTCTTGCAAGTTCATATATGTTGCCACAGATTGCAGGATTTTATTCTTTTGATGGCAGACTAATATTTCATTGTGTGTGTTCACCTGTGTGTATATATGTGTGTTGATAGGAGGGGTGTGAAAGGATAAGGCTTACTCTGGCCCTCAGTTTCTGAGGTTTCAGTCCACCGTCAGCTGGCTCCCTTTCTTTTGGACCTATGGTGAGGCAGAGGAAATCATGGCTAGGAGCCATGGTGGAGCAAAGGGGCTCAGCTCAGGGGCAAAATATTCCCTCCCCTGGCACACACCCCCAGGAGCCTTCCAGGTAGGCCCCACCTCCTAAGTTTCCACACCACTGCCACCAGCTGGGGACCCAGCCTTCAAGGAATGAGCCTTTGAGTGACCTTGCAGATCCAAAGCATAGCACCACATCTGTCCATTCATCCATGGACAAACACCTAGGTTTTTCTTGGTGTGTTGGTCAGCTTTATGTCACTGTGACCAAATACCCAAGAAAACAAAGGAAGGAAAGATTTATTTTGGCTCATGGTTTCTGAGGTCACTTGGCCCCATCCCTGTGAGCCTGGGGCAAGGCAGAACATCATGGCCCATGGGAGAGTGGGGTGGAACCAAACTGCTCACCTCTTTGCAGCTGGGAAGCAGAGAGTGAGAGGAAGGGCCTGGGGACAAAATGTACCCTGCAAGGACACAGCCCTAATGGCCTGCTTCCTCCAGCTAGACCTGAATACTGAAGTTTCCAGGACCTCGACCTCGTAATAGCCCCTCAAGGTGTGAATCCATCAGTGGGTCAACCCGTTGATGGTCTTAGAGCCCTCCTGGGGCCATCACCTCCCCCAGGGCCCACCTCTGAACTCTGCTGCTCTGGGGACCAAGCCTTCAACACATGAGCTTTGGGGAGCACTTCAAGTCAAACCCTAACACTTGGCTGGTCTGCTTGGTGCCACAGTAAACATGGTGGTCCAGGCCACTCTCTGACATGCCGATTTCCTTTCCTTAGGGTGTAGGCTTCCCGCAGTGGGCTTGCTGGATCACGGCTCGCTGTGCTTTCAGTTTCTCGAGGAACCTCTACATTGGTTCCCATATGGGTTACTGATTTTACATTCCAAACAGTCCATAGAAGTCTCCTTTCTCTACATCCTTGCCAGCATTTAGTATTTTTTTGCCTTTTATAACAACCATTCTAACTGGGGTGAGATAGTATCTCATTGTGGTTTTGATTTAATTTCCCTGGTGATTAATGATGTCGGACGTTTTTTCATATACTTGTTCATTTGTATGTCTTTTTTTGAGAAATATCTATTCATATCACTTCCAAATTTTTTAATTGCATTTTTTTTCTTTTTCTTCATCTTATTTTTTTTTCTCTTGAGTTATTTGAGTTCCTTTATATAATCTGTATAATAATCCCTTGTTGGGTGAATAGTTTGCAAATGCCTTCTCCCATTGTGTCTTTATTCTGTTGATTATTTCCTTTGCTTTGCAGAGGGATTTTTTAGTTTGATATAATCCAATTTGTCTATTTTTGTTTGTTTGTTTCCTGGTGCCCTGGCATCATCTATTGACGGGAATATTATTGTTTTTTTTCCCCTTGAATGGTCTTGGAACTCTTCTCAAAATCTTGAGCACTTTAAAATGTGAATTTTAAAAGTTCATTGAAAGGGCTGGAGGTGGAGCTCCGTGGTTGAGCACTTGCCTAGCGTGCACAAGGCCCTGGCCGGGGTTAATCCCCTAGTGCCGCAAAAAAAAAAAAAAAAAAAAAAAAAAAAAGTTTATTTAAATAATGGGCTATGACTCAATGAATTCAGCTGGACTTTGAAGATCTCTTCCTAGTTCAACATTTCACGAAAATGTTGACAGAGCCTGGCTTCCTGGTAGAATTATAAACTCAAGAATATTCATGAACTAACTTCAAACACAATTTTTAAAAAATGTTTCTACTAACCCTCCGTGAAGTCATCATATATTTGTTAAATGGCATTTTAAAGTATAAACCAATAATGATAACAACTGGGTTAGAGATTTTCAAATCCACCCAGGAAAGATTAAGTGCTGTGGGAACTGCCCTTTACCATAAACAACTAGAAAAGCAAACAAAATATATAAAACAAATGCTTTCAGATATTGGGCAACAGGAAGCACAGGACTATGAATCCCTGAGAGGGAAGAGCTCTGTGATCATCCCACCTTATTTATTTAGAGAATTTCCACGCTGCAGCACAGAGGGAGGGAACCAGAGGCCCACTGTATTACTGAATTGAGGAAACAGAAGTCAGAGTTCAGAAAGACCGAGGTGGCTAGACTTTGCTGGGAGAAATGACGTATAGAAAGAAGTTTCACAGAGTCAGACCTCAGGAGGTCTGCAGAAGCTTCTCTTGACCCTTAGGTGAGTTCTAGTCAGTATCAGTGTCGGGTGAAACACCACAAGATCAAACACTAAGCAACAGATTGAAGAATTCCCAGAGCTCAAACAGCTGAGAAGAGTTGAGGTTTCCACTAAGTAGAGCAAAGAGACCTTATAATACACAGAGCCCTGGGTCCAGTGCACTGGAACATCCTGCCTCTGTAGTGGAGCTAACTGGTCTCTGAGTGAAGGCTGTGCTCGCCAGACTGTCTTAAAGAAAAGGTTGATAGCATGCCTCAAACTGATCCGGAAGTAACTTGGCTGCATATCAGAACTGCCGCAGTCTGGCTGGGCACAAATCACCGAGCCGCCAAAAAGCACTTGTATGTTCAAACAGGAAACTTTATTGCCTGAACTCCAACAGCACTCCACGCACACTCCCCGGGAACACTCCCCGGGAACTCTCCTGAACGCCACCCACTCGGCCCACTGGAACACCACACACCAATGGGAACTCCTCCCAGCAACTCTCCCGGAACACCACTGGGCTGCGCAGGCTGCGTGCACGCACTCTCGGAACCTCGCGAGAACTCAACGGGAACTCCAAAGTAGCGGGCGCCCGAGGCAGCAAGAGCCATCCTATTACCGGACAGTAAAGGTCTAATATACAATTGAATCAATCCAGCATCATCTTCATGGATCGCCTCCCAACCATTACTTCTGGCAAAATGCCAGGGGTCATTCCGACTGGACTGTGGCTCTCAACAAGAACAAAGTCCAAAACCGTTTAAATAAATATGAGAAACCCAGCACTCAACAGTATAATATTTGCCAAGCCTGGTATTCAACAAAAAATCACTAGCCATACAGAGAAATAGAAAAGATATGACCCAGAGCCAGGAGAAAAATGAATCAATAGGCCCCGAGTAACACAGATGATAGAATCAGCTAAGAAAGGCCTTAAGGACAGCAGTTATCAATATTACAAAAACTTAAAGATCTATGAGAAACATGAGCATATGGAAGAAAGACATGGGAGAGATAGATGTAAAGATGTAGAGCTATTTTTTAGAGGTGAAGAATGTAATATCCAAATTAAAGTGGTAACAACAATTTGGACACTGCAGAAGAAAAAATCAGTGAAATAAAGACAAAGAAATGGAAATAACTTAAAATGAAGCATAGAGAGGACAGACTGAAAAACGAATAAACAGCTCATGGGACAATTTCAGGTGTCAAAAATACAAACCAGAAGAAGAAGAAAGAGAAAACACATTTGAAGAAATAATTGCCTTTCCCCAAAGTTGATGGAAATTATAGATCAAAGAAGCTCAGTAAATCTCAAGAAGAATAAAAACTACAATAAGAAGATACATCATAGTCCAGTTGCTGAACCGTAGTAATGAATAAAAAGAAGGCTTCTGTGCAAAAGAACAAAGAATGAAACCAAACTTCTCATTACAAAAAAAAAAAAAAAAACACTGTTAGCCAGGAACTAATGACATGGCATCATTAAAGTACTAGAGGGAAAAAATTGTCAACCTAGAATTCTATATTTATCAAAAAAGTTGTTTGTTTGTTTGTTTTTAATGAAGGTGAAATAGGGGCTGGAGGTGGAGCTCACTAGCAAAGCACTTGCCTGGCACGTGTGAGGCACTGGTTTCAATTCTCGCACCACATAAAAATAAAGGCATGCTGTCCATCTACAATTACAAAAAAAATTTTTTTAAAGTATATAAAAAAGATGAGGGTGAAATAAAGACTTTTTCATAGCAATAAGATCTGAAAGAATTCATCACCACTGGACTGGAAAAATAAAAGATGTTAAAGGAAATTTTCCAGACAGAAGAAAAATGATACCAAATGGGAAATCTAGATCTACACAAATGAACAAAGGACCCTGAAAATTGCAATTATATGGGGAAATATGTAATGTTTTCTTATTTAATATTTATTTTTTAGTATTTGGCAGACACAACATCTTTGTATGTGGTGCTGAGGATCGAACCCAGGCTGCACACATGCCAGGCGAGCCCACTACCGCTTGAGCCACATCCCCAGCCCATGTTTTCTTATTTAAATCTCTTTAAAAGATAATCAAATTGACCTTTAAACAAAAATAAGAACAGTGTCTTTGGTGTTTATAACAAAAAAAAAAGTGAAATATGTGACAACTAGACAAAAGGGAAGAAGTGGAAGTGTACTGTTCTAAGGCTCTTAGGGAAGTTTTGAAGTGTTATGTTACATGAAGTGAGAATATGATAAAGAAGTAACTGAAAGCTCTAAACCACTAAAATATCAAAACAAAGAATTGCAGCTAAAAAAAACAAAGGAGATGCAATGAAATTGTAAAAATTATTCGATTATTCCTGATGATAGATAGATAAAGGGGAAAATTAAGTAAAGAGCAGGGGAGAAAAATAATGGATAACAAGATGGTAAATTAAAACCTGATCATATCAGTAATCACACTAAATATAAATACTCTAAACATCTCAACTAAAAGGCAGAGACAGGTTGGATTAAGAAAAATAAAGTAAGACTCAACTATATGTTGCCTACAGGAAACAAACTTTTAATATAAATACACAAATAGGTTAAAAGTAAAATAAATAAAATAAATACATAGTGCTCACACTGGACAAAAGAAAGCTGGATAATAGTATAGGACAAATGAGATTTCAGAGAAAAGAGTATTATCAGTGATAAAGAAGATTATTTCATAATGATAAAGGGGTCAATTAATAAAGAGTACATAATTTAAACATTTAATAACAGCTTTAAAATACAAAATGCAAAATCTGGTAGAACTAAAAATAAAATAGATATATACACAACTGTAAAAATAGACATATACACAATTGTAGTGGAGATTTCAATACCCTTCTCTCAATAAGACCCAATAACACTAAGGACTAAGTATTTGCACCTCCCCCCACACACAAGTCATGTTAAAAGGCTAATTCCCAAGGTGATCATATCTGGAAAGTAATTAGCTCATGAAGATGTAGCCCTCGGGATGGGGATTGGAGCCTTTAGAGAAAGAGACACAAGGGAGTTTACCTGCTCGCTTCCATCCATGTGAGGGCACGGCGTGGTGGCTGTCTCCAAGATAGTGAGCCCTCACCAGAACCCCACCATGCTGGCACCCTGAGCTCCCAACAACTTACTGACATCACAACAAGCCCATTGTACAGATAAGAGACAGAGACGTCATGACTTGCCCAGGGTGTGATGGAACTGGGATTCAGCTCCAAGGCCCTCTTGTCTCCAGAGAGCTTTCTTTTCATCGTCCAGCCTTGCCTTTGAAGGATGCGAGGTGTAGAAAACCCACAGCCTTGTTTGACACAAGGGGGAAACTGAGGTCCCGATAAAGGAAGTCGTCTCCACAGTTCTGCAGCGCCTCCTGCCTCCTGATTTATGGCTCTCGGTGATGGCCAGGGAGGGGACCTAGGCTATGAAGTCTGTCCCTCCCTCTTTTCTGGTGTAGAGTTGGCATAAACAGTGGGCTCTTCAAAAAACAAAGGTGTCACTCTTAGCCACGTCAAGGAAGGAATGCTGAGCCATACAAAGGATGTTTAGTTCCATAGGTGGCAGATGTGCGGTGAGATTCGACTGCTCCTTTTTTTTTGGTGCTGGGGACTGACCCTAGGGCCTCACACATGCTAGGCAAGTGCTCTGCCATTGAGCTACGCCCCCAGCCCAGCTGATGCTTATTAGCCAATTCTGGGTTGTGTCTGGAGGCTCACTGTGTCCCAGTGTGCAGCCTGCTCTCAGCCTGCTTCTGTAAAAACTCCCGTAAAGTTGTGCTGGAACACAGCCCTGCTCTATGTTCGTGAGTCGTCGGACGCTGCTGCCACCCTCCAGTGGTGGAGTCGAGTGGTGGAGTCAGAGGCTGCATGACCCACAAAGTCTAAACTTTCTGTCAAGGGCAGGGTGCCTGTTGCCCACCTCCAGGAGGAGTCCCGCTGTATGGAGGAAAGCAAAGAGCATAGTCATGGCTGAGTACGGTGACACACGCCTGTAATCCCAGAAGCTGGGGAGGCCGAGGCAGGAGGACAGCAAGTTCAAAGTCAGCCTCAGCTACTTAGTGAAACCCTGTCTCTAAATAAATAAGGTCTGGGGATGTGTCAGTGACTAATTACCTCTGGGTTCAATCCCCAGTACCGAAAGAGAGAGAGAGAGAGAGAGAGAGAGAGAAAGAAAGGTAATGCCTGTCACTAGGAGCAGCAGTCCTGGGATGGGACACTCTGCAGGTGCTGGTGTTGCCGAGAATGACAGGACTCGTGTGCACTGAAGGAGCAGGGATTTACTCACAGGAAGAAGAGACAGAGCATGATCAGCTTTAGGAGTGAGCCCCTGTCCCCCAGGGAGACCCCCTGGCTCCAGGGGACAGATGCTCACTACTGAGCCATCATGCCATCACAGCACCCTTGACAAGGCCGTTTATGAGCAGTGTGTGTCTCTAAGGGGGATACACACTCCACATCACCAGAGACCAGGAGGGCTCTAGTTACCAGCCTGTTCGTGAATGAGGTCTCCACGTCTCTCCTGCTGTCTCTTCAGGTTGGTTAGTTCTCCTCTCCCTGGCCCAGGGACCTCCTAGGTGCCAGTGGCCTGTCAGATACGCATCCAAGCTCCAAGCAGGTTAGAACGCATTCCGCTCCCCTGGCTAGGATCTCTGTGACATTGCCACCCTGCAGGATTTATTTCCACTTCAGTTAAATCAGATTAGTCCACTCAGCAAGCTCTAGGCTAAAAGCAAAGAGCCCTGGGTTTGGAATCCAGATGAAGTTCCAACGCTATCACTGCAGAACTAGTGACACTGGACAAATGGCATCTGGACCTGGGGCTGACTTATCAGGAAGTGTTTCCAGATCTCCTCGGGAGCCTTCTCCCCAGGTTAAGGTCAACAACAGCGGGCAGAGGCAGCTCGGGGAGGTCATGCACTTCTGCTCCAGACCCATGATTTGCATTTAGGTCCCAACCTCACCACTTAACTGGCACTTTGGCCAAGGGACTTCACTTCTCCAGGTCTTGGTTTCATCATCTGTACACTGGGAATGATGATAATAAATTATCTCAGAGGATCAGTTGGACTTGAGTTAACATTGCTCAAGTAAACAGAGCTACGTGTTAAGGAAATAAAAACCAGTCTGTGTGTAAACTCCAGGGAGAGGAAGCCTGCGGCGTGGTATAGCTGGAACACAGCCTCTCCTCCCTGGAGGGCCCGGAGCAAGAACTGTGTCCTGTTAAGGTCACAGTTCTTATGAGAAGATGCTGAGGAGGGACACGGACCAATTGCAGGAAGGTGGCCAGGCCTCCAGGGTGGCCAGGTGCAGCCTGCAGATGAGAGAAAATGGAGTACGGTGTGCCCCGTGGCTGCAGATGTAAATGGGAGATAAAAATGGTTCCTACATTGTGGATGAAACTGGGGCAAGAACTAGAAGTTTCCATGGGAAAAGCTTCTGACCCATTATCGGGAAGAGCTGTGCCCACCAAGTCTGGCTGACCCTTCTCGGCTAGGAGGCTGTAAGTAGCTTCTCGAGGTAGAGAATTGCCCAGGTTCCCTCCCAGATCCAGTAATCCAGACTCTCATATTTCAGTTGGCTTTGAGATCGGATGACCGATAAGTGTGGTGGGAACAAAGCCATTGCTATTTTAAAGTTCCAAAGTTGGACGTTTGCAAGAACCTTATGAAGAGCATCTGCTCAGATTTCCCAGGCTGCCTCCTGATGAAGTGCTCAGCACCCTGACATTGTTGTGAGACCCCCACTCCCACTTTCCCCCCATGGATTATGAGACATGTTTGACAGCACCCGGCAAGGTCGGGTGTCAGCTCCCCCGGCCGGCATGTCACAAAAGGTGATTTGTCTGAGAGCTGTCACTGCCCGAGAATCCCAGGTAGGACCTCCAAACTCTTGATATTTTCTCTGGAGGCCTGTGAAACTTCAGAAGGGCCATCTAGATATGGTCCCTAGTTTGCCCAGAATACAACAAGGTCTGGACTTCATCACCAAGGCCTGGAAGTCTGTGAAGTCATTCCCAGTGGTGGCTCTCTTATCTGCCTTGGCCAAAACAAGCACAGAGCGCTTTGGTTATGAGGCAATTAAAGTTGATGAGGCTCCGGGATTGCACTATACCAGGACCTGTCATGCACAGCTTCAGACAAGACCAGGTTCAGGCTGAGCTCTCCCTCACCCCACTGTCCGCTTGACCAGCAGTAGGACCTCCCGGTTCCTGGAGGCATCAACGAAGCTCCTGGGAGTAGGTTACAGATCCAGTGGGAGAGCAGCTTCAGACCAAGGGCGGCAAGGGCCAGGGAGGCCGTGGAAGGGGGAGTCTGGCCTGAGGGGACTGGAGAGCGTGTCTGCCTGAACAGCCACACTCAGTTCAGCCAAGTGTCGGCAAGCCGGCTTGTATTGCCAGAGGAGCTGTTTTTTCGAAGAGAATCTGGAGATCTGAAATTTGTGTGTAAAAAAATCTCTCAAAGTTTAAATGTTGGCAGCCAATGTGAAGATTTTTGAAATACCAGCGCGCCACTTTCGTAAGGAGAGGTCTGCTTTCTGTTGAGTGTTGGCCTTGGAGCAGCGCAGAGCCCGCATGGACCTTCAGGCTAATCCCAACCTGTGGCTGCAGCCTGGGGTAGAGGCCAGAGCCCAGGGTAGGGACATCCAAGCACTGATCCCAGCCTGGCTACTGACTCCCTGTGGCACTTTAGGAAGGTCCCTGTCCCACTCTGGCCTCAGTTGCACCTTCTGGAATTGGCTACGACATCTCAGGCCGCAGCCATCTCATTGGTCTTGATTTGGGGTGAAATGGGTCTTCTGTGGACAGATGGTGCATCTTCAGGTTGTTCCAAAACTAAGAAAAGAATTGACGAGCAGGGGACTTTGCCAGCAGCTTCCAGAGTCTTCCCGCCGAAGTCTTAGGGCTGAGAGTGGTCTGTTAGCATTCGTCAGATACCCATGGTGGAGGCTAGGTGACGACAGGCAGGTGGGCTGTGACAGATGGATACTGGCAGGTGAGGGGTCGCACCTGCAGCCCGGCCTCTCCTCTCTGGCCTCCCTGACTCTGCAGCCCAGATGGTCCTTCCCTGTCTCTGAGTCCTGTCTCTGAGTCTCAGTTTCCTCTTCTGAACAGGAGAAGGTTGTCTGGTTTCTGAGCCCCCTTTGAGCCCCAGAGTTCTAAATGAATTCATGTTTTCTAGGTTGTTGCTTTATCCTTTGAACAACAACCAAAAACAAACTTTTTTTCAAATTCAACACCCATGCTTCTTGAGCACCAACTGGTGTCAGACACTATGGATGCAGCTGGCAAAACTGGATCCAGCCTCTGCCCACACGGCGCGTGCATTCTAACAGACACGGTGACTGGTCCCCAAAAGGGAAGAGTGTTCAGGAAAAGGGCATTTTCGGGAGGAACAGGTTTTCAGCTGGTGACTCCAACCTAATCAGGGCTGAGCAGGGACCACTCCTTTGAGGATGTGACTTCTGAGCTGTGATCAGGGGTCCAGCAGGCGAGGAGGACAAGGAAAGGGCCCCCTGAAGAGGCAACCCTGGGCAAAGCCCGTGTCCGGAGGACATAAGGCGCGTTCAGAGCACAGAAAGGAGACCGTGACGTGTGAGAGAAGCCAGGTGTGAGGGGAGGCCAGCAAGGTCCAGGCGGAGCGGACCCTGCAGAAGCGTGTGGTCCACAGGGCAAACTTGGGGGGTGTTGGTGGACAAGCACCCCACCACTGTGCTACACCCCCAGCCCAGACTTGGGTCTTGATGCTGAGAATCCTAGGAAGTGTCTGAGTGATTTCAGGCCAGGAAAGACAGGATCAGACCTCTGTTTTGAAGATTCCCCTGAATACGGAAAACAGGTGATGGTGGGAAGGTGCAGAGCAGGTACTGGGGGCAGAACAGATGCAGCAGTTCCAGTGAGGAAGCTGGTGACGGCATCCCGTCTAGACATGGTGGGTGCTGGCCAGCGTGGTGGCACTCAACAAGCATGAGTGGTCCTATTGGAGAGCTGTTTAGGGCTGAGGGGCGTCTGTGGTGTTGGGGATAAGTGGAACCAGCCAGCTGCTGTGGCCAGTGCCTGGCGCTCTGGTAGGTGCCCTGAAGGAGAATCAGCCTTTATGTGTGTATGTTCACAGGTGCCACGTGCCAGCTGCAGCCCCCTATGCCCAGAAACCTCTAAGACACCACCCAGTGATCCCCAGTTCCTGATTTTCACGTGCTTTTACAATCCTTTCCTCGTGTGTGGGGTCAGCTTATCAACTTGAAAATAGCAAAGGGAATGCTCACTACAGAAGTTAGGTAATAAAAGGGCTGCGGCGGCGGCGGCGGCGGCGGCGGCCTTCCCAGCTGCCTTCCTCTGCTCTGTCTTGATCACGAGTGCCGGGGTAAGCCACCGCTGAGATGTGTAGCAGCCCTGTGGAAAGCCCATGTGACAGAGCCTGGAAACAGGTCCCCTGAGGTCGGCCAACAGCTGCATGAGTGAATTTGGAACCAACTCCTCCCCTAGTCTAGCCTAGAGATGACTGCTACTAAGGCCAAGGCCTTGGTTGCAGGCTTATGGAAGCTCTTGGGTCATAACCACCCAGGTAGGCCACTTTCAGAGTCCAGATACCCCAGAAACCAAGAAAGAATCATTTCCTGTTTCCAGTTGCTAAGTCCTGCGATGCTTTGTTCGGCAGCAATAGGTGACCACACAGCCTCTTCCCCCAAGAGCTGTGCTCTCAGCAGCATCCCTGGGGCTGGGAGGGGAAGGGTTAACCTGGGCCCAGGTTTCCCTGTGGGCAGCAAGATGAATGCTCCAGCTTGAGGGGAACTCATTACAGAGTTATCTAGTGGCTGGGGCAACTTGGGTCTGCTGCCAGCTGGGCCTCAACCTCCTGTGGTGCCTGTCGGTGGTGGTGGTGGGGCTTGGTGGGGGGCATCCTGGAAACTGACAGATTCATGGACGGCCTCACCACCCTGCATCTGTTCATGTTAAGCCAGTTCCTGGTAGAGCTGGCGAAGCTGCTCAGCCCATGTCCCCAGGCCCTAGGTCTGCTGTCTTGGGGTCAGAAGGAGGGCCAAGGGGCTACTCCTAATACCAGGCCCTCTGGTGAGGAACACCTGGGTATGAACCTTGCATTTGCTGCCCCTTGCAGTCCTCACATGACCCTGCCGAGGTAGGAACACCTACCAGCCTATTTTGTAAGTGAGGAAACCAAGCCTAAGGTCTGACTCCAAAGCCTGTGTGCTAATCTGCGCTGGCTCTTTGGTGCCTCCATGGTGAGGATTATGGATTTGGTGCGTTCATGGTTTGGGCGCTGCTCTGAGATCAGGTGGGAGAACCGAAGGGTCTGGACTCCTGCTCCCTGGGCCTGTTTTAGTGAAAGCAGCTCTAGTGTTCATTGTGTCATCAAGAGCCCATGGGCGACTTTATTTGGAAAACAGAATTACAAAACCAAATGGCAAAACAGGTAGCATGGTGTTTCAGAATGTGTAGTCTGAACTGAGAATGTTCCAGGCCCAAGTCCCCACATACCATGTGACCTGGGAGCTAACAGTGGCCTCCAACTTATAGGGATTTATGGCGGGGATTCTTGGAAGCTAAACACGGAGAGCCCATAGCATACAGCTGGGCACATAGTAAATGCTCAGTGTGTTGTTGTGTTTTCAAGGAAGGGTTTGCTTTCGGAAAAGGGGGCTGTGGTGCTGGAAAGACATTGCTCCAGGCAGTTGCTTTTGAAGGCTTAAGTTCATGTTGGTGGAGAGGTCTCCAGCCCAACACCCCCACCCTGGGGGCATGGCGTGTTCTGTCAGACAACTTGAACTAAGAAAACAAGCCTGGTGGGGTTGGGGAGAGGGAGGAGAAATAACTGTGTGGGTTTTCCCCATAGCAGAGTTTGAATGGACAGGCGATAAAGGTTAGAGATTGCTGCAACAATTTCCCGGAGCCATAAATTCTGGCTCATTCTACCGGTAGTACCAGAAGGATTAAGTTGACTTTGAGAGGGGCCAAAAGAAAGCAGAGAAGCCGCCTCCCCTGGTTGATGCCAAGAACTGAGCCTCTGCTTGTGCCTCAGCCCTGTCTCTGAGTCCAGAGCCTCCCTCCAGCACCTCTGGAGGCAGCCCATCCTGTCCCTGCCTGAACTGTCCCAGGAGCAAGTTGCTCATTCACATGTGGAGCAGCTGTTCCTCCAGGTTCATCTCCCAGGGCTCACAGGCGCTTCCTGTCCTTCCTGTACAAATGTCGCCCCCGCAGCTTCATTCAGTAATCCTGTGAGTCTCTGAGCACTTAACACGTGCCAGGCCTCTCGGGAGGAGGGAAGAACCAGAATTGAGCAAGATGAAGTCCCTACTGTCAGGGAGCTCAGGTGCAAGGGGAAGACTAATATAATGCAGCTACTGCTAGTCTTCAACCCACGATGGCTCAACTTTTTTTTTTTTTTGGTACTGAAGATTGAACCCAGGGGCACTTAACCTCTGAGCCACATCCCTTCTAAATATTTTTATTTAGAGACAGGGTCTCGCTGAGTTGCTTAGGGCCTCCTTAAGTTGCTGAGGCTGCCTTTGAATTTGCAATCCTCCTGCCTCAGCCTCCCAAGATGCTGGAATTACAGGCATGTGCCACTGTGCCCAGCTTCAACTAATTTTTTTACTTTATTGTGGTGCAAAAATAGTACACATTCTGTAGAAACCACACTTCAAATTTTGAATCTGATCTTTTCTGAATCAGGTGATATGTGGTCCGATTCTCTGAGGATCCTGGGCAGCTACAGCTTCTAGTCAACCATGCAGTCACTCAGGAAGTGACTGATATTGTTAAGCTACAATGTTCGGTAGGTTAGGTATATTCAATGTGTTTTTTATTTATGGTATTTTCAACTTAAATCTCTCTGGACTCAACTTCATCATAAGTTGAGGAGGATCTATATATCAAATAATGGCCAGTTGATAATCATTGTTAGAACAAAATTTAGAATATGACACAGATGTGACATTGACTGAATACCTGGGACAGGAAAGGCCTCCCTGAGACATTTCAGAGCAGGGATGAATGATAAGAAGAAATTAATGGTGGCCGGGCTCTCTGACACCCGCCTGTAATTCCAGATCCCTGAGAGGCTGAGGCAGGAGAATCACAAGTTTGAAGCCAGCCTCAGCAACTTAGTGAAACCCTGTCTCAAAATAAAAAATAAAAAGGGCTAGAGGGCCGGGAATGTGGCTCAGGGGTCAAGTACACCTGGGCTAAATCCCACCCAGTACCGACCCCAAAAGAAAATAAAGAGAAGAGAGGAGAGAGACAGGAAGGAAGGAAGGGAGGGAGGGAGGGAGGGAGGAAAGAAGGAAGGAGGGAAGGAAGGAAGGAAGGGAGGGAGGGAGGGGCAAGAAATTAGCTGCGGGAGACTGTATTTTCCCAAAGATGGCCGCAGCCTGTCTCCTTGCCACTAGACTTTCTCCAGTGTCACTCTGCACTCCCTCACCAGGACAGGAGTCTGTTCCTCTACCTTTTGGCTCTGGTTGGGACCTGTGACATCTTTGGCTAATAGAATATGGCAGACGTGGTGCTGTGTCATTTCTGGAAGTCTCCAGAAGTCTCTCTTTTGCTTTTGGTCTCGTGGGACTCCGTCTCTAGGCCACGGTCTCTCTCAGAACCCAGCTGTCCTGCTGTGAGAAGCCAGAGCTCCATGGTGTGTCCCTGTGTCCCTGTGTGGGCATTCCAGGAACAGCTCTGGCTGGGCTCCCAGCTGACATCCAGGGTCAACTTCCCGTCACAGGAGTGAGCTGTCTTGAGCACCCAGCAGCTGAGTGGCGCCTCAGAGGACCACAGCTGCCCCACCCCACTGCACCTGCACCAGGCCCCTCGGGCTGAATGCGGTCAGCCCCGGGAGCCACAGTAACTACCGTCTTGAGTCACCAACTTCTGGAGCGGCTTGTTATACAGTAAGAAGTCCCTGGAACACCAGCCTCCACGACAGGGCAACCATGTGCCTGGAACCTCAGGGGGGAAAGGCTTTGGATATTTGAAAAATCAAAATAGCCGACTTTGGTTAGAGTATGGTGGCCTCCAGGAGCGACAAAGAGACGTGGGAAATGCCAGGCTGAAGGGGGTATGCAATGGTTTAGGCAAGGACACGCAGCCATTGCTCTTCAAAAGACCCCCTGAGGGAGAGCGGCTGCAGGTGGAGCAGCAAAGAGACCCCTGAGGGGGCTGCCCTCCCCAGGCGGAGATTCTGGGGATGGGACCTTCTTAGCGCTTCACAGCCTGAGTCTGTGCCCAGGAGGCCAAGTCAGCAGGCCTGGAGGGATCCGGCTGAAATAGGGAAAATAGGGTTGGTTGAGAATAATTAGTAGGTTTGTGTCTTGAGCAGCTGAACGCACGATGGTGCCACTTACTAAGATGGTGCAGGTCCCAGAGGGAGCAGTTAGAAAAGAGAATCAAGGTGCTCTTTCATCCCTGCGAGTCAGGGGTTCTGGGGGACCTCCCAGTGACAGGTGCGTAGGCAACTGGTGTGCCCATCTGGTGTTCAGCAGAGAGGTCTGGGAGGGATCCTCACTATGTCGATGGCATCGAAGTCGGAAACTAGGTGAGTCCACCAAGGGTGTGTGTGTGTGTGTGTGTGTGCGTGTGCATGTGTGTGGATAAGGAAGAGAAGCATCTGAGGCTTGAGTCCCGCAGGGGCTGGGAGGAGGGGAAGGAGCCGTCAAGGAGGCTGGGAAGAAGTGGCCCGTAATGGAGGACAACCAGGAGAGCACAGCGCCTGGCAGCTGAGTGAAAAAGCACTGTCAAGGAAGAGGACAGCGTCACCTTTGTCCTGTGCTGCTGCTGCGGTCAGCAAGAGGATGGTGCAAAGTGACCACAGGACTTGACAACTTCAAGGCTGGGGCTGGGGCTCAGTGGTATCGCACTTGCCCCTCACATGTGAGGCCCTGGGTTCGATCCTCATCACCACATACAAATAAATAAAATAAATGAAGATATTGTTTCCATCTTTACAACAACAACAACAAACCTTTGTCTCCTCCTCCATTGGATGCGGTCTGCCAAGCCCCTCCTTGGTTGGCAGGTACTTCTTGGCCCCCAAGGCCCTCCCTGGTTGGCAGGTATTTCTTGTCCCTGGGGTGTAAGGCTGGAGCATATGCCTTGCTTAGCCAGTGATCTCAAGTAGAAGGTACATGTGCCTCGCAAGCAGGAACTTGATAACTGCCACCATGTGGCTCTTTCTCCCCAACAGTGACACTGTCATGTCACTTAGGGGCATCTTTATAGCCTGGTTCTCCAAATAAAGAATACATAGAGGGCTGGGGTTGTGGCTCAGTGTTAGAGTGATTGCCGAGCACATGCGAGGCCCTGAGTTCGATCCTCAGCACGACATAAAAATAAATAAAATAAATGTATTGTATCCAACTATAACTAAAAAATAAATATTAAAAAATACATAGAAAATGCAGGCAACCTGCAGCACATATTAATACAAGGAAGAAAGAAACCTTTGCTGTTTTAAATTGCCTGGATTTTGAGGTTGTTTCTGCAGGGCAGCGTAACTTGAGCGGATTGACAATCACGTCTCTCTTGGCTGCATAGTGCACAGTTGGTTTAATGTCTCCGTCTAAGTGGAACCAATTCTCTTGTGTCTTCCTTTGCTGGGTATTGTTCAGAATCACTTTTTCGGCACATGGCTGTAGTTCACCCACTTTCATTATTGAAAAAAAGCATTTTGATTCACTGTTCCACTGTGCTGTTGGATGATCTGGGGCTGTTATGAACAGTGTTGCTGTTGTCACCAGATGGAGTCCAAGGAGTTCCCCAGAAGAGAAAGGGGACCTCAACTCAGCCTCGGCAGGCTCCTGACTTAGGTCCCAGAAAGGAACTCCAGGGTGTATCCGGAGAGGCATAGGCGAAGATTTATTTGGGAAAGCAAAGAGGTTTGCTCAGAGCAGACACCCACTCACAGCCAGGGGAAGTGGGTGCTGGAGAGCCATCCGCACCTTTGGGGGTCTCAGGTCTCTTTAGAAGGAAGCTGTAAATGACCATGTCAGAAGTACCAATGTCCAGGGAGCTGGAATCTCGCCATCGTGGAGCACAGAGCAGGTCAGAGGGGTCTGGCTCCTCTCGGGATCTTTAGGTTGACGTTATCTAGTTAAGAGCACGTGCACGGAACCCATACCCTGGGTCTCTAAAACAGTCTCTCTCCAGGCTTCTTTTAATCACGCCACAAACTAACAAAGTGTCCAGGTGCTAACTAGATTTACAGTTCTCTAGATTTATTGGAATCTTTAAGAACTTGGGCCTGGAGGAAGCAGGACAGAGTGAGGGTGAGGGTGTGCAGGGAGCTTCTGCATTTAAAGCCAGTCCCTCTTCCTTCCTATGTACCCTTATCCTTTTTTTTTTTTTTTTTTTTAAAGAGAGAGTGAGAGAGGAGAGAGAGAGAGAGAGAGAGAGAGAGAGAGAGAGAGAGAGAGAGAGAGAGAATTTTTAATATTTATTGTTTAGTTCTCGGTGGACACAACATCTTTGTTGGTATGTGGTGCTGAGGATCGAACCCGGGCCGCACGCATGCCAGGCGAGCCCGCTACCGCTTGAGCCACATCCCCAGCCCCAGTACCCTTATTCTTTACCCCTGTCCCCTGTGGATGCTCTTGACCATGCATCATGGTGCACATCTCCATGGCGCTCTCTCAGGTATGAGAGCAGGATCCCTGGGTCTTGCAGTATTCGTGACCTCAGTTTTAAGATAGTGTAAGATGGTTTTCCTAAATTGTGCCATTGTATGCTCCCACCAACTCCCGAGAGGTCCTTATCTCCTTATCCTTAACAACCGTGGGTAGGCCATCTTTTACATTTTAGCCGATTTTTGAGTCTGTGTTATTTTCCATTGACTGTTTGTTGTTACAGCTCATTGAAACTTCTTCAATAGAGGTTTTTTTTTTTTTTTCTGTTTATAAGATTGAATAGCATTTCATACATTCTTGGGCATCCAGGTTTCCCCTTTTGGGAAGTGCCTATGCCAGGACAGCCCTCCTCCCCTGCATTTTCTAATTAGTGTAAGGTGTTTTTTTTTTTTTTTTTTTTAATTTTTAAGGGACTTCTTTATCAGTTATAACAATAACCTTCAATATTCTCTTCCACTTTATGGTTATTTTTACAGTGTTTATAAGATCTATTAATAAATAGAAGTTTATAGTTTTAAAGAAATCAAGTATATGAATCTTTTTCTTTATAATAAATGCTCTCCATGTCTTGTTTTAAAAAAAATCTTAGTGTGTGGTGGGTGGGTGCAGCCTGTAATCCCAGCAGCTTGGGAGGCTGAGGCAGGAGGATTCAAATTTGAGACCAACCTCAGCAATTTAGCCAAACCCTGTCTTAAAAGAAAAAATAAAAAGGACTGGGGCGGGGGGCACTGTGGCTGTAACTCAGTGGCAGAGCACTTGCCTAACACAGGTGAGGCACTGGGTTCAATCCTCAGCATCACATAAAAATAAATAAAATAAAATGAAGGATTTGTGTCTATGTACAGCTAAAAAATGTTTTTTTTTTTAAAAAAAGGACTGGGGATGTGGTGTGTTGCACACCTGTATCCTAGTGTCTCTGGAGGCTGAGGCAGGAGAATCACAAGTTCAAGGCTAGCTCCAGCAACTTAGTGAGGTCCTAAACAACTTAGGGAGACTGTCTCAAACTAAAAAATAAAAAGGTCTGGGGGTGTGGCTCAGTGGTTAAGCACCCCTGGGTTCACCTGGTACAAAACCAAACCAAAACAAAAGGGGTGGGGTTGTAGCTTAGTGGTAGAACGCCCTTGAGTTCAATCTCTGTTGTTGAAGAAAAAACAAATCTTTGTTTACCTAAGGTCATGAAGAACTTCTCCTACGTCCGTTCTAAACCTCCCACAGTCTGGCCAGGGTCCACCTGGATTGATTTCTAAAATCAGCGTGAGGTAGGGGTCCACGTTCCCATTCTTCCTTGTGGGTACTCACTTATTCCCCACCCATTTGCAATGCCACCTTGGCCCTAAGTCACATGTCACAAATGTGGGGTCTGTACTGACTGTGCCACCCAGTCTTAAGATGGAGTAGAGCAAGTCTTCCCATCTGGCTTTCCAAGAGGATCTTGCCTGTTCTTAACCCTTTACGTTTCCATATGACTGGATGTCATCTTGTCAAGTTCCATGAAATCTCTTTCAGAATAGGGATTTAATGCATCTATCATCAATTTGGGAAGATCGATAGATGCCATTAAAAATGCGAGATGGTGTTCCTATATTAAACCCGATTATCCATTAACTCGACATATTCCCCTTTAATTTAGGTTTTCTTTAGTGTTGCTCAATAAAGTGCTATAATTTTCCCAGTAGGGGTCTTTTGGGCTTTTGTTATATTTATTAATGCAACTATAAATATATTTAATTTTTAGAATTTATTTAATTTTTAAAATGTCTTGTTATTGCTGTTACATAGAGATGTTTTAATATATTTATTTTTTATTTAATGATAATGCTAAAATTTTCTTGTTAATTCTATTTTTATATCTAGAAATTATTTGGGGTTTCCTCTATACATGACTGTATCGCCTTTGAAAGATGACTATCTTGTTTTCCCCCCTAATTGTACATCTTCCATTTCTTTTTCCTGCCTAACTACCCTGGATAAGACCTTCAGTAAAATGCAAGATGGTGTTCCTGTGGTGGGCATCCACTAAGATACTTGTGATACTTTTCAAAATGAAAAGCTTTTAATATTTTACCCTTAATTATTTGAGCTGTAGGTAAAACCTTTATATTAAGCTGATGAATTCCTTTCTGTTTATAATTTCCTTAGATCACTGTCTATTGACCTGCTCATGTAGTTTTTGCCCTTCAATCACTTCATGTGCTGAATGATGTTAATTGAAAACAAAACAAAAAAATTTTGATACTGGAAATGGAACCCTGGGGCACTCGACCACTGAGCCACATCCCCAGCCCTATTTTGTATTTTATTAGAGACAGGGTCTCACTGAGTTGCTTAGTGCCTCGCTTTTGCTGAAGCTGGCTTTGAACTGGCAATCCTCCTGCCCTCAGCCTCCCTAGCAGCTGGGATTACAGGGGTGCGCCATAGCACACCTGGCTGAATCTATCTATCTATTTATTTATTTATTTGCAATACAGGGCCTTGTGCATACTAGGTGGAGTCACAGTCCAGCCCAAATCAACTCTGTGCTTCTGAGATAAGCCCATTTTGGTTGTCATATTTTTATATATGTTGATAGATTTTTTTTTAGCTAACATTTTATTCAGGATTTTAAATGTATATTTAAGAGTAAGATTGGCCTTTCTTGCAATGTCCTTGTCTTGGTTTGGCATGAAGGTTATGTTAGCCTCATAAAATGAGTTGGGGATTATCCACTCTTTTTCTATTCTCTGGAAGAGGTTGTCAGAGACCAAAATTGTTTTGTTTGAAAATCAGCTAGAACTTACCATGAAGCCATCTGGGGTTCAAGTTCTCTTTGTGGTCCTGGCTTTGCCAACTGACACAATGCCTTTATTTGTTAGAGGATTATCTAGATTTTCTATTTTAAGTCAAAATTGATGTATACCTTTCTAGTACATTATCCACTTCACTTAAATATTCAAATTTATCGAATCAGACATGTTTAGAACATCCTCTCTTTTTAAAGTTGGCGATATTAAAATAAATAAAATAAAGTTGGCAACATCTGTAGTAATGTCCCATTTTTATTCCTAACTTTTTTTGTGTGTGTGTGCCATTTCTCTTTTCTCTAGACCAGTTTCTTTGAGCAGTTTGTCAGTTTTACTGGTCTTTTCAAAGAACCAATTTGGGGTTTTATGGATTAGCTGTTTTAATCTTTGTTTCCCTATTTTATGAACTTCTGTTCTTGCTTTTATCATTTTCTTCCTACCTTTATTGCATCTTTTTGGCATTATTTTTTCCAATTCTTGAGGTGAATATTCATTTTATCAATTCTTTACCTTCTCTGATATGTGCATTTAACACTATAACTTTTCCTCTAGGTACTGATTTACCTGTATTTACAAATTTTGATCTGGGTTTTGTTATGAAAAACATTTTAACTCGCTTTTTCAGTTTTTCTTAAGCCATTCCTTATTTCTTAATTTCCTAGCATTTGGATAGTTGTACTTTCTCATGATTGATTTTTACCTGAGTTATAAGATATCGCTCCTCCCATCTGGATTACTCGTCCTCACTCACCCCTACCTGGGGCTGAAAAGGCCCCGGGCATAGTGTTCATGGATCCCCAAGAGAGAACCGGAAGAACCCAGTGGAGGTTTTGGACATTGTATGACTTACTCGCTCTTGGGTGGTGGTGGGCCAGGATACAGTGGGGGAATACATAGGCTAGTTTGCACACGCCCCGTGCAGTGGCTTTCTCGGATGTTTGACATCCTTTTACTTTACAACCAAGGCCGCTCACACAGGGGAGTGGCCAGTTCCTCCTCCCCATTTCTCTCCTTCCACATTCTTTGAGAGATCTCCTCCTCTCGCGGCAAGCTTTCCTAGGCACTGATTAGTGTATAACCCAACACCTACCCGTCCTCCAAGCCTAGAGGGGAGCTCCACCTCTGTTCACAACTGGACAGTGTGTGTGCGGGTGTGAATGTGTAACAACGATCCCACTGAGTGTGCGACTATAATGCACCAATAAAAAAAATACATGGAAGAAAACTGGACAGTCACAATGGAAACCAAAGTCGTCTTCATTTAGTCATTGTGTGTGTGTGTGTGTGTGTGTGTGTGTGTGTGTGTGTGTGTGTAACTGCTAAGTGCTAGGCTATTTCTGTAGGGATGAAATGTGAGTCGGGCCTGGAACTTTCCATTAAGAATCTTTTTTGGGGGGGGGGGAGGTTGATGGGATCCAAAGGACATTTAGAATGAATTCTGCACACCTCACTGGGAGGCCTACTGTGTGCCGGTCACATTGCTGGGCTCTGCACGCACAGAAGGTCAGCAGATGTGATCTTCTGTCTGCAGAAGCTCCTAGTATAGGGGCAGAGAGGAGGCGGGGACTGAGGTAGTCATGTGCGCAATGGTGCCTTCGTCCTCGCAGAGTGAATGATGTGAAGTATATTGAATTCAAAGGAAAGAAAATTACTTCTGGTTGGAATGTATCCAGGAATCTTTGTAACGGTGTTTGAGTTGGGCCTTAGACATCATTTATTTCTGATCATTCGGAGAAACAGGACAGGGGGCAACTCAAATAGGGAGCGGCATGAATGAAGGCACAGAGGAGCTTTGTGGTTTCAAGTGCTTTGGTGAGTGGAGTCACAAAATCCACTCATTTGCTGTGTACAATCCAGTGGTTTCAAATATATTTAAGACTTGCACAATTGTTCCCAGGAACTAATTTTAGAACGTTCCGTCATCCTGAAGAGGAAGTACTCATGAGCAGACTCTCCCTGTCCTCCCACAGCCCCCCGCCCCAGGCCACGGGCAACTACTTATAAATTGACTTTCTACCTATTTGTCTATTCTAGAAATTTCATCTAAATGGAATCATTTAATACGTGGTCTTTCGCAACAGGCTCCTTTCATTGAGGATGACGTTTTCAGGTTCCACCAACGTTGTTCCATGTATCATTACTTGGCTTCTTTTTGGGGGTGTGGGGATACCAGGGATTGAACTCAGGGGTACTCGACCACTGAGCCACATCCCCAGCCTTATTTTGTATTTTATTTAGAGACAGGTCTCACTGAGTTGCTTAGCACCTCTGTTTCCCTGAGGTTGGCTTTGAACTCACAATCCTCCTGCCTCAGCCTCCCCAGCTGCTGGGATTACAGATGTGCGTCCTTGCGCCTGGCTTCCTTTTTATTGTGGGGTAATATTCCAGCATTTGGATCTGTCATGTTTTCATGTATCAGCTGATGGACATTTGGGTGGTTTCCACGTTGGGGTTGCTGTGACTAATGCTGCTACCATCATTCATGTTCAACTTTTGTGTGGACATGTTTTCATTTACTACGAGATGGGTCCAATCGTAGGTCTGTGTTTAACCTTTTTTAAAAACTGCCAAACTGTTTTCCAAAGCAACCACATCATTGACTGTTTCCAGCAGCAGTGTATGGAAGTTCCCAGTGTTTCTGCACTCTCACCCACACTTGTTATTATCTATCTTGGGATCATAGCCATCATGTAGGCAGAAAGTGCTTTGTGGTTTTGATTTTGACCTCTCAATGGCTAATGATGTTGAACATCTTTTCATGTGCTTAATAACCATTTGTACATCTCTTTTTGAGAAACGTGTATTCAAATCCCTTGTTTATTTACTTACCTTCTTATTGTTGAATTGTGGGAGTTCTTTATATATTCTGGATCTTAAATTCTTACCAGACATACAATATGCAGGTGTTTCCCATCCTGTGCGTTGTCTTTTCGATTTCTTTATGGCATCCTTTGGATGACAATAAATAAATAAATAAATACATAAATTTTTATACAGTCCAGTGTTTGAACCTTCTCTTTCAATACCTGTTCTTTGTTTTTTAATATGTTCTATTTCTTAATCTGAGTGATGGCCCGATGAGTGTGTTCAGTTTGTGGAAATTTATTAGCATAACGGTTAGGATTTGCTTTGTTTTGTTTTGTGTGCTAGGGGTGGAACCCAGGAACTCGTGTGTTCTAAGCACATGCTCTACCACATGTTCTAAGCACGAGCTCCATCCCCAGTCCCCGAGCCGTTTCTGAGGGATGAAGATAATGCCAGCATCCTCTGCTACGTGATGGTGAAGGCCAGTGGGCAGACGCAGGCACAGTGCACGGCCTCAGGCTCACACCGCTCAGGGCCAACACTCGGGACTGGTTATGAGTTCCTGGTTAAAGTCCAGCTCTGCCCCTTACTGGCCCCAAGCCACTTCACCTCTTTGGGCCTCACTTTCCCTGTCTGTAAAATGACCTGGCACCTCCACTTCACCAGGGCCCCCAGGGGCCTCCAGGAAGCAAGATGCCTCCAGTCTGCCTCAGGGAGCCCTCAGAGGCAGGCTAAAGACACAGGAGGGAGGGAAAAGAAGACGAGTCAGGACTCAAGAGACAAATTGCTGTGCTCCGGGGGTTTGGGCTGCTGCCAGGCCAGGCGTGGGGCGGCCTGTCAGAGCTGAGCGGAGCCAGCCTGGCCGGGGGAGTGAGGGGGAGTTGGCGGGGAGAGGCTTCCAGGGGACAGGGCCTAGTGGTACCAGGTGCTTGGCTTGAGCAGGGCTGGGGCTCAGGCTGGCCGAGGCCTGGCTGGGCAGGGGCAATGCACCCAGCCCCGGTGCCCCTGTGGTCTCCATCTTCCTGTCTGCCCCCTGAGCCCTCCTCACCCCGCTCCTGTCTGCCTCTCCCCCTGGTGAGGTCCCTTCTCCCCTGCCGAGTTAAGCCCCCGTTTTCTGTTTCCACCTTGGCCCCCACTCGGCCTCCCTGGGGCCTGCTGGCGGGCCACCTGGAGGGCCACGAGGTGGTGGGACCCTGCTCCCCCCCTCAGCAGGAACCGCTGCAGGAAAGGGGGTCCCTCCCTGCCCTGGGCCTGGGGAGCCAGGGTTTGAGGGGCTGAGGCGTCCTCCGTTCTGGTCGAGATGGATCCTCACTAAAGTCCAACACCTCTACAGGAAGGTCCACAGCCGGGTGACATCTCAGGCCGAACTCGTCCTGTTGGCGGGCACCCAGCTCCAGACGCCCCCCGCACCCGGGACGCCTTCAGTCATCACCCACCCCCCTTAAAGGAGAGCCTCCCGGCTTCCCACATCCAGACTGGTTCCGCCTGGCTTGGGACTTCCCGTGGACAGTGTCATTGCGTGGACCCTGGAGTCTGGCACCCGTGGCTCAGCTGGGTCAAGGCCACTGCAGTTTTTCTTTCTCACTCCTAGAGTGGCACTTTGGGTGACTGTGTCACAACCTGTGTCTATCCATGAGGGTTGGACTTGTCGGTTGTTTTCAGCTCAGGATGTTTGGGGGAAGCTGCCGTTGACCATTCCCGCCTGTGTCTCTTGGAGGACACTGTGTGCACTCGGGCACCATCAGGGGACCTGGCCTCGCCGGGGGCAGACAAGCATCCCGCCTCAGAAGGTGCTGCAGACTGTCGTGCAAGGTGTTGTACCAAATGCCGCGTCATCCCAGTGCGTATGAGTGCTCCTGTGGTCCCACACCTCCCCCAACTCGTGTGTGTGTGTGTGTGTGTGTGTGTGTGTACACATTACGACTTTGATATTTTAGTCTTTCCCACGCTGCAAAAGCAAGCCGTTCTGTTTTCCACCTTTACAACAAACAACCAGAGACATCCAA
Organism: Urocitellus parryii; assembly: GCF_045843805.1. Classification (NCBI taxonomy): domain Eukaryota; kingdom Metazoa; phylum Chordata; class Mammalia; order Rodentia; family Sciuridae; genus Urocitellus; species Urocitellus parryii. The sequence continues at coordinate 179,530,390 of NC_135536.1, forward strand.
CACTTTGTTACCCAGGGGGCTTTGTGTTCCATCATTGTGCCCAGCTGTGGGCCAGGGCACATATTTAGTGCAGGCAGGGCTAAGCCAGGGTGTTTGGAGATTAGGTGTAGTAAGTGCATTTCTGACTGATTTTTTTAAAATTTATTTTTAGTTGTAGATGGACACAATACCTTTATTTTGTTTTTATTTATTTTTTTATGTGGTGCTGAGGATCGAACCCAGTGCCTCACACATGCTAGGTGAGCACTCTACCACTGAGCCACCACCCCAGCCCCACAGACTTGATTTTTTTAACTTATGATGGGTTTTATTGGGTGGAACCTGTCAAAAGTACTATTTATATATGTCTGTATGACATAAAATATGATATACATATGTTCAAGTTTTCAGTCTGTCATTCTGGTGAAGCGGCTGTGTTATCATACTTCTAATTTTGAGGGACCAGATCAAAGGAGAACAATGAGTATGAAATTGTGCACAAAAGTAAATATTTACAAAGAATGTGGAAGAAGCCACGGCATGCTGGAGTGTCTTAAGCTTCAGATTCCTTTCTCCTGAAGTTCTTGTTGTGGTTTGTGGAGATGGGAACTCGACCCGAGGGTACTTTACGCCTGAATCACATCCGCAGCCCTTTTTATTTATTAATTTATTTTTTTGAGACAGGGTCTTGATAAGTCGCCCAAGCCGACCTGGAGTCTGCAATCCTCCTGCCTCAGCCTCCCAAGTTACTGGGATTGCAGACATGGGCTTTGGCTATTTTTTTTTTTTTTTTGGTACCTGGGATTGAACCCAGGGGCACTTCACCACTGAGCCACATCCCCAGCTCTATTTTGTATTTTATTTAGAGACAGGGGAGCTCACTGAGTTGCTTAGTACCTCACTGAATTGTTGAGGCTGGCTTTGAACTCACAATCCTCCTGCCTCACCTCCCCAGCCTCTAGGATTTCAGGCCTGCGCCACTGGGCCCAGCGCGCTTTGGCCATTTTTGAAGCTCACCTGTGAAACATGACTTGCAGGTGGCTGTCCCAGAGGTAACTGCACAGATCTCTGTGAATGATTAGGGGTTTGCTCCGCTGCTAGAGGGTGGGCAGGGAGCAGACACGATCAGGAAGCACTGGCCTGAAAAAGTAGAGCCATGAGCCCGAGTCACTGTCACCACCTCTGCCCCTCTGTCTCCTCCTTCATTTGACAGCAGGGACGACTAAGGGCCAGAGAAGGAAAGCGATTCACCCAAGGCTACTCAGCACATACGAGAGATAACCTAAGCCAGAGTCCAGTTTGCAATTGTGGCTCAGGCTTTTCTGGGGGATGGCGTGGGGCACGCAGAGAATCACTCCTTCCTGACTCTGGGTCTGGGGAACAAGCCCTCCCCTACTTTTAAGGCCTTCTGCAGAGTCATCCAGCCCCCAGCTGCTGCTCAGCTCTCAGCTTGCTGGGGACTCGGAGGGGCTGCTTTACCTCTCCATGTCTTAGCTTCCCCAGGGCCAACACCATCCTGACTTCTTTTTTCTTTTTTGTACAGGAATTGAACCCGGGGCTCGACCACTGAGCCACATCCCCGGCCCTGTTCATTTTATATTTTGAGACAGGGTCTCACTAAGTTGCTGAAGGTCTTGCAATGTTGCTGAGGCCGGCCTTGCACTTGCAATCCTCCTGCCTGAGCCTCCCGAGCTGCTGGGATCGCAGGCGCCCGGCTCACCATCCTGACTTCTGACGCTGTGGGTTAGCGCCAACTGTCCATGAACTTGGAATCTGCCTCTTTTGCTTAAGAAGCAAGGTTCGTGGTGTCCTGTGTCATCGCAGCACCTGTTTTCAAGGTGGGGTGTGCTGCCGTTTTTTCATTTCTGCTTTGAGGGGATATTTCTTTTCCCTCTGGAAACAGAGCACAGGGCTCCGGGGCTCCTGGGCCTGCGTCCCTCAGCCTTCTTTCTGTCTCTCTGGACTTGCCTTGAGGCTGAGGGGTGAGCTGGCGGGCGTCCCAGGTAAACAAGAGCAGCTGGGAGGAAAAGGCTCCAGAGGGTGGGAGGTTGGCTCCGCGATGGCTGCCAGGGCTGCGTGAGGCCTCTGCCCCGAGAACCCTGGTCCCTGCGAGGGGTGGAGGGGAGGGGAGGGTGTTGGAGCAATGGGGGCCCCTTGGGGCCAGGCCCTGGGGCGGGAGGGCCAGCTGCCTGGGTCAAGTCCAGCTCTGCAGTCTACCCGCTGTGTGACTTGGGGTGTATCGCCCAACCCCTCTGAACCTCTGTTTTCTTAACTGTAGGATGAGAGGGAGGCTCCAGGTCTCTGTGGTGTTAAAAAAGGGGTGCATTTTTGAACCATTTCAATTTTGAAAGGGGAGGAGTTTATTTTTCACATGCAAACAAGGTAGGCCTGGGGGCTGGGTCCAAAGAGACCCCTGCATCCGCCCAGCTTGGGCAGACCTGGCTGGGGCGGCTCTGCCCCTCTGTTTTAGTGGGGGGCAGTCAGGCCCAAAGCTGGAGTTGGCTCGGTGGCCCTTGCTGGGGTGTGCCCTGCCCCTGCCCTTGGACACTTGATAGCACAGAGAGACACAGAGACGACTGTTCCCGGCCCAGGGGGACAAGTGTTCAGTGGCAAGGGCTTTCTAAGGTGGGGGCGGGGGGATCTAGGGGCTGGAGCATTTAGCTGCAGTCCAGGAAGGCGCCATGGAGGCGGCCTCCTTCTTTGGAGGCTGAGCAGGGTTTTGGAGGCTGAGGTTTTCCAAGCTCCTCGGTAGAGAAGGTGATGGGGTGTCTTAGCAGAAGGAACAGGAGTGGGTCCTGCCGACTCCATCCCGCCCTTGCCTGGCCGGCTCTCTTGGAGAATAACATTTTCCAGAGCCCTTGCCAGTGGGTTTCTGGGGAGGATCCACCAGTGGGGAGAAGGCAGGGGGAGAGGATGGGACCCGCCCTGGTTCTGGGCACAGCTAGCTCGGGCATGCTGTGACGTGATTCCCGGCAGCTCTGCTGGGCCGGGCCACCGTGGCATGCCTCCTGCAGCACCGAGGAGGTGAGTGCCCGTGCGGAGGCCTCACAGCTCTTCCCGTTCTCTGGGTGCTCTGGGTCGCACGGTGTCACCTAGCAGCCCTTCTCCCCTCGCATGCCTTCGGAATCCGCTTCCCATGAACCCCTCCTCTGTCCAAATAGCCAAGTGGACTGTTTTCCAGCCGGGCACCAGTCGACTCGATGCTCCGTGTTCAGGGAGCAGGATTTGGCCCCCAGGAGAGTGAAGTTGGGTTTTTATTAAATTATGCTTTGACCGGGTGCCGTGGCGCACGCCTGGAATCCCAGCAGCTGGGGAGGCTGAGGCAGGAGGATCGTGAGTTCAAAGCCAGCCTCAGCATCAGCAAGGCACTAAGCAACTCAGTGAGGTGCTGTCCCCAAATAAAATACAAAATAGGGCTGGGGATGTGGCTCCGTGGTTGAGTGTCCTCGAGTTCAAACCCTGGTACAAAAAATAAAAAAATAAATTATGTTTGTGTGTATGTTATGTCCGTCCACACGAGGCCCTGAGGGTGAGGACTGACCCCCACCCTCTATTCCTCCAACAATGTTCATCATCTCATGGTGGCACTTAGGTGAATGACCAGGTCCCCACACTCAGGAATCACAGTGGAGACTTGCACCATCACTATGGTGACCCTGGCCACCTGCAGCACAAGAGACGAAGCTGGTTCCAATGGAGACACACAGGCTGGGCTGGCATTAAGATGGTATTGTGCAAATCAGAAAGTAAAATATCTCACTGACAACTTTTGTATGGATTACAAGTTGCAAAACAATATTGAGTTCAATAAAACATTATTTAAGCTAATTTTACCCGTTCTTTTTCTACCCTTCTAATTTTCTATTAGAAAATGTTTGTTTTTGTGTTTAAGAGACAGGGTTTATGTTGTCCAACCTGGTCCCAAATTCTTGGGCTCAAGGGATCCTCTGGCCTCAGCCTCCCAAGTGGCTGAGGCTACAGACCCGCATCACCACGCCCAGTTTTGGAAAGTTTGAAGTTATGTGCATGGTTTACTTTGGGGCTCATGTTGTTTCGATGGACAACACTGGTTTTGAAACACATCCATCTACCAGCTCACCACTTATGAGTGTCTATTTTGAAGGATCCTTGGTCCCTGCTTCGAGGACTTCAGGTTGGATGGGGTAGGGGATGGACCTGCCAACAAGGAACTAAAATGCACAGTGATGGATATTTGAGTTGGTCCATGTTGTAGGACCCTGGAGGCCTGAGAAGAAATCAAAGAAGGCTTCACAGAAGAGGTGATTTTGGTATTCAACATTGCAGGATGAGCAGGAGTTTGCCACAGGAACGAGGAGGAAGGACTCTCCGGGCTCAGACAACTACAATCACAAAAGCCGAGAGGTGAACAAGAGCACAGGGTGGTAGTGGAAAAGGCCCAGTGGTGGCAGGGCCTGGAACTGGAGCTGGATGTAGAGACACGGGGCTTGGGAGAGTCCCCTCTGCAGGGGGCAGTTGGTACTGGTGCTCACCTTGTGAGCATCACTTGCCCAACATCACCCCCAAAAGTTCATGAAACATGAGACCAGACTTTGTTTGAATGTGAAAAATAAACTCTTTTATTTCGGTGCTGGTGCCTCGTGGTGGGAAAGCACAGCCGCTGCCTGCTTAGGACCCAAAGCTCTTATAGAACCACCCAGAAGTGGAGCTATTCATGTAGGACATACTCGTCGGCTCCTTTGGTGATTCTTCCCTTTGTGAAGCAGAAAGTTCTAAGTACATCAGCGTGAGGTTCCCCAAGTCCTTGTCTGGGATTTTGGGAGCCCTAGAGGCTGTGACCTCATCCCCAGCAGAGACCCTTCCAGCCCGCAGGGGGCCTCGTCATGGAGAAGCCGCCGGGTAAACCCCGAGGTGGCAGACTCACGGGCTCCTCAGGCTTCCTCGGGGGCCAGGGCTGTGTCCAGGGTGCTGGCCCTGCCAAGGGGGGCTAAGGCACTGACTCGGTTGGCTAGTGACCAGCATGGGCAGTGAAGGCTCCTGGGAGTCCAGGCGGCCAAGTCCACGGGAAGGGCAGGGGCAGCCAGGATTCTTCCCCTAGAACTGGCACCTGAAGGGAGGTGCCCCGGAAGGGGAAGGGGCTCAGGGCAGGATGGTCACAGAGACGTCCTGGGCCTGGGGCCTAAGCTTTGTGGAGCAGAGGTGGCCATCTGCAAGGCGGGACCCTAAGAGGCACAGAAGCACAGGGCTAAGGGCCCTCGGAGATGAGCTGGTCAGCTCCTGGTCGTGAGGAAACTGAGGCCCAGAGAGGGGAGGGCGGAGTCTGGCCAGACCTGAGCTTGAGACAAGTTCCGATCCCGGCTCCCCAACCCCCGAGCCCTCCCCGCTCCTCGCCCCCCTGGGCCCTGCCATCAGTTCCCACGTGGCCCCGCTGGCATTCTTGGGTCAGGGCTGGTGGCACCGCGGAGCCCTGGGCTCCGAGTCACAGGCCAGACTCTGGTCCAGGCCCCGCCTCTCCAGCCTCACACTTGACCGCCAGCGGCTGGGACTGAGGTCTCTCTTGGACCCTCAGTCTCCTCATCCAGAAGGCAGTTCCCGCTCTGCAGCTGCCCGTGGTGACTAAGTCGGCGGTGGCCTCGTGGGCATCAGGGAGCACAGGAGGCACCGCACACAGCATGTGCCTCCCAGTGGGGACGTGGGTGGGGACGCTGTTGGCCAGGACACTTCGGGGATGTGGGCCCGGCCTGTCTGCACCCCACCTGGCTCCACCTCTCCCAGGAGCCCCAGGTGCTGGGAGCAGCTGGGGGATGGGTGCAGGACACATTCCAGGGGGCTGCGCTCCTGGGTCTAGCCAAACGGGCACAGCCACCCTTTATTGTCTGCGCAGAGAAGCTTGGGAGTGGATCAAGTTGGTGGTCAGTGACTTTCCCCAAGGCACCTGGGTAGGGAGGTGCGAGCCCCCCTCACTCCAGCTCCAGCCGGCCAGGGTCGGGATTCCCACTGTGTTGGCACAGAACATTCCTCACGGCTGAGGGGGAATGGGTGGTGGGGAGCCAGGCTCAGAGGGACAAGGTGGCCAGAGGTACCCTCCGCTGCTGAGCCCCACAGGCAGCCCGCCCCGCCCTAAGGGGCAAAGCTTGCTCATTAGCTTGGGATAGAGACTAGTCAGGTGAGGGCTCTCGTGGCTGAGGGGGCAGGGCTGGGCGCCCTAGGGGCCACCAATGATGACGTTCCTGTAGCCCTTCACGGCCTTCAGCCTGTCGCACTGGAAGTTCACCACCAGCTTGTGAAGGCCTGTGTCGATGGGCAGCAGGTTCACCCTGGCCTTGGCGACCTCCCCCGGCTCCACGGGGTCTGGGCTGCAGAGAGAGAAGCCAGGGTGAGGAGAGGGTCTCTAGGGTCAGGTCAGAGTGACATGTGACTACTGAGCATGTGCCAGGACTCGGCCCAGAGCCTCCGCAAGTGTAGGGCTAAGGCCAGCAATCCCGGAGGCCCCACTCCCGCTCTCGGGGGCGGGGGGGGGGGCTGGGCCTCCTCGGGGTGGTGCATGTGCTCAGAAGCCCATGACACACTCTGGGGGTCACTGTAGGCAGACTCAGGTGGCCACCCGAGTGACAAAGCATTGAGCTGTACCTACATGATCCGGGGGTAAAAAAATAAATAAAAACCCAGCAGTGCACGCTCATGTGACACACCCACGCTTGCACGTGGGTCCACACGCGTGTAGACACGCCGAGTGGGCCCCTGGGTCCCTGAAGGTGGGGGCTAAGTGGATGTCACTGTCCAGGTGTGCACGCACTCTGCATGGGCTGCTCGCGATGTGGAGATGACCGTGGGAAAGCCCGGCTGCAGGGTGTGGTGGGGGGGGGCGAGTGTGGCACCAGGACAGCCACTGCCCTCTGCACCTCCCTCCCCCTGGCCCTCAAGCTGCAGCGACCGGCACTTACACCTCCACAGACAGCTGCTCCTTCGTCAGGCCAGCCCCCTCCACGGTGAAGATGCAGTCCAACAGGGGCACGGTGAGCGGGTTCCTCAGGGACACCTCGGCCACCAGCTTGCGGTTCTGCTTGGGCTCTCCCAGGATCTGGAAGGTGGATGGGCAGGAGTCATGGCAGGTGGGGTCCAGGCTAGGCTGCCCCTGTCTTTGCTATACTTTGGTCCACTGGTGGCTGAACGGAGCCACGCCCAATTCCGCCTCTCACCCTCCACTTCTGTGTCTGTTTCCTCGTCTGAAAAATACCACAGGGACACCTACCTGGGGCTCTTCCCTGGAGCTGCAGCGAGGGCCCACGTGACTCTAGGGGCGCATGCACAGAGCCTCTCCCTTGTTCTAGGGTCTGGAGTGGACAGTTCACCGGCTTTGGAGCCAGGTGAATCTTTGCCCCTTCGTCACTGTGTGACCCTGGGGAAGTTTCAACCCTCTCTGAGCCTTGTTTCTTCATGGAAGAGAAATGCCTGCCTGAGGGCTCTCGTGAGCATTAATGAGCTAAGATGTGCAAGGTTTGGCACATGATGGTGCTGCCCGTCCCTCTGCTGTTTCTCAGCTTGTACATTTGGGGGCCCAGGGGTCCTGGCTCCTCCAGGTGAAATGCTACGATGATGGTGGGGGTGATCGACACAGCTTGTACGCGGAGCCCTTCCCACGCTGTGTGTGGTTCCGGGTCCTTCCTGTGGCTGTGCTTTGAACTACGGCACCCTGCGTGCTGGCAGCGTTAACCTCCCCTTGCAGATGAGTGAACCGGCACAGAGGGCTGCAGAATCTCAGGGCCACCCAGGCATACACCCTCGTGCTCAGACTCTGGGTCGGTGCCCTGCGGCGACCTCCAAGGGCCTGGAGGCCCAGCCTTAGGAATTTTGCAATTTGAGGATTCATGATTCTAAGATCCCTGAATCCCATGACCCTGCAACCCTGGGGTTCTGAGATTCATTCCTGGAGACCACCAGCCCAAATCCTCTCATGGTTACGATGCTTTTCTTGGGTGAGGCTGGGACTCCAGGACCCTGAGGCTCCAAGGCCTGAGGTTGCAGAGATGCAGGTGTGTGTGTGGGCGGGGGCTGCCCTCACCCGGATCTTGATCTCTGGGTTCTCCAGGTAGAGGTCCCTCTGGGCCAGCACGTAGCTGTTGGCCGCCGGCTCGATGAGGAGGCCCTGCACCTTGATGAGGTTGGACTCGGTCAGGAAGTCCCGGTACTGCTCGTACAGGATGGGGAGGGGGATGCTGTTCTCTGCAGGAGGGGACAGGAGGGGCACGTGAGGGCTGGCTCATCTCTCTGACCACCGAGAGGGGAAGGAATGTGCCTGAGGTCACACACACTGGGAGGCGGGCCCTGGGCTCCCCGCCTGCAGCTGGCTCCCAGGTTCCCGGGGAGGAGCAGGGGCGGGTGCTCCGGCTCCACCTCTGACCCTTCAGCTGGTGACCTGGGAGAGTCTCCTCACCTCCCAGGACCTCAGTGTCAGCACCTGGCCCTCAGGGTGCTCGTGGGGGTGGGGAGCACAGGCACCGGTGCTGCATGGGGGTGGGAGGCGGCCACTTTCACAACGTCCTCCCACTTCTCCTTCCCTAGGAGACAGGCTCCGGCAGGTGAGCAACCGCCACAGGCCCCGCAGCTGGGAGGTGCCACACGGGCATCCAAACCCACCATCCAGGTCGAGAGCCCCCAGCACAACCTGCACCCCCCAAGGTGCCACCATGGACATGGTGCCATTCCCCAGAGGCCAGTGGGTCGGACCCATTTGACAGTTGAGGATTGCCTTTCCCAGGAAAGGCCCGGCCCGGGAGAGCCAGCTCCCAACCTCGTTCAGCTGTGTGAGCCCGGGAAGATGAACTCCCCTCTCTGTTCCCAGGGACATCCAGGACCTGCTACACAGAGCTCTGACCAACATCACCTCCAGCAAAACCATACAGTGACAAGGGGATGGGAAGGGAGCTGGCAGGGCCCACCAAAGTGTCACAAAGCCGGATCTAGGCCGTCTCGTCTGACAAGGACCCTGAGGCCCGGCGTGGGCCCTGCTTGCCCCTCACTCAGAGACCCTGGGCAAGTCCCTGGTGCTGCTGGGGCCTCTGCTGTTGACGGGGGGCACTGTGGAGCCCCCTGCCCAGCCAGCTGGTCCAACAGAGCCCTGGGTCCCCTCCGTCCCCCCCGGCACACCCACACACACAAACGTGCTCTCAGTTTTTTTCTAACTTTTTTTTTTCCTTCAGGGAAATTTTTTATCATTACTTGCAGCAAACTATCTCATTCACCAGAAGCAGAAAGTCACTGGTAAAAATTAAAACAAGCAAACAAACGCCAGCTGGGGCTAACCTGCCCGGGCTGCTCGCCCTCGAAGGAGGGAGAGGCTGAGGGCTGCCAAGGGCCAGCCAGCACCTCGAAGCTTCTCCCTGAGCCCTGGGGGCGGAGGGGGCTGGAGGTCCACACCCCGCCCCTGCAGCTGGGGGGCTGTGGGCCGGGCGCCTCTGGCCAGTGCCACCCGCCACCGGCCGCCCCTGCACATCCGTCCGGTGGACGTGCTCCAAGCTCTCATCAGATGACGCGACCTGGGAGCCACCCAGACTTCTGTGCCAACCAGGACAAAAGGGGGGGATGGCTGTTCCCAGACCTGGAGCAGCTCCTCAGGAAAGAAGAAAGCCCCGCCCTCCAGGAGCCTGGGGGGGGCTCGGCTTCTCCAGGAGGCTGAGGCAGGACAGGGCTGGACCGCGGAGAGCGGCCGGTCACAGCCCTGGCCTCGGCCTTGGCCTTGGGCCACAGGCTGCGGGGTGGGGGGGGGAATGCTCATTCCTCGGATGACATGCCCTGTTCTGGACGGTGACCTGGGGATGGTCACCGAGGCCACACTGGCTACTTTCTGGGTGACCCACCTGGAAGGGTGAGGGAGAAGGGTGGGGACAGGAAGGGGAGGGGAGAGAAGCAGTAGACGAGGAGCAGGGCTGGGGGCAGCTGGATTTGGCTCTGTACCCTGGGCCTGGCTTCCTGTCCATTAGCACATGGAAATCCCCAGATCTTATCCTCAAAGAGCGACAAACACCTCCCCAGAGTGGGGGGCTCAGGGGGCCAAACAGTCCCTCTCCGGTTGACCTTGACCTCAGGGGCCCCAGGAGGGCCCCTTGGATGGACCCCTGCCCTTCCCTTCCCTCCCCTCCCCTCCCGACAGGCAGGCTGTGTCCCTCCTGAGCCCCCAGCAGGAGCGCTGTCCCCCCAGCACAGCCCAGGATGATGAGAACCTTAGGACAACACCGCGCTGCGCTCTGACGCTGTCTGGGAGGCAGAGGGCCCAGGGTGACCTGCCGGCCACTCCATGCCCCACATTCCAGGAGAGACACTTCCTCCCCTCAGAACCTCTGAGCAGATCTGGCCCTGAGGGCGTGCCCCTAAGAAGAAGCGGCTGAGCCAGCCCTTGCACCAAAGGGGACCCTGCGGCCCGGAGGGGAGGAGAGAAAGACCCAGGGCCGCGGCAGGAACAGAACCCGGGGTCCCGAGCGCCCCTCGCACCTGTAGGAAAGGAGCCTGCCCCTGATTCCTGAGGGCAGAGGCAGAGGTGACAGCGTCCCACACCACTGAGTGGCACAAGGGCAAAGGTCCGGGGGCTTCCCAGGCTCCCTGGCTCCTTCCCACTGTTGCCGCGGGAGGCGTGAGGAGGAGGGAGGGCCCACGTGTGCCGACACCAGGGCGAACTTTCCAGATGTTTCCCGAGCTCACCTCTTGTCCCCCAGCCTCGCGGCTGCCCGTCAGGGAGGCTGCCCGTCGGGGAGGCCTGCCCTTGCTCGCCCCATTTAGCAAGCGGGATGGTCTGGGGCTCCGCGAGCACCCGCCCTCACCTGCCCTCACCTGCCCTCACGCCTTCCTACAGCCCAGGGAGGGGGCTCTGCCGCAGAGGTCTGGGTCCCTGCAGAGGGCCCTGACAGGGGTCTCGCTGAGCCTGTGGGCCCAGGAGAGAAGACCACGAGGGGACTTCAGCACCAGACCTGGGCGCGACTCGCAGGCCGGCTCTCTTGGGCACTGGCAGGCTGAACCCCGCACCCAGCCCTGGGGGTCCAGGGTGGGCAAGGGGAGGGGAGGTGGGCGTCGCAGACAAAGGGGGGTAGCGGATGGAGGCTGTAAAGGCAGAGGGCATCCTGCCCGGGCTCTCACCCTCTGGTCATCCTGTTGAATGTCATGCAGGCTCCCAGGTAGAGTGCCCGCTGTGGACACTGCTGACAGTGGGCTGGATGGGGACCCTGGGCTGGATGGGGACAACTGCTGACAGTGGGCTGACAGTGGGCTGGATGGGGACCCTGGGTGGAGCGGAGGCCTTTGCCCATCGATAGGGACAATGGTCCACATGGTCACGCTGCCCCTTAGGGCATGGCCAGGGCCTCACACCACAGCTCCCCGGGCTTTCCCAGCTCCAAGACCCCTCTGTCCCCTTCTGCCTGCTGGGCTGTCCCCAGAAGAAGATGGGACAGGCCGTGGGAGGAGGGTGGAAGACGGAACTCCAGCTGCCTCACACTGACCTCTGGGCCCAGGCACAGGGACACTGCAGGAGTCCCGGGACCCGAGGGGACCACTGTGCAGAAGTCTGGCCCCATGCATGAGCCACCAACGTGGGCTCTGCCGGGGGCCAACATGGGGCTGCCTAACACTGCCCTCCAGGCGGGGCTCTGCCAGGCAGGCGGGGCTCTGGGGGCACAGCCAGGAGACTCCACATGGGCTGTCCAGTGCCCTTGGGCTGCCGTGTCACACAGGGCAGCTTCTGGTCACAGGCTCTACCTAACTTCTAAGAATTAAAACCCTCAGCAGCTGCTGCATTTCCAGGGCCCAGTGGCCACATGGAGCTGGCGGCCAACCGTCCTGGGCAGCACAGATGTGGAATCTGCACCCTTGCCGAGAGTTCCATGGGCAGTGCCCACCCACGAGGGCCTCCTTTCTCTGAGGCCAACAACACCCGGGGCAATGGAGACCTTCAGCCGGGCAATGGGAGGCTCCTGCAGCTGGAGGCAGAGGCAAGGCAGTGGCCAGGAGAGGGGAGCAGAGGGTCTGAGAGCTGGCCGGGGTCACAGGGAAATGACAGGAAACAAACACAGAACAGCGCAGTTGCTGAGAAGATGGGTTCCAACCTTCCTCTCTGTGTGACCTTGGGAAAGTTACTTAACCTCCCTGTGCCTCCGTTTCCCCATCCGGAAAATGAGGGGGGCAGTGCTCAAGTCGGCCTCAGCTCTGTTCTGAGAGCCGGACGGGTGGCTGTCTGGGAGGTGCTCAGGACAGGGCCCACCCAGGCAGGAGTTTGTGTCTGCGAGGTCAGTTATGCAGGCTGAGCCACGGGGCCCTGCAGGGCACACTGGCAGCCGGTGGCCACCAGACACAGGTCCTCACCTGAGAAGGGCTCCAGGGTCAGGTCGGGCAGGCTCTTGGAGCCACACTCGGGCCCCAGCACCCCGTTGTAGCTGACGGTGCGGGCGCAGAGCAGGAGACGGCACTCGCGGCTCTCGGGGGTGTTGTTGGTGATGTAGGCAAAGACGTCAAAGTCAGTGCCCATGTTCATGCTCTGGTTCACGCGGATCCGCATGGCCACCTCCGCCTCCTTAGCCGCCTCCTTCTCAGCCAGTTTGTTCAGGTGGTTGGCCTTCGTGAAGGCGTCCCTCTCCTCGGGGGACCCTGTAGGGATGGGAGGGGAGCCCCAATCACAGCTGGAGTCTCTTTGCAGGAGGAGAAAACGGTCCTATTTTCCACCAGTGAACTCCTGTACATCCCTTAAAACCCAGCCCCCATGCCCCCTCCTTCAGGAAGTTTCTCTGACCACTCACTCCCTCTTCAGGTTGTTTATGTGCTTATCCCCTTGAGGTGACTGAGGGACAAACCTGTGTTTCATTTATCTGTATGTCACACGGAGGTCCTATAACGGGGCGTGGTGCATCCCACACACAAACAGAATACCAATCTTCTGGCCTCCGATTGTCTGCATAAGGACCACTTCCCCTGAAGCCCTTCCCTCCTCCTCTCTCCCTGTCCAGCTCACCAGGGAATCAACTGCTCCTTTCTTTATGCTCCGCCCACCTCTCCTCCCCGGCTGTGGGCTGCGGCTGTGGGCTGCGTATCTCTCTCCATCAAGCCATGGACTCTGGAGTTTTCGAAGGCGGAGGGACCAACGTCCTTTTCAGCTCTTACCGTTTCCAGCTAAAGCGCGGCCACCTGATAGCCAACCTCAGGCAGCCCAGGAAAGTCGGCGGGGACTTTAATTTCTAAGTCACCTCCGTGAGCCCCGCAGAGATGGCACACACACAGTCAATAGTGAGAAAGTCTCCATCGCGTTGAGGTGGCAAGTGGAGGCGCCCAGAGCCATGTTAACAAGTCCTCTGCTCCCTAAGGACTTAACACGAGCAGCAGGAGGATCCCTCGTCCTGTGCTGGATGGGACCCATCTTACCTTTGGGCTCCTTAACCCATCTCTACTTAACCCGCCCCCCTTCATGCTCACCTTCCGTCAAACACTGAAAAAAAAAAAAAAACAACAACTGCCAAGTGCCTGGATGTGCTCCTTTGTGGCTTCTCTGGACTTTCAAGCCCCTCTAATACAAGGACACTAAAGCAAAAAGGCATGGAATTGTCCCTCTACAGTTGTAGGTCCTTCCCCCCCGATGTGATGGTGTTGTTGCTAAGCAACATGGTAAACAACATCATCCATTTCTAGGTCTCTACAGCAGCCACCCCTTCAGGTCCATCAGAGGTCAAACCAGGGGCCGGGAGAGAAGCTTGAGGGTAGAGCACTCGCCTGGCACATGCAAGGCCCCAAAATAAAAAAATAAAAATGAGAGTTGAACCCATCAAAAAAAAAAGGCTTAAAAAACAGAGGAGATCCTTTTGTGGAATATAGAATCACTGAATTGTTTTCCTATATGAACAATCCTTCCTACCATCCTCGTTTCTAAGAGATGGAACGCAGCCTGCGGCTCGCTGACCTAGGTGCCCACTGAAGCGCACACACAAGGCAGCCGGGCTGGTAAACCAGGCGCTTATCTGCAAGGCTGTGATAGAGGCCCCCCCAGTGCTGCGCCTACCCTCGGGGTACTTGTAAGTGTGGGTGATGTCCTCCCGGTCGTCGCGGCCCACGCCCTTGGTGCTGATCTTCAGCCCCACCACCAAGGAATTGTTGACGGACTTGTGCAAGGAGCCATCCTCCTGCCGGATCCAGTCCACGACGTCGGCATTGACCTCAGCGAAGACGAAAGGGGCGTCATACTTGGTGTTCAGGTCACCCTCCTTGATGGCACGAACGGGGACCGGGCCACAGCAGTATGTCCCTGTTTGGGGGTAGGAGGCAGAGAGAGGGAGGGTTCAGAAAAAGGACACTGGAGCCCAACACTCAGGGTCCCATCCCAGTTCAGCTCTTATTAGCTGCGTGGCGGGGCCACTTACCCTGTGAGTGACAGACGGAAGGCCCCGGGCACACACTAACTGCTGCGCAGATATTTGATAAATAAAATAGACACAGATCCCAAGGCTACCCTGGAGCAGAGCCGTGGGAAGACATCAGAGGGAGGGCAGCTGTCCCATCTGCCTCTGAGGCTCAGAGCTGAGCTCAGTGTCCCCCAGCCTGCCCGGCAGCGGCTGCTATTCGGACAGTGCCCATATTTGTGTCAGAGTGGTTTATGACCCCTGCACCCTGGCCACAACTTAAATGTCGGGGACTAGGAGCTGGGCTGACATGTTTTGACACGTGATGAAACCGAGTAACGCTAAATGAAAATCCAGATCACAGGTGGAGAAATGCGGCTGGTACGCTGAGCAGTGGACGTGGCTGGAGTCCCTAAGCCGGGTCCGTGAAGGTCCTGGCCACACAGTGCAGGGGTCCGTGAGCTTGGATATGGAGAAAAGGTCATCTTCAACCCAGGCCCTTTGGCGCCACACCCTCCCACTGCCAGCAGGCAACACAACTCGGTAGCCTCTCCAGAGCACGTGTGACTCGTCACCCCCGAGAACCGCAGGTGTTTCCAAATCACCTCGAGTTGTCCCAGGTCACAGGAGAGGGCATGCGTGCTCATCCCGATGGCCGTATTACAGGACAGACTGCCCCCCCACTGGTCTTGTTGTATTAGAAAAGCGTCTGGCATCCCACGGCAGCTTTGTTTTCTTAGTCCTTGAAATAACTTAGGTTTTCTTTGTAACCAGACGCATTATACAATATCAAGGGGCCCACAATGCTTTGCCAAATCTTGCGTTGGTGCACTCTCCAAATCATGCACGTGCACATGCGTGCGTACACACACACACACTCTCACACACACACACACACACGCACAGACAAGGATCTGATTTGAAATGGCTGAAGCCACGTGGGAGGACGATGGTGCTTCTTTGGGGGCAGTGTGAAGGTGCCATTTGGCTTTTGACCTTCCTTCTTGCGCTCTGCATTGTTTTTCAGATTATAAAAAAGTCTATCGTGAAAAGGTAAGGAGGCCCGGCCGTGTGGCCCAGCCGGTGGTCTTTGGTGGTCTTCGGGTTGGAACCCCAGCTCCCCCGTCCCCCACCCGAGCCCGGCTTCCCACCAAGTGACGGCCACGCCCACCCACCTTCGCTCTTCTCCTGGGGCGTGGGGTCCAGGGCCTGCCACCCCTCGTAGCCGGCCTCCAGGTCCGGCCTGGTCATCCACGACTCCACCCAGCAGTGGAAGTTCCTGGCGGGGAGGGACGCAGGGAACCACTCAGCATGGCCCCCCATGGATGGCCCCAGGCCTGGTCCCAAGCTGAACCCAGCAAGTCCCAGCAGCCCCTGGGCTCCTCCCGGGGGTCTCAGCTGGGGCCTCGCCCTGGGCCCCCAGCGCCCCTCCCTGCCCTTCCTCTCCTCACTTCCTGCCCCCTTCCCTGCTTTTCCTGCCCAAAGGCTCCACCCACCCGGGTTCAGGCCTCTTCACCACCCTCCTGGACACCCCTGCCCCAGGCACCCCATCTCTCCCTTCCTGCCTCCGTCCCCTGGTCCCCAGTGGTCTCGCAGCCGCCTCACACCCTGAGGCGCGGGGACAACCCACTGCCCTTGGAGACAAGCCGAGGCCCTCCCCTGACCTCCCCGACTCCCACATCCTCCTCCCGACACCCCTCCCAGTGCCGTGGTCACCCCCACACAGGCCTCTGCACAGGCCCAGCCTCCCCAGCCCAGAACTGCTCCTCTCCCAGGCCCAATTCAGATGTCCCCGGCGCCCGTCCACAGTGCCCCTCCAGGCCTGGCCTCCCGGACCCTCACCAGATCATCTCGCTCCTGTCGCTCTCCAGCTCCCCGAGCTCGTTGCGGAAGTACTCGATGACCAGGTTGCTGTTCTGGTCGTGCGCCGAGTTGTAGTTGGTCACCACACGGGTGGGGACGCCGAGGCAGCGCAGCACTGGGGACACAGGGGCCACTCAGCAGGCCAGCCGGGCCCGGGACACTGGCCCATCTCCACCCCAGGGTGCGGGCACCATGGTCCAGGTGGGGAGGGGACAGTCCAGCCCTCTGCCTGGATGATGATGCTCGGCTCACTGGCCGCCCACGTCCCCTGTGACCTCTCAGCACTCCAACTGCAAATACGACATTGACCCTCCTCTGACAATGGCTCCCAGGGCCCTGGAGGTCAAGGCCAGGCTTCTGCCTCTGACCCTTGGCTCTGCAAGACTGGCTCCCCCTGTCGCTTTGGTCCAGCCACCCTGACCTCCAGCCCTTCCTGCTCCCGCTGCCTCAGGGCACTGGCACACTCCGTGCCCCCTGGGAGGCCACCCTGCCAAGCCTGGGTGCCCCGTCCAGATCTGCACTCACAGCACGATGGGGTCCACCCTCATTTCCCCAGACCGTAACTGTAAGTGACCCTGTAAAACAGCGTCACGGTGCAGGCCAAGGTCCTCGGGCTCAGGGAGGCCCTGCGTGCAGGCCAGAGCCCTGCGTACTGGGGCGAGGGCAACGTGGCGATGGCAGGTGGAAAGGAGCAGGGCGGTAACTGGCACCCACAGGCCCAGCACAGGGGAGGGAGGAAGGCCCCGGGCAGGTCCTGCCCAAAGGGGGCGCTGGGCGCTCCAGGGGTGAAGGCTTGGGTGCCTTTGTGCCCCCATTTCCCGAGCTACTTGAGTAAAAGTGACCCAGGGAAGGACAGAGAAAGTACCGTCCTAAACGGGGAAGCGAAACAGAAACCAGCAGGCCTCTCCTGGGGACCTGTGTGGGACTTTGAGTTTTGATTGAAGTTGGGCAGGGGGGCGGGGGGAGGGGGATGTGACCTTTGTCCCTGTGCCCATCCGCCAGGCCGAGGGCTTCCCGGATGGCCCTGGATTCCGGCCCTGAGACCCGTGGGTGCACCGAGAGGAAAGCGCAGCTGTGACGCTGGACCTCTCGCCTGGTTCCTGCGCCCCTGCGCTCTGGACAGGGGCCAGGCCTGCTGCTGCCCTCGGTCACGGCTGCTGTCCCAACCCTGAACCTTGCCCCACATGCAGTGGATCTGAGTACAGCGGCTGGGGAGGCCTGTCTCTGCTGCCAAGAGCTGGCACCACTCCTGACGCTGGGATCATGTCCCAAGAGGCCGCCGGGCCACATTGTAAGGCGCTGCCCCAGAACTAGGCACACCTGGCCAGAGCCTGACTATGCCAACATCAGCTGTGTGACCTTGGGAAAGTCACTTCCGCTCTCTGAGCCTGTTTCCTCCTGGGTAAGAAGAGCTAAGAATAGCAGCTCGTCTGGATGTCATGGTGATTCAGAGAAAGTGTGGGCAGCCTGGTCTGCCCAGTGCCCGGGGCAGGACCGAGGAGGCACTTGGGAACAGCAACGTGTCACATGCCTCTCAAGGCACATGCAGGTCTGGTCAGTGTCGTCTGGCTAGTGGGCATGGAGAAGAGGCCCGGGAGCCACCTGAGGAGGCAGGACCCCAGAGTCCCTGGAAACCCAGGCCCAGGTCCCACCTGAACTGTGCTAAGTGACATCTGCCCAGGCCCAAGAGCTCCCAACGCCTGAGGCCCCTCGCCCCGGCTCCCTTCTCCAGGGAGAAACCGAGACTCAGAGACACCTGTTCTCTTGCCTGAGTTCACCCAGCGCCGCAGGCCAGCTCGAAGCCCGTGGTTTGGACCGAGCCTTCCTTGGCCTTGCAGAGAGGACAGTGGGCGGGGAGGTGACCTGCCGCCAGCAGTTTGGGTGACTATGGCATGTGCAGGAGAGCCTGGGGACACAGGCCACTGCTGCGGGGTTTCCTGGGAGAATCCACGGGCTGCTCTGCCAAGATGGGCTCTAGTCCCCCAGAAGGCAGGGTCTGGGCCAGGGAGTTTCCACAAGAAAAGGGAAGTCAGAGGTCATGAGGGAGGAGGCAGGGAGGTTGGGGAGGCTGGGAGGCAGGGAGGACAGGATTGATGGCCTGGGGAGAACCCGGGCCAGGCCACCCCTCCCAGCCTGGGGTGTGGAGGACGTCCTGGTGACCCTCATCTGGCTGGAGCTCTGGTCTTGGAGACAGAACATCTGGGAGCTGCGGATCAGCCTGTTGGATTCTGTCGATATGTGCCTGAGACCCTTCAAGCGCCTCACACAGGCTGACTTTGCACAGGCTGACTCGTTTAACCCCCCAGGTGTCCCAGGATGAAGGTACTAGTATTATGCCCACGTTATGTACCATGGAACTGAGGCTCAGAGGAGTTAGTGATTTCCCCAAGGGCACACAGCTCCTGTGAAGTAGGCTGCGGACACAGCCCTTGACCCCAGAGGCTGAGTCCTTAGCTGTATGTGATGCTATCGAGCCTCTTCTCTGAAGCACCGTTACCAACCTTGGGACACCATCAACATTTCCTGGGCCTAAATCTTCAAAATCTTTTAAAGCCCATTTTACTTTTCTGGTTTCAAGTTGCTTGACTTTCCCCTCCGGATCTTAGAACCTTCTTTCTCTTTCTCAACCGACACCTTACTGTTATCTTCGAGGTACTGATAGCTAATGTACACTGACAGCTACCCTGGGCCCGGTTCTGTGCTGAGCAGCTGTACGTCACACCCACCCCAAGGCGGGCGGCGTTGTCCCCATTCTACGTAGGAGGAAACTGAGGTCAGCGGGAAGTCTTTGCCCCAGGCCTTGAGCTCAGGTGTGCCCGGCTCCAGAACTCAGCCCTGAGCCCACGCTGCTCCCCAATAACGTCCCTTGAGCCTAAAAACCACCTAGAGGTATTTTTGGGGAGAGGACCAGGGAAGAGTGGCCACAGGCCGCAGGTCACTCTGCCTCGCCGCAGGGCTGGACGGGTCTCCTGGGTGCCGCCCGTGCTCCCTCCCGGGCTGGCGGAGGCTGAGGCGGGCCTCCTGAGCGCTCACCTGTGCAGGCCACGGCGGCGAAGACCCAGCACTGGCCGTACTTGACGTTCTGACAGCCGTGCTCCTTCCAGCGCCGCAGGATGTCCACGCTGCCGATCCAGAACATGGGGCTGACGCCGTCCCCGTAGTTGTTGTCCCAGCGTCCCAAAAGCACGCCCTGGTCATCGTTGCAGTTCACCTGCAACCAGGGGGACATCGTGGGGGACAGAGCCTGTGGCCTGAGGGAGGCGGCGGGGGCTGGAGCCCAAGTCGGGAGACAGGAGGCGGGAGGAGGAGGCCCGTGGGGGTCGGGCCCTGAGGGCGGCCTGGAGAATGGCTTCCTTCCGGGAGCCAGGTGTGCCCAACATGCAGGTCATCTGAGCTTCACACAAGCTCCTCTGGACCCCACCAAGATTTTGTCATCCCCCCGTCAAGTCCCATTCCCTGCAGAATAAAGTCCAGCCTCCTGCCCACGGCCCAGCAGGCCACAGGGCCTGACCCCTGCCCACCTCGGCAGCACCCAGCTCCCGTCTGCTGGCTGGGCTGCAGCCTCACTGGTCTCCTTCTCTCCTCAGGGCCTTTGCACAGCCCCTCCTCCTCCTAGCTCTGACAGCAGCTTGGGGGAGCCACCTCCGAGGCTAGGTCCTGTGGTCAGACCACACCCCAGGCCCCTTCAAGGGGGCATAGTCACATATGCCTGTGCGCTCGGTCATGTGACTTTTGGTGACCATCTGGCTCCTCTCGCCTGGCCACCGGAACGTAAGCTCTCTGAAGCCGGGGACTGGACGTGTTTTATACCCAGCTGCTGTATCCCCAGAGCCCAGGACACAGGTGGCCCTTCATCAATATCTGCTCAGTGAATGAGTTGCTTTGGGGGAGCTGGTGGTATAGCCCTCATTTGTCTAAATCTTGTCTTTCTTGGGGAGATGTCCCATGTCCTGAGCCCCCCAGCACACAGCCTGGCCTGGGACATCACGGGGGTTAGGGACCTGCCACTCACCATGCGGCTCACCACGCGGCCCACATACACGGGGCTGCTGCGGCCCGCGCAGTCCTGGTTGGCGTCCTGCAGGAACTTGGGGTTGGTATCCAAGAGCATCAGGCAGACATCCAGGATCCCGTCCTCAAACTGTGTCAGGGGAAACGAGAGGAGAAGGAGGAGCCCAGAAACCGCCTCCTCCACACACTGCTGATTGGAACCGAAGTAGATTACGATGTTTCAGCTGCACCAAGAGTTCGGAGAGACTTCTCCCCGGAATCCGCAAGGCCTTTCATGATCTGCACTCTCCTGCTGTCTGACCTCATGTCTTGTCACTCCCACCCATGCTCACTCCACCCCACACTCACTGCCTCAGGGCCTTTGCACTTGCTTTTTCATTTGCCTGAAATGCTCTCCCTGCTACTCTATGCATGGCTCACACTTTCTCCTCCTTGCAAGTCAACTGTTATATTGATCAGAAGCAGGACCCCCTCCTTGTCATCTTTCATGGACCACCCATCTGACACCTCAGGGTCTCTCCTGCCGGCCCCCAGCTCCTGTACTGTGTTCCTGTGCTGGATCAGGCTTTGTCACAGGTCGCCCTCCATGCTGCAGAACGACTCTGTTGTGGTTTGGACGAGGTGTCCCCCAGAAGCACCTGTGTTAATTCAGGAGTGTTCAGAGGTCAAGTGATTGGACTGTGGATGCTGGAACCTAATCAGCCCACCCCAGTTTGAATGACGGGGTGACCACTGTAGGCAGGTGGGGGTGGCTGGGGGAGGATCAATGGGGATCCCCCTCGCCCATCTCCCTGACCCCACCAGGAGCTGAGTGCTTTCCTCCACTGGCCCTTCCCCATGATGAGCGGCCTCACCCCGGCCCAGAGCCGGGACTCTGCCATCTACGGACTGAACCTCACCAACTGTGAGCCCCCATAACCCCCTCTCTGAGCCTCCTTTGCCTCCACCTCTCACATGGCAAACTCCGGCTTGTTCTGGAGAGCCCAGCTCAGGAGTCCCCTACTCAAGGAGACCCCCTGATCCCCCCGGGCATTGCCCCCTCCCCCCGGGTCTTTTCTTCCTGAAGCTCTGCAGGGACCGCTTCTCAGCCCAGCGCCTGCGACTCCACCCAGAGCAGGACACCAGGAAATTAAAAGGGAGGAACGGACGGCTTTGTGCTGTCTCTTAAAGCCCTGGGAAACGGGAGCCGGCCGACCCATTTCTGACACGGTTCCTGGCCGTGGAGACACCGCTGCTCCCTCCACCCCCGCAGGCCGCGAGCTCGTGGGCAGGTGTGATGGCGAAGGTGAGGAAATGGCGGTCGGACTGAGCCGGGGTCACGCAGGACTTCCCATGGCCCCAGGGCAGGAGTGGACACCGGCCCTGACCCAGAGGCTGCTGGGAGAAGCATCGGGGTGACCCCCGCCCTGGGAGACCAACACCCCACAGGCAGGTCGCGGGGTGGGGGGCGCCCTGCTCCTGGCTTCATGAGCTTCCCCTTCAGAGTCTCAGAGTGTCATGGGCTGTCGGGGACACGGAGCCAGCCCAGGCTGGGCACAGGGAAGAGCCACGTAGCTGAGCCCAGCCTGCCCTGCCGGACCTGCCCTGGCTGACCCACCTCTCCAGCTGGTTGATACAGTGGTCAGCCAGAGACCCCACTGTGGCGCTGGACAGCAGCATGGCACCTGGATTGGCAGTGCCCCCCTGCAGCCTGCTGAGCCAGAATGGAGGATGGGCTCCCACTGTGTGCTTCACGCGTCCCCCCAGGTGCTCTAATGTCCACTCAAGTTGGAGACCCACTGACCCTGAGAACAGTTCAGGGGCTTGTTCCACACAGGCCCAGCCCACGGAGCGCACCTCCAAGGGCAGCCTCTCATCTCTCCTGGGCCCCCCTCCCTGGGAATTCCCACCAGCTCCACGGCTCCTAGAGGCTCTCTGACTTCTTTCCCCAGGGCTATTCCTTGGCTGTGTGGCCTCAGGCCAGCTCTGGCCCTCTCTGAGCCTCTAGCCAAGGACCCTTTCATCCTTCAGAGGCCGGGGTGGGCCTCTCTGCAACCCGCTCACACCTTTGCGTCTCTGGCTGCCCCAGAGGCAAGAGGTCTGAGTGGTCATGAGGGGCGGGATGAAGCCCTACCTGCCCAAAGTTCCAAGGCACGCTCTTGATGAACTTGGCCGAGCCCTGGTAGATGAGGCCCTGCTGGGTGAGCACATACTCCTGCCGCTCCTCCTCCGAGTCCAGGTAAACAGCGTCGGCTGTGGGCAGGAAGAGGGGGACCTCAGCCCTGGGTCTGGCGAGGTCCAGGGTCCCTGCAAGCCTGGCAGCCAGGCCAAGCCAGCATCTCAGAGGTCCTTCTAACTTTTAAATAGAAAACCAGCCATCAGTCAACAGCCCCGTGCCCATGAGATAAAGCGATATCAGTAAGTAACAATAAAGCCTGCCATTCACCCAAGGCCACGCGCCAGGGCCCGCGATAGATCCACGACGTGGATTAATTCATTTACTCTCCTGAAGAGCCCTAGGAAGAAGGGACCCTCAGAAGTCCCTTTTCAAAGATGGCAAAACTGAGGCTCAAGGATGTTTCGTAGCTGGAAAGAGTGACGCTTAAAACCAGACACCAAGGAGCACTGACCAGGAGCCAGGAAGTCCTGATCCCGACCATCTCTTGCCACGTGGCCCGGGCAGGTCACTTTGTCTTCTCTGCCCCCCGCTGTCAGCCTGAGAGGAAAGTGTGGCTGCAGGTCTGAAAGGGGCTGGAGCCCTGAGCCAGCGCGAGGAAGGAGCAGGTCCCAGGCACAGCGAGTGTGGGGCAGCGGGAGGCCAAGGAGGGTCATCATGGCCCCGGGCAGTGGGACCCTGTCCAGCTCGGGGGCTGAGAAGGGCTCCCTGCAGGAGGGGGCATCTGAGTTCCGCCTCGGGAAGTGACCAGGGTTCTGTGCTTGGAGCCTGGGGGGCGGCAATCTAAGCAGAGACCAGACAGAGCCAGGCTGCGGCCACGGGGAAACGCGGGCCCTGGGTCGCTGTGGCCAGTGAGGGGAGGAAGGGGGCCAGGAAGCTCAGGCCCATGGCAGGAGCCCAGGTCTGCCGGCTTGAGACCACCACGTCCCAGATGGAGAAGCTGGGGCTGGGAAGGGCACACCCAGAGCCACACAATGACTTCGGTGGGCCCTGGGCACTTGGTGGGCCCTGGGCTTCCATCCTGCACATATTAAAAACATAATAATAATAATGTCAGGGCCGGGGCTGGGGCTCAGGGGCAGAGTGTGAGGCGCTGGGCCTGATCCTCAGCACCGCGTAAATAATAAATAAATAAAGGCCCAATGACAACTAAAGAGTCGTGATGACGGCACTGGCCTAAGGGTGGACACCTTACCATTACATATGAAAACCTACTGCTCCACCTCAATGCCCATTTTTTCCTTCTGGTCTCCAAGGCAACCACTAAAGGTACGGTGGGCCCAGGGATGGGGCCCTGTGCCTGTTGGGAGACCACCCTGGGCTCCCTGGCCAGCAGCCCCTCTCCTGTAGAGGCGGGGAGTGAGCGTGAAGGTGGTCGTCTTCCTGACGCTGCTCTGTGGCTCTGCACACTGAGAGGACAGCGAGCCTTGGAGGAGCTGAGTCAGAGGCGCCAAGAATGAAAGAGAAAGCAGGACTCAGAGTGTCGGCGGGTTGAGTGGGAGCTGGAGGCGAGGTCCGTGCCCAGGTCTCCCGTCAAGGTGGAGACGCCTGTGACTGGCCTTGGATCCCGTCCACCCTGAGCCCGGGGTCCCATCTCACAGGCAGATCCAGCCCTTTCCCACCAGAGCAGTGTCCTCCCCGCAGCCCAGCCCAGCCCAGCCCAGCTTCCTGCTCCCCAAGACTCCTCCTGCCTGGATGTGGGTCACTTTAGTCACCGTGCTGCCTGGCAAGTGGCCACTCCAACCAGCAGGGCAGGCCCAGGCAGAGCCGGAGGAAGGGGACTTCCCCAGAGCCGTGCGCGCCCTTCCTTGAACCCGAAGGCCCTGCAGCGGGTGTGGGTGGGGACACAGGCCTGTCCCTGCTTCAGGAGCAGGGCCACCAACAGCTGTCACCCTCTGTGGACTGACTGAAATTTAAACCAAGCTGCGGTGGGTCCCAGGGAGGCCGCTTCTGCCTCTATAAATGGTTCCATGTGCCCAAGGCAGGGGGCTCAGGGTGACACCCCATGGGCCACGGGAGCTGACCTCACGGCCACCAGTGGAGTGCTGGACATGGGCAGGGTTCGAGGCTTTTAGAAGAAATGAAGAGATGGGCACCCACCAGTGCGGACGGATCTCAGATGACACAGGGGAGGAAACCAAGCTGCAGTGGACACTGTGGGGCCC